>NW_027362000.1:3392500-3992500 GCF_039654945.1 Dendrobates tinctorius | reverse complement strand
GTTCAAGCAGCACGTCTCTAAAGCCTGCCACAAGCTGGTCTATCAAAACTATGTCAGGAGGTCTTATGCCTACGCCATCCTGCTTAGCGATTGCAGCGTGGATCTCCTGCAGCGCATTCATATATTTGGTCTCTGACTCCCCCTCCCTTTTGACACGAGTAAACAAGCGAATGCGCATTTAACCGCCATCCCTAGGGTCCCCGTGCATTTCCACTAGAATTTGTAACACATTGGTATAGGTGTTTCACTCATGCGGGGGCCTGAACATGGCAAAGCACCTCGCTTCTCCGTCCAGGGCCATCATGGCAATCTCTGCCTGCATCACAAGAGTCATGGAGTGCTTCCTCAACATGCCCTTGACCCGCTCAGTCTAGTCCCATATTAAAGTGTTGCTCCCTGTGAACTTTAGAAGGTTGCTCAGCATAGCTCCCAGCAGTATATTGGTCCTTGGGGTACCCATGGCTGCATGGTCTGTCTTTTCTGAGCCTGTGGACTGCATCCTGCTGACTACGCCAAGTGAAAGCAGGTAGCGGGATGCAGTGACAGACAGAAGGGAGTTCAAGGGTTAACAAATTTAACAGTTTTAAATTTAACAGGGGTTACCTCCTCGCAGGGAGGTAAAGGGTTAAATGGGAAGAATAGCTGTCCAATTGCAAAGGATATGAAGGGTTAATAAACAGAGTGTCAGCAGTTCTTTAGTGCACTTATTGTGTTTGGAGTTCTTCAGACTGCAGGTATTACTTAGGGGTTGGTAGAGCCTGCATGGCTGGTGGGGTGTTGGTCCAAGGAGATTCTGTTGGCAACGGCGGCCCGTCTTCTGGCCGCAGCAGTTGGTTACCGGCACCTTCCCCTGAGCCCCTAGTCCATGAGCATATGTGGTTGGAACAAATAAAGCCGCAGCACTATCAGGGTCCACCGTGGGCGGGCAGGGGTATGCCGGTAAGGTGGGCCGCAAACGTCTGTCCGATGATTTCTATGCGGAATGTACGCTGTACTCACGGTCACAAAACGCACGGCACCCCGCTCTCTGCCAGTTACTGGGCACACTGCACTTCCCTCTTTGCAATCCCCGCTGATGATGGCGGGAGTTCATGAACGCGGGCCGGCGCAGTCCTGATGCTCAAGAGATGGAGCACTTCTCTTGCTGTGCTGTGCGCTGCCTCTTCCTGCCAAGACTGACTGCTTCCACATGCGCTATAGCTCTTGCCGCTAGCCACTTCCCCTGTTTATGAGTGCAAAGGTCTGTCCAGTCTCTTACTCCTTCCCTTGGACAACAGAGGTGATATCCCCGACAGTTCCGGACCCGGCATAGGACAAGTACCCACGGCCCGGTTCGCCTCCTTACACTGGCACCGTATCTCAGGCCAGATCTACACTGCCCGAGGGTTCAATCTGAC
The DNA here is from genome assembly GCF_039654945.1 of Dendrobates tinctorius. NCBI lineage: Eukaryota > Metazoa > Chordata > Amphibia > Anura > Dendrobatidae > Dendrobates > Dendrobates tinctorius. The sequence goes on along the minus strand of NW_027362000.1, from coordinate 3,991,103 downwards.
CCTAGATCTCAGAAGTAAAAGGCAAACATTGAGTTAGATTTAGCAAAACTGTTTAAAAAACATTGGTTTTCCATAGCAACCTATCAGTAACAGATAACAGTTAACAGATGCCTGTTGTTGCAGTTCAGTCTGCATTTAGAAAGGGCATCCCCTTTCTCCCTGAGTCAGGCTCAACTGGCAGCTCAAACGTTTTCGTCTCCCCCTCCTCTCCAAGGCGGCAGAGGATCCCGCCCCTCCCAGTACCTTTCAGCACCTACCTAGCTTTAGGTGCTGCTTCAATCCCCCATCTAGTTTTACCTCCATCCTTGTTGAGAGCAGGTGGGACCTCCATGGTCTCTCAGGCTCACATACAGCTCTGGCAAAAATTAAGAAACCCCCACATCAAAACCCTGTCATGGGCAGCCCATTCTCCAGACCTGAACCCCATTGAAAACCTCTGGAATGTAATCAGGAGGATGATGGATAGTCACAAGCCATCAAACAAAGAGAACTGCTTAAACTTGTGTGCCAGAAGCAGTGTGAAAGACTTGTGGAAAGCATGCCAAGAAGCATGAAAGCTGTTTTTAAAAATTATGGTTATTCCACAAAATATTTATTTCTGAAATCTTCCTGAGTTAAAACATTAGTTTTGTTGTTTCTAAATGATTATGAACTTGTTTTCTTTGCACTATTTAAGGTCTGAAAGCACTGGGTTTTTGTATTAAATTTTGACCATTTTTCTTTGTCAAAAAAAAAAAATACAAAATTTATTGCTTGGCAATTCAGAGACATGTTGTCAGAAGTTTATAGTCTAAAAAAAACAATTTACATTTTACCCCAAAATATACCTATAAAGAGAAAAAATCAGATAAACTGAACATTTGAAAGTGGTCTCTTAATTTTTGCCAGAGCTGCATAATTATCGCTCTTACCCATTGGCGCAACAAGGCAGCGATGGGTAAGAGCGATAATGTGATTTTTGTGTTATCTCAGTCAGCACTATACATATATACAATATGACTTCACTTTAAGATTACTGTTTTCGTGCTGATAAGATCACACTGGTCATTTTAATATATTATTGCTCTGTCACTTTACTTCTTTGACCATTGAGCTCTGGCCTAGTATGCTGCACTTGTGGCATTGCACTTGAGCCTCTTTGTTGCCCTGTTTCCCTTTGATTGAAACTCTGTCACTGATATAGATGTTAATGTTGTAGAAGTGCCTTTTTTTATTGAGAGAAATAAAAATCTTGATTTTTTTCTTTTCCTTGGTGGATTGACTACACTATTCCTTGCATGTTTACAACAGGGAGCTGCCAGCAGCGGATCTTGATGATTTGTCCAAGTGCATTCAGTGGCAGAACATTCATCAGACAACCGTTAATGACCTCATTGATATCAAGATGTTTGATAGCAAGATGTTTTAAACATTTTATTTCATTTTTTTCACAATTAGCATATCAGTAACATGCCTATTGATCCTGAGATTTCCATAATTCCATCACTTTTCCTTTGTGGTTTTGCAATTTCAATGTTGAGGAATGTATGAAACTGTGTGTAGCAAGCACCGAGACCTTCCTATTAATATTACTGGTAAGCATGATGATGTTATTATTGGTGAGACAGACCTTCAGCTGATTTAATACAGTCAAGCACCTCTGGGGGTAATTGGTTATCACAATGCAGGAGCTCTAACCATATGTTATATTATTTGTGATACGTCACCGATGTGCTAGTTTTATGAAATCATGTTTTAATTTCAGCTAAAAGAAATCAAGGCTGGCAGGGTGTGATGTGTGTATATATGCATGTGCTGTCTGGATATACATGTGTGCTGTGTGCATATACAGTATATAGGGAAGGAAATAAGTATTTGATCCCTTGCTGATTTTGTAAGTTTGCCCACTGACAAAGATATGAACAGTCTATAATTTTAAGGGTAGGTAAATATTAATATTGAGAGTCAGAATACCAAAACAAAATCCAGGAAATCACATTGTATAAATTATATAAATTTATTTGCATATTGCAGTGAGAAATAAGAATTTGATCCCTCTGGAAAACAAGACTTAACACTTCATGTCCTCAGAACTACCAACTCTTATCCTGGGAGACTTCAACATCCCCGTTAACAGCCCTACTTCCACATCTGCATCCCAGCTTCTATCACTAACCACCTCTCTCGGGCTCTCACAGCTCTCAACCTCTGCGACACACAAAGACAATAACACCCTTGACCTGGTCTTTGTCCGGCTTTGCTCAATGTCCTACTTAAATAACTCACTGCTTCCCCTCTCTGACCACAACTTTCTCTCCTTCATGCCCACAAATCCTCGTCCACCCCAGCACACTCCTACCTATCACACATTCAGAAATCTACAAGCCATTAACTCTCAAACACTTTCAGACTCCCTACAATCTTTCCTGTCCCCAATCTCCTCTTTTTCCTGTCCTGATCTGGCTGTTCATCACTACAACAACACTCTTACAACAACCCTTGACCAGGTAGCGCCCCTCAACCTCAGAACCTCCAAACACAGAGTAAAACAGCCCTGGCTCACATCGCAAACTCGATTTCTCCAAAGATGCTCTAGGAGTGCTGAACGCCGATGGAGAAAAACCCGCACACCAGAAGACTTCATCCACTTCAAATTTATGCTAAGAACCTACAACTCTGCCCTTCACCTCGCCAAACAGACCTACTTCACCACCCTGATCTCCTCACTAGCCAACAACCCCAAGAAACTTTTTGACACCTTTCACTCCCTCCTCAGGCCAAAAGCACAAGCTCCTATCACAGACATTTGTGCAAATGACCTGGCATCCCATTTTATAGAGAAAATAGATAATATCCATCAGGAAATCCGCTCCCAACCACCAAGTGCTGTGACTCACATCCCTTCCTGCATCTACCCTGGCTCACTTTCCACATTTGATCCCATCACAGAAGAAGAAGTCTCCAGACTCCTCTCTTCCTCTCGCCCAACTACATGCACTACAGACCCCATTCCCTCACAACTCCTCCAGTCTCTCTCTCCAGTCATCACAACTCACCTAACTACAATCTTTACTCTCTTCCTCTCCTCAGGCATTTTCCCATACTCCTTCAAACACTCTATCATTACTCCATTATTAAAGAAACCTGCTCTTGACCCTTCCTGCACAATCAACTACAGACCAGTCTCTAATCTCCCCTTCATCTCTAAACTCTTGGAGCGCCTAGTCTACTGCTGCCTTACCCATTACCTCTCCACTCACTCCCTCCTAGACCCTTTACTGTTGAGAGTTCATTTTCCCCTTCACCGCTGATGTCTGATGAACTCCCTCTGCTGGTGAAGAGAGGTAGTGAAATTGATTGGGTTGGGAAGAACCTGTCATCTGAACAGGTGGAGCCTGATTGGACACCCAGAATCACTGAGTGGATATAAGGCAGCCGACGCCCTACAAGGGTGCTGGTGATCCTTTCTGCTCTCAGCTCTTGCAAACCAGTTCAGTACCTGTCTTCTGAAAGCTAAGTATTTGCTCTCTTATTTTTCCATGAGATATTGTCTCTTTTTAGTTAGTGTTTGTGTTCTGCCTGCCCTTGTTGGTACAGGCTGAGCTCCATTTTTGTGTCTGGTCAAGTTGATCTATTGCTCAGTCTTCAGAATATACCTGAGTGCTGATATAGTGTTTTTGAAGTCTAGTGACTTCAGGGCCTTTTTTCTATCAGACGTGTTGGACATTATTTTGGCAGTATTTTTGCGGATTGCAGCCAGCATCTTTTCTGTCCTTTCCTATTTAGTTAGTTGGGCCCCATCATTTGCTCAACCTGCCTTTCTGTCTGTGTTTGTGTTTTCATCTGCTTTTCACCGACAATACATGTTGGGGGCTGTCTATTGCTTTGGGGTCTGCTCTGGGGCAGTTTAGATTTCCCCTTTCTTTCTTTAGGCTTATTTAGTTCTCCGGCTGTGAACGAGGGGTCTAGGGCACCGTAGGAACCCCCCACGGCTACTGTTAGTTGTGTGAATAGGATCAGGGGTCTGCAATCCGATAGCTACCAACCTCTCCGGTTTTCTGGACTTAGCTTGTATTTTTTGTTTTTTCCTCCTTCGGTGACTTATTCATAACAGAATCACCAGCCATACCACAGATCCTAGGGTACTCAATAGCAGGAAAGAATTGTAAAAAAAAAAAAAGGGTCAGAATTTTTTTTTATTTTTGTGTATATTTTTTCCTCTATGTCTTTGAGGCCGTAGGGGGAATTTTTTTTTCTTGTCAATGGAGATGAAGCAATTGTCTGATCGTGTGGAGCAGCTCGCTGCTGAAGTGCGGGGAATTTTCGCCTATCTTGCTCATTCACATGTTGCTGAACCAAAGATCCCTACTCCTGATGTGTTTTTTGGCGATCGGTCTAAATTTTTGAACTTTAAGAATAATTGTAAATTATTTTTTGCCTTGAAGCCTAATTCATCAGGGAGCTCCACGCAGCAAGTTAAAATTGTCATCTCTTTGCTGCACGGCGATCCTCAGGATTGGGCGTTTTCTTTGAAACCTGATGATCCTATTCTAGCTAATGTGAACGCATTTTTTCAAGCCTTAGGGCTGTTGTATGATGAACCTAATGCTATTGATCAGGCTGAAAAGGCCCTGTTGGCATTGAGCCAGGGTCAGGATTCTGCAGAGTTGTACTGTCAAAAATTCCAAAAGTGGGCGGTCCTTACTACTTGGAATGATGGTGCCTTGGCAGCTCTCTTTCGGAAGGGTTTGTCAGAAACCGTAAAAGATACTAGGGTGGGATTTCCTGTTCCCTCTGGTCTTGACGATTCTATGTCATTAGCCATTCAGGTTGATCGGCGTTTGCGCGAACGCAAAACTGCACAAGAGGTGTTGCCACCTGTTGAACAAATGTCTGAACCTATGCAATGTGATAGAGTTTTGTCTAGGGCGCAACGTCAGGAGTTCAGAAGACGTAATAAACTGTGTTTTTTCTGTGGAGATGCCTCGCATACTATTTCTGTCTGCCCTAAACAAGAGAAACGTTTTGCACACACATTTGCTGTGGGCGGTGTTCAACCTAAGTTTCTTCTGGCAATTACTCTGATCTGCTCCCTGTCCACATTTTCCGCTAAGGCTTTTGTGGATTCGGGAGCAGCTCTGAACCTGATGGGCTTGGATTTTGCTAAACGTTGTGGATTTCCTATGACACCTCTGCGGACGCCTATCCCTTTGAGGGGTATTGATGCTACTCCTTTGGCGAAGAATAAACCTCAGTTTTGGACCCAGGTGGTAATGCGGGTCACCCCAGATCATCAAGAAAATTGCAGATTCTTGGTGTTGCATAATCTGCATGATACCATTGTTCTGGGGTTTCCCTGGTTACAAATCCATAATCCAGTTTTGGATTGGAAATCTGTGTCTGTGGTGAGTTGGGGTTGTCGGTGTGCCCTTAGTGACGCTCCTGTTTTCTCCACCTCTCCCCAGTCGCATGATGTTCCTGACTATTTGGCTGATTTTTATGATGTATTTAGTGAGAATGAGTCTGCGTCTTTGCCTCCTCATAGGAGTTATGACTGTGCAATTGAGCTGAGCCCTGGGTGTAAATTTCCCAAGGGTCGACTTTTCAATTTATCTGTACCCGAGCACGAGGCTATGCGATCCTATATTAAGGAGTCGTTGGAGAAGGGTCATATTAGACCATCCTCTTCCCCCTTAGGTGCTGGGTTTTTTTTCGTGGCCAAGAAGGATGGTTCATTAAGGCCTTGTATTGACTATCGTTCCCTCAACAAAATTACTGTTAAATATCAGTATCCGTTACCCCTGATTTCTGATCTATTCTCTAGAGTTAAAGGTGCTTGCTGGTTTACCAAGCTTGACCTCAGGGGGGCGTATAATCTTATTCGCATTAAGCATGGGGATGAATGCAAGACGGCATTTAATACTCCAGAGGGACATTTTGAGTACCTGGTGATGCCTTTTGGGCTCACTAATGCCCCTTCTGCCTTCCAGTGCTTCATGAATGATATTTTCCGAGACTTTGTGGATAAATTTTTGATCATCTATCTGGATGATATTTTGATCTTTTCCAAGGATTGGGATTCTCATGTGGAACATGTTCGGACTGTGTTCCGGATTTTGAGGGAGAATTCCCTTTATGTCAAGGGATCGAAATGCCTTTTTGGGGTACAGAGGATTTCATTTTTGGGATTTATTTTGTCTCCGTCAACTATTGAAATGGACCCGGCCAAGGTACAGGCCATTTATGATTGGGTTCAGCCCACTTCTTTGAAGGCCCTCCAGAAGTTTTTGGGTTTTGCTAATTTTTATCGTAAATTTATAGCTAATTTTTCTGGTATTGCCAAACTATTGACTGATTTGACTAAGAAGGGTGCTGATGTGCTGAATTGGTCTCCCGAGGCTGTTTCTTCCTTTCAGGAGCTGAAGCGAAGGTTCACTTCTGCTCCGGTTTTGCGGCAACCTGATGTCTCACTCCCGTTTCAGGTAGAGGTGGACGCTTCTGAGATTGGTGCAGGAGCTGTTTTGTCCCAAAAATATCCGGTAACATCTAATATGAATCCCTGTGCTTTCTTTTCCTGAAAGTTCTCCCCATCTGAACGTAACTATGATGTGGGGAATCGGGAACTGTTAGCCATGAAATGGGCATTTGAGAAGTGGAGACATTGGTTGGAGGGAGCTAAACATCAAGTCGTGGTCCTTACTGACCACAAGAATTTGATTTACCTGGAGTCGGCCAAATGCTTGAATCCTAGACAGGCTAGGTGGGCCTTGTTTTTCACACGTTTTGATTTTGTGGTCTCTTTTCTTCCGGGCACTAAGAATGTCAAGGCAGACGCCCTCTCTAGAAGTTTCTTTGCTGATTCTCCTATTGTGACCAAGCCTGCTACCATCTTACGTGAGGGGGTAGTTCTTTCTGCCATCTCGCCCGATTTGAGACGTGCTCTGGAAGAGTTTCAGGAGGACAAACCTGAGCATTGTCCCATTGGAAAATTGTATGTTCCTGACCAGTGGAGGAAGAGAGTGATGTCTGAAGTTCATTGCTCTGCATTGGCTGGTCATCCAGGTATTTTTGGTACTAGAGATTTGGTGAGTTGGTCTTTTTGGTGGCCTGCCTTGTCTCATGATGTCAGGAGTTTTGTGCAGTCCTGTGGGACTTGCTCCCGGTCTAAACCTTGTTCTCGCTCTAGTGGGTTGCTGATGCCTTTGCCGGTGCCCAGGAGGCCATGGACCCATATTTCAATGGATTTTAACTCTGATATGCCTGTTTCTCAGAGAATGACTGTTATTTGGGTGATTTGTGATAGATTCTCTAAGATGGTCCATCTTGTACCACTCCCTAAGTTGCCATATTCCTCAGAGTTGGTGCCCTTGTTTTTGCAACAGGTGGTTCGCTTGCACGGGATTCCTGAGAACATTGTATCTGACAGAGGAGTTCAGTTTATTTCTAGATTTTGGAGGACTTTCTGTTCCAAGCAGGGAATTCAGTTCTCCTTCTCCTCTGCGTTTCACCCTCAGACCAATGGGCAGACGGAGAGAACAAACCAGACTTTGGAGTCGTATTTGAGATGTTTTATTTCTGCTGATCAGGATGATTGGGTTTCATTTTTGCCCTTGGCCGAATTTGCTTTAAATAATAGAGCTAGTTCTGCCACTTTGATGTCACCTTTTTTTTGTAACTTTGGGTTTCATCCTCGATTCTCTTCAGGGCAGGTGGAGCCTTCTGCCTGCCCAGTTGTTGACACTGTGGTGGAGAGAATGCACCAGATCTGGGACCAAGTGGTGGATAAGTTGTCTCTCTCCCAGGAAAAGGCCCAGCGGTTTTTCAACCGGCATAGGACCCTTGGTCCCCAGTTTAAGGTGGGTGATATGGTTTGGTTGTCATCAAAGAATATCGCTATGAAGGTGGCTTCTCCAAAGTTTAAACCTAGATTTATTGGACCCTACAAGATTTTGGAGATTCTTAATCCAGTCTCTTTTCGATTGGCTCTTCCTGTTACATTTAAGATCCATAACGTGTTTCATAAGTCTCTGTTAAAGAGGTTTGTTGAGCCAGTAGTTCCTGTGGTGGCACCTCCTGACCCTGTATTGGTGGAAGGTAATGTGGAATATGAAGTTGAGAAGATACTGGATTCTCGCCTGGCTAGACGGAGACTCCAGTATTTGGTTAAATGGAAGGGTTATGGCCAGGAGGATAATTCTTGGGTCCCTGCATCCGATATTCATGCCGAAAGATTGGTTCGTGCTTTTCATTGGGCCCATCCTGATCGTCCTGGTGGCGTGGATGAGGGTTCGGTGACCCCTCCTCAATGGGGAGGTACTGTTGTGAGTTCATTTTCCCCTTCACCGTTGATGTCTGATGAACTCCCTCTGCTGGTGAAGAGAGGTAGTGAAATTGATTGGGTTGGGAAGAACCTGTCATCTGAACAGGTGGAACCTGATTGGACACCCGGAATCACTGAGTGGATATAAGGCAGCCGATGCCCTACAGGGGTGCTGGTGATCCTTTCTGCTCTGAGCTCTTGCAAACCAGTTCAGTACCTGTCTTCTGAAAGCTAAGTATTTGCTCTCTTATTTTTCCATGAGATATTGTCTCTTTTTAGTTAGTGTTTGTGTTCTGCCTGCCCTTGTTGGTACAGGCTGAGCTCCATTTTTGTGTCTGGTCAAGTTGATCTATTGCTCAGTCTTCAGAATATACCTGAGTGCTGATATAGTGTTTTTGAAGTCTAGTGACTTCAGGGCCTTTTTTCTATCAGACGTGTTGGACATTATTTTGGCAGTATTTTTGCGGATTGCAGCCAGCATCTTTTCTGTCCTTTCCTATTTAGTTAGTTGGGCCCCATCGTTTGCTCAACCTGCCTTTCTGTCTGTGTTTGTGTTTTCATCTGCTTTTCACCGACAATACATGTTGGGGGCTGTCCATTGCTTTGGGGTCTGCTCTGGGGCAGTTTAGATTTCCCCTTTCTTTCTTTAGGCTTATTTAGTTCTCCGGCTGTGAACGAGGGGTCTAGGGCACCGTAGGAACCCCCCACGGCTACTGATAGTTGTGTGAATAGGATCAGGGGTCTGCAATCCGATAGCTACCAACCTCTCCGGTTTTCTGGACTTAGCTTGTATTTTTGTTTTTTCCTCCTTCGGTGACTCATTCATAACACTTCACAGTCTGGCTTCCGACCCCTACATTCGACTGAAACTGCACTCATCAAAGTGACCAATGACCTTCTGACAGCAAAACGTAATAGTGAACACTCTCTGCTCATTCTTCTCGACATTTCTGCAGCTTTCGACACTGTTGACCACCGTCTCCTACTCCATAGGCTCCAGTCACTATGTATTAAGGACACTGCTCTCTCCTGGTTCTCTTCCTATCTCTCTGACCGCTCCTTCAGTGTTTTGTTCGCTGGCTCCACGTCATCTCCTCTTCCTTTCGCTGTCGGGGTACCTCAGGGCTCAGTCCTTGGCCCCCTTCTCTTCTCTCTCTACACGGCCCCAATTGGACAGACCATCAGCAGATTTGGTTTTCAGTACCATCTTTATGCTGATGACACACAACTATATACGTCATCCCCCGACCTTACTACAGAACGCCAGTGACTGTCTGTCCGCAGTCTCCAACATCATGTCCGCTCTCTATCTGAAACTTAACCTCTCAAAAACTGAACTTCTTCTGCTCCCGCCATCTACTAACCTCTCTAAATCTGACATTTCCCTCTCCGTGGGTGGCACCATAATAACACCCCGGCAGCAGGCATGCTGTCTGGGTGTTATGTTTGACACCAACCTCTCCTTCACATCCCACATACAATGTCTTGCCCGCTCTTGCCACCTACACCTAAAAAACATCTCCAGAATTCGCCCTTTTCTCACCATGGAAACAACAAAAACCCTCACTGTAGCATTGATCCACTCCCACCTGGATTACTGCAATGCTCTATTAATTGGCCTCCCCGCTACTCGACTTTCCCCTCTCCAGTCCATACTTAATGCAGCAGCCAGGGTCATTCATCTGGCTAATCGGTACTCGGACGCGTCCGCTCTTCGCCAGTCCTTACATTGGCTGCCCATTCATTATAGGGACCAATTCAAAGTACTTGTTCTCACCCACATAGCTCTCCACAGTGCAGCACCCCCCTACATCTCCTCCCTCATTTCTGTCTATCGACCTAGCCGACCTCTGCGCTCTGCAAAAGACTTTCGACTAACCTCTGCACTAATCCGCACCTCCCACTCCCGACTCCAAGACTTTTCCCGTGCTGCGCCATTCCTCTGCAATGCTCTACCACAAGAAATTAGGACTATCCACACTTTGCACAGTTTTAGGTGCTCTCTCAAAACACATCTATTCATAGCGGCCTATCACGTTCACTAATCAGTCATTTTATGTGCAAGTGTGAGTATGTAGCCCATTCACTATCTCTGTCCCCCACCTTCTCAAGATGGCTGGACCATCATTGCAAATACATCATTGTAAATACACACCTGTACGTTGTATCTCCCCCACCTCATTGTAGATTGTAAGCTCTCATGAGCAGGGTCGTCTTATTTTACTTTAATTACTGTATTGTTAACGTTGTTACTTATGACTTGTGTTTTGAAACTGTTAAACTGTAAAGCGCTGCGGAATATGTTGGCGCTATATAAATAAAGATTATTATTATTATTATTATGTGGTAAAACCCTTGTTGGGAAGCACAGCAGTCAAACTTTTTTTTGAGGTTTGCGCACATGTCAGGAGGAATTTTGGTTCACTCCTCTTTGCAGATCATCTCTAAATCATTTTGAGGCTGTCGCTTGGCAACACGGAGCTTCAACTCCCTCCATAAGTTTTCTATGGGATTAAGGTCTGGAGACTGGCTAGGCCATTCCATGACCTTAATGTGCTTTTTGTTGAGCCACTCCTTTGTTGCCTTAGCTGTATATTTTGCATCATTGTCTTGCTGGAAGTTCCAGCCATGACCCATTTTTAATATCCTGGCGGAGGGAAGGAGGTTGTCACTCAGGATTTTACGGTACATGGCTGCATCCATTCTGCCATTGATGTGGTGAAGTAGTCCTGTGCCCTTAGCAGAGAAACACCCCCAAAAGATAATGTTTCCACCTCCATGCTTTAAAGTGGGGATGGTATTGTTTGGGTCACAGGCAGCATTTCTCTTCCTCGAAACACAGCGAGTTAAGTTAATGCCAAAGAGCTCAATTTTTGTCTCATCTGACCACAGCACCTTCTCCCAATCACTCACAGAATCATCCAGGTGTTCACTGACAAACTTCAGATGGGCCTGCACATGTGCCTTCTTGAGCAGGGGGACCTTGCCCGCTCTGCAGGATTTTAAACCTTTACGGCGTAATGTGTTGCCAATGTTTTTCTTGGTGACTGAGGTCCCAGCTGCCTTGAGATCATTAAAAAGTTCCCCCCGTGTAGTTTTAGGCTGATCTCTCACCTTCCTCAAGTATACCCCACAAGGTGAGATTTTGCATGGTGCCCTAGATCGATGTCGATTGACAATCATTTTGTATTTCTTCCATTTTCTTACTATTGCACCAACAGTTGTTTCCTTCTCACCCAGCGTCTTGCTTATGGTTTTGTAGCCCATTCCAGCTTTGTGCAGGTCTATGATCTTCTCCCTGACATCCTTATAAAGCTCTTTGGTCTAGCCCATGTTGTAAGGGTTACAGTGTGACTGATTAATTGAGTCTGTGGACAGGAGTATTCTATTAAGGTAACAATGTAAGACAGCTGTCTTTAATGCAAGTAACGAGTTGATTAGGAGCGTCTAACTGGTCTGTAGGAGCCAGAACGCTTAATGGTTGGTAGGGGATCAAATGCATTTCTCTCGTATGCAAAAACGGTAAATTTATATAATTTATACAATGTGATTTTCTGGATTTTATTTTTGATATTCTATCTCTCAATGTTAATATTTACCTTCCCTTCAAATTATAAACTGTTCATGTCTTTGTCAGTGGGCAAACTTATAAAATCAGCAAGGGATCAAATAATTATTTCTTTCACTGTATGTGTACATACATATATACTGTGTCAATACACATGTTTTTATGTGTATATACATGTGTGTGCTGTGTGTATATATGTATGTGTGTATGGACTGTGTGTATATACATGTGAGTCCTGTGTGGATATATGTATGTGCAGTGTATACATGTGTGTGCTGTATTTATATATTGTATATATATTTATGTGTGTATGTGCTCTGTATATACATGTGTGTGCTGTGTGTATATATGTATGTGTGTATGGACTGTGTGTATATATACATGTGAGTCCTGTGTGGATATATGAATATGTAGTGTATACATGTGTGTTCTGTTTGTATATTCATGTGTGCATGTGCTATCTGTATATGCATGTGTGTGCTGTGTGTACATACGTATGTGTATGTGTGCTGTGTGTATATACATTTGTGTCCTGTGTGGATATTCATGTGTGTGCTCAGTGTTGGACTGGAGTACCTTGGGTCCACCAGAGAAAAATCATTCTTGGGGCCCACCATCATACCTCCCAACTTTTGAAGGGAAAGAGGGACAAAGGCTGTGGTGCGCTGTGGCAAATTTTAGGCCATGCCCCCAACTATACCCATTTCACAACTAGTCACACCCATGTCCTCACCCCAACCACACCCATTTAGCACTGTTGGTCACACTGACTGGTACTGAGGGCACAGTAGCTGGCATTATGGGCACAGTGGCTGGCATTATGGGCACAGTGGCTGGTACTGTGGGCACACTGACTGGTACTGAGGAAAAGAGAGAAAGAAAGAACAGAGAGAGAAAAAAAAGAAAACAGAGAGAGAAAAAAGGAAAGGAGAGAGAGAAAGAAAGAAAAAACAGACAGAGAAAGAAAGAAAGAACAGAGAAAGAAAGAACAGAGAGAGGAAGAAAGAAATAAACAAAGAAAGAACAGAGAGAAAGAGAAAGAAAGAATGGAAAGAAAGAACAGAGAGAGAAAGGAAGAACAGAGAGAGAAAAAAGAGGGGAAAGAAATAAAGAAAGAATAGAGAGTGAAAGAAAGAAAGAAAAGAGAGCGAAAGAAAGAGAGGAAAGAAAGAACAGAGAGAGAAAGAACAGAAAGTAAGAAAGAAAGAGGGGAAGAGAACAGAGAAAAAGAAAGAAAGAGGGGAAAGAAAGAAAGAACAGAAAGAATGAGGGGAAAGAGAACAGAGAGAAAGAAGGAGAAAAAGAAAGAAAAAGGGGAGAGAAAGAACAGAGAGAGAAAGAAAGAAAAAAAAGAAAGATTAGAGAGAAAGAAAGATTAGAGAGGGAAAGAAAGACCAGAGAGAGAGAAAGAAGCAGAACGAGAAAGAAAGAATCAGAGAGAAAAAGAACAGAGAAAGAAAGAAACAGAGCGAGAAAGAAAGAAAGATTAGAGAGGGAAAGAAAGAACAGAGAGAAAGAAAGATTAGAGAGGAAAAGAACAGAGAGGAAGAAACAGAGAGAGAAAGAAAGAACAGAGAGAAAGAAAGGACAGAAACTGAGAGAAAGAAAGATAGAACAGAGAGTGAAAGAAAGAACAGAGAGAGAAAGAAAGAACACAGAGAGAGAAAGAAATAAAGAGGGGAAGGAAAGAACAGAGAGAGAAAGAAAGAACAGAGAGAGAAAGAAAGAAAGAGAAAGAAAGAAGAGAAAGAAACAACAGAGAGAGAGAGAAAGAAAGAAAGAAAGAATGAATAGAGAGAGAAAGAAAGAAAGACAGAAGAGAGAAAGAAGAAAACAAAGAAAGAAAGAAAAAGGAGAAATAAAGAACAGAGAGAGAAAGAGGGGAAAGAAAGTACAGAGAGAAAGAAAGAACAGAGAGAGAAAGAAAGAAAGAACAGAGAGAGAGAAAGAAAGAACAGAGAGAAAGAAAGAACTCAGAGAGAGAAATAAAGATTAGAGAGAGAAAGAAAGAACAGAGAGAGAAAGAACAGAGAGACAGAAAGAAAGAGGGGAAAGAAAGAGCAGAGAGAGAAAGAAACACGGTAAAGAAAGAACAGAGAGAGAAAGAAACAGAGAGAAAGAAAGAACAGAAAGAGAAAGAAAGATTAGAGAAGGAAAGAAAGAACAGAGAGAGAAAGAAACAGAGAGAGAAAGAAAGAACAGAGAAATAAAGAAACAGAGAGAGAGAAAGAAAGATTAGAGAGGGAAATAAAGAACAGAGAGAGAGAAAAAAACAGAGACAGAAAGAAAGATTCAATAAAGATACTATAGCAGCCCTACTCCCATTGTAGTGCCCACCCAAGCCTCCCGATGCAGGACATATCATGATCCGCTCACATGGCCGGCATCCCCGATTCCAAGGCGATCCTGCTGTCCACGCTGTCAGAGGAGGACACGGTGATGGATCTGAAGCATTCCCTGAAGTGCCTCCATGGTTCCGTGACAATCTCCTCCCGAAACTACCTCATTTCTGGTCAGCTTCCAGCACGTCCCTTCCAGTAGAATGTCACGTGCAAGTTTTAAAGTGCTCCTTGGGGTTCCGCCGTGTATTCCTGTATCCACAGCAAAAGTAAGCTCCCGGCCGGGACAGCGGGGCAGACTCTCAAAATCGGGACTGTCCCGCTGGATCCAGGATGGTGGGGAGGTATGAATGCTCCCCACCATACACCTTTTACATGCATGGCCCCACACAACTCATACACACGGTTCCGCTTTGTATGCTTCGTATACACACATGGCTCTGCTCCGTACACCTCGCCCAAACATGGCTCCACTCAGTACACACATGGCTCCACTCCGTAAACCTTGTCCACAAATGGCTCTGCTCTCTTTCGTACACACACGGCTCAGCTCTGTACACTTCGTACACACAGGGCTCTGTTCCGTACACATCGCACACATACGGCTCTGCTCCGTACACACACGGCTCCGCTTCGTACACCTCGTACACACACGGCTCAGCTCCATACTCCAAGTACACATACTGCTCTGCTCCGTACACCTTGTACGCACTCAGCTCAGTTTCGTACACCCTGTACACATGCGGCTCCGCTCTGTACAACCCTGTACACACGTGACTCTACTCGGTACACCTCGTACACACGCGGCTCCGCTCCGTACACCTCATACACACACACGGCTCTGCTCTGTACACCCCGTACACACATGGCTCCACTAAGCACATCTCGTACACACGCGGCTCCGCTCCATACACCTCGTACACACAGCTCTGAAACATCCACCCTGTAAACCCCTCCTGACCCTACACATAAACTCTCCTTCATCCAGCACCATGACAACCAGCACAACAGAGTCCTGCAGACACTGAGGCCCCTGATCATGTGACCCCTGACTCCTCCCCTCCTGTGACCTCATCACAGGTCCTGTGCACACAGAGCAGCCCAGCGACGTCATTGGTGGGATTTATAGGATGATGTGGAAATGGCTTGCACAGTGCTCTCTGCTGGATGAGGGGAGTTTGCGCCTAGTCTAGGAGTTGTGCCCAGCTGCCGGTGTGCCTGACATCTGCACCCAGCATGGCTGGTCAGTTGTAGACAATATTGACCTGCAGGGCAGGGACTAATGAAGGAGGCAGAAGCTGGGGCTGGGGGCGGGGTCCACCAGAGGATCCTCCGGTGTCCCGGTGCCTCAGTCCGACCTTGTGTGTGCTGTGTGTATAAACTTGTATGTGCTGTGTATACATGCATGCGCTGTGTGCATATACATGCATGTGCTGTGTATATATACATATGTGACATAACATAGTAACATAGCAAGGCTGAAAAAAGACATTTATCCATTCAGTTCAGCCTATATTCCATCAGAATAAATCCCCAGATCTACGTCCTTCTAAAGAACCTAATCACTGTAAGATACAATATTGTTATGCTCCAGGAAGACATCCAGGCCTCTCTTGAACCCTTCGGCTGAGTTTGCCATCACTACCTCCTCAGGCAAGGAATTCCAGATTCTCACTGCCCTAACTGTAAAGAATCCTCTTCTATTTTGGTGAAAAAACTTTCTCTCCTCCAGACAGAGAGAATGCCCCCTTGTGACCATCACCTTCCTTGGTATAAATAGATCCTCGGGAGAGATATTCGTATTGTCCCCTTATAATACTTCTAGGTGTTGCTGTGTACCCTTTTCTTCTTTGCTTGCTGGTAGTGCCTCATCCTCAGGTGTGCCATCTTCGTCCTCCTCAAGGGCTTGGTATCAGTTTCTCAGTTGTGTGGTTGGTGATGTCTCTATGGTCTTCTTGCTTCTTTTGGTCACATGCTTCCACTCGACTGCTTTTGGAGGTTCTCTGACACTTTCTTCACCTTCTGTGACCAGTAGCGATGCTTCTGCTCTGTCTAGGAAGTATTCATTTTTTTTATGAGTTTCAAAGTTGCAATTCTTTCTTCCAGATCCCGCACTTTTTCTTCTAAAAGGGGCAGTTGTCTACACTTCTGGCAGGTGAAGTTGGATTCTTCTTCTGGTTGATCTGTGAACATGTAGCACATGTTGCAGCTCACCATGTAGGTTGTCACATCTGCCATGTTGCTCCTAGATCCTGCTGACTTGCTGTGTGTCTTCCTTCTTGTGTAATCTGCTGTGTTTTTTCCTTCTTATGTAATCTACTCAATCAGCCAAGTTTTCTTGCAATAATGTCCTACAGGCAAAAATTTGCATGCCATTAGGAAGAAGGGGTTTGAGTTCCTGCAGAACTGGGCCGACTTCTCAGTTGGCTACAGGTTCTACTCTAGGGACGGGCTGCAACTCAATGGGGAGGGTGCAGTTGTGCTGGGGGAGAAAATGGCTAGAAGGTTGGTGGAGTGTTTAAACTAGGGACGAGGGAGGGTATTCCTTTTATAGGAGGGGAAGACAGTGCAGATAGAGACCTGGGCACAAATAATGACATTGGGGGTGGGGATAGAACAGTTAATTTAAGAAAGAATAGAGGTACAGAGAGATACATAAAGTGCATGTATACTAATGCCAGGAGCCTCGCCAACAAGATGGAGGAATTGGAGTTAATGTTGTTGGAGCATAATTGACATGGTGGGGATATCTGAGACATGGCTGGACGAGAGCCACGACTGGGCGGTTAATTTACAGGGCTATAGTCTTCAGAAATGACCGTACAAATAAGCGAGGGGGAGGCGTGTGTTTATATGTAAAATCATCCTTAAAACCCATCCTGCGTGATAATATATATGAGTCTAATGAAAATGTAGAGTCCCTGTGGGTAGAGATAAGGGGAGGGGGGAAAAATAATAAATTACTGATAGGGGTTTGTTATAAGTCTCCAAAAATAATGGAAACAACGGAGAATATCCTCATAAAGCAAATAGATGAAGCTGCGACTCAAGGAGAAGTCATTATTATGGGGGACTTCAACTACCCTGAAATACATTGGGGAACCGAAACCTGCAGTTCCAGCAAAGGTGATGGGTGTCTGACAACTATGAGAGACAATTACCTTTCACAACTGGTTCAGGACCCAACAAGAAGGGGGGCACTGCTAGACCTAATATTAACCAACAGGCCAGACCGCATATCAAATGTAAGGGTTGAGGGTCACTTGGGTAATAGTGATCACAAATTAATAAGTTTTCATGTATCCTTTAATAAGATGTGTAGTAGAGGGGTTACAAGGACACTAAACTTCTGGAAGGCAAATTTCCAATGGATGAGAGATGATCTTTAGTGTTGAGCATTCCGATACCGCAAGTATCGGGTATCGGCCGATACTTGCTGTATCGGAATTCCGATACCGACTTCCGATATTTTTTCAATATCGGAATTCGGCATCGGAATCGGAAGTTCAAAGTTGATTGACAGCCTGACGTCATCATGATGCGCGGTGTGTGCGCATCATGATGCGCCGTCATTTCGGGCCTTCCGGGGGTCTCTGCCGGCCTGCCGGGGGGCTGTGTGGACTGCCCGGGGTCTGTACCGGCCTGCCGGGGGGCTGTGCCGGCCTGCCGGTGGTCTGTGCACCCTGTGGGGGTCTGTACCGGCCTGCCGGGGGGCTGTGCCGGCCTGCCGGTGGTCTGTGCACCCTGTGGGGGTCTGTACCGGCCTGCCGGGGGGCTGTGCCGGCCTGCCGGTGGTCTGTGCACCCTGTGGGGGTCTGTACCGGCCTGCCGGGGGGCTGTGCCGGCCTGCCGGGGGGCTGTGCTGATGTCCGGGGGTCTGTGCAAGCATCGTCCGATGGGACTACAAGTCCCATCAGGCGATGCCTGCTACCATGACAGTGATTGACACATTAGCCAATGATGGGACAGTAGTAGTCCCATCATCCGGCTAATGTGTAAAATGTTAAAAAAAAAAAAAAAAAAAAAAAAAATACTACATACATACTACATACATACTACATGCATGCTACATACATACTACATGCATGCTACATACATACTACATGCTACATACATACTACATGCTACATACATACTACATATATACTACATGCATGCTACATACATACTACATGCTACATACATACTACATATATACTACATGCATGCTACATACATACTACATGCTACATACATACTACATGCTACATACATACTACATATATACTACATACATACTACATACATGCTACATACATGCTACATACATACTGCATGCTACATACATACTACATACATACTACATACATACATACTACATGCATGCTACATACATACTACATGCATGCTACATGCATGCTACATACATACTACATGCTACATACATACCACATACATACTACATACATACTACATGCTACATACATACTACATATATACTACATGCATGCTACATACATACTACATGCTACATACATACCACATACATACTACATACATACTACATGCTACATACTACATATATACTACATGCATGCTACATATATACTACATACATACTACATACATACTACATGCATGCTACATACATACTACATACATACTACATGCATGCTACATGCATGCTACATACATACTACATACATACTACATGCATGCTACATACATACTACATGCATGCTACATGCATGCTACATACATACTACATGCTACATACATACCACATACATACTACATACATACTACATACATACTACATATATACTACATGCATGCTACATACATACCACATACATACTACATACATGCTACATGCTACATACATACTACATATATACTACATGCATGCTACATACATACTACATATATACTACATGCATGCTACATACATACTGCATGCTACATGCATGCTACATACATACTACATACATACTACATGCTACATACATACCACATATATACTACATACATACAATACATTCATACAATACATACATAGACATACAGTACATATAACATGGAGTAACATACTTACCAATACTTGTCACATTGTTCCCCGAAGCCATTGTCTTTTCCGGGATAAATATTAACATAACAAACCACAAAAATACTCACCCACGATCCGAAGCAGTCCACGAGTGTGTCCCACGACGATCTTGGGTAGAGAACTGCAGCATCAGATGATGCTGCCGTTCTCTACGGGCTGCAGGAATCCAATGACGGAAGGTAGGTATCCTTCCGCACTGTATTCCTCCGCCACTTAAAAAAAAAGTCCCTAGTCTCACTTTATGCCATTGCTGCGTGGGAAATTCCCACACAGCAATGGCATAAAGTGAGACTAGGGACTTTTTTTTTTTTTAAGTGGCGGAGGAATACAGTGCGGAAGGATACCTACCTTCCGTCATTGGATTCCTGCAGCCCGTAGAGAACGGCAGCATCAGCTGATGCTGCAGTTCTCTACCCAAGATCGTCGTGGGACACACTCGTGGACTGCTTCGGATCGTGGGTGAGTATTTTTGTGGTTTGTTATGTTAATATTTATTCCGGAAGAGACAATGGCTTCGGGGAACAATGTGACAAGTATTGGTAAGTATGTTACTCTATGTTATATGTACTGTATGTCTATGTATGTATTGTATGAATGTATTGTATGTATGTAGTATATATGTGGTATGTATGTAGCATGTAGTATGTATGTATGTAGCATGCATGTAGCATGCATGTAGCATGCAGTATGTATGTAGCATGCATGTAGTATATATGTAGTATGTATGTAGCATGCATGTAGTATATATGTAGTATGTATGTAGCATGTAGCATGTATGTAGTATGTATGTGGTATGTATGTAGCATGCATGTAGTATATATGTAGTATGTATGTAGTATGTATGTAGTATGTATGTGGTATGTATGTAGCATGTAGTATGTATGTAGCATGCATGTAGCATGCATGTAGTATGTATGTAGCATGCATGTAGTATGTATGTAGTATGTATGTAGTATGTATGTAGCATGCATGTAGCATGCATGTAGTATGTATGTAGTATGTATGTAGTATGTATGTAGCATGCAGTATGTATGTAGCATGTATGTAGCATGTATGTAGTATGTATGTAGTATGTATGTAGTATGTATGTAGCATGTAGTATGTATGTAGCATGTAGTATGTATGTAGCATGCATGTAGTATATATGTAGTATGTATGTAGCATGTAGTATGTATGTAGCATGCATGTAGTATGTATGTAGCATGTAGTATGTATGTAGCATGTAGTATGTATGTAGCATGCATGTAGTATGTATGTAGTATTTTTTTTTTTTTTTAACATTTAACACATTAGCCGGATGATGGGACTACTACTGTCCCATCATTGGCTAATGTGTCAATCACTGTCATGGTAGCAGGCATCGCCCGATGGGACTTGTAGTCCCATCGGACGATGCCTGCACAGACCCCCGAAGCCTGCACAGACCACCGGCAGGCCGGCACAGCCCCCCGGCAGGCCGGCACAGCCCCCCGGAGCCTGCACAGACCACCGGCAGGCCGGCACAGCCCCCGGCAGGCCGGCACAGCCCACCGGAGCCTGCACAGACCACCGGCAGGCCGGCACAGCCCCCCGGCAGGCCGGCACAGACCACCGGAGCCTGCACAGACCCCCTGGCAGGCCGGCACAGCCCCCCGAAAGGCCCATACAGACCCCAGAGAGGCTGTACAAGGCAAAAACAGGGTTTTTCTTATTCCGATACCGGAAGTCCCATAGACTTGAATGGGACTTCCGGTATCGGAATCGGCGATACCGATACTTTTTTTAAAGATCGGCCGATCCATTCCGATCCGATACTTTGAAGTATCGGACGGTATCGCTCAACTCTAATGATCTTGGAGCAATTAACTGGGACGAAATCCTGAGACATAAAAATACACAAAGAAACTGGGAGACGTTTATTAGCATCCTGAATAGGACCTGTGCACAATATATACCGTATGGGAATAAACATGCGAGAAATAGGAGGAAACCACTATGGCTAAATAGAGCTGTAAGGGGTACAATAAGGGACAAACATAAAGCATTTAGAGAATTAAAGAAAGTAGGTAGTGATGAGGCATTAACTAAATACAGAAGATTAAATAAATTATGTAAAAAGCAAATCAAGACAGCAAAGATTGAGACAGAAAGACTCATTGCCAGAGAAAGTAAAAATAATCCCAAAATATTCTTTCACTACATAAATAGTAAGAAGCTAAAAAATGATAGTGTTGGTCCCCTTAAAAATAGTCTGGGTGAAATGGTGGATGAGGATGAGGAAAAAGCCAATATGCTAAATGTCTTTTTTTCAACAGTATTTACACAAGAAAATCCCATGACGGATAACATGATCAGGGATAAAAAATTCTCCATTAAATGTCACCTGCTTAACCCAGCAGGAAGTACGGCGGCATCTAAAAATCACTAAAATTGACAAATCCCCGGGCCTGGATGGGATACACCCCCGAGTACTGCAGGAATTAAGCACAGTCATAGATAGACCATTATTTTTAATCTTTAAAGATTCCATAATAACAGGGTCTGTGCCACAGGACTGGCATATAGCAAATGTGGTGCCAATATTCAAAAAGGGGACAAAAACTCAACTTGGAAATTATAGGCCAGTAAGTTTAACCTCAACTGTGGGTAAAATCCTGGAGGGTTTTCTAAGAGATACTATACTGGAGTATCTGGAGAAGAATTACCTCATGACCCAATATCAACATGGGTTTACAAAGGACCGTTCCTGTCAGACTAATCTGATAAGCTTTTATGAAGAGGTAAGTTCCAGACTGGACCAAGGGAATGCAGTGGACGTGGTGTACATGGACTTTTCAAAAGCTTTTGATATGGTGCCACACAAAAGGTTGATTCATAAAATGAGAACAATGGGGATAGGGGAAGATATGTGTAGGTGGGTTAAGAGCTGGCTCAGGGATAGGAAACAAAGGGTGGTTATTAATGGAGCACACTCGGACTGGGTCATGGTTAGCAGTGGGGTACCACAGGGGTCAGTTTTGGGCCTGCTTCTTTTTAATATATTTATTAATGACCTTGTAGGGGGCATAGAGAGTAGAACTTCAATATTTGCAGATGACACTAAACTCTGCAGGGTAATCAATACACAGGAGGACAATTTTATATTACAGGAGGATTTATGTAAACTAGAAGCTTGGTCTGATAAATGGCAAATGAGCTTTAATGGGGATAAATGTAAGGTCATGCATTCGGGTAGAACGAACAAGATGTATAATTATGTGCTTAATCGTAAAACACTGGGCAAAACTGTAACTGAAAAAGACCTGGGTGTATGGGTGGACGACAAACTCACATTTAGAGGCCAGTGTCAGGCAGCTGCTGCAAAGGCAAATAAAATAATGGGATGCATTAAAAGAGGCATAGATGCTCATGAGGAGAACATAATTTTACCTCTATATAAGTCACTAGTGCGACCACACTTAGAATACTGCGTACAGTTCTGGTCTCCGGTGTATAAGAAAGACAGCTGAACTGGAGCGGATGCAGAGAAGAGCGACCAAGGTTATTAGGGAACTGGGGGGTCTGCAATACCAAGACAGGTTACTACACTTGGGGCTATTTAGTTTGGAGAATCGAAGGCTTAGGGGTGATCTTATTACAATGTATAAATATATGCGGGGACAATACAAAGACCTTTCTAATGATCTTTTTACTCTTAGACCTGTGACGGGGACAAGGGGGCATCCTCTACGTCTGGAGGAAAGAAGGTTTAAGCATACTCACAGACGCGGATTCTTTACTGTAAGAGCAGTGAGACTATGGAACTCTCTGCCATATGATGTTGTAATGAGTGATTCCCTACTAAAATGTAAGAAGGGACTGGATGCCTTTCTTGAAAAGTATAATATTACAGGGTATATACACTAGTTTCCTTAATATTGCGTTGATCCAGGGAGCTAGTCTGATTGCCGTATGTGGAGTCGGGAAGGAATTTTTTTCCCCAATGTGAAGCTTACTTGCCACATGGTTTTTTTGTGCCTTCCTCTGGATCAACATGTTAGGGCAAGTTAGGATAGGATATGGGTTGAACTAGATGGACTTAAAGTCTTCCTTCAACCTTAATAACTAGGTTACTATGTTACTATGTTACTATATAGCTGTGCTGTGTGTATACACATGTGTTTATGTGCTCTGTATATATACATGTGTGCTGCTGATGATATGACACTGTATTGGGGTAGAATGATGTTAGTGATCGTTCTGCCCCCATTATTCTTTGCAGCCTGTGTAAACAAGCGCTAAATGCCTTGCATATAGTCGATCGCGCTCATTTAACGGTCTGATATAAGCTCCTGTAAAAGCGCCCTAAGTGTTTTTGTGTGATTCAGCGTCAGCATTTAGGACCCCACTTTTACCTATTCCCCCACTTTGTCTAAAAGCGGCCCTGATCTCAGTTCCTATTTGCCTCTCCAAACACTACCAGGCAGAAAGCACTAGCGATGTCCTATTCTCTGATGCCACAAATGTCTGCAGTATCAATTAGAAGAAATCCACAGGTGGAGGTTTCATGTTTAATAGGAGGTTAAGAAGCAATTTTTGTTTTCTCCAAAGGCAGACATTAGAAAATATTTGGGCTGCCCCCATAAAAATTTTTTTAGGGTCATTTTGATGTTGGTAGGATTAACCAATAAATACCCAATTCTCCGTCTCATAGAAAGGTAATGGAGCAGCGGTCACGATTATGCACTACTGCTGTATTCACACTGGGGACTTTGAGACCCTCATTTTTGTTATCAGTGGGGGTCCGAGCAGGCTAAGCCCCAGCCCAGCAATTCATACATTTATCATCTATCCTTTTGATAAATTGTAAAAATAGTTTTTATTCCATTCTCTTAAACAAAAAAAAAAAAAAACGACTCTGCTCCTTCTATCCCCAACTATACAGCAAAGTTGAAAACTGAAGTCAGGAATGTGCCAATGAGAAGCTGGAATATTTCATGATTTTTTTTTTAATAGATACAAGCCGAATTTGAAAAAAAAACTTTCTACCTAAAGCAGTCGGATTTAAATAATGTGTATCTGATGACTTGATTAAGTAAATTTGTCATTCAAGGCGCTAAGACATAGGACGCAACACAGTGGGAACTCTGATGGTGACTTTTAAGAGGAAGCTCGTTGACAACCACATGTATCCTGTGATGATGTTCTACTCTGCGGTGTGGGAATTTTAGACATTTTTATCACACAGTGAACGGGCAGCAGGAAGCCAGCGTGAACTGGAAATCTCCCTCGCATTATTCTGCCCCATGCTATTTCTATTGTATTGTAGGAACTGGCAATGAATACTAATAGGAAAATCCTACCAGCTGCCGATCCTTGCACAATGTATATTTAGGTGCTTTTATTTCATCATTTTTACCTTTTGCTTGGGAATATTATTGTCCTGACCGGTAATTTACATCACAAGGGACAAGTATAATATATGTCTGCTATAATGCATATAAATTACAAAATCCACCAATATTGAATGGGTAACGGAGGATGGAAATTGAAGGATTGTTGAGAACATAGAATAGAAGCAATATAAGATTGGTGAGTAGCCGACACCTGGCCCTCTAAAATGCACACTGTCGGAATGGAACAGTACACCGTGCAATGGCCATTCTCCGGTACTACAGCTAAGCTCCCATTGAAGTGAATGTGACATACAGTGGGGCGAATAAGTATTTGATCCCTTTCTGATTCTGTGTGTTTGCCCACTGACAAAGACGTGAACAGTCTACAATTTTAAGGGTATGTTAATTTTAACATTGAGAGATAGAATATCAAAAATAAAATCCAGAAAATCACATTGTATAAATTATATACATTTATTTGCATTTTGCTGTGAGAAATAAGTATTTTATCCTCTACCAACCATTAAGAGTTCTGGCTCCTACAGACCAGTTAGACGCTCCAAATCAACTCGTTACCTGCATTAAAGACAGCTGTCTTACATAGTCACATTTAGAAAAGACTTCTGTCCACAGACTCCATTAATCAGTCAGACTCTAACCTCTACAACATGGGCAAGACCAAAGAGCTATCTAAGGATGTCAGGGACAATATCATAGACCTGCACAAAGCTGGAATGGGCTACAAAACCATACAGCGGGGAAACAAAGTATTTAGTCAGCCACCAATTGTGCAAGTTCTCCCACTTGAAAAGATGAGAGGCCTGTAATTGACATCACAGGTAGACCACAACTATGAGAGTCAAAATTGAGAAAACAAATCCAGAAAATCACCTTGTCTGATTTGGCAAGATTTGTTTTGCAAATTATGGTGGAGAATAAATATTTAGTTATTAATAAAAGTTCATCGCAATATTTTGTTATATATCCTTTGTTGGCAATGACAGAGGTCAAATGTTTTCTGTAAGTCTTCACAAGGTTGGCACACACTGTTGGTGGTATGTTGGCCCATTCCTCCATGCAGATCGCCTCTCGAGCAGTGATGTTTTGGGCCTGTCGCTGGGCAATACGAAGTTTCAAATCCCTCCAAAGGTTTTCTATGTGGCTGAGATCTGGAGACTGGCTAGGCCACTCCAGGACCTTCATATGCTTCTTACGAAGCCACTCCTTCGTTGCCCTGGCGGTGTGCTTGGGAATATTATCATGCTGAAAGACCCATCCATGTTTCATCTTCAATGCCCTTGCTGATGGAACGAGGTTTGGACTCAAAATCTCACGATACATGGCCCCATTCATTCTTTCAAAAAAAGAAAAGAGAAGCCAGCGTTGCCAAGGTCAGAACGCATAACATAAAGTGCATTTGCACATAACATCTAACTGTATTCAAAATGAGATATTTAGCAAAAAAATTGATCAATTCAATTGAGCCACCCCGCCGCGCCAAGGCAATCTTATGTGGGGGGTCCTACTCTACGTTTTTAATAAACACTGTGCCATTACGGCCTCCTAGATACATTAAAAGCAAGACCACTTTAAATGCAATCTGTACCTGAGCATTTCTGGATCGCTCCCATGATGCCAGAAAAGGCAAGTGCGGATGAAGGCCAACCAGGTCTGAATGCAGACGTGTCAGGTTTAGCCTCCACACATTGCCTGACCAGCAAGCATAGATGAAGGGCAATGCAGGTTCAGATACAGGTGCACAATTAAATAAAGCTTGGGGCAGGGTGGGGCTGCTGTGTATGTGTGCACAGCAGCCTAGATCCATCACAGTGAACACAGAAAAAATGGCGGACACAACCCAGCGCGCACAGCAACAGTGGTGGTCAGCCACATACCAATGTACAAAAAAAGAAAAGAGAAGCCAGCGTTGCCAAGGTCAGAACGCATAACATAAAGTGCATTTGCACATAACATTTAACTGTATTCAAAGTGAGATATTTATCATGCTGAAAGACCCATCCATGTTTCATCTTCAATACCCTTGCTGATGGAACGAGGTTTGGACTCAAAATCTCATGATACATGGCCCCATTCATTCTTTCATGTACACAGATCAGTCGTCCTGATCCCTTTGCAGATAAACAGCCCCAAAGCAAGATGTTCCCACCCCCATGCTTCACAGTAAGTATGGTGTTCTCTGGATGCAACTGTAAGGATTCTGGATGTTCCATGGAGCCTGTTTTGCCCTTGTCCAAGATGAAGTCTGGTACTTCATTCTGCCCTTGAACTTCCTGTCTGTCCTGCTGTTTAAGTCCAGGTTGGGAAACACTCCTTGCCTGAGTATTTGTGTGCTGCTGGCTCCTGAGCTTGCTCCTGTCTAGCTTCTGTCCTACTTCTGTTATATCTCATCACTCCCAGCTGCCTTCAGTCATCTGTGCTGCTACCTGATTCTGGCTGTGGTTACCTTTGTTCGGACGTCTAAGTGAGGAGTTATAATTTTCTGGAACTGCTGTGTCTGTTAAAACCTTTGACATTATAATCAATGTACTAATTCTTGAACTTTGTCTGTGCGGGCTGCAGTGCTGAATTTTGCAAGACCTTTTCAGCCCTAAAGTAGTACACTGGAAATCCTTCTCATTGCTGAACATCACCTGCATATTTCTGGACTGCCATAAAAGTTGCTGGACATTTTCATTACGTGCTGTATAAGTGCCGGTCACACTCTGCTTCATATAACATAGTTGCTGGACACTTTTGTTATGTATACGTGCCGGTCGCACTCAGCTTCATTTAACGTAGTTGCTGGACATTTTCGTTTTGTGCTGTTTGCACTTCGTTGTAAATTCAGGATAATCTCTGTTAGTTTATGTTTTACACCTTGCTTGTTAATATAGTTTATTTTGTCTCAACTTCGGTCTCATATTTGTTCTTATCCTATGCAATCAGATTCTATGGCATCTTCATAATTGTTACAGCAACTCAGCATTCTGTCTCCTCCAAACACAATGAGTTTTGTTTCTACCAAACAGTTCTACTTTGGTTTCATCAGACCATAGGACATTCTCCCAATACTCTTCTGGATAATCCAAATGCTCTCTAACAAACTTCAGATGGACCCGGACATGTACAGACTTAAGCAGGTGGACACGTCTGGCACTGCAGGATCTGAGTCCCTGGCGGCGTAGTGTGTTACTGATGGCAGCCTTTGTTGTGGTGGTCCCAGCTCTATGCAGGTCATTCTCTAGATCCCCCGTGTGGTTCTGGTATTTTTGCTCACTGTTCTTGTGATCATTTTGACCCCACGAGGTGAGATCTTGCGTGGAGCCCCAGATCGTGGGAGATTATCATTGGTCTTGTATGTCTTCCATTTTCTTATTATTGCTCCCACAGTTGATTTCATCACACCAAGCTGTTTGCCTATTGCGGATTCAGTCTTCCCAGCCTGGTGCAGGGCTACAATTTTGTTTCTAGTGTCCTTTGACAGCTCTTTGGTCTTCACCATAGTGGAGTTTGGGGTGTGACTGTTTGAGGTTGTGGACAGGTGTCTTTTATACTGATAGCAAGTTCAAACAGGTGCCATTACTACAGGTAATGAGTGGAGGACAGAGGAGCCTCTTAAAGAAGAAGTTACAGGTCTGTGAGAGCCAGAAATCTTGCATGTTTTTAGGTGACCAAATACTTATTTCCACCATAATTTGAAAAATAAATCTTGCCAAATCAGACAAAGTGATTTTCTGGATTTGATTTCACAATTTTGACTCTCATAGTTGTGTTCTATCTATGATGTCAATTACAGGCCTCTCTCATCTTTTTAAGTGGGAGAACTTGCATAATTGGTGGCTGACTAAATACTTTTTTTCCCCACTGTATTTAAGACGCTGGGTGAGGAGACTGAAGAAATACAAAATGACTGTCAATTGACATCGATCTGGGGCACCATGCAAAATCTCACCTCGTGGGGTATCCTAGGTCATGAGGAAGGTGAGAGATCAGCCTAAAACTACCTGGGGGAAACTTGTTAGTGATCTCAAGGCAGCTGAGACCATAGTCACCAAGAAAACCATTGGTAACATATTATGCCGTAAAGGTTTAAAATTCTGCAGTGCCCTCAAGGTCCCCCTGTTCAAGAAGGCACATGTGTAGGCCCGTCTGAAGTTTGCCAATGAACACCTGGATGATTCTGTGAGTGATTGGGAGAAGGTGCTGTGGTCAGATGAGACAAAAATTGAGGTATTTGGCATTAACTCAATTCGCTGTTTGGAGGAAGAGAAATGCCTATGACCCAAAGAACACCATCCCCACTGTCAAGCATGGAGGTGGAAGCATTATGTTTTAGGGATGTTTCTTTGCTAAGGGCACAGGACTACTTCACCACATCAGTGGGAGAATGGATGGAGCCATGTACCATAACACCCTGAGTGACAACCTCCTTCCCACTGCCAGGAAGTTAAAAATGGGTCAGGGTTGGGACTTTCAGCAGGACAATGACCCAAAACATACAGCCAAGGCAACAAAGGACTGGCTCAAAAAGAAGCACATTATGGTCATCGAGTAGCCTAGCCAGTCTCCAGACCTTAACTAAAAGAGCCACCTTCAGCAGCACTAAGGCTGCATTCTGTGAAGGTGGCTCTTCTGTTTCTGATCCCCAGTAACGCAGAAATATTGACTTTTATAAATAGGTCCTCATACCTGGATTCAGTCACAGAGGTATGGTGTGTCACTCTGTTTAAGCCGCCTCCCAGCTGTCCATCAACCCCCTGTTGCGTTCCTACACTGCCTTCACCTGTGTAGTTGTTGGTGTTAGATGCTGGTGGGCGCCTGCGCTCTGCCAACAGTTCTCGGGCATGCAAAGTTCCTTCCTTCATTTTTTACCTTCTGTTCCTTCCTTCCTTCATTTTTTTATCTTCTGTTCCTTCCTTCATCTTTTTACTTTCTGTTCCGTCCTTCATTTTTAACCTTCTGTTCCTTCCTTCCTTCCTTCATTCATCTTTTACCTTCTCTTCCTACCTTCATTTTTTAACATCTGTTCCTTCCTTCCTTCATTTTTTACCTTTTGTTCCTTCCTTCATTTTTTTACTTTCTGTTCCGTCCTTCATTTTTTATCCTCTTTCCTTCCTTCCTTCCTTCCTTCCTTCCTTCATTTTTTGCAAAAAAAACAATAAATGTTTCGTTACTAAATTAGCCAGAAAATATAACATTTGGGAGATTCAGCTGCAAAGACAAGTAATAAGATTCCGATTCACCGTCTTCTTTCACTGAATTGATTCCATTAAGGGCCCCGCAGGGAGATATTGATGGACATGATAAAAATAGCCTGGTGAACGGCTCCTCTGAGTTGTGGGAAAATACAGATTTAATGATGGAGATGAATGAAATGTTTCCCTTATAAGTGATTCCATCCAAGCACTTATCTGATGTGGAGGAAATGAATAGACTAACATTTGTGAAGGATGCAAGTGCACTTTAAAAAAATCCTCCTACGTTCCTGTTGACCAATCAAGAAAAAAAAAATCTGATGGGAATTTCTACACTGCTGCGGGGTCAGAGGAAAACATAAAATCGAGTTAGTTGTATTCAGCCCTATACACAGTCCTACTCGATGTAGCTGTACAAGGGTTTTTTTATTTTTTGCAGGATGGATTCCTATAGTGATCACCCACCTTCCTCTTTACATTGCAGCCATTTTTTAAATTTTTTTCATTTTCATTTTTTCCTCCCCTTCTTCCCAGAGACATAACTATTTTGTTGTTTTTTGTCCATAGAGTTAAATCAGGGATTTTTTTTCCGGTATGTGATAGTGTTTTTCTTATTTCCTTAAGGAAGTAAAATTATCTCTTTCATTCCATTTCTTTTTTTTGGAGATAAGTGATGATGACCAAAAAAAAAGCGACATTTTGATTTTTTTTTATTATCTAGGACAAGTAGGCCTGTGGTGATACGAAATATGTTAATTTTTACTTTTTAGATTTCAGTACAGGGTGAATCACTCGCTACTTTACCTGGAAAAATTGCAGTAACTTCTAAAAGAGACGATCTATCGTCATACACAAGTGAATGACACTGAGTGACAATACTCGGTGCAGCCATTACTAAGTGGAGAAAGAGAAAAGGCAGGATGGCACTCACCGCTCATGTGAATCAAATCACTTTATTTCACATGCACAAGGCATCGGCATAGGCACGGGAGCAATGTGCTGGAAGACGGACAACAGCCGTTTCGCGCTCAATACGCTTCCTGAGGACCTGTTGAAGCGTATTGAGCGCGAAACGGCTGTTGTCCGTCTTCCAGCACTTTGCTCCCGTGCCTATGCCGATGCCTTGTGCATGTGAAATAAAGTGATTTGATTCACATGAATGGTGTGTGCCATCCTGCTTTTTCTCTTTCTCCACAACGAAATGTTTTATTTTTTCAATATGGGATTGAGCACCCGTTCCAAGTGGGATTAAGGTGTTTTTTATTAATGTGAAAAATATATGTGCAGACATCCAGGGTATTTTTCCACACAACGGTGCCGGATATCTATTTTCTCAAATTGTGGGCAGCCATTACTAAGTATGTGCTGCTATGTCTGGTAATCATTAAACAGCAAGCAATAACCAAAGGCAAAGGATGATTGCATCACATAAAACGTTCATTTTAAGAAGGTAAATGTTCAATAAACCATACAACAAGCAATGAGAAAGAAAGAAAGAAACAGAACATAAAAAAGGAAGAAAGGAAGGAATAGAAGGTAAAAAAGGAAGGAATAGAAGGCAAAAAATGAATGACAGAAAAAACAGAAGGTAAAAAAGAAGAAAATAAAGAAAGAACAGAAAGGTACAAAATGAAGGAAATCAAGAAAGAACAGAAGGGGAAAAAATGAAGAAAGAACCGAAGAAAAAAATGGAAAATAAACTTGCTGCAATGCTAGGTACAGCCATCACTAAGTATGTGGTGTTGATAATTAATAAACGAGAAGCAAAATATTCACCGCAGCTCTACAACCCCCTAAAGAAAGAAGGAAAAAAAGAAAGGAGGAAGGAAAGAAAGAAAGATTAGAAGGGAAAAAATAAGAAAACAATGAGTTGCAGTACTCGGTTCAGCCATTATTATGTGTTGCTGTGTATAGTAATCAATAACCAGGCAGCAATATTCTCCGCAGCACCACCGCTCCTTCGGTCTAATTACTTGGTGTGTTAAGGATAGCCATTAATGTTAAAGTCCTTTAAAATGAATCTCCTTCCCCCTCTGGCAGCTGACAAGACTATCCTTATTTAGCCTGCAGAAGTATTCGTCTTTCCAGCTATGCTGCCATGATACAACTGCACAGACTCTGTTGCTCTCCTGACCGGCAGCGCAGAAAGCTGTTTCTATTGGTTGTTCTGCAATTACCAGAAAGACTGAGCATGTGCGTCCCCCAGCTCTCAGCTCATTGGTTGGACCTGCGCATTAATTTACAATCTGAACACCAGGTGGCGCCATACAATGTAATTAAATATAACTCCTAACTGGACACGTCACTGGAGCGTTTTATTAACGTTTTTTTTTTAGCTTGTTCTGTCTGATAAGCTGCCGCTGGGACGTCTCTGACAATTTCTATCCATTCGCATGTTTTTACCTATCGGAGAGTAGAATGACATTTCTGCTAAGTACAAGAGTAAATGTAATAAACAAGGAGCGGCGGTGCAGCGACGGTGCCCGATGCCTCTTATTACTGACATCCAGGTGACGGTCACACCTGTATTTGTACACTGACATTTCACCAGTTCCCCAGCACCCGATGGACCTGACGCAAAGGTCACTTTTGTTTACCAGGCCTGGAAATCGGCGTCGGTGCTGTTCCTGCATAAAGCGAGATTAGCGCTGACTACTGTGTCTGACAGCGGGACAGGAGGCAGCAACGATGCCTGATGCAGGGGCCGTTCTTCATTCGCCACCTGCACGCTGGCTAACACCAGGGAACACCGGACAAGTCATGGATTCTGGCTATAGTCTTTATATACAATGGCAATAGATGAGCAAAGCACAAAAAATGGACATACTAAGAACGTGAACCTTCAATAAACCCGGGAAGCGACCAAGAGACAGAAAATATTGCATTGCTGCATTCAAAATACATATATAGAGGGAAAGAAAGAAACGTGAAAAAGAAATAAGAAAGGAAAGGAAATAAAGAAAGGAAGAAATGAAGGAGAGAGAAAGATGAAAGAATAAAAGAAAAATAAAAAAATGAAGAAATAAAAAGATAAAACAGGTTAAGAAGAAAAAAATGAGGAAAAAACAGGAGAAAAATAAAAATAATGAAAGAAATAGAAAGAGAATGAAAGCGATAAAAAAGAAGGAATAAAAGAAAGATAGAAATAATGACTGGATGAAAGAATAAAAGAAAAATAAAGAAAAGAGAAAGAAAGAAAAAAAAGAGAAAGAAAGAGAGAAAGAAAAAACCAAAAGAGAAAAGTGAAAAAGAAAGAAAGAAGAAAAAAATAGGAAGAATAAGAAAGAATAAGAGAAAGAAAACAAGGAAAAAGAGAAAGAAAAAGGGAGAAAGAAAAAAAGAAAGAAAAACGAAAAAAAGGAGGAAAGGAAGGAAAGTTTCACTGTACCACTGTGATGGCTCCATTCTCCAGTTACCTGTGTGGTACAAGTGACAGGCGCCTCCCTGATGACACCAGATCCTGGTACAAGCTCTGCCTCCAGTGACATGAACAGAATTTGGGTGGGGAGATTCCATCACACACTGACACATACAGAACTATAAATGCCGCCTCTCCCATCCTCCGCTGGTTATGGCGCTTGTCCGCTGACTGAAAGGTTTGATCACTGGATTTGGGGCAGCCCTCTGATACAAAGTTAGAAACCTTCCCCTCCCTGTAGACCACGGCCGGAGCCCCCTGTATGCAGACGATGGCACAGTGATAGCTGTTGTGATAACAGGACAGACATTCACATGTCTTTCTAGGAGAAGGGTCCATTATTATTATTTTCAGAAGACTCTTTCACTGTTAGCCCCTTCACGACATGCACCGTACATGTACGGCGCATTTTGTGTCTTTCCCTTTGATGTTTGCTGTAGTGATGAGCCCACATCTTTCCTGACACATGTCAGCTGATTTGAACAGCTGACATGTGCCCCTAACAGCCACGGGTGGAATCGTGATCCATCCGTGGCTGTTAACCCATTAAATGCCGCTGTCAATCTCTGACAGTGGCATTTAATGTGGTCACTCCGGAAGCCCGTCACTAATCCCACCCATGAGCGCCCCTGTCACATGACTGAAGTTCACCGATGGGTTAGTATGACAACCTGGGTTCTGCAGCAGACCCCTGTGGTTGTCATTGCCAAAGCAAGTGAGCATTTCTGCTACACACACATCTTCAATGGAAACTCTTGAAGCATGCAAAAAAGTAAAAAAAAAGTTAAAAAAAATTTAAATATTAAAAAAATAAAAAGATATAAAAGTTCAAATCACCCACCATTCGCTCCATTCAAAATTAAATAATTTAAAAAATAAAAAATACACATCTATCAATATATAAAAATGAATCCAATCAGTAAATGTCGTAGCAAAAAAAAGTCAAAAATTTAGAATTAAAATGCAATAACGGGCAATCAAAAGATCGTATCTGCACCAAAATATATATTAAATATATGTCACTAAGAAATAGATTCACGAAACACTCGGCCCCATCCCCACATAACAGGTGCCTGTCACTGAGGACAGGGGCCGGGTTACAGGAGCTATTGTTCTCTGGTATCAGACTGAACAGTGAAACCTGTTTTTTACACAGCATGCAGTATATTATTCCACTCAGTCCCACAGAGGACGGGCAAGAAGCCATCAATGGCATATGTGGATTTTTTTTTTATAAAGCAGATATGTTTTTCTAACGTCCTTTAAGTTCTTAGGACCTTTAAGAGTTTAAAGGAGTTGTCCACCTTTGGGGACATTTGTTTTCTTGAATGCATTTATTTGGGAGTTAAAAATAATTTTTAGAATTGGGTTTCATTTATAATTTTGTACTGTGTGCCGCTGTATCTCATTGTTTATTGCTGACTGCAGAATGCGTTAACTGAGAATCTGTCAGTGAGCTCATCTGATGGGAGAGTTCATAACTCTGATTTATGACCACAGACCATATTAGTATTGACCATTCATGGAAACAAAAACATGTAAAGTCAAATTATGCCAATTTTTTTTTGTACAAAATCCAGTTGCAATATCGATTTTTTTTTTAGCCCCAAATATATTCACCAAAGTAAAAAAAAATGTCCCCAGAGGAGGATAACTCGTCAAGCTTGTAATTCTTTTATGTGTACTTTTACAAGCTCTTCTTGACAGATTTATGACCACAGACCACATCAAAGTTGAATATGTCAGGAAACAAAAAGCCTCTAAAAATCAAAAGGTGAAAATTTTTAAAAGAAACCAAATTTAATTTTTTTTTATAGCCTCCTAATACTTTATATTCAGTAAAGTTAAAAATGTAATGTCTCTAAAGGAGGACAACCACTTTAACAATGCCTTAAAAGATCTCTAAGCTGGAGATGTAGCTCCTTCCAAGTACCTATGGCAGAAGCCACCGCTCTGCTGGGTGACTGTGAAAAATGCCTGGAGTCTCTTTCATTATGGATCTTGTTCTCATTATCGTTTATACTGTAGTACAAAACTTCCTGCTAGTCAACTAGGTCCTCCATAATCTGGTGGGTCGAGTAGACAGCAGTTGGGAGGAGAACGATATTTATGTGTCATCGCCCAGTGGTAAAGATGTTATAATCCTAGAGTTATATAATAATATTCTGACTACCTGCAGTCACCACTAAGGGGAGCACACTGTATACAGCTACAGGTGCATCTCACAAAATTAGAATATCATCAAAAAGTTAATTTATTTCACTACTTTATAACACCAGCTTGAAAAATGATTTTCAAATCTGAAATGTTGGCCTACTGAAATGTATGTTCAGTAAATGCACTCAGTACTTGGTCGGAGCTCCTTTTGCATCAGTTGCTGCATCAATGCGGCGTGGCATGGAGGCGATCAGCCTGTGGCATTGCTGAGGGGTTATGGAAGCCCAGGTTGCTTTGATAACAGCCTTCAGCTGGTCTGCATTGTTGGGTCTGGTGTCTATCATCTTCTTCTTGACAATACCCCATAGTTTCTCTGTGATGTTAAGGTGAGGTGAGTTTTGGCAGTGTGGACAGGTTCCAAGTCCTGCTGGAGAATGACATTTCCATCTCCAAAAAGCTTGTTGGCAGAGGGAAGCATGAAGTGCTCTAAAATTTCCCGGTAGACGGCTGTGCTGACTTTGGTCTTGAAAAAACACAGTGGACCTACACCAGCAGATGACATTGCTCCCCAAACCATCACTGATTGTGGAAACTTCACACTAGACCTCAGGCAACTTGGGTTGTGGCCTCTCCACTCTTCCTCCAGACTCTGAGACCTTGATTTCCAAATGAAATGCAAAATATTCCCTCCTTGTGGAGTGTGTCAATGACTGCCTTCTGGACATCTGTGAAGTCAGCAGTCTTCGCCATGATTGTGGAGCTACTGAAACAGACTAAGGGACCTTTTTAAACACTTAGGAAGCCTTTGCAGGTGTTTTTTTGTTAACTTTTTTAATTTACTAAGATAATGACTTTTGGGTTCTCATTGGCTGTAAGCCATAATCTTCAACATTATCAGAAATAAACACTTGAAATACATCACTCTGTTTGTAATAACTCTATATAATATATGAGTTTCACTTTTTGTACTGAAAAACTGAAATAAATAAATTTTTTGATGATATTCTAATTTTGCGAGAAGAACTTGTATATGGCTCTGAATGGCATGAAATGGGCCCTTCTAATGCTCAAGAACCTCAGTGTCAGACTGCACACTGCCATTGCCTTCAACCTCTTGTTTAATTTCCTTTTCCCCAAAATAGTGACTCCATAATCCTCCAGAAATCTATATTTATAGGTTTCATGATGAGATGACAATCACTTACTAAGTGGCAATTACATAAATTTATGTTAAGTGAAGAGGAAAATAAAGTATAAGCAATGATCCTGGAATTCCATCAGCCAACAAGGAGACTAATCATTGCTTAGGTGAAATCAAACGTCTTGTGAATTGTGTGATTTTCAAGGAGAATACAGAAGAAATCAATACACAATCTGATGAGCAATTAAAGGAAAATGCTGCTCCTGACACCGCAATCAGATGTCATGCAAATCCTGCCACTGGCACAGAAATATCTTATTTTTGTCCTTTTTTCCCCTTTAAATAAGTTTTATAGTCTTTACTTAGCTCACTTGATTCGGTATGGATCCTTGGAGGAGGTCCTTCTTCATGGAAGAGGTGGTCTTCACTCTGCACCTGCTCTCTATAACCAGAAATTGGCTACAATATGGAGCTAATCTTCTCTCTTACAAACTCTTTACAGTGTTGAGGAGCAAAGCACTGTTGTTCCAAAATGTAGGGAATGGTGACTTAACTTGACACAAGGACGAGGGCTCCATTACTTCTGGGTTTGCCCTTAATTCCCATCAGAGAGGTGGTTCCATAAGTATAATCTAATGGCAGTGAATGTGAATGAGTGCTGTAAATAGTTACATTTCCAATAATGAGTCCTACTCCTACTCTGCCTTTTCATTCCTCATTTTGCATTTCATTTTCATACTATAATGGCTTCTTCAGGATCATTTTTGGTGTAGATCATCAAGGTTTCACAGGGAACATGTGTTGTATTACACATGCATGGATGTGGTTCATGGACCCACTGGGCCACAGGGCCAGACTTACCTACAAGGGGGGTAGCTGCTCCTACAGGTAGCCGCCAATTACCACTTCTAGGCAGTCCCCGGTACTGTAGCTGCTGACCCCGAGGTCAGGTATGCAGACACGAATATGAATAGAGCTCCATTCAGACTACTGGGCTCAGGATCCTCTGCAGAATGGTTACTGAAATGGAGTCTCAGACAGGTCTGATTCGGAGACTGGGTGCAGCAGTTCGGATATACAGAATACTCGGATAGGCACACGTTCAGATACACGGGTCTCGGATACAGATTCAGGTACCACCATAGTGGCTTCAGTGTTCAGGATTGGCCACACAAGGATCAGGGACTTTGGATTCAGGACAGGCCAAACAAGGACCTGGGGCTACGGGTTCCGGACTGGCCGCACAAGCACCAGGGGACATCACAACTTCTCTAGGAGACCACCTCACTCATGAATGATTCAATGTGTTGCTTGGCACCTCCCTATCAAGGAGGGTGCCTTTTAAACAAGATGCATCTCAGCTATTGGCTGGGAGCCATCCTGCATGTGCACACCAATACCAAATGCCTTTCAGCCATTGGATGAGGACATCTATCTATGTGGGCACGCTGCCCCTTTAAGAGCAGGAGAGCACGCGCACTATAGCTAGAGACAGGGAGCACCCCAAGAACCACGTTGTGTGGTGAGTATGCCGGTGTCCCTGCATGGAGGAACCATGCTAGCTAGCTTTACAGATTGGATCTGTCTTTTGGGGTCTCAGCTGATCAACACAAGCAAGAGTATGTGCCTGACACTGCAGCTAATATAGGTGGATCAATAAACCCATGTAATCAATTTAGAGATTCTTTGATGCCTTCAGTGTCCAGATTGAGAATGATCCTATTAGTAGATAGCATATAATGCCTACAAGGACTCTCAAGCCTGCTGGTGAAACTTCTAAGAGACAGCAGCAATGCATTCATAGTTCACAGTTCATTTAGAAAACTTAATTTACAAAAGCCATAAATAGTTCATTAGAAAAGTTATACTTAGGAAATTATATTTTTATAGGCAAAATGTCACTGCCTTTTGTCATCAGCTCAGATTACAGTCATTGGTGAGAAATTTCACATATTTATTCTACAGTTATTATCGATCATCTGAAGATATTTTGACCATTTTCTAGGTGGATTAATGGATGCCATCTTAATACTCAGGGTGTTTGGGAAGTGTGTGATGGTGTGTATTTTTCTGCAAAATATTCTTATAAGTCCTTGGGGTGTTAAAATACTGATGTATATGGTTGAGAATGGTCTCGCAGAGTAACATCCTAAATTGCGGTCCGGACCCTATGCATTTTTTTTCGAGCTGTCAACCTATTCTTCATCATGGCATACCAAGGACTAAAGATGAATTGTGGTAATTCTTACACTAATAGTTAAAGTCAGCGAATCAAAACACAGGAATTCTCTCATTGGTGTTCATTGAATCCCTGTGTCAAGCACCTCCCCTGAGGACCTGGATTTGACAATGCACAATATATCAATTTAGCCACACTGTTCCTTTAAAACCGACCAAGCAGGTAAAATATAAAATGAATCAAACTGATGCAAATTAAATGAGTTTTAACCAAAGACTTAAAATAATCCCTTAGGGCGAAAAGTGAAGACTAATCCATGTTCTCAATTAGACTTATCAACAGCAACTTCTTGCATTTCTGGAGAGAATTTATCAAAATTAATTATCATACAATGACAGATATGACTGAACGTAATTACTACTGAACTAATGAATATTTACAATTAATCCGATAACGGTAATTAGATGTGACAGGCCGAGCATTACTTACCATCAATAAGACGATTGCCATGAAATCTGATCCCACCTTGCAATGTAAGGAAATTTCACTCTAAATTCAAAAATGTAGGGCTGCACGCTTGGCGTCTGCCGCGACGTAGATTGCTCCATGCATTTGTTTTTATAACTGGTTTTTACTTTTGTAAATATAGTAAATACAATTTTTTCCGATCCTTTTATTCCGTTCTTATTGGCATAGGTTCCTTGTCACTTGGATTTATCTATCTGAACCGTGACGTTGCTGAGGATTCCGACTTCTCTGTTGCAGATTTTCGACTCTACTGATTATTCAGAAGCTAAGGACCCTGCTCATATTATCCCTCATCTGTATTCGGTGGTGAGCGCTCATTTAATCTCCCCCCAATGTTGTAGCACACTGCTTAGCTGCCATTTCAATCGCCCAAAATGTTTGTCTCAAATGTCAATGTTACATTCGAGACTAATATACAATTACAGTGCCAATAGTGGTTCATCTCCCAGTTTTACACATGGATACGACTAAGAACACACATCCTGTTTGAAACGTGTCCGAAATTTTTTTTCCCTGTTTTCCAAGTATTGGATTTTACTGGATTTTTTTTTGCCAAGTAAAGAGCTTTCTACTTTAATTCTGCAAGTGAGCGCCAAATATTTATCTGTTTCTTGCTGAACACGATGCCACTATCGAGTCTGTGCGCCGAATTTCCTGTTGAGCTGCCAACCTCTACATTTGGTCCCCCTGTGTCCATTTTTCTGACTCTGTGTCCCTCTTCACTGACATTATGGCAATCATTTTGTGAATTAGGAAGATCATGATGAACAATGTTATAGGCTTTTTTTCTAAAGTTGAGCGAATTCGAGGCAAACCAAACTCGCTTTGGATTCTACAAAAAATATGGATTCTCCTAATCCGAATTTTTGGCAACTCATTTCACTCAAATCAAACAAGATAAATTTTCCTTGAATATATTTAGAACTTGGAAGGGGTTAAATAATAATAATAAAAAATTATTACTGTAAGCACCTTGCCTTCTCACCTCTCCTGACAGGATAGCTTCCAGTCTGCTTCTCCACTGTCTCATTTCTTTCCTTCTGCTCTGGTTTCTTCTCTGTCCTCCGTCTTCACACATCAGCGCCTCTGGTGATGACTAAGCCTAGGGTGATGCCATGATGTTGCAAGTCAACGCACGTCATGACATCCAGTGAGCACCAGTAAGTGCCAAAGGAGCCAAAGGGTGAACAAGACTGAAGAAAGAATAGAAGACTGAAGGTGGAGGAAAGAAGTGTGGCATTAGAGAGCCGGTTTTCGTGCCAGGACAGTTGAGGGACAAGGTGCGTATGATAATTTTTTTTGTAACCCCTTTAGTTATTATTCTCTGTGAGCTGGAGAGACTTCAAAGCACCAATATTATTTCCATTGAATTCATTTGATGCAATTTGATTTTCTCAGCAAAACTTGAGCGGAACGTTCAGGGAATATATACATCTCTTCTTATAGATCCTTTTAAGAACCAGATTAAAATATTTTTGGATGACTCAAGAGGATGCCCCCAGTCGTCCGACCCCTGCTTTAACCTAATAGAATATTATTCCTTGTACTGTGAAAATAGAGCAAGAATTCTTCCTAAGTTAAAAAGTCAGATACTGTACTTTGTTTTACTTATACAATGATCTAGGAACATAAGCGTCCACCATCTGTATCGCTGCCGCCTTCCTACACTTACTGAGGATCAGGACTGGCAAATCTTCAGGTTCTCAGTAAGTCAATATTTTCGCTATTCGTATTAACTATAGATTTCCCTCTACAAAGTTTGATGTGAGGAGAAGGGTATAGAGACATCTTTCGAAAGTGTTCTGCTCTAAAAGAGAGAGGTTTTATTGGTCAAACCTCAATCTTGACAATGTGATAAAAAGTCATACATCTGCATACATTACTTACAGAAAGGCATTTTCCTTGTTGAGCTGAATTGGCAAGAAAATATCTGATTACGGTAGACTCCCTACTGTGGATTCTTTAGCTCCTTTGCATAAATCTGCATAAAATGCATGTAAAATGGTTGTTTCCTTTGTAAGGTGGAAGGTGAGGTGACACTTCATAAAAGTTGTTATAGTGGTATGTCACC
Organism: Dendrobates tinctorius; assembly: GCF_039654945.1. Lineage (NCBI taxonomy): Eukaryota > Metazoa > Chordata > Amphibia > Anura > Dendrobatidae > Dendrobates > Dendrobates tinctorius. The sequence goes on along the minus strand of NW_027362000.1, from coordinate 3,949,768 downwards.
TTACCACTATAACATCCAGTGTTTGCCATGCTGTTATGTGCATGAGAGCTTGGCAAACACTGCCTCTGTTCGGAAGTAAGATAATTACCGCCGCTCAGAGAGCCGCTGTTCCAACGCTGACAAATGACAGCGTGAGCCCACAACTGTAATTGGAGGTAAATAATTTAGCTGATGGGACTAATGCTCAGCTGATGGGACTAATGCTCCCATAAGCCGACGCCTGCTGCAGCAAATAACAGCGAGAGCAGACGGCGGCTGATAGGAGTATTTCTCACGGTGAATTGTGGTGAACTCACTGCTACACCGTGAGACTTTTTCTCACTGTGCTAGCGGTGATCTCACTGAGGTTCCCACAGTTCAGGGGCCCAGCTGGAAATACAGCCTCAGTGACCGGAGGTAACCTCGATGAAGTCACAGCTCACAGCAGCTCATTCCTCAGTGGATCTCAGTTGGGCAAAGTGCCAGAATTGGAACATTTAATTGATGTACCTTTTCTGGGCAGCTGCGGGTTGCTATTTTTAGGCTGGGGGGGGAATATCCATGGCTTCTTTCCAACATGAGAATACCAGCCCCCAGCTGTCTACTTTAGCAAGGCTGGTTGTCAAAAATGGAGGGGAAACAAACATCGTTTTTTTAAATTATTTATTTAAATAATTTAAAAAAAACAGTGGGAACCCCTCTATTCTTGATAAATAGACTTGCTATAGATGACAACTGAGGGTTGCAGTTGCAGCTGTCAGTTTTGCCTGGCTGTTTATCAAAAATAAAAGGGAACCCACGCTGTTTTTTTTTTAAAAATTATTTAGTTAGAGCGCAGGCCGCGACTGATGAATACTCCCATCAGCCGCCGCCTGCTCTCGCTGTCATTAGCAGCAGCAGGCATCGGCTGATGGGAGTAGTAGACCAGAGGTAAAATTTTTACCTCTGATCACAGCTGTGGGCTCACGCTGTCACATGACAGCGTGGAAACCGTGGCTCTCTGACCAGCAGTAATGATTTACACTATTGTTGGTCACAGTCAGGGCTGCACAAGGATTTGCACAAGCAACAGTACCTAGAAGAATTGATACTGTTTTGAAGGCACGGGGCGCCCACACTAAAAATGTATTTGATTTAGATTTCCCTTTAGCTCATTCATTTTGCTAATTATTAAAAATAAGCTATTAATGCTTCCATTTTTTTTAAAAGCTACTTATTTTGCAGCATTTTTCGACGCCTGCATAAAACATCTGCACAGCGCTGCATCTATATAGCCATCTAACAATAAAAGTGGGTTTGCTATTGGGATGGTTTACTTCTTAACGGCCTACTGGTACACTCTTAAACTCTTCTTTTACATTTATATTTAAAGAGTATGTGTTGTGGTCTTTATTTTTGCATTAATAATTAAATATATGATCACTTTTAAAACTAAATCAACTCTAGCATTTTAACGTGTATTGATTTATTCACGTTTTCTGCAGCTGCTGGGAGCTGCCATTTTTATTTTGTGGTGTGCAAATGTCTGAGCACAACACTTACACATCTCAAATATGGCAGCCCAAGGTCATAGGGACTGTAGTCGGTGTACAGCTCCATCTTCTATACTGCGGCTGCCTCACCCATGAACTGGGCAGTACCCCTGAGCTATTTAGTGCACAGCTGTGGAGGAGCCAGGCGCCATTTTGATGAAGTCCAGAGTTGCTCTCTGAGCTACAACTTCCTCCTGTCACAGCTCACACAATGTTCTGCAGCGAGCAGAGACAGAGGTGCCAGCCAGCAATGGTGAACGGAGCATCAGGGCGGTGAGCCGTGAGCACAGGTCGGCAGTCAGACTTTATATTACTAATCCCAGGCTACCAAGCTATCCTCACTGCTAGACCAAGTCACCATCGCAGAGCTGTGGATGTGACTTCTTGTGTAAACAGGTGGATAGCCTGGGATTAGTAGTACAATGCCATGATACCTTCCTGTTCTTGCTGTTCATTGCAGTGTTAGAGCACAACAGTGTAATCATCGTGCTGCAGTGCTCTGAACATTGACTCGACTCAGTCAGCGTAAGGCCTCATTCATATGTCTGTAAAACAGGGATGTCTGAATGAGGTTGTACTGCTGCATCCGCAAAGTGCATCAGAAGTCTGATGATGAGCGTTCAGACGCAGCAGGAAAGCCTCATTCAGATGCCACTACATGAGACATCTGAATGGAGCTTTATGCCGTCGACCGAAGCAATCTGCCGAGGGGTCTCCAGGGATATGACAGGAATCCAAAGTCTCCTAACCGCCTTTAGCTGAATAAAGTTTCCAGCTGCACCAGAATCTACGTAAGCCCACTCAGAAGAACGTTTGGAGTCCAGATGCAAAAGGACAGAAAGGGTCAAAGGTAGAGAGGAATCACAGGTACCTAGGGAGACCTCTCTTACCTGTCCTAGGCGAAGGCATTTGGGTCGCCCTCCCAGGGCTGTGGGGTACTCGGTACCGGGCCGGTCTCTCAGATGGGAACATCACAGCAGCGGTGACCCGATCCGTGGCCCTGGGTGCCCATGTAAAAGGGGTAGAGTTAGGAATAAAGTTTGTAAAGGATTCGTAACGCCACCTGTGGTGTTCGGCAAGGGAGATGGTAAGCCGACGCTGCAAGCAGATCCTCTGGGACTGATGGTGTAGTGCAGCTATGATGTTGTAGCCATCCACAGGAAGGGCTGTAGTCCCAGGGCAGTGTAGATAAAGGGTTAGGAAGAAGGTGCAGTGTTTGGCACAGAGATGTAGCAGTGCTGAGGATGTTGCAGGAAGGAGGCAAGGACACAATAGGGTGCAGTTTCTTTACCTTTACTTCGCAAACGCAGTCCAGGGTCCTGATTACAGATGGCACAGGAGAAGGCTAGCCTGGAGGCAACTCAGGAATCTCTCTATCAGATGGGTTGTGTAGTCTCCTTCCTAGCGCTGGCTTGAGGTACATGCAGTACAGTGTTACACTGAAGTTCCTCCTTCTTATCTTCTCTTAGAACTACCTCGTATGGCAGACAGCTGTAGCCCTCTATCTCTCTTGGCTCACCAGTCGCTGTTGTGCCTCCGAGTCTTAGGTGGGAATAGAGCATTTACAGCTTCCTATTCCTCTGGTTTCTGTTGCAGGACCTTCAGTATCCATACAACCGTGGAGACCAGGCTCCAGATCATGCGCTATCACAAGGAGGGAGCTCTCCGTCCTCAGCTCAACCTCCAGCTTCTCTCCACACGTCTACACACGTTGCCCTCCTCACACTAACTATTTTCCCCTCCTGGCCCTCAGAGCGCGCTCCTCCCCCAATCCTGGTTCAGAGCTCCCTCTGCTGGCCTGGATTGGGAACCGTGTTGCATGACATGGTTAACTGTTAGAGAGACCCTTCATTGCTTCCAAGCCTGGCATCACCCTCCCTGGAGGAAGGCAATGCCACTGTGGCAGCCATACCCCTGGGGGCACCACACATTTCCCAGCCGCACAGGACAGGAACGCAGGAAGTGGGATGCATTCCCACAATAGAAGCAGAGACCCTGTCCAGCCCACTCTCTCTCTCCGGCGATGCTCCACAGGCTTGAGTCAATCCACTTGCATGGGTTCTGGTGCGGGGGCTTCAGAAGCTGTCACAGGGCGCGAACGGGGGAGACTACGGGTAGCCGGGAGGGGGCGAGGAAATCTTCTCTCTATAGCGGCCTCTCGGGAGTGCTCCTAAAAGCGCAAGTCGCATCGGGTAGCCAGGGAGATCAGATAGTCCAAGGAGGTTGGAGTATCCCGGCCCGCCAGCTCGTCCTTGATTCGGCCTGAGAGTCCTCGCCAAAAGGCTCCTACCAAGGCCTCCATTATTGTTCCAACCCAACTATGAGGACAGGGCACGGAACCGAATGGTATACTGACCTACCGAGAGCATGCCCTGTTGAAGATTAAACACCCGGCTCATCAAACACCTTACGAAAGGTGTCCTGAAAAATAGGGAGTTGGGAGACTAAGGGGTCATCTCCTTCCCAGAGAGCATTTACCCAGGCTAAAGCCTCCCCCTCTAAATGGGACACGACAAAGGCCACCTTGGCTCGGTCAGTGGGGTACTGCTGCGGCAACAGCTCGAAGTGTAGCTGGCATTGATTTAAGAACCCCCTACACAATTTGGGGTCGCCACTATACCGTGGGGATTTCGCCAAACGGGGTAGCGGGTGCAGGGCCACAGCCTGGACTGGGGCAGAAGCAACGGTCTGAAGGGCCAGGAGGTGATTATCCACCGAGGCCATATAATTTAGAATGTGGGCTTGAGTGTCACGCTGCTGGGTGAGCTCCTGTTGGAGACCGGCCATCTGGGGAGCACTCCCAGGATCAGACGCCTGCAGGGACGACAGACAGGACTCTATAGATTTGAGGAAAGACATTATCCTCGTCTGATTCTCCCGTAAGAACAAAAGTTCTTTTTGGGTAGGGGTCGAGGTACCAGTGAGGTCCATGGCCTGATTATACTGTGAGGCTAAGTAGACTCCAGAGGTCAACCCTCAGGGCCGCGACGATGAACCTCCCTCCCCCAGGGGAGACTATCTCCACGGAAGCTGATACATGGGGACAGCTGGAGAGGGACACAGACGGGTGACGGATGGGAAGACGGGAAGGAGAAGCCGGCGACCACAAGGGAGACTGCTGCAAGTTCGGAAGGAGAAGAAGGCTGATGACACAGGTGAAGGCAGGCAGAGGCTGGGATGGACGGACACTGGGGAAGACAAAGGTGAAGGCAGGCACAGGCTGGGATAAATGTGGGACAGCCCTCCCAGGGCTGTGGGGTACTCGGTACCGGGCCGGTGTCAGCGGGATGTGTCACAGCGGCAGGGACCCGGTCCGTGGCCCTGGGCGCCCAATTAATAGGGGAGATTGAATGGTGGAAATGCAATAGATTTAGATGAATAGTTCGTGACGCCACCTGTAGTGTTCGGCAATTAAGATGTTAAGCCAACGCTGCATGCAGATCCTCTGGGACTGGTGGTGTGGTGCAGCAAAGATGTTGAAGCTCCCCACAGGTGGAGCTGTAGTCCCAGGGCAGTGTAAAGGGGATGATAGCGGGGAGACGTGGATGGTGCAGAGATGTAGCGGTGCTGAGGGTGTTGACGCCGGAATGAGTGGAGGACACCGGGGCTTGTAGTTCCAAAGCTTTACTCACAGTCTGTAGTACATACAGGTGCCTGCCTCCGTGCTGTGTCCTCCGGGTCAGGGACTCGGTCAACCTCCAGGCAAGATGGAATGCTCCCTTCCAACACTCCGCCAACATGTGCCTCTCTGAGCGTCTCCTCTATAGCGCCTTTGAATGAAGTACTCCCAGTACTGAGTTACACTGGAGTTCCTCCTGTAAGATGTTCCCAAGAACTCTACTTGTACGGCAGACAGCTGTAGCCTGCTTCGGGAACTCCTTGCTCCTAAGTCCCAGCTCACTATCAATGTTGCTGTTGTGCCCCCAAGTCTTAGATGGGAGTAGTGCATTTACAGCCCACTACTCCTCCGGTGTCTGCTGTAGGATCATTAGTATCCATACAACCTCGGAGACTGGGCCTCGGCCTTGCGCTTAGAACTTCTATGCAGGGTTCTTCTCTAACCCACATCCTCTGTTCCCTTTTACTCCTCACTAGAGATGAGCGACTTTGCCTTGCCGGGTCGAGTCGGGTTTCATGAAACCCGACCTTCGTAAAAGTCGGGTCGAAAGAAATCGGCCGATTTTTGTGAAAAGTCGAAGGCCGACTGAAACACGAAACCCAATGCAAGTCAATGGGGAAGCAAAGTCGGCAGGGAGTGGAGGACAGGAAATACACACCTACAGTGCCCTTTTGAATGCCAAAAACATCAATTCTTATTACTGAAGCATTTCATCCTTAATTTACTTCATAATACTAGTTACTCACTGAAAAATGGGGGTTATTTGGCTAAATTTGTGGGGGGGTAGGGCTGGCTCTAGGTTTTCATGTGCCCTGGGCCAAAGAGCGACCCTTTAACACATAGCACAACTCATGATGCTCCGATACGGCAGAGAAAGAGCGGTATAGTACAATGAAAAATACTTCACTTTTTACATCTCATGACTGATATCCATTTTAAATTCTCCAATAGCTCCAAAAACGGACAGTATATTACTCCATACAGTATATGGCCACCGCATAGTGCGCTATACAGAGTAATGTGGGCCATATATTTCTCCATACAGAATCATTGGTCCCATATAATGTTTGAAATAGTGTATGATGAGCTCCACATAATGCTACAGTATATGTTGGTCCCCATGGATGAAGCTGCACTGTCTTATGGGCCCAAATAATGCTCCATATATAATGGCCCCATTTCTAATGCTCTAGTGTATAATGGGCCCTGTAAATGCTGCTCCAGTGTCTGATGTCCACCTTTGGAATGCTCCAGTGTATGGTGGGCCCCATATATCATTCTCCAGAGTATAGTGCTCCCCAAAAATTGCTCTCCCAACATTGAAAACAATTAAATAAGTCTCCTCAAATAAGTCTCCTCGCTAGGGAATCCCTGTACTAGTCTGGGTGTACAGACGTGATGTCATTGCGCTCTCTGATCAGAATATCACTGTCAGGAAACGCGGAAGACATCATCGCGGTGGAGCAGGGAGAGGTAAGTATTTCAACTTTGCCAGTGCTGTGATCCTGAGCAAGCAGGGGGGGCCCACTCATTGGTGACGGCACTGGCACAGGGCCCCTCATAGTACGGCGGTGAGTCTGACGGCGGGTGGGCCAAACCTGCACTTTCATCTGCACCTTCCTCTTTGTCACCGTATAAGGTGGTAAAGTATATGGGAAGGGTAGCCTGAGTTTCATCAGGGTCAGATTCTGGCTGTGTAGAGTGCGAGGGGAATGTAGTGGTCTGGGTCAATGTACCAGCAGAATCATCTAGCAGTGGCTGGGCATCAGTGCACATGTGGCGCCCCCAGGAGTACGGTCGCCACAGTGGCATTACCTTCCTGCTAGGGAGTGTGATGTCAGGCTTGAGAGCAACGAAGGATCTCTCTAGCAGTTAAACCAACACACAACACATTTCCCACTCCAGGCCAGCAGGGAGACCTCTGAACCTGACTGCTGAGGAGCTGCTTTCTGTGGTCGGGAGGAGGTAAGTTAGGGCAGTCTGTGAAGGGAAGGGAAAGTGTGTGGACATGAGAAGGGGAGCTGGAGGATGAGCAGAGTTAAGGCTCACTCCTAGCTGGAGTGCATGGTCCGGATTCCGGTCTCCGAGTTTGTAGGGACACTGACGTTCCTGCAGCCGAAACCGGAGGAAGTAGCAGTTGTAAATGCTCTGTACCCAACTAAGGCTCAGAGGCCCCAGCAGCGGCGTGTGGGAGCCAGAAGGAAAAGGCTACGGCTGCCTGCCATACGAGAAAGTTCCAAAAAAGAGTCAACAGGGGGAACGTCATTGAACTCAGCACTGCGAGTACCTCAGATAAGCGCTAGAATGGAGGCAACACTACCTATCTGCAGAGAGAGAATTCCAAATTGGCTTCCAGGCTGACCAACTCCTTCTCCATCTGTACTCTGGGTCCTGGACGGCACTTACCAAGTACAGGTAAAGGAACTGCACGACTGTGTCTGTCATCTTTCTCCTGCGCCTGGCACATTGCTCTGCTACATCCTGCACTGCACACCATCTACCAACTCTTTCATCTGCCCTGCGACTACGGCCCTACCTGTGCAGGGCTTCTACATCTTAGCTGCAGCACACCATCTGTCCCAGAGAAGCGACACTGCAGCACGGGTCAATCTAATCAGAAACCACAGTTGGCGTCACGTATCATTCACCTATAAACGTAATTCACCCCTTTGCATGGATGCCCAGGGCCACGGAACGGGTCACCATCACCGTGACACATCCCTGTGAGACACCGGCCCGGTACCGATTAACCCCACTGCCCTGGCTGGCCACCCACACTCCATGTCAGATTCATCTTAGACTGGGGAATTCACGATTTGACTTGATAACCCAGGCATGGTATGTGAAAACAGCTCCATGGAGTAATCTGTAGTGTGGCCTGCCGCATCCTTCAATTTTGGTTGGGGTGAAGGACACAAGGAAAGGTGTGGTTCATGACCATGAGCCTCCAATGCCAACTCAGTGCTTTTATTTTTTAAAACTTCAGAAGAGGAGGCGATAGAGCTGGATGCTGAGTCAGCAATGTAAGCCAAAACTTGTTCTTGAAGTTCCGGCTTTAAAAGCGGTTTACCTACTCCCAGAAAAGGGAGCCTTCGAGGCCTTGTGGAGCCAGACAATGATGCAGGCTCAACACCTCCAGCATTAGGTGCTATTTTGCTTTTGCCACTACCAGCAGATCCACCACCAACACCAACGCCATCATTACCAGCTGCCAACCCCCGCCCACTTCCACGGACTCTTCCACCACACTTCCTCATTTTTGGGGAAAATGTGCCTAAAAAACCACCAACTATATGGTACTGTAAAACAAGGTACAAGGTGTATATAGTAGTGCGGAGAATTGGAATCTCTCTAGACTTCCGGACACAGTTGGATTCTGTCAGGCCCTGCTTATATTACACCGAAATGTGACAGGCAGATTCTGGATGGTGTAAGAAAGGTGTATAGAGGACAGGGGAGAATTGAAATCTCTCTAGACTTCAGGACACAGTTGGATTCTGTCAGGCCTTGTTTATATTACACCGCAATGTGACAGGCAGATTCTGGATGGTGTAAGAAATTTATATAGAGGATTGGGGAGAATTTGAATCTCTCTAGACTTCAGGACACAGTTGGATTCTGTCAGGCCTAGCTTATATTACACCGCAATGTAACAGGCAGATTCTGGATGGTGTAAGAAAGGTGTATAGAGGACAGGGGAGAATTGGAATCTCTCTAGACTTCAGGACACAGTTGGATTCTGTCAGGCCCTGTTTATATTACACCGCAATGTGACAGGCAGATTCTGGATGGTGTTAGAAAGGTGTATAGAGGATTGGGGAGAATTTGAATCTCTCTAGACTTCAGGACACAGTTGGATTCTGTCAGGCCCTGTTTATATTACACCGCAATGTGACAGGCAGATTCTGGATGGTGTTAGAAAGGTGTATAGAGGATTGGGGAGAATTTGAATCTCTCTAGACTTCAGGACACAGTTGGATTCTGTCAGGCCCTGTTTATATTACACCGCAATGTGACTGGCAGATTCTGGATGGTGTAAGAAAGGTGTATAGTGGACTGGGGAGAATTGGAATCTCTCTTGACTTCAGGACACAGTTGGATTCTGTCAGTCCCTGTTTATATTACATCGCAATGTGACATGCAGATTCTGGATGGTGTAAGAAAGATGTATAGAGGATTGGGGAGAATTGGAATCTCTCTAGACTTCAGGACACAGTTGGATTCTGTCAGGCCCTGTTTATATTACACCACAATGTGACAGGCAGATTCTGGATGGTGTAAGAAAGGTGTATAGAGGACTGGGGAGAATTGGAATCTCTCTAGACTTCAGGACACAGTTGGATTCTGTCAGGCCCTGTTTATATAACACCGCAATGTGACAGGCAGATTCTGGATGGTGTAAGAAAGGTGTATAGAGGACTGGGGAGAATTGGAATCTCTCTAGACTTCAGGACACAGTTGGATTCTGTCAGGCTCTGTTTATATTACACCACAATGTGACAGGCAGATTCTGGATGGTGTAAGAAAGGTGTATAGAGGACTGGGGAGTATTGGAATCTCTCTAGACTTCAGGACACAGTTGGATTCTGTCAGGCCCTGTGTATATTACACCACTATGTGACAGGCAGAAATTGCCTAGTGTATGACAAACTACAAGGTGTATATAGAATTGGGCAGAATTGGAATCTCCCTAGAGTGTACGTGTGTAAGAACGGACAAACTCCTCGGCTTTTCCTTACAGAGTCACACACTTAGATAGCTTCAATTTGGCCGTGATAACAGCCGTTACACGGTACTGTGAGAGGAGCGTATGCGTACACCGCTGTACGGTGTATGTAAAATTGTCAAGCTCCGTATTTTTGTATACAGACTGACACGCTGTATCTCTCTAGTTTTGAATGTAATCAAACAGCAGATATACAAAACTGTTTGAAAAATGGACAAAACTCTAAGGTGTAGGTCTGTAAGAACGGACAAACTCCTCGGCTTTTCCTTACAGAGTCACACACTTAGATAGCTTCAATTTGGCCGTGATAACAGCCGTTACACGGTACTGTGTGAGGAGCGTAAACTGCTGTACGGTGTGTGAAAAAATGAACGCTCAGTACCTCACCAGGATAAAACAATAACATTTGGATTGCTTTTAAAAAAGCAGTTTGAACATCAGTGTGCACACAGCAATGCAGCTAGCCTTAAAAGGCAACCTAATCACCACCAGCGCTGCTGCACAAAAGCAAAAATCTTCACCTTTCACTGCACAGTAACTACAGTGAAAAGCGCTATCAGCAGAAGCAGTTTTTTTTTTCTTTTTGCCTTCCTAACGCTCTTGAAAGTCCACACAGAAGAAAAAGTCGCACTTTTCGGGTTGAGGAAATATGTGGCAGGTTTATTGACACATCAAATACATGTCAAGCTGGGGGAGTGACAAACAGAGTGCAGGGAAGGCTGACAACGGCCGTTTTGCGCTGTTCAAGTGCTTCAACGGGTCTAACGAAAGAAGGAAGTGGCAGGTTCATATAGCAAACACATCACACATCACATTTTTTACTTTTTAGTTCAGGATATTTGTGTTTTTTGCTTTTTGTTTTCTCTGGTTAATGGTCATGTGTTGATATGCACTTACATTGTGCATACACATTAACTTACTTTTCTCAGTTCAGATTTGTTTTTTATTCATTTCATTGTGCATTCAGTGCATATATGGGTGTGACCGCCCTCTTTCTGAGCTGGGAAAGCCATCCAGTCTGGCCTACACTGTTACTAGTGGTTCAGCCGCTCGACCCTTGTTCACATTCACGCCACTTGGCAAGTGAAAAGGTTTTAAATACTAGAGTAGGGACTGTCCCACAAGGGTTGCCGTGACGTGGCGGGATGGCTTGTACATTATTTTGATCAAAATTATGTTTACTAAATACCCTTATTATTATTACCTTTATGCATTATTTGCAGTACACATTTTTTACTTTTTAGTTCAGGATATTTGTGTTTTTTGCTTTTTGTTTTCTCTGGTTAATGGTCATGTGTTGATATGCACTTACATTGTGCATACACATTAACTTACTTTTCTCAGTTCAGATTTGTTTTTTATCCAAGATGGTGGTGACCGCTGCCTATGTCATCACGTTGCCCACAGTGTCCTTTCTTCCTGATTGGCTGAAAAAGGGCGCGAAAGCATCTTTTGAAACACGACTTTGGCACTAAAGTCGCCGACCTCATGGCCGACCTCACGCTAAGGTCAGGTTTCGCTTCATGAAACCCGACTTTGGCGAAAGTCAGCGACTTTTGAATTTTTTCGACCCGTTTCGCTCAACTCTACTCCTCACGTTCCGTACTAGTCTCTCCTACTTATGGAAAATCAGGTTTCTCTTCAATGTCTTTCTCTTTCTTTCCTTTCCCGTGCCAGCAGACCCAGATCACTGTGATCTGCTGCAGCACCTCCTTCCTCCATCCCTCTCCCGGGGATCTTCTCTCCTCCACCGAACTCTGAACTCAACTCTCTCAACTGAACTGACTGAACTGAAATCCTAAACCTTCCCGCTCTTTTATGTATTCTAACTCCACCCGCCTCCCAGCACGTTTCGTGTTCCAAGCAGGGAGCCACCAAAGGTGCTCTGCTACACTCCATGCAGGGAGCTGCAATGTGGCTTTGCTACACTGCATTGTGATGATGGGTGCAGGTGTTGGAGCGTGGTCAGGAGCCTCCAACTTACCTGGATGATGGAGTACTACACCTCAGGAGGAGGTGCAATACCTCTGTGGCAACCGAACCCTCAGGGGCGCCACAGATGGATTCTGGAACGGAACACAAGGAGGTCACAAGGAGAGGTACGAAAACACAAAAGGTATAGAACCGAACGCTAGACAGGGGGAACGCAAGAGAGTGTAGACCCGAAATCAATCATGAAACACAAATGATAATCAGGCATCGAGCAGGGTCCGAGGCTACCTGATATAGAGCGCGCTGCAGGACTTCTGGGTCAGGGTCCTCCAGGATCACGGAGGAAAAGGGACAGAGCGGTTCGGTCTGGAGGAAGTGTGCCGCAGTCTATGATGCGAGGTGCGCATGCGCATCCGACGGGGACGGAGGCCGGCAACAGGACTGGAAGTACAGGGGCTGGGTGTCACGTGCCTACTGCGGAAGCGCGCCGGGAGAGGTGAGCACGCCGGAGCACTGTGGATGGCGCAGGCACGACAGTGGAGGCAGAGGCAACGGCGGCAGGAGCAGCAGCTGCAGCAACAGCAGCAGCGGAGACAGCGGGGGCAGAGACAGTGGCAGTAGGCGTGACAGCGTGTCAGTATTATATTCAGGGTACACAGTGTGTGTCAGTATTATATTCAGGTGCAGAGTGTGTGCATTATATTCAGGGGACACGGTGTGTTAGTATATTCAGGGGACACAGTGTGTGTCAGTATTATATTCACTGGACGTAGTGTGTGTCAGTATTATATTCAGGAGACACAGTGTGTGTCAGTATTATATTCAGGAGACAGAGTGTGTGTCAGTATTATTTTCAGGGGACACAGTGTGTCAGTATTATATGCAGGAGACACAGTGTGTGTCAGTATTGTATTCAGGGGACACAGTGTGTGTCAGTATTATATTCACTGGACGTAGTGTGTGTCAGTATTATATTCAGGGATCACAGTGTGTGTCAGGATTATATTCAGGGGACACAGTGTTGTGTCAGTATTATATTCAGGGAGCACAGTGTGTGTCAGTATTATATTCAGGGAGCACAGTGTGTGTCAGTATTATATTCAGGGAGCACAGTGTGTGTCAGTATTATATTCAGGAGACAGTGTGTGTCAGTATTATTTTTAGGGGACACAGTGTGTCAGTATTATATGCAGGAGACACAGTTTATGTCATTATTGTATTCAGGGGACACAGTGTGTGTCAGTATTATATTCAGGGGACACAGTGTGTGTCAGTATTTTATTCAGGGGACACAGTGTTTGTCAGTATTATATTCAGGGGTCACAGTGTGTGTCAGTATTATATTCAGGGAGCACAGTGTGTGTCAGTATTATATTCAGGGAGCACAGTGTGTGTCAGTATTATATTCAGGAGACACAGTGTGTGTCAGTATTATTTTTAGGGGACACAGTGTGTCAGTATTATATGCAGGAGACACAGTTTATGTCATTATTGTATTCAGGGGACACAGTGTGTGTCAGTATTATATTCAGGGGACACAGTGTTTGTCAGTATTATATTCAGGGGTCACAGTGTGTGTCAGTATTATATTCAGGGAGCACAGTGTGTGTCAGTATTATATTCAGGGAGCACAGTGTGTGTCAGTATTATATTCAGGAGACACAGTGTGTGTCAGTATTATTTTTAGGGGACACAGTGTGTCAGTATTATATGCAGGAGACACAGTTTATGTCATTATTGTATTCAGGGGACACAGTGTGTGTCAGTATTATATTCAGGGGACACAGTGTTTGTCAGTATTATATTCAGCGAACATTTAGAGAACTCTATTTCTGACAGCAGTGGCAGGACCGTGCTACTACAGGTAATAAAAGTGCCCGAATTTCACCTTCGCGTGGAGCAATGATTATCATTATAATTAGGTAGCAGCGCTACGCAGCACATTGCATGAGATATCAATTTTATTTTCACGGGAACTGGAACATCCCTTTTAAGCAAACTGTTTTGCGTTCAACCACTTGAGAATAAATAAACTGTATTGATTTGTTTTGATGGAGACAATTACCGTATGTAGGAAGTGGAGACAGAAGAGTCCTGGCCCCATTGATTGTGACAGCTGTCTAGGAAAAAAGACTCGATCAGCCGGATGATTATTAGCATTGTTGAAAACCATCAAAACCCAAAGTAAAGGTAATAAAGGTGTTATTATGAACATATTCAAAAAGAATGCAAAGTATGTGCTAAAAGCTACGACTACTTACCTTGTAACACCATGGTATGAGATGGTGATATACTGTGCATCAACGCATAAGAACATCCAGAGGGGACAGGGTGGTAAAAAGTGGCCCAGAAGGTCAGTCCACCACCCAGCTGTCGATCTCCAACTGGTGACAGTATGGCATAGTAAAAGAACACAGAGTGCACAATGTCTGGTCTCCATTGTAGAAGACGAATGACATTTCTGCTGCAACAAAACCAAAAGAAAAAGCAGCATGACCTCTTAGGGTACGTGCACACGCTGCGGATTCCGCTGCGTTTCCGCAGCAGTTTTGGCCGCTGCGGACCCGCAGCAGTTTTAGCTGCGGTGTACAGTACCATTCAAATGAATGGTAAAAAAAAAACGCTGTGTAGACGTAGCGGAAAAATCGGTGCGGATTTGTCAATTCTTTCTGCGGAATCCGCAGCGGGTTCCTATCTCCACCATTGTGGAGATGGTGAATCTGCAGGACCAAACCGCAGGCAAAACCGCAGATAATCCGCAGGTCTTTTGACCTGCGGTTTATCTGCGGTTTTTGCAAAATCCATGCGGATTAATCCGCAGCGAACTCCGCAGCGTGTGCACGTACTCTTAGGCTATGTGCACACGTTGTGGATTTTGTTGCACATCTGCAGCATTTTTGAACGCGCGTAATTGAAACAAATCCGCAGCATAGTGCACAACCAATGTTAATTAAAGGGAAACCAGAATTGGTGTGCAATCAGTGTAGATTTGCAGCATTTTATTTTCCGCAGCATGTCAATTCTTTTTGCGGATCTGCAGCGTTTCTGTACCCATTGACTTCCACTGAGTCAGTCAAATCTGCAGCAAAACTGCAGTTGTACAAAGATTTGTGGATTTGCTGCGGATGTGTGTGCGAAAAACACTGCAGAAAGTCAGGAGGAAGAGTGTGTGGGCGGAGACTGTGTGTGTGGGCGGAGACTGTGTATGAGAGGAGAAGATGTGTGTGTCTGCCTGTGGGTGTCTGTGTGTATCTGTGTGCCTGCGGGGTCTACGGGTGTGTGCGAGTCTGTGTGTAGACAGGCATCATCTGATGGGACTACTAGCTCCATCCAGCTATGTATGCTGTCACATATAACAGTGACAGCATTAGCCAATGATGGGATAGTACTCCCATCATCTGGCAACTGTGTTCAATAGTAAAAAAAAAAAAAAATAACCATTCATACTCACCAAACAGCTAATCCCTGGCACCCACGATCTCCTGCAAAAAAAAATAAAATAAACCAACACAAATACTCCCTGTTCCAATGCAATCCATTTAGTAATGAGTGTCCCATGACGATCTCCCGTCTAGAACAGTCACATCGGGAGATGTGACTGCTCTGCATGGCTCCAGTGATACAGTGACAGGAGATAATCCTCCCTCAGTGTATCACTCCGCCGCCATGCGTTCACCAGAGTTCATACTGTCACTTGCGGCACCGCTGCGTGAGAAAATTCTCAGGCAGTGGTGCCGTAAAGAGAAAGCACGAACTCCAATGAACTCTAATACACTGAAGGAGCGATTATCTCCTGTCAGTGTATCACCGGAGGCCGTGTAGAGCAGATACATCTCCAGATGTGACTGCTCTACACGGGAGATCGTCGTGGGACTCTCATTATTAAATGGATTATGTCAGAACAGGGAGCATTTGTGTTGGTTTATTTTATTTTTTTGTTTGTAGTAGATCGAGGGCTTTGTATGGATTAGAAGTAATAATAAAAATGGCAAACTGTGTTGTGTGAAAATTTCATTAAAATACTTTATTCTGGCTGTGTGTTTATTTACAATGTAACAAATATAGGATTAGTAAAGCCAGGGGGTGATGTCTCCAAACAATACAAAGGTGACATCAACCCCCCAACTATTACCCCACCTGCCACCACTACAGGGCAGCGGGATGAGCAAGGCTAAGTGCCGGAATTGTCAAATCTTAGAGATGCACCTTTTCTGGGGTGGCTGAGAGCTGATGTTTTTAGCCGGGGGGGCCAATATCCATGGCCCTTTCCAAGGCTATTAATATTTGCCCGCAGCTGTCTGCATAGCCTTTGCTGGTTATTAATCATAGGGGACCCCACTTTATTTTTTTTGGGGGGGTTCCCTATATTAATAGCCAATAAAGGCAAAGTATACAGCTGTGAGCTGATATTAATAACCTGGGAAGATCCATGGGTATTACCCCCTTCCTAGGTTATAAACATCTGCCCCCAGTTACTGGTTTTCCCTCTGCTGGTTAAGAAAATTATGCAGGTGCCTGCGCAATTTTTTTTCTCTTTTTAAATTAAACAGATATTGCGTTTCACGCAGATTTTGTGTGTCTTTATTTAACTCTTTATCTACCATTTTATTATGTTCATTACTAAACATCGGGCTTAGTATTATCTATCTATCTATCAAACTATCTATCTATCTATCTATCTAGCTATATATATATATATATATATATATATTTATAAATATATAAAGCTCAATGTGCGCGTGTATGTATGTATGTATGTCCGGGATTGGCATACGCACCGTCGCAGCTACAGCCACAAAATTTGTCACAGTCACACGCCTGGACCCCGAGAGCATCATAGGCTATGTTGTGAGGTGAAATTTTAACCCCGCGCGTCCCAATTCACCAAACAATTTTGCCCCTATCTACATAATGGGGAAAAAGTATATGTATGTATTGGCATCTGCACCGTCGTAGCTACAGCCATAAAATTTTGCACAGTCACACATCTGGACCCCGAGAGCGTCATAGGCTATGTTGCGATGTGAAATTTTAACCCTGCGCATTCCAATTCACCTAACAATTTTGCCCCATCTACATAATGGGGAAAAAGTGTTTGTATGTATTGGCATCTGCACCGTCGTAGCTACAGCCACAAAATTTTGCACAGTCACATGTCTGGACCCTGAGAGCGTCATAGGCCATGTTGTGAGGCTAAATTTTAACCCCACACATTCCAATTCACCAAACAATTTTGCCCCTATCTACATAATGGGGAAAAAGTGAAAGGAAAAGTGTTGGAGAAAAATTGACAGCTGCCAGATGTGAACAAGGGGGACTTAAAGAATGAGAGCGATGGCACCAAAGACTATATACCGTACAGTTGCTAAGGTGGGGCCCTGACATGGGATACTCACCACGCATGGGGATATGAACACACACACAAAATGCGCCACACGCTACCACGTTCTTCACCACATATACCACCCTCAGCGCACATTTCACCACACATACACCAACCTCGCCACATAACAGTCGAAGCACAAAAGTCGCCACTCAAAACTCGCCACACTGTCCGAGAGCTGTTTAGAAGATGAAAAATGAGCTGTGATTGGTTGCTATCAGCAATAGTTTTCTTTGTAGACAGTTGTGGTAACTGAGGCCTATTATTCTTATCATTTCTATGATGCTATCGTCCTCCTGTAAAGCTGGAAATAACACAATTTATTACCGTGCCAACACAGACCACCCTCTGACACAGACTGCAGGGGGAGCCCAGTATCACACAGGATAGGATTAGATACATAGCTCAGCAGTCAGTATCACACAGGATAGGATTAGATACACAGCTCAGCAGTCAGTATCACACAGGAGAGGATTAGACACACGGCTCAGCAGTCAGTATCACACAGAATAGGATTAGATACATAGCTCAGCAGACAGTATCACACAGGATAAGATTAGATACACAGCTCAGCAGTCAGTGTCACACAGGATAGGATTAGATACACGGCTCAGCAGTCAGTATCACACAGGATAGGATTAGATACATGGTTTTTATGTGCAATATAATCATTATAATTTGTTATAACTAACCACAGTTGGTTATTATGCCCAGGCAATGCCCGACTCTTCAGCTAGTATATATATATATATATATATTTATATATGTGTATATATATATAAAGCAAAAAATGGGGAAACAGCACATAAATTAAAAAATGTTGAACTTTAATGCCCTATGGCGAGGTGACGTTTCGGATATGAAATCCTTTCTCATGCAATGAATACAACAATAGTGCAAGTATATACAGGGTGGTCCAAAAGTAGATGGACAGTATGTGTAATAGGGTTATGAAGGGGGAGATTTATTAAACATGGTGTAAAGTGAAACTGACTCAGTTGCCCTTAGCAACCAATCAGATTCCACTTTTCATTCTTCACAGACTCTTTGAAAGGTGGTATCTGATTGGTTGGTAAGGGCAACTGAGTCAGTTTCACAGATGCAGTTTTCACAGATAAATCTTCCACAAATCTGTTTTCTTTTCAGATAATTCAGATAACCCATAATGGCAAATAATTTAACCCCTTCCTGACATGAGACGTACTATCCCGTCCATGGGACCCGGGCCCCTATGCCCATGGACGGGATAGTACGTCTACCGCGATCAGCGGCGCCCACGTGGTGAGCGCCGCTGATCGCGGCCGGGTGTCAACTGATTATCACAGCTGACACCCGGCACAATGTGTCAGGGGCGGTCACGGACCGCCCCCAACACGTTAACTCCTTGCACACCGCGATCAAACTTGATTGTGGTGTACCGGGGGTTAAAGGGAAGCATCGGCAGGGAGGGGGCGAGGGTTAGGGCGGAGATTAGGGTTAGGGGTGTGTTGGGGTTAGGGTTGGAGTTAGAATGGGGGGTTTCCACTGTTTGGGCATATCAGGGGCTCTCCAAATGCAGCATGGCGTCTGATCTCAATTCCAGCCAATTCTGAGTTGAAAAAGTCAAATGGTGCTCCTTCCCTTCCAAGCTCTGCCATGCGCCCAAACAGTGTTTTACCCCCACATGTAGGGTATCAGCCTACTCAGGTCAAATTGCGAAACAATTTTTGGGGTCCAATTTCTCCTGTTACCCTTAGGAAAATAAAAAATTGGGGGCAAAAATATCATTTTTGTGGAAAAGAATGATTTTTTTATTTTCACGTCCGAGCGTTATAAACTTCTGTGAAGCACTTGGGGGTTCAAAGTGCTCACCACACATCTAGATAAGTTCCGTGGGGGGCCTAGTGTCCAAAATGGGGTCACTTGTGGGGAGTTTCAATAGTTTAGGTGCATCAGGGGCTCTCCAAACGCACATGACACCCGCAGACCATTCCATCAAAGTCTGCATTCCAAAACGTCACTACTTCCCTTCCGAGCCCTGACGTGTGTCCATACTGTAGTTTTCTCCCACATATGGGGTGTCAGCGTACTCATGACAAATTGGACAACAACTTTTGGGGTCCAATTTCTCCTGTTACCCTTGGGAAAATGAAAAAAATTGGGGACTAATTGATCATGTTTGTGGAAAAAATACAATTTTTTTATTTTCATGCCCGGGCATTATAAACTTCTGTGAAGCCCTTGGGGGTTCAAAGTGCTCACCACACATCTAGATAAGTTCCTTAGGGGGTCTCGTTTCCAAAATGGGGTCATTTGTGGGGGGTTTCCACTGTTTAGGTACATTAGGGGCTCTCCAAAGGCAACATGACACCAGCAGAACATTCCCTCAAAGTCTGCATTCCAAAACGTCACTACTTCCCTTCCGAGCCCCGACGTGTGTCCATACAGTAGTTTTCTCCCACATATGGGGCGTCAGCGTACTCAGGACAAATTGGACAACAACTTTTGGGGTTCAATTTCTCCTGATACCCTTGGGAAAATAAAAAAATTGGCGACTAATTGATCATGTTTGTGGAAAAAATACGATTTTTTTATTTTCATGCCCGGGCATTATAAACTTCTGTGAAGCCCTTGGGGGTTCAAAGTGCTCACAACACATCTAGATAAGTTCCTTAGGGGGTCTTGTTTCCAAAATGGGGTCATTTGTGGGGGTTTCCACTGTTTAGGTACATTAGGGGCTCTCCAAAGGCAACATGACACCCGCAGACCATTCCATCAAAGTCTGCATTCCAAAACGTCACTACTTCCCTTCCAAGCCCTGACGTTTGTCCATACAGTAGTTTTCTCCCACATATGGGGTGTCAGCGTACTCAGGACAAATTGGACAACAACTTTTGGGGTTCAATTTCTCCTGTTACCCTTGGGAAAATAAAAAAAATTGGGGACTAATTGATCATGCTTGTGGAAAAAATACGATTTTTTTATTTTCATGCCCTGGCATTATAAACTTCTGTGAAGCCTTTGGGGGTTCAAAGTGCTCACCACACATCTAGATAAGTTCCTTGGGGGGTCTAGTTTACAAAATGGTGTCATTTGTGGGGGGATTCCACTGTTTAGGTACATCAGGGGTTTTTCAATCGCGACATGGTGTCCGATCTCAATTCCAGCCAAAAACGTCAAATGGCGCTGCTTCCCTTCCGAGCTCTGCCATGCGCCCAAATAGTGGTTTACCCCCACATGTGGGGAATCAGCATACTCAGGACAAGTTGCTCAATAACTTTTAGGGTCCTGTTACCCTTGGAAAAATAAGAATTGAGGGTGAAAAGATCATTTTTGTGGAAAAAATATAATTTTTTAATTGTACGGCTTTATGTTATAAACTTCTGTGATGCCCTTGGGGGTTCAAAGTTCTCACCACACATCTAGATAAGTTCCTTAGGGGGTCTAGTTTCCAAAATGGTGTCATTTGTGGGGGGTTTCCACTGTTTTGGTACATCAGGGGTTTTCCAATCGCGACATGATGTCCGATCTCAATTCCAGCCAAAAACGTCAAATGGCGCTGCTTCCCTTCCGAGCTCTGCCATGCGCCCAAATAGTGGTTTACCCCCACATGTGGGGTATCAGCGTACTAAGGACAAATTGCACAATAACTTTTAGGGTCCTGTTACCCTTGGGAAAATAAAAATTGGGGTGAAAAGATCATTTTTGTGGAAAAAATATGATTTTTTCATTGTACCGCTGTACGTTGTAAACTTCTGTAAAGCCCTTGTGGGTTCAAAGTTCTCGCCACATATCTAGATAAGTTCCTTGGGGGGGTCTAGTTTCCAAAATGGGGTCACTTGTAGGGGGTTTCCACTGTTTAGGTACATCAGGGACTCTGCAAACGTGACATGGCGCCCGATCTCAATTCCAGCCAATTTTGCATTGAAAAAGTCAAACGGCGCTCCTTCCATTCTGAGCTGTGCCATGCGCCGAAACAGTCGTTCCCCCCCACATATCAGGTATCAGCGTACTCAGGACAAATTGCACAATAACTTTTGCAGTCCAATTTCTCCTGTTACCCTTGGTAAAATAAAAAAAATTGAACCTGAATTATTTTTTTTGTGAAAAAAAGTTAGATGTTCATTTTTTTTTAAATATTCAAAAAAATTCCTGTGATGCACCTAAAGGGTTAATAAACTTCTTGAATGTGGTTTTGAGCACCTTAAGGGGTGCAATTTTTAGAATGGTGTCACTTTTGGGTATTTTCTATCATATAGACCCCTCAAAGTGATCTCAAATGTGATGTGGTCCTAAAAATAAAATGGTGTTGTAAAAATGAGAAATCGCTGGTCAACTTTTAACCCTTATAACTTCCTAACAAAAAAAATATTGGTTCCAAAATTGTGCTGATGTAAAGTAAACATGTGGGAAATGTTACTTATCAAGCTTTTTGCCGTGTCTCTGTGATTTAAGGGCATAAAAATTCAAATTTGGAAAATTGCGAAATTTTCAAAATTTTCGCCAAATTTCCGTTTTTCCCACAAATAAACGCAATTTATTTGAATGAAATGTTACCACTAACATGAAGTACAATATGTCACGAGAAAACTGTCAGAATCACCGGGATCCATGGAAGCGTTCCAGAGTTATGACCTCATAAAGGTACAGTGGTCAGAATTGTAAAAATTGGCCCGGTCATGAACGTGCAAACCACCCTTGGGGGTGAAGGGGTTAAATACAGATCAAAGAAAATGGATGTTAAAACAGTATTAGAAATCTCAAAATGCTGAAACAGTTAGAGCACATTGGGTTGAAACATTTGGTACTCAAGCCCCAAAGAGACAAACCATTTACCGCAAATTCGTTGCCACTGGCTCAATCCTTAACCCCTTTCTGCCATGAGACGTACTATCCCGTCCATGTGCCCTGGGATTTAATTCCCAGGGACGGGATAGTACGTCATAGCGATCAGCGGCACCCACGAGGTGAGCGCCGCTGATCGCGGCCGGGTGTCAGCTGATTATCACAATGTGTCCGGGGTGGTCATGGACCACCCCCGACTCGTTAACCCCTTGTACACCACGATCAAACATGATCGCGGTATACCAGGGGTTAAAGGGAAGCATCGGCAGGGAGGGTGCTCCCTCCGTGCTTCCCTGAGCCCCCAAAGGCAGCGCAATGTGCAGCGCTGCTGCGGGGGGCTCCTTTCCTGCAGCCCCCGAATCCAAGATGGCGACGGGGACCTTCGGGGGCCTGCAGGGAGCCAGCTTCCTCAGTGCCTGCAAAGCGCAGGCATGAGGAAGTCTGCAGCAGTGCCTGTGACAGATCGCTGATCTGTCACAGTGATCTGTGATGTGACAGATCAGCGATCTGTCACAGGACAGTGATGTCCCCCCTGGGACAATGTAATAAAGTTAAAAAAAAGTGTTAAAATAATTTAAAAAAAAAATCGCCAAATAAATTAGAAAAAAAAATATTCCCCCAATAAATTCATTTTTTGGAAAAAAAAACAAAAAAAACAATAAAAGTACACATATTTGGTATCGCCGCTTCCGTAACGACCCGCCCTATAAAACTGTCCCATTAGTTAACCCCTTTAGTGAACCCCTTAAAAAATAAAAATACAAAACGAAGCAAAAAATAATGATTTATTATCATACCGCTGAACAAAAAGTGCAATAACACGCGATCAAAAGACGCATATAAATATCCACGGTACCACTGAAAACGTCATCTTGTCCCGCAAAAAAAGAGCCACTATACAGCATCATCAACGAAAAAATAAAAAAGTTATAGCTCGCAGAATAAAGCGATATAAAAATAATTATTTTTTATATAAAAGAGTTTTCATTGCATAAAACCGACAAAACATAAAAATAGACCTAAATGAGGTATCGCTGTAACCGTACTGATCTGAAGAATAAAGCCGCTTTATCAATTTTACCGCACACGGAACGGTGTAAACGCACCCCCCAAAAGAAATTCATGAAACGCTGGTTTTTGTTCATTCTGTGTCCCAAAAATCTGAATAAAAAGCGATCAAAAGATGTCACGTGCCCGAAAATGGTACCAATAAAAACGTCAGCTCGACCCGCAAAAAATAAGACCTCACATGACTCGGTGGGTCAAAATACGGAAAAATTATAGCTCTCAATATGTGGTGATTAGTGTTGAGCGATACCACCCGATATTGAAAAATATCGGATTGGATTGGATCTGCCGATATGATAAAAGTAACGGGTATCGCCGATTCTGATCCCGGAAGTCCCATTCAAGTCAATGGGACAGAAATATCGGAATTAAAAAAAACTCTTTTTTGCCTTGTACATCCTGTTCGGGAGGGGGGAAGAGTGAGGGCGGTGCATGGGCGGACACTGTGCGTGTCTGTGTGTGCGGGCGGGCTCTGTGCGGGCCTCTCGGGGGTCTGTACAGGCCTGTCGGGGGCCTGTGCCGGCTGTCTGTACGGGCGTCTCGGGGGCCTGTGCCGGTTGTCGGTGGTCTGTGCCGGCTGCCGGGGGCCGGTGCCGGCTGCCGGAGGTCTGTATGGGCCTCTCGGGGGCCTGTGCCGGCTGTCGGTGGTCTGTGCGGGCCTGCCGGGGGTCTTGTGTGTGTGCAGGCATCGTCCGAAGGGACTACAAGTCCCATCGGGCGATGCCTGCTACAATGACAGTGATTGACACACTAGCCAATGATGGGACAGTAGTAGTCCCATCATCCGGCTAATGTGTTGAATGTAAAAAAAAAACAACATACTACATACATACTACATATATACTACATACATACTACATACATACATACTTCATATATACTACATTCATACAGCATACATACATGCTACATACATACTACACACATACTACATTCATACAACATACATACTACACACATACTACATTCATACAACATACATACAGTACATACTACATACATACTACATACATACTACATTCATACTACATTCATACTACATACATACTACATTCATACAACATACATGTATACTACATATATACTACATACATACAACATACATACTACATACATACATACTTCATATATACTACATTCATACAGCATACATACATAGTACATGCTACATACATACTACACACATACTACATTCATACAACATACATACTACACACACACTACATTCATACAACATACATACTACATTCATACAACATACATACATACTACATTCATACAACATACATACTACATATATACTACATTCATACAACATACATACATACAATATTCTACAGACATACAACATACTACATACATGCTTCATATATACTACATTCATAGTAGAAAAAGACAGCAGGATGGCACTCACCGTTCTCTTGAAACGATTCACTTTATTTCATGTTAATAAAGCATAGGCACTGGCACGGGAGAAATGCAAAAAGACGGACGACAGCCGTTTCGTGCACAATGCACTTCAACAGGTCCCATGCTCAGGCTCAAGGAAACACTAATTTATACCACATGTGTGAACAAAAGAAACTCCACCCTTTACCTGAACGTGTCTTAAAAAAACCCAAAATAAAAAATAAAACTAGATGTGTATTTCCTGAAGGAAGTACAGATAGTGGTTTGAAATGGTGCCCGGGCTGCCCCTTTAAGAGAGACTTGGCTGCTGCCCCTGCAAGACTTTCAACTCAGGATCCGTTTTAACTGTGGGTGCCTCTCAGGGGCCACTTTGGCCTCAGGGTCCGATTTTGTGGGTGGGACCCCTCAGGGCCCAATTTTGTGGGTGGGGCCCCTCTGGGTCCGATTTTGTGGCCGGGGCACCTCAGGGTCTGATTTTGTGGGTGGGGCCCCTTAGGGTCCGATTTGGTGGACGGGGCCACTCAGGGTTCGATTTGGTGGGCTGGGCCCCTCAGGGTCCGATTTTGTGAGTGGGGCCCCTCAGGGTCCGATGTTGTGGCCGGGGACCCTCAGGGTCTGATTTTGTGGCCGGATCCCCTCAGGGTCCGATTTTGTGGGTGGGGGCCCCTCAGGGTCTGATTTTGTGGCCGGGGCCCCTCAGGGTCCAATTTTGTGGGTGGGGCCCCTCAGGGTCCAATTTTTTGGCCGGGGCCTCTCAGGGTCCAATTTTGTGGGTGGGGCCCCTCAGGGTCCAATTTTGTCGGTGGGGCCCCTCAGGGTCCAATTTTGTGGTTGGGGCCCCTCAGGATCCAATTTTGTGACCGGGGCCCTCAGGGTCTGATTTTGTGGGTGGGGCCCCTCAGGGTCCGATATTGTGGGTGGGGCCCCTCAGGATCCGATTTTGTGGGTGGGGCCCCTCAGGATCCGATTTTGTGGTTGGGGCCCCTCAGGGTTCAATTTTGTAGGCGGGGCCCCTCAGGGTCCGATGTTGTGGCCGGCGCCCCTCAGGGTCTGATTTTGTGGCCGGATCCCCTCAGGGTCCGATTTTGTGGGTGGGGCCCCTCAGGGTCCGATTTTATGGCCGGGGTCCCTCAGGGTCCGATTTTGTGGCTGGGGCCCCTCAGGGTCCAATTTTGTGGGTGGGGCCCCTCAGGGTCCAATTTTTTGGCCGGGGCCCCTCAGGGTCCAATTTTGTGGGTGGGGCCCCTCAGGGTCCAATTTTGTGGGTGGGGCCCCTCAGGGTCCAATTTTGTCGGTGGGGCCCCTCAGGGTCCGATTTTGTGGTTGGGGCCCCTCAGGGATCGATTTTGTGGTTGGGGCCCCTCTGGATCCAATTTTGTGACCGGGGCCCTCAGGGTCTGATTTTGTGGGTGGGGCCCCTCAGGGGCATGCATCATGTGATGAAGCTAGATTTGCATTTGTGCTTTGGGTTTCGCTTTAAGAGCTGATATTATCTGGCAGAAACTGTGTCCTGCTGGGGTCATTTGAAGTTCGTAGGCATTGGCATAGTAACTGGGTGTGCCTGTGCATATCAATGAGCTTAACTGCCACTACATGACTGCCCCATGTTTTCCCTATGGCAACATTTTTCCATTGAAATGCATTGAGACAGTGCATTCCAATGACAGGAAAATGTTTTTTCAAACGCAAATTGCGCAAAAACTACAAATCCGATCGACACGAAAAATACTTAGCACACCACTCATGGACGCTGGCTTCGAAACAACACCTCAACGGAGTCTGTGCATGTAGCGGTTCAGGCCGCATTAATTGCATAAATCAACTGAATAGTAATAATAATACTAGATGTGTATTTCCTGAAGGAAGTACAGATAGTGGTTTGAAATGGTGCCTGGGCTGCCCCTTTAAGAGAGACTTGGCTGCTGCCCCTGCAAGACTTTCAACTCAGGATCCATTTTAAATGTGGGTGCCTCTCAGGGGCCACTTTGGCCTCAGGGTCTGATTAGGTGTGTGGGGCACCTCAGGATCCGATTCGGTGGCCTGGGCTCCTCAGGATTTGAATTAGTGGCTGGGATTCCTCAGGGTCCAATTTTGTGGGTGGGGCCCCCCAGGGTCTGATTTTGTGGGTGTGGCCTCTCAGGCTCCGATTTTGTGGGTGGGGCCCCCCAGGGTCTGATTTTGTGGGTGTGGCCTCTCAGGGTCCGATTTTGTGGGTGTGGCCCCTCAGGGTCCGATTTTGTGGGTGGGTCCCCTCAGGGTCCGATTTTATGGGTGGGGCCCCTCAGGGTCCGATTTTGTGGGTGGGGCCCCTCATGGTCTGATTTTGTGGGTGGGGCCCCTCGGTACGATTTTGTGGCCGGGGCCCCTCAGGGTCCGATTTTATGGCCAGGGCCCCTCAGGGTCCGATTTTATGGCCGGGGCCCCTGAGGGTCTGATTTTGTGGGTGGGGCCCCTCAGGGTCTGATTTTGTCGCCAGGACCCCTCAGGGTCCGATTTTGTGGCCGGGGCCCCTCATGGTCCGATTTTGTAGCCGGGTCCCCTCAGGGTCCGATTTTCTGGCCGGGGCCCCTCAGGGCCCGATTTTGTGGCTGGGGCCCCTCAGGGTCCGATTTTGAGGGTGGGGTCCCTCAGGGTCCGATTTTGAGGGTGGGACCCCTCAGGGTCTGATTTTGTGGGTGGGGCCCCTCAGAGTCCGATTTGGTTGGCGGGGCCCCTCAGGGTCCGATTTGGTGGGCGGGGCCCCTCAGGGTCCGATTTTAAGGGCGGGGTCCCTCAGGGTCCGATTTTGTGGGTGGGGACCCTCAGGGTCCGATTTGGTGGGCGGGGCCCCTCAGGGTCCAATTTTGTGGGTGGGGCCCCTCAGGGTCCAATTTTGTGGCCGGGGTCTCTCAGGGTCTGATTTTGTGGCCGGGGCCCCTCAGGGTTCGATTTTGTGGTTGGGGGCCCTCAAGGTCCGATTTTGTGGGTGGGCTCCCTCAGAGTCCGATTTGTTTGGCGGGGCCCCTCAGGGTCCGATTTGGTGGTTGGGGCCCCTCAGGGTCCGGTTTTGTGGTTGGGGGCCCTCATGGTCCGATTTTGTGTCCAGCGCCCCTCAGTGTCCGATTTCGTGGCCGGGGCCCCTCAGGGTCTGATTTTGTGGATGGGCCGCTCAGGGTCCAATTTTTTGGCCGGGGCCCTTCAGGTTCCGATTTTGTGGCCGGGGCCCCTCAGGGTCCGATTTTGTGGGTGGGGCCCCTCAGGGTCCGATTTTGTGGCCGGGGCCCCTCAGGGTCCGATTTTGTGGTTGGGGCCCCTCAGGGTCTGATTTTGTGGCCGGGTCTACTCAGGGTCCGATTTTGTGGGTGGGGCCCCTTAGGGTCCGATTTTGTGGATGGGCCACTCAGGGTCCGATTTTGTGGCCGGGGCCCTTCAGGTTCCGATTTTGTGGCCGGGGCCCCTCAGGGTCCGATTTTGTGGGTGGGGCCCCTCAGGGTCCGATTTTGTGGCCGGGGCCCCTCAGGGTCCGATTTTGTGGTTGGGGCCCCTCAGGGTCTGATTTTGTGGCCAGGTCTACTCAGGGTCCGATTTTGTGGGTGGGGCCCCTTAGGGTCTGATTTTGTTGGTGGAGCCCCCTGGGTCCATTTTGGTGGGCGGGGCCACTCTGGGTCCGATTTGGTGGGCGGGGCCCCTCAGGGTCTGATTTGGTGTGCGGGGCCCCTCGGGGTCTGATTTGGTGGGCGGGGCCCCTCGGGGTCTGATTTGGTGGGCGGGGCTCCTCAGAGTCCGGGCCACTCTGAGTCTGATTTTGTGGGCGGAGCCCCTCAGGGTCCGATTTAGTGGGCAGGGCCACTCTGGGTCTGACTTGGTGGGTCGGGCACCTCAAGGTCGGATTTGGTGGGCGGGGCCCCTCAGGGTCCGATTTGGTGGGCTGTGCCACTCTGGATCCGATTTGGAGGCGAGGGTGGCTCAGTCTCCATTTTGTAGGCCAGGGTCGATCAGCCTCCGATTTGTAGGCCAGGGTCAATCAGCCTCCGATTTGGAGCCTGGGGTCACTCAGCTTTCGATTTGGCGCACCGGCCCTTTAAGACTCATTTTGGTGCGCCAGCCCTTTAAGAATCACTTAGGCGCATCGGCCGTTTAAGAGCCAGTTTGGCGCACTGGGCTTCTAAATCCACTTTGGTGCATATTCTCTCTCAGGGGTATGCGTCATGTGATGAAGCTAGATTTGCATTTGTGCTCTGGGTTTTGCTTTAAGAGTTGATATTATCTGCCAGAAACACTGTCCTGGAGGGGTCATGAAAAGTTTGTAGGCGTTGGCATAGTAACTGGGTGTGCCTGCGCATATCAATGAGCTTAACTGCTATTTGAATCGCCTCACGACTGCCCCATGTTTTCCCTATGGCAAAATTTTCCAATTGAAATGCATTGAGACAGTGCATTCCAATGACAGGAAAATGTTTTTTCAAACTCAAATTGCGCAAAAACTATAAATCCGATCGACATGAAAAATACTTAGCACACCTCTCGTGAACGCTGGCTTCGGAACAAAACCTCAACGGAGTCTGTGCGTGTAGCGGTTCAGGCCGCATTAATTGCGGAAATCAACTGAATAGTAATAATAATACTAGATGTGTATTTCCTGAAGGAAGTACAGATAGTGGTTTGAAATGGTGCCCGGGCTGCCCCTTTAAGAGAGACTTGCCTGCTGCCCCTGCAAGACTTTCAACTCAGGATCCGTTTTAACTGTGGGTGCCTCTCAGGGGCCACTTTGGCCTGTGGGGCCCCTCAGGGTCTGATTTGGTGGGTGGGGCCCCTCAGGATCCGATTTGGTGGGCAGGGCCACTCTGGGTCCGATTTGGAGGCCAGGGTGGCTCAGCCTCCGATTTGTAGGCCAGGGTCGATCAGCCTCCGATTTGGAGCGTGGGGTCACTCAGCTTTCGATTTGGCGCGCCGGCCCTTTAAGACTCATTTCGGTGCGTCAGCCCTTTAAGAATCCCTTAGGCGCGTCGGCCCTTTAAAAGCTAGTTTGGCGCACTGGGCTTCTAAATCCACTTTGGCGGACATTCTCTCTCAGGGGCATGCATCATGTGATGAAGCTAGATTTGCATTTGTGCTTTGGGTTTCGCTTTAAGAGCTGATATTATCTGGCAGAAACTGTGTCCTGCTGGGGTCATGTAAAGTTCGTATTCGTTGGCATAGTAACTGGGTGTGCCTGCGCCAGGGCCGACTCCAGGTTTTTGAGGTCCCCGGGCGAAAAAGTCTCAGTGGGCCCCCCCTTAACACATACCACGACTCATGCCGTGTGACATCCGTGGTGACCGCCAAAAACGGACTTGTCTCCGCGTGGATCACACGGACACGCATGTGATCCACACAGACACTCGCTCTGTGGCAAAACACGTTCATCTGAAGGAGGCTACTGATTAGTAGTGTACGCATGAAAGAAAGAAGAGAGCGAGAGAAAGAACAGAGAGAGAACAGAAAGAAAGAAAGAGGGGAAATAAAGAACAGAGAAAGAAAGAGAGAAAGAATGGAAGGAAGAACAGAGAGAGAAAGATACAGAGAGCGAGAGAAAGAAAGAAAGAACATAGAAAGAATGAACAGAGAAAGAAAGAGAAAGAAAGAAAATAAAGAACAAAGAGAAAGAAAGGAAGAACAGAGAGAGAAAGAGAAAGAAAAGAACAGAGAGAAAGAGAAAGAAAGAGGGTAAAGAAAGAAAGAACAGAGAGAAGGAAAAAAGAAAGAAAAAGAACAAAGAGAAAGAAAGAGTGGACGGAAAAAAAGAACAGAGAGAGAAAGAAAGAAAGAAAGAAAGAAAGAAAGTAAGAGGGGAAAAAAGAACAGAGAGGGAGAGAGTAAAAAAGAGGGGAAGAAAGAACGGAGAGAGAAAGAACACAGAGAAAAAGCGTCAACAGAAAAAAAGAACGGAGAGAGAGAAAGAAGGAGGGGAAAGAAAGAAAGAACAGAGAGGTAGAGAGAAAATGAAAGAGGGGAAAGAACAGATAGAAAGAAAGAGGGGAAAGAAAGATCAGAGAGAGAGAAAGAAAAAGAGGAAAGAGAGAACAGAGAGAGAGAGAGAGAGAGAGAGAAAGAACAGAGAAAGAAAGAAGGAAAGAAAGAAAGAGAACAGAGAGAGAGAAAAAAAGATTAGAGAGAAAGAACAGAGAGAGAAAGAAACAGAGAAAGAAAAATTCTATAAAGATACTATAGCAGCCCAGCTCCCATTGTAGTGCCCACCTGAGCCTCCTGGTGCAGGACATATCATGATCCGCTCACATGCCCGACATGCCCGATTCCAAGGCGATCCCGCTGTCCGCTCTGTCAGAGGAGGACACGGTGATGGATCTGAAGCATTCCCTGAAGTGCCTCCATGGTTCCGTCACAATCTCCTACTGAAATGACCTAATTTCTGGTCAGCTTCCAGCACGTCACTTCCGGCAGAACGTTACGTGCAAGTTTTAAATTGCTCCTTGGGGCTCCACTGTGTACTCCTGTGTCCCGCGGGGAAAGTATGCTCCCGGCTGGGGCAGTCTCTCTCTCAAAATCAGAACTGTCTCGCTGGATCCGGGACGGTTGGGACTCGGGAGGTATAAATGCTCCCCACCATACACCTCGTACACACACGGCTCCGCTCCGTACACCCCCGGCTCTGCTCCGCTCCATAAACACACGGCTCAGCTCCGTACACACAGGGCTCCGTTCCGTACATCTCGTACACACACGGCTTCGCTCCGTACACATCGTACACACACGGCTCTGCTCCGAAAACATCGCACACACACGGCTCTGCTCCGTACACCTTGTAAACCCCTCCTGACCCCACCAAACAACACACACGGCTCTGCTACATCCACCTTGTAAAACCTCTCCTGACCCCACACAAGTACACACACGGCTCTGCTACATCTACCTTGCAAAACACCTCCTGACCCCACACAAGTACACACACGGCTCTGCTACATCCACCTTGTAAACCCCTCCTGACCCCACACAAGTACACACACGGCTCTGCTACATCCACCTTGTAAACCCCTCCTGACCCCACACAAGTACACACACGGCTCTGCTACATCCACCTTGTAAAACCTCTCCTGACCCCACACAAGTACACACACGGCTCTGCTACATCCACCTTGTAAACCCCTCCTGACCCCACACAAGTACACACACGGCTCTGCTACATCCACCTTGCAAAACCCCTCCTGACCCCACACAAGTACACACACGGCTCTGCTACATCCACCTTGTAAAACCCCCTCCTGACCCCACACAAGTACACACACGGCTCTGCTACGTCCACCTTGTAAACCCCTCCTGACCCCACAGAAGTACACACACGGCTCTGCTACATCCACCATGTAAAACCCCTCCTGACCCCACACAAGTACACACACGGATCTGCTACATACACCTTGTTAAACCCCTCCTGACCCCACACAAGTACAAACACAGCTCTGCTACATCCACCTTGTAAAACCCCCTCCTCCTGACCTCACACAAGTACACACACGGCTCTGCTACATCCACCTTGAAAAACACCTCCTGACCCCACACAAGTACACACACACGGCTCTGCTACATCCACCTTGAAAAACACCTCCTGAGTGACCCTACACAAGTACACACATGGCACTGCTATATCCACCTTGTAAAACACCTCCTGACCCCACACAAAGTACACAAACAGCTCTGCTACATCACTTTGTAAACCGCTCCTGACCCCACACAAGTACACAAACGGCACTGCTACATCCACCTTGTAAACCCCTCCTGACCCCACACAAGTACACACACGGCACTGCACCATCCACCATGTAAAACCCCTCCTGACCCCACACTAGTACACACACGGCTCTGCTACATCACCATGTAAACCCCTCCTGACCCCACACAAGTACACACATGGCTCTGCTACATCCACCTTGTAAAACACCTCCTGACCCCACACAAATTACACACACGGCTCTGCTACATCCACCTTGTAAAACACCTCCTGACCCCACACAAAGTACACAAACAGCTCTGCTACATCACCTTGTAAACCCCTCCTGACCCCACACAAGTACACACACGGCACTGCTACATCCACCATGTAAAACCCCTCCTGACCCCACACAAGTACACACACGGCTCTGCTACATCCACCTTGTAAAACACCTCCTGACCCCACACAAAGTACATACACGGCTCTGCTACATCCACCTTGTAAAACACCTCCTGACCCCACACAAAGTACACAAACAGCTCTGCTACATCACCTTGTAAACCCCTTCTAACCCCACACAAGTACACACATGGCACTGCTACATCCACCTTGTAAAACACCTCTTGACCCCACACAAAGTACACACATGGCTCTGCTACATCACCTTGTAAACCCCTTCTGACCCCACACAAGTACACACACGGCTCTGCTACATCCACCTTGTAAACCCCTCCTGACCCCACACAAGTACACACACGGCTCTGCTACATCCACCTTGTAAACCCCTCCTGACCCCACACAAGTACACACACGGCTCTGCTACATCCACCTTGTAAACCCCTCCTGACCCCACACAAGTACACACACGGCTCTGCTACATCCACCTTGTAAAACCTCTCCTGACCCCACACAAGTACACACACGGCTCTGCTACATCCACCTTGTAAACCCCTCCTGACCCCACACAAGTACACACACGGCTCTGCTACATCCACCTTGTAAACCCCTCCTGACCCCACAGAAGTACACACACGGCTCTGCTACATACACCTTGTTAAACCCCTCCTGACCCCACACAAGTACAAACACAGCTCTGCTACATCCACCTTGTAAAACCCCCTCCTCCTGACCTCACACAAGTACACACACGGCTCTGCTACATCCACCTTGAAAAACACCTCCTGACCCCACACAAGTACACACACGGCTCTGCTACATCCACCTTGAAAAACACCTCCTGACCCCACACAAGTACACACACGGCACTGCTATATCCACCTTGTAAAACACCTCCTGACCCCACACAAAGTACACAAACAGCTCTGCTACATCACCTTGTAAACCGCTCCTGACCCCACACAAGTACACAAACGGCACTGCTACATCCACCTTGTAAACCCCTCCTGACCCCACACAAGTACACACACGGCTCTGCTACATCACCTTGTAAACCCCTCCTGACCCCACACAAGTACACACATGGCTCTGCTACATCCACCTTGTAAAACACCTCCTGACCCCACACAAATTACACACACGGCTCTGCTACATCCACCTTGTAAAACACCTCCTGACCCCACACAAAGTACACAAACAGCTCTGCTACATCACCTTGTAAACCCCTCCTGACCCCACACAAGTACACACACGGCACTGCTACATCCACCATGTAAAACCCCTCCTGACCCCACACAAGTACACACACGGCTCTGCTACATCCACCTTGTAAAACACCTCCTGACCCCACACAAAGTACATACACGGCTCTGCTACATCCACCTTGTAAAACACCTCCTGACCCCACACAAAGTACACAAACAGCTCTGCTACATCACCTTGTAAACCCCTCCTAACCCCACACAAGTACACACATGGCACTGCTACATCCACCTTGTAAAACACCTCTTGACCCCACACAAAGTACACACACGGCACTGCTACATCCACCATGTAAAACCCCTCCTGACCCCACACAAGTACACACACGGCTCTGCTACATCCACCTTGTAAAACACCTCCTGACCCCACACAAAGTACATACACGGCTCTGCTACATCCACCTTGTAAAACACCTCCTGACCCCACACAAAGTACACAAACAGCTCTGCTACATCACCTTGTAAACCCCTCCTAACCCCACACAAGTACACACATGGCACTGCTACATCCACCTTGTAAAACACCTCTTGACCCCACACAAAGTACACACATGGCTCTGCTACATCACCTTGTAAACCCCTTCTGACCCCACACAAGTACACACACGGCTCTGCTACATCCACCTTGTAAACCCCTCCTGACCCCACACAAGTACACACATGGCTCTGCTACATCCACCATGTAAAACCCCTCCTGACCCCACACAAGTACACACACGGCACTGCTACATCCACCTTGTAAAACCCCTCCCTGACCCCACACAAGTACACACACGGCTCTGCTACATCACCTTGTAAAACACCTCCTGACCCCACACAAGTACACACACGGCTCTGCTACATCCACCTTGTAAACCCCTCCTGACCCCACACAAGTACACACACGGCTCTGCTACATCCACCTTGTAAACCCCTCCTGACCCCACACAAGTACACACATGGCTCTGCTACATCACCTTGTAAACCCCTCCTGACCCCACACAAGTACACACACGGCTCTGCTACATCCACCTTGTAAACCCCTCCTGACCCCACACAAGTACACACATGGCTCTGCTACATCCACCATGTAAAACCCCTCCTGACCCCACACAAGTACACACACGGCACTGCTACATCCACCTTGTAAAACCCCTCCCTGACCCCACACAAGTACACACACGGCTCTGCTATATCACCTTGTAAAACACCTCCTGACCCCACACAAGTACACACACGGCTCTGCTACATCCACCTTGTAAACCCCTCCTGACCCCACACAAGTACACACACGGCTCTGCTACATCCACCTTGTAAACCCCTCCTGACCCCACACAAGTACACACATGGCTCTGCTACATCACCTTGTAAACCCCTCCTGACCCCACACAAGTACACACATGGCTCTGCTACATCAACCATGTAAAACCCCTCCTGACCCCACACAAGTACACACACGGCACTGCTACATCCACCTTGTAAAACCCCTCCCTGACCCCACACAAGTACACACACGGCTCTGCTACATCACCTTGTAAAACACCTCCTGACCCCACACAAGTACACACACGGCTCTGCTACATCCACCTTGTAAACCCCTCCTGACCCCACACAAGTACACACACGGCTCTGCTACATCCACCATGTAAAACACCTCCTGACCCCACACAAGTACACACACGGCTCTGCTACATCCACCATGTAAAACCCCTCCTGACCCCACACAAGTACACACACGGCTCTGCTACATCCACCTTGTTAAACCCCTCCCTGACCCCACACAAGTACACACACGGCTCTGCTACATCCACCTTGTAAAACCCCTCCCTGACCCCACACAAGTACACACACGGCACTGCTACATCCACCTTGTAAACCCCTTCTGACCCCACACAAGTACACACACGGCTCTGCTACATCCACCTTGTAAAACACCTCCTGACCCCACACAAAGTACACACACGGCTCTGCTACATCCACCTTGTAAAACACCTCCTGACCCCACACAAAGTACACACATGGCTCTACTACATCCACCTTGTTAAACCCCTCCCTGACCCCACACAAGTACACACACGGCTCTGCTACATCCACCTTGTAAAACACCTCCTGACCCCACACAAAGTACACACACGGCTCTGCTACATCCACCTTGTAAAACACCTCCTGACCCCACACAAAGTACACACATGGCTCTACTACATCCACCTTGTTAAACCCCTCCCTGAGCCCACTGTCCCACACATAAACGTTACCTCATCCATCCAGACCAGCACCATAATGACAAGCGACCAGCACAACAGAGTGCTGCAGCCGCCCTGATCATGTGACCCCTGACTCCTCCCCTCCTGTGACCTCATCACAGGTCCTGTGTCAACACCGCACACAAGATTACAGCCGAAGGAAGCGATGACCATTGCTGGCAGTAAGGCTGTGTGCACACGATGCAGATATCCAGTGGATCCGCAGCGGATTTTACTGCGCAGAAACGTTGCATATCCGCATTGTGATGTACAGTAGCCTTAAAATCAATGAAAAAAAAACGCTGTGCAGACGCTGCGGATTTTTCCGCGCGGTTTTCCTGCGGTTCAAAATCCGCAGCATGTTACTTCTTTTGTGCTGTTTTCCATCTCCCCTGTCTCCAAAACCGCAGGGGGAAAACCGTACAAAAACCGCAATAAAACCGCAGGAAAAATGGAAGAAATCCGCAGGAAAAATGCAGGTCATTTGACCAGTGGATTTATTCCATTCTGAGCGGAAAAATCCGCAGGGCCAAAAAGTCGTCTGCACTCAGCCTAAGGGGCTGCGTCACTGCGTGGGTCCCTCGCGGAGGGCGCAGGTTGGGGTCAGTACATGGGGGCATGGCGGCGGCCGGCGGGTATCCCAGACAGCGTGAGTGGGCCCTCCCATTTCGCCAGGGCCCTGGCATTTGCCCGGGTGCTGACGCCGGCCCTGGCCTACGCATATCAATGAGCATAACTGCCACCTCACGACTGCACCGTGTTTTCACTATGGCAACATTTTCCCGTTAAAATGCATTGGAGACAGTGCATTCCAATGACAGGAAAATGTTTTTTAAAACGCAAATTGCGCAAAAACTACAAATCTCATCGACACGAAAAATACTTAGCACACCACTCGTGGACGCTGGCTTCGAAACAACACGTCAACGGAGTCTATGCGTGTAGCGGTTCGGGTCACATTAATTGCGGAAAATCAACTGAATAATAATAATAATACTAGATGTGTATTTCCTGAAGGAAGTACAGATAGTGGTTTGAAATGGTGCCCGGGCTGCCACTTTAAGAGAGACTTGCCTGCTGCCCCTGCACGACTTTCAACTCAGTATCCGTTTTACCTGTGGGTGCCTCTCAGGGGCCACTTTGGCCTGTGGGGCCCCTCAGGGTCTGATTTGGTGGGTGTGGTCCTCAGGATCTGATTCAGTGGACTGGGCTCCTCAGGGCTTTAATTGGTGGGCCGATTTGGTGGGCGAGGCCTCTCAGGGTTCAGTTTGGTGGGCACAGCCCCTCAGGGTCTGATTTGGTGGGTGGAACCCCTCTGGGTCCGATTTGGTGGGAGGGGCCCCTAAGAGTTTGATTTGGTGGGTGGGGCACCACAGGGTCCGATTGATGGGCGGGGCCTCACAGGGTCTGATTTGGTGGGAGGGGCCACTCTGGGTCCAATTTGGTGGGCGGGGCCCACAGGGTCCGATTTGGTGAGTGGGACCCCACATATCCAATTTCGTGGGCGGGGCTCCTCTGGTTCCGATTTGGTAGATGGGGCCTCTCAGGGTCTGATTTGGTGGGCAGGGCTCTTCAGGGTATGATTTGACAGGCGGGGTCCATGAGGGTCTGATTTGGTGGGCGGCGCCCCTCATGGCCTGATTTGGTGGGCGGGGCCACTCTGGGTCTGATTAGGTGGGTGGGGCCCCTTAGGGTCAGATTTGGTGGGTGGGACCCCTCAGGGTCTGATTTGGTGGGCGGGGCCACTCTGGGTCCAATTTGATGGGCGGTGCCCTTCAGGGTACAATTTGGTAGGCAGGACCACTCTGAGTCTGATTTGGTGGGAGGGGCCCCTCAGGGTTCGATTTGGTGGGCAGGCCACTCTGGGTCCGATTTGGAGGGCGGGGCCACTACGGGTCTGATTTGGTGAGCGGGGCCCCTCAGGTCCAATTTGGTGGGCGGGGCCTCTCTGGGTCCAATTTGGTGGGCGGGGCCACTCCGGGGCCGATTTGTTGGCCTGGGTAGCTCAGCCTCCGATTTGTAGGCCAGGGTTGATCAGCCTCCGATTTGGAGCCTGGGGTCACTCAGCATTCGATTTGGCGCGCCGGCCCTTTAAGGCTCATTTTGGTGCGCCGGCCCTTTAAGATTCACTTAGGCGCGTTGGCTGTTTAAGAGCTAGTTTGGCACACTGGGCTTCTAAATTCACTTTGGCGTACATTCTCTCTCAGGGGCACGCATCATGTGATGAAGCTAGATTTGCATTTGTGCTGTGGGTTTCGATTTAAGAGCTGATATTATCGCCAGAAACTGTGTCCTGAGGGCGTCATGTGAAGTTCTTTGGCGTTGGCATAGTAACTGGGTCTGCCTGCGCATATCAATGAGCTAAACTGCCATTTGAATCGCCTCAGGGCATATTTTCTCTAAGGCAAAATTTCCCCATGGAAAAGCATTGAGACAATACATTCAAATGACGGGGAAAAAAATTTTCTAATGCAAATTGCACAAAAACTACAAATCCAATCGACACGAAAATTACTTAGCACACCTCTCGTGGACGCTGCCTTCGAAACGACACCTCAACGGAGTCTGTGCGTGTAGCGGTTCGGGCTGTATTAATTGCGGAAATCAACTGAATAATAAGAATGAGTTAGCAGCGGTCGGATTACAACATTAATACTAGATGTGTATTTCCTGAAGGAAGTACAGATAGTGGTTTGAAATGGTGCCTGGGCTGCCCCTTTAAGAGAGACTTGCCTGCTGCCCCTGCAAGACTTTCAACTCAGGATCTGTTTTAAATGTGGGTGCCTCTCAGGGGCCACTTTGGCCTCAGGGTCTGATTTGGTGGGTGGGGCCCCTCAGGATCCGATTCGGTGGCCTGGGCTAATAAGGATTTGAATTAGTGGCCGGGATTCCTCAGGGTCCAATTTTGTGGGTGGGGCCCCTCAGGGTCCGATTTTGTGGGTGGGTCCCCTCAGGGTCCGATTTTGTGGGTGGGGCTCCTCAGGGTCCGATTTTGTGGGTGGGGCCCCTCATGGCTGATTTTGTGGGTGGGGCCCCTCAGGGTACGATTTTGTGGGTGGGGCCCCTCAGGGTCCGATTTTATGGCCGGGGCCCCTCAGGGTCTGATTTTATGGCCGGGGCCCCTCAGGGTCTGATTTTGTGAGTGGCACCCCTCAGGGTCCGACTTTGTGGCCGGGACCCCTCAGGGTCCGATTTTGTGGTCTGGGCCCCTCAGGGTCCGATTTTGTGGCCGGGGCCCCTCAGGGTCCGATTTTGTGGCCGGGGCCCCTCAGGGCCCGATTTTGTGGCTGGGGCCGCTCAGGGTCCGATTTTGTTGGTTGGGCCCCTCAGGTTCCGATTTTGAGGGTGGGGCCCCTCAGAGTCCGATTTGGTTGGCGGGGCCCCTCAGGGTCCGATTTGGTAGGCGGGGCCCCTCAGGGTCCGATTTTGAGGGCGGGGCACCTCAGGGTCCGATTTTGAGGGTGGGGCCCCTCAGGGTCCGATTTTGTGGGTGGGGCCCCTCAGAGTCCGATTTGGTTGGCGGGGCCCCTCAGGGTCCGATTTGGTAGGCAGGGCCCCTCAGGGTCCGATTTTGAGGGCGGGGCCCCTCAGGGTCCGATTTTGAGGGCGGGGCCCCTGAGGGTCCGATTTTGTGGGCGGGGCCCCTCTGGGTTCGATTTTGTGGCCGGGGTCTCTCAGGGTCCGATTTTGTGGCCGGGGCCTCTTAGGGTCCGATTTTGTGGTTGGGGGCCCTCAGGGTCCGATTTTGTGGGTGGGGCCCCTCCAAGTCCGATTTGGTTGGCGGGGCCCCTCAGGGTCCGATTTGGTGGGCGGGGCCTCTCAGGGTCCGATTTTGAGGGCGGGGCCCCTCAGGGTCCGATTTTGTGGGCGGGGCCCCTCAGGGTCTGATTTTGTGGGCGGGGCCCCTCAGGGTCCAATTTTGTGGGTGGGGCCCTTCTGGGTTCGATTTTGTGGCCGGGGTCTCTCAGGGTCCGATTTTGTGGTTGGGGCCCCTCAGGGTCCGATTTTGTGGTTGGGGCCCCTCAGGGTCCGATTTTTTGGCCGGGGACCCTCAGGGTCCGATTTTGTGGCCGGGGCCCCTCAGGGACCGATTTTGAGGGTGGGGCCCCTCAGGGTCTAATTTGGTGGGCGGGGCCCCTCAGGGTCCGATTTTGTGGGTGGGGCCCCTCAGGGTCCGATTTTGTGGCTGGGGCCCCTCAGGGTCTGATTTTGTGGCTGGGGTCCCTCAGGGTCTGATTTTGTGGGTGGGGCCCCTCAGGGTTCGATTTTGTGGTTGGGGCCCCTCAGGGTCCGATTTTGTGGCCGGGGTCTCTCAGTGTCCGATTTTGTGGCTGGGGCCCCTCAGGGTCTGGATTTGTGGGTGGGGCCCCTTAGGGTCCGATTTTGTGGGTGGGGCCCCTCAGGGTCCGATTTTGTGGCTGGGGACCCTCAGGGTCTGATTTTGTGGCTGTGGCCCCTCAGGGTCTGATTTTGAGGGTGGGGCCCCTCAGGGTCTAATTTGGTGGGCGGGGCCCCTCAGGGTCCGATTTTGTGGGTGGGGCCCCTCAGGGTCCGATTTTGTGAGTGGGGCCCCTCAGGGTCCGATGTTGTGGCCGGGGCCCCTCAGGGTCTGATTTTGTGGCCGGATCCCCTCAGGGTCCGATTTTGTGGGTGGGGCCCCTCAGGGTCCGATTTTGTGGGTGCGGCCCCTCAGGGTCCAATTTGGTGGGTGGGGCCACTCTGGGTCTGATTTGGTGGGCTGGGCCACTCTGGGTCCGATTTGGTGGGCGGGGCCACCCTGGGTCCAATTTGGATGCCAGGGTGGCACAGCCTCCTTTTTGTAGGCCAGGGTCTATCAGCCTCCGATTTGGAGCCTTGGGTCACTCAGCTTTCGATTTGGTGCGCCGGCCCTTTAAGACTCATTTTAGTGCGCCGGCTCTTTAAGAATCACTTTGGCGCGTCGGCCTTTTAAGAGCCAGGGTGACTCACTGGGCTTCTAAATACACTTTGGCGCACATTCTCTCTCAGGGGCATACGTCATGTGCTGAAGCTAGATTTGCATTTGTTCTGTGGGTTTTGCTTTAAGAGCTGATATTATGTGGCAGAAGCTCTGTCTTGGAGAGGTCATGTGACGTTCGTAGGCGTTGGCATAGTAACTGGGTCTGCCTGCGCATATCAATGAGCTCAACTGCCATTTCAATCGCCTCAGGGCATGTTTTGTCTATAGCAACATTTCCCCATTCAAATGCATTGAGACAGTGCATTCCAATGACGGGAAAAAAAATTTTCAAACGCAAATTGCGCAAAAACTACAAATCCGATCGACACGAAAAATAGTTAGCACACCTCTCATGGACGCTGGCTTCGAAACGACACCTCAACGGAGTCTGTGCGTGTAGCGGTTCGGGCTGTATTAATTGCGGAAATCAACTTAATAATAATAATAATAATAAGAAGAAGAAGAACTAGATGTGTATTTCCTGAAGGAAGTACAGATAGTGGTTTGAAATGGTGCCCGGGCTGCCCCTTTAAGAGAGACTTGCCTGCGGCCCCAGCAAGACTTTCAACTCAGGATCCGTTTTAAGTGTGGGTGCCTCTCAGGGGCCACTTTGGCCTCAGGGTCTGATTTGGTGGGTGGGGCCCCATAGGATCAGATTCGGTGGCCTGGGCTCCTCAGGGTTTGAATTGGTGGCCGGGATCCCTCAGGGTCCAATTTTGTTGGTGTGGCCACTCAGGGTCTGATTTTGTGGGTGTGGCCCCTCAGGGTCCGATTTTGTGGGTGTGGCCCCTCAGGGTCCGATTTTGTGGGTGGGTCCCCTCAGGGTCTGATTTTGTGGGTGGGGCCCCTCAGGGTCCGATTTTGTGGGTGGGGCCCCTCATGGTCTGATTTGCTGGGTGGGGCACCTCAGGGTCCTATTTGGTGGGCGGGGCCCCTCAGGGTCAGATTTGGTGGGCGGGACCCCTCAGGGTCCGATTTCGTGGTTGGGGCCTTTCAGAATCCGATTTGGTGGGCGGGGTCCCTCAGGGTCCGATTTGGTGAGCGGGGCCCCTCAGGGCCCGATTTGGTGAGCGTGGCCCCTCAGGGTCCGATTTGGTGGGCGGGGCCACTCAGGGTCCGATTTAGAGGGCAGGGCCCCTCAGGGTCTGATTTGGTGGGCGGGGCCCCTCATGGTCTGATTTTGTGGCCGGGGCCAATCAGGGTCCGATTTTGTGGGTGGGGCCACTGTGGGTTCGATTTTGTGGTTGGGGCCCCTCAGGGTCCGATTTTATGAGTGGGGCCCCTCAGGGTCTGATTTTGTGTCCGGGGCCCATCAGGGTCCCTCTTTGTGGTTGGGGCCTTTCAGAATCCGATTTGGTGAGTGGGGCCCCTCAGGGTCCGATTTGGCGAGCGGGGCCCCTCAGGGTCCGATTTGGTGGGCGGGGCCCCTCAGGGTCAGATTTGGAGGGTGGGGCCCGTCAGGGTCCGATTTTGTGGCCGGGTCCCCTCAGGGTCTGGATTTGTGGGTGAGGCCCCTCAGGGTCCGATTTTGTGGCCGGTGCCTCTCAGGCTCCGATTTTGTGGTTGGGGCCCCTCAGGGTCCGATTTTGCGGCCGGAGCCTCTCAGGGTCCGATTTTGTGGTTGGGGCCCCTCAGGATCTGATTTTGTGGCCGGGGTCCCTCAGGGTTCGATTTTGTGGCCGGGGCCCCATGAGGGTCCAATTTTGTGGGTGGGGCCCCTCAGGGTCCGATTTTGTGGGTGGGGCCCCTCAGGATCCGATTTTGTGGTTGGGGCCCCTCAGGGTTCAATTTTGTAGGTGGGGTCCCTCAGGGTCCGATTTTGTGGCCGGGGCCCGTCAGGGTCCGATTTTGTGGCCGGGGCCCGTCAGGGTCCAATTTTGTGGCCGGGGCCCGTCGGGGTCCAATTTTGTGGCCGGGGCCCGTCGGGGTCCCATTTTGTGGTTGGGGCCCCTCAGGGTCCGATTTTGTGGGTAGGGCCCCTCAGGGTCCGATTTTGTGAGTGGTGACACTCAGGGTCCAATGTTGTGGCCGGATCCCCTCAGGGTCCGATTTTGTGGGTGGGGCCCCTCAGGGTCCAATTTTGTGGCCGGGGCACCTCAGGGTCCAATTTTGTGGGTGGGGCCCCTTAGGGTCCGATTTTGTGGGTGGGGCCCCTCAGGGTACAATTTGGTGGGCTGGGCCACTCTGGGTACAATTTGGTGGGCGGGGCCACTCTGGGTACAATTTGGTGGGCGGGGCCACTCTGGGTACAATTTGGTGGGCGGGGCCAC
Organism: Dendrobates tinctorius; assembly: GCF_039654945.1. NCBI lineage: Eukaryota > Metazoa > Chordata > Amphibia > Anura > Dendrobatidae > Dendrobates > Dendrobates tinctorius. The sequence goes on along the minus strand of NW_027362000.1, from coordinate 3,906,483 downwards.
TCTGGGTACAATTTGGTGGGCGGGGCCACTCTGGGTACAATTTGGTGGGCGGGGCCACTCTGGGTACAATTTGGTTGGCGGGGCCACTCTGGGTACAATTTGGTGGGCGGGGCCACTCTGGGTACAATTTGGTGGGCGGGGCCACTCTGGGTACAATTTGGTGAGCTGGGCCACTCTGGGTACAATTTGGTGAGCTGGGCCCCTCAGGGTCTGATTTGGTGGGCGGGATGTATCAGAGTCCGATTTGGTGGGAGGGGCCCCTCAGGGTCCAATTTGGTTGACGGGGACCCTCGGGGTCCGATTTGGTGGGCGGGATCCCTTGGGGTCCGATTTGGTGGACGGGGCCGCTCGGGGTCCGATTTGGTGGGCGGGGCCCCTCGGGGTCCGATTTGGTGGGTGGGGCCCCTCGGGGTCCGATTTGGTGAGCGGGGACACTCTAGGTGTGATTTGGTGGGCGGGCCACTCTGGGTCCGATTTGGTGGGCGGGGCCCCTCAGAGTTCAATTTGGTCAGCGGGGACCCTCAGGGTCCGATTTTGTGGGTGGGGCCCCTCAGGATCCGATTTTGTGGTTGGGGCCTTTCAGAATCCGATTTGGTGGGCGGGGCCCCTCAGGGTCAGATTTGGTGGGCGGGGCCCCTCAGGGTCCGATTTGGTGGGCGGGGCCCCTCAGGGTCCGATTTTGTGGGCGGGGCCCCTCAGGGTCCCATTTGGTGGGCGGGGTCCCTCAGGGTCCCATTTGGTGGGCGGGGCCTCTCAGAATCCCATTTGGTGGGCGGGGCCACTCTGGGTCCGATTTGGTGGGCGGGGCCACTCTGGGTCTGATTTGGTGGACGGGGCCCTTCAGGGTCCAATTTGGTGGGCGGGGACACTGAGTCTGAATTTGTGGGTTGGGCCCCTCAGGGTCCGATTTTGTGGGTTGGGCCCCTCAGGGTCCGATTTTGTGGCCGGGGCCCCTCAGGGTCCGATTTTGTGTCCGGGGCCCCTCAGGGTCCGATTTTGTAGCCGGTGCCTCTCAGGGTCCGATTTTGTGGTTGGGGCCCCTCAGGGTCTGATTTTGAGGGTGGGGCCCCTCAGTGTTTTATTTGGTGGGCGGGGCCCCTCAGGGTCCGATTTGGTGGGCGGGGCCCCTCAGGGTCCGATTTGGTGGGCGGGGCCCCTCAGGGTCCGATTTGGTGGGCGGGGCCCCTCAGGGTCCGATTTGGTGGGCGGGACCCCTCAGGGTCCGATTTGGTGGGCGGGGCCACTCTGGGTCTGATTTGGTGGGCGGGGCCACTTTGGGTCCAATTTGGTGGACGGGGCCCTTCAGGGTCCAATTTGGTGGGCGGGGACACGGAGTCTGAATTTGTGGGTTGGGCCCCTCAGGGTCCGATTTTGTGGCCGGGGCCCCTCAGGGTCCGATTTTGTGTCCGGGGCCCCTCAGGGTCCAATTTTGTAGCCGGTGCCTCTCAGGGTCCGATTTTGTGGTTGGGGCCCCTCAGGGTCTGATTTTGAGGGTGGGGCCCCTCAGGGTCTAATTTGGTGGGAGGGGCCCCTCAGGGTCTGATTTTGTGGGTGGGGCCCCTCAGGGTCCGATTTCGTGACCTGGGCCCCTTAGGGTCTGATTTTGTGGCCGGGGTCTCTCAGGGTCCGATTTTGTGGGTGGGGCCCCTCAGGGTCTTATTTTGCGGCTGGGGCCCCTCAGGGTCTGGTTTTGTGGGTGGGGCCCCTCAGGGTCTGATTTGGTGGGCGGGGCCCCACAGGGTCCGATTTGGTGGGCGGGGCCACTCTGGGTAAGATTTGGCCCCAATTTGGAGGCCGGGGTCGTTGAGCTTCCGATTTGGAGGCCGAGGTCAAAGAGCCTCCGATTTGGAGGCAGGGGTCGATGAGCCTCCGATTTGGAGGCCGGGGTCGATGAGCCTCCGATTTGGAGGCCGGGGTCGATGAGCCTCCGATTTGGAGGCCGGGGTCGATGAGCCTCCGATTTAGAGGCCGGGGTGGCTCAGCCTCCGATTTGGAGGCCGGGGTGGCTCAGCCTCCGATTTGGAGGCCGGGGTGGCTCAGCCTCCGATTTGGAGGCCGGGGTGGCTCAGCCTCCGATTTGGAGGCCGGGGTGGCTCAGCCTCCGATTTGGAGGCCGGGGTGGCTCAGCCTCCGATTTGGAGGCCGGGGTGGCTCAGCGTCCGATTTGGAGGCCGGGGTGGCTCAGCGTCCGATTTGGAGGCCGGGGTGGCTCAGCGTCCGATTTTGTGGTTGGGGCCCCTCAGGGTCCGATTTTGTGGCCGGGGCCCCTCAGGGTCCGATTTTGTGGTTGGGGTCGCTCAGGGTCTGATTTTGTGACTGGGGCCCCTCAGGGTCTGATTTTGTGGTTGGGACCCCTCAGGGTCTGATTTTGTGGCCGGCACCCCGCAGGGTCCGATTTTGTGGCCGGGGCCCCTCAGGGTCCGATTTTGTGGCCGGGGCCTCTCAAGGTCCAATTTTGTGGCCGGGGACCCTCAGGGTCCGATTTTGTGGCCGGGGTCTCTCAGGGTCCGATTTTGTGGTTGGGGCCCCTCAGGGTCCGATTTTGTGGTTGGGGGCCCTCACGGTCTGATTTTGAGTCCGGGGGCCCTCACGGTCTGATTTTGAGTCCGGGGCCCCTCAGGGTCTGATTTCGTGGTTGGGACCCCTCAGGGTCCGATTTTGTGGCCGGGGCCCCTCAGGGTCCGATTTTGTGGCCGGGGCCCCTCAGGGTCCGATTTTGTGGGTGGGGCCCCTCAGGGTCCGATTTTGTTGGTTGGGCCCCTCAGGATCCGATTTTGAGGGTGGGGCCCCTCAGGGTTCGATTTTGTGGCCTGGGCCCCTCAGGGTCCGATTTTGTGGTTGGGGCCCCTCAGGGTCTGATTTTGTGGCCGGGTCTACTCAGGGTCCGATTTTGAGGGTGGGGCCCCTTAGGGTCCTATTTTGTGGTTGGGGGCCCTCAGGGTCTGATTTTGTGGGTGGGGCCCCTTAGAGTCCGATTTGGTTGGCGGGGCCCCTCAGGGTCTGATTTGGTGGGCGGGGCCTCTCAGGGTCCGATTTTGAGGGAGGGGCCCCTCAGGGTCCGATTTTGAGGGCGGGGCCCCTGAGGGTCCGATTTTGTGGCCGGGGCCCCTCATGGTCCGATTTTGGGGTTGGGGCCCCTCAGGGCCGATTTTGTGGTTGGGGGCGCTCAGGGTCCAATTTTGTGGGTGGGGCCCCTCTGGGTTCGATTTTGTGGCCGGGGTCTCTCAGGGTCTGATTTTGTGGCCGGGGCCCCTCAGAGTCCGATTTTGTGGTTGGGGCCCCTCAGGGTCCGATTTTGTGGTTGGGGCCCCTCAGGGTCCGGTTTTGTGGTTGGGGCCCCTCAGGTTCCGATTTTGTGGCCGGCACCCGTCAGGGTCCGATTTCGTGGCCGGGGCCCCTCAGGGTCCGATTTTGTGGCTGGGGCCCCTCAGGGTCCGATTTTGTGGCCGGGGCCCCTCAGGGTCTGATTTTGTGGTTGGGCCGCTCAGGGTCCGATTTTGTGGCCGGGGCCCCTCAGGGTCCGATTTTGTGGGTGGGGCCCCTCAGAGTCCGATTTTGTTGGTTGGGCCCCTCAGGATCCGATTTTGAGGGTGGGGCCCCTCAGGGTTCGATTTTGTGGCCTGGGCCCCTCAGGGTCCGATTTTGTGGTTGGGGCCCCTCAGGGTCTGATTTTGTGGCCGGGTCTACTCAGGGTCCGATTTTGAGGGTGGGGCCCCTTAGGGTCCTATTTTGTGGTTGGGGTCCCTCAGGGTCTGATTTTGTGGGTGGGGCCCCTTAGAGTCCGATTTGGTTGGCGGGGCCCCTCAGGGTCTGATTTGGTGGGCGGGGCCTCTCAGGGTCCGATTTTGAGGGAGGGGCCCCTCAGGGTCCGATTTTGAGGGCGGGGCCCCTGAGGGTCCGATTTTGTGGCCGGGGCCCCTCAGGGTCCGATTTTGGGGTTGGGGCCCCTCAGGGCCGATTTTGTGGTTGGGGGCGCTCAGGGTCCAATTTTGTGGGTGGGGCCCCTCTGGGTTCGATTTTGTGGCCGGGGTCTCTCAGGGTCCGATTTTGTGGCCGGGGCCCCTCAGGGTCCGATTTTGTGGTTGGGGCCCCTCAGGGTCCGATTTTGTGGTTGGGGCCCCTCAGGGTCCGGTTTTGTGGTTGGGGCCCCTCAGGGTCCGATTTTGTGGCCGGCACCCGTCAGGGTCCGATTTCGTGGCCGGGGCCCCTCAGGGTCCGATTTTCTGGCTGGGGCCCCTCAGGGTCCGATTTTGTGGTTGGGCCGCTCAGGGTCCGATTTTGTGGCCGGGGACCCTCAGGGTCCGATTTTGTGGCTGGGGACCCTCAGGGTCCGATTTTGTGGCCGGGGCCCCTCAGGGTCCGATTTTGTGGTTGGGGCCCCTCAGGGTCTGATTTTGTGGCCGGGTCTACTCAGGGTCCGATTTTGTGGGTGGGGCCCCTTAGGGTCTGATTTTGTGGGTGGAGCCCCCTGGGTCCATTTTGGTGGGCAGGTCCACTCTGGGTCCGATTTTGTGGTTGGGGCCCCTCAGGGTTCAATTTTGTAGGTGGGGTCCCTCAGGGTCCGATTTTGTGGCCGGGTCCCGTCAGGGTCCGACTTTGTGGCCAGGGCCAGTCAGGGTCCGATTTTGTGGGTGGGGCCCCTCAGGGTCCGATTTTGTGGGTGGGGCCCCTCAGGGTCCGATTTTGTGGGTGGGGCCCCTCAGGGTCCGATTTTGTGGGTGGGGCCCCTCAGGGTCCGATTTTGTGGGTGGGGCTCCTCAGGGTCCAATTTGGTGGGCGGGGCCACTCTGGGTCTGATTTGGTGGGCGAGGCCACTCTGGGTCCGACTTCGTGGGCGGGGCCACTCTGGGTCCGATTTGGATGCCAGGGTTGCTCAGCCTCCTTTTTGTAGGCCAGGGTCTATCAGCCTCCGATTTGGAGCCTTGGGTCACTCAGCTTTCGATTTGGCGCGCCGGCCCTTTAAGACTCATTTTGGTGCGCCGGCTCTTTAAGAATCAATTTGGCGCGTCGGCCCTTTAAGAGCCAGGGTGGCTCACTGGGCTTCTAAATCCACTTTGGCGCACACATTCTCTCTCAGGGGCATGCGTCATGTGATGAAGCTAGATTTGCATTTGTGCCGTGGGTTTAGCTTTAAGAGCTGATATTATGTGGCAAAAGCTCTGTTCTGGAGATGTCATGTGACGTTCGTAGGCGTTGGCATAGTAACTGGGTCTGCCTGCGCATATCAATGAGCTCAACTGCCATTTCAATCGCCTCAGGGCATGTTTTAAGCTTCCCATTGAAAAGCATTGACACAGTGCATTCCAATGACGGGAAAAAAAATGTTCAAACGCAAATTGCGCAAAAACTACAAATCCGATCGACACGAAAAATACTTAGCACACCTCTCATGGACGCTGGCTTCGAAACGACACCTCAACGGAGTCTGTGCGTGTAGCGGTTCGGGCCGCATTAATTGCGGAAATCAACTTAATAATAATAAGAAGAAGAAGAAGAAGAATAAGTTAGCAGCGTTCGGATTACAATATAGTGGTTTTTTCAAACCACTATAATAAGTTAGCAGCGTTCGGATTACAATATAGTGGTTTTTTCAAACCACTATAACTAGATGTGTATTTCCTGAAGGAAGTACAGATAGTGGTTTGAAATGGTGCCCGGGCTGCCCCTTTAAGAGAGACTTGCCTGCTGCCCCTGCAAGACTTTCAACTCAGGATCCGTTTTAACTGTATGTGCCTCTCAGGGGCCACTTTGGCCTCAGGGTCTGATTTGGTGGGTGGGGCCCCTCAGGATCTGATTCCTTGGCCTGGGCTCCTCAGGGCTTGAATTGTTGGCCGGGATCCCTCAGGCTCCTATTTTGTGGGTGTGGACCCTCAGGGTCCGATTTTGTGGGTGTAGCCCCTCAGAGTCCGATTTTGTGGGTGTGGCCCCTCAGGGTCTGATTTTGTGGGTGTGGCCCTTCTGGGTCTGATTTTGTGGGTGGGCCCCTCATGGTCCGATTTTATGAGTGGGGCCCCTCAGGGTCCGATTTTGTGGCCGGGGCCCCTCAGATTCTGATTTTGTGGCCGGATCCCCTCAGGGTTCGATTTTGTGGCCGGGGCCCCTTAGGGTCCAATTTTGTGGTCGAAGCCCCTCAGGGTACGATTTGGTGGCCGGAGCCCCTCAGGGTACGATTTTGTGGGCGGGGCCCCTCAGGGTCCGATTTTGTGGGTGTGGCCCCTCGGGGTCCGATTTTGTGGGTGTGGCCCCTCGGGGTCCGATTTTGGGGGTGGGCCCCTCAGGGTCCGATTTTGTGGCCGAATCCCCTCAGGGTCTCTCTCAGGGGCATGCTTCATGTGATGAGGCTAGATTTGCATTTGTGCTGTGGGTTTCGCTTTAAGAGCTGATATTATGTGCCAGAAGCTCTGTCCTGGGGGTGTCATGTGACGTTCGTAGGCGTTGGCATAGTAAATGGGTGTGCCAGCGCATATCAATGAGCTTTACTGCCATTTGAATTGCCTCAGGGCACGTTTTAAGTTGCCCATTGAAAAGCATTGAGACATGTATTCCAATGACGGGAAAAAAAAATTTCAAACGCAAATTGCGCAAAAACTACAAATCCGATCAACACGAAAAATACTTAGCACACCTCTCGTGGACGCTGGCTTCGAAACAACACCTCAACGGAGTCTGTGCGTGTAGCAGTTCGGGCCTCATTAATTGCGGAAATCAACTGAATAAAAAGAAAGAGTTAGCAGCGTTTGGATTACAACATTAATACTAGATGTGTATTTCCTGAAGGAAGTACAGATAGTGGTTTGAAATGGTGCCCGGGCTGTCCCTTTAAGAGAGACTTGCCTGCTGCCCCTGCAAGACTTTCAACTCAGGATCTGTTTTAACTGTGGGTGCCTCTCAGGGGCCACTTTGGCCTGTGGGGCCCCTCAGGGTCTGATTTGGTGGGTGGGGCCCCTCAGGATCCGATTTGGCGGGCGGAGCCACTCTGGGTCCGATTTGGAAGCCAGGGTGGCTCAGCCTCCGATTTGTAGGCCAGGGTCGATCAGCCTCCGATTTGGAGGCTGGGGTGGTTCAGCCTCCGATTTGGAACCTGGGGTCACTCAGCTTTCGATTTGGCGCGGCGGCCCTTTAAGACTCATTTTGGTGCGCCGGACCTTTAAGAATCACTTAGGCGCATCGGCCCTTTAAGAGCCAGTTTGGCGCACTGGGCTTCTAAATCCACTTTGGCGCACATTATCTTTTAGGGGCATGCATCATGTGATGAAGCTAGATTTGCATTTGTGCTTTGGGTTTCGCTTTAAGAGCTGATATTATCTGGCAGAAACTGTGTCCTGCTGGGGTCATGTAAAGTTCGTAGGCATTGGCACAGTAACTGGGTGTGCCTGCGCATATCAATGAGCTTAACTGCCACCTCACGACTTCCCCATGTTTTCCCTATGGCAACATTTTTCCATTGTAATGCATTGAGACAATGCATTCCAATGATAGGAAAATGTTTTTTCAAACGCAAATTGCGCAAAAACTACAAATCCGATCAACACGAAAAATACTTAGCACACCACTCGTGGACGCTGGCTTCGAAACGACACCTCAACAGAGTCTGTACGTTTAGCGATTCGGGCCGCATTAATTGCGGAAATCAACTGAATAGTAATAATAATACTAGATGTGTATTTCCTGAAGGAAGTACAGATAGTGGTTTGAAATGCTGCCCAGGCTGCCCCTTTAAGAGAGACTTGCCTGCTGCACCTGCAAGACTTTCAACTCAGGATCCGTTTTAACTGTGGGTGCCTCTCAGGGGCCACTTTGGCCTCAGGGTCAGATTTGGTGGGTGGAGCCCCTCAGGGTCTGATTTGGTGGCCGGGTCCCCTCAGGGGCTGATTTGGTGGGTGGGGCCCCTAAGGGTCCGATTTTGTGGCCGGGGCTCCTCAGGGTCTGATTTGGTGGTTGGGGCCCCTCGGGTCCAATCTTGTGGCCGGGGCCCCTCGGGTCCAATTTTGTGGGTGGGGCCCCTCAGGGTCCGATTTTGTGGCCGGGGCCCCTCAGGGTCCGATTTGGCGAGCGGGGCCCCTAAGGGTCCGATTTGGCGAGCGGGCCCCTCAGGGTCCGATTTGGCGAGCGGGGCCCCTCAGGGTCCAATTTGGTGGGCGGGGCCCCTCGGGGTCCGATTTGGTGGGCGGGGACCCTCGGGGTCCGATTTGGTGGGCGGGGCCCCTCAGGGTCCGATTTTGTGGCCGGGTCCCCTCAGGGTCTGGATTTGTGGGTGGGGCCCCTCAGGGTCCGATTTTGTGGCCGGTGCCTCATAGGGTCCGATTTTGTGGTTGGGGCCCCTCAGGGTCCGATTTTGCGGCCGGAGCCTCTCAGGGTCCGATTTTGTGGTTGGGGCCCCTCAGGATGTGATTTTGTGGCCGGGGTCCCTCAGGGTCCGATTTTGTTGCCGGGGCCCCTGACGGTCCAATTTTGTGGGTGGGGCCCCTCAGGGTCCGATTTTGTGGGTGGGGCCCCTCAGGATCCGATTTTGTGGTAGGGGCCCCTCAGGGTTCAATTTTGTAGGTGGGGTCCCTCAGGGTCCAATTTTGTGACCGGGGCCCCTCAGGGTCCGATTTTGTGGCCGGGGCCCGTCAGGGTCCAATTTTGTGGTTGGGGCCCCTCAGGGTCCGATTTTGTGGGTAGGGCCCCTCAGGGTCCGATTTTGTGGGTAGGGCCCCTCAGGGTCCGATTTTGTGAGTGGGGCCACTCAGGGTCCGATGTCGTGGCCGGATCCCCTCAGAGTCCGATTTTGTGGGTGGGGCCCCTCAGGGTCCAATTTTGTGGCCGGGGCCCCTCAGGGTCCAATTTTGTGGGTGGGGCCCCTTAGGATTTGATTTTGTGGGTGGGGCCCCTCAGGGTACAATTTGGTGGGCGGGGCCACTCTGGGTCTGATTTGGTGGGCGGGGCCACTCAGGGTCTGATTTGGTGGGCGGGATCTATCAGAGTCCGATTTGGTGGGCGGGGCCGTCAGGGTCCAATTTGGCTGGCGGGGACCCTCGGGGTCTGATTTGGTGGGTGGGGCCCATCAGGGTCCGATTTTGTGGGTGGGGCCCCTCAGGGTCTGATTTTGTGGCCGGGGCCCCTTAGGGTCTGATTTTGTGACTGAGGCCCCTCAGGGTCCGATTTTGTAGCCGGTGCCTCTCAGGGTCCGATTTTGTGGTTGGGGCCCCTCAGGGTCCGATTTTTGGGGCCGGGGCCCCTCAGGGTCCGATTTTGCGGGTGGGGCCCCTCAGGGTCCGATTTTGCGGGTGGGGCCCCTCATGGTCCAATTTTGCGGGTGGGGCCCCTCAGGGTCCGATTTTGTGGCCGGGGCCCCTTAGGGTCCGATTTTGCGGGTGGGGCCCCTCAGGGTTCGATTTTGTGGCCGGGGCCCCTCAGGGTCCGATTTTGTGGCCGGGGCCCCTCAGGGTCCGATTTTGTGGCCGAGGCCCCTCAGGGTCCGATTTTGAGGGTGGGGCCCCTCGGACCGATTTTGAGGGTGGGGCCCCTCAGGGTCTAATTTGGTGGGTGGGGCCCCTCAGGGTCCGATTTTGTGGGTGGGGCCCCTCAGGGTCTGACTTTGTGGGTGGGGCCCCTCAGGGTCTGATTTTGTGGGTGGAGCCCCTCAGGGTCTGATTTTGTGGTTGGGGCCCCTCAGGGTCTGATTTTGTGGTTGGGGCCCCTCAGGGTCCGATTTTGTGGCCGGGGTCTCTCAGGGTCCGATTTTGTGGCTGGGGCCCCTCAGGGTCTGGATTTATGAGTGGGGCCCATCAGGGTCCGATTTTGTGGCTGGGGCCCCTCAGGGTCCGATTTTGTGGGTGGGGCCCCTCAGGGTCTGATTTTGTGGGTGGGGCCCCTCAGGGTCCTATTTTGTGACTGGGATCCCTCTAGGTTCGATTTTGTGGCCGGGGTCTCTCAGGGTCCGATTTTGTGGTTGGGGCCCCTCAGGGTCTGATTTTGTGGCCGGGCCCACTCAGGATCCGATTTTGTGGGTGGGGCCCCTTAGGGTCTGATTTTGTGGGTGGAGCCCCCTGGGTCCATTTTGGTGGGCGGGGCCACTCTGGGTCCGATTTAGTGGGCGGTGCCCCTCATCGTCCGATTTGGTGGGCGGGGCCCCTCTGGGTCCAATTTGGTGGGCAGGGCCCCTCTGGGTCTGATTTGGTGGGCGGGGCCCCTCTGGGTCCGATTTGGTGGGAGGGGCTCCTCTGGGTCCGATTTGGTAGGCGGGGCCCTTCAGGGTCCGATTTGGTGGGCGGGGTCAATCTGGGTCCGATTTGGTGGGCGGGGCTCCTCGGATTTGGTGGGCCGGGCCCCTCAGGGTCCGATTTGATGGGCGCGGCCCCTCTGGGTCCAATTTGGTGGGCGGGGCCACTTTGGGTCCAATTTGATGGGCGGGGCCCTTCAGGGTCCGATTTGGTGGGCGGGGTCACTCTGGGTCCGATTTGGTGGGCGGGGCTTCTCAGGGTCTGATTTGGTGGGCGGGGCTCCTCAGGGTCCGATTTGGTGGACGGGGCCCTTCAGGGTCCGATTTGGTGGACGGGGCCACTCGGAGTCTGATTTGGTGGGCGGGGCCCCTCAGGATCCGATTTGGTGGGCTGTGCTACTCTGGGTCTGATTTTTTGAGCGGGCCACACTGGGTCCGATTTGGAGGCCAGGGTGGCTCAGCCTCCGATTTGGAGGCCGGGGTGGTTCAGCCTACGATTTGGAGGCCGGGGTGGTTCAGCCTACGATTTGGAGGCCGGGGTCGCTCAGCTTTCGATTTGGCGCGCCGGCCCTTTAAGACTCATTTCGGTGCGCTGGCCCTTTAAGAATCACTGTGGCACGTCGGCCCTTTAAGAGCCAGGGTGGCTCACTGGGCTTCTAAATCCACTTTGTCGCACATTCTATCTCAGGGGCATGTGTCATGTGATGAAGCTAGATTTGCATTTGTGCTGTGGGTTTCACTTTAAGAGCTGATATTATGTGGCAGAATCTCTGTCCTTGGGATGTCATGTGACGTTCGTAGGCGTTGGCATAGTAACTGGGTCTGCCTGCGCATATCAATGAGCTCAACTGCCATTTCAATCGCCTCAGGGCACGTTTTGCCATTACCCATTGAAAAGCATTGGAGACAGTGCATTCCAATGACGGGAAAAAAAAAATTTCAAACGCAAATTGCGCAAAAACTACAAATCCGATCGACACGAAAAATACTTATCACACCTCTCATGGACGCTGGCTTCGAAACGACACCTCAACGGCGTCTGTGCGTGTAGCGGTTCGGGCTGTATTAATTGCGGAAATCAACTTAATAATAATAATAAGAAGAAGAAGAATAAGTTAGCAGCGTTCGGATTACAATATAGTGGTTTTTTCAAACCACTATAAATAGAAACAAGCATAATTTACATACACCATATGCAATAAAACTAGCAATCATAACCGCTTCAGAGAAATACGGACATATCCACTTTTTCATTTAGACCCAAAGGACCTGTGGCTTTTGTACGGAGGATCCATTTAGCCTCTATTTGTAAAAGATGTTTTTTATGACTCCCTCCATACTGCGGTGCAGACACCCTTTCAATGCCAGTAAACCGTAATGCTTCCGCATTCCCCCCATGTACCTTCCTCATGTGTTCTATAAGTCTAGGGATGCCCTTTCCTGTGCTGATGGAATTGAAATGTTCCCTGAATCTTACACAGAGGGGCCGGATAGTTTTCCCAATGTAGAAAAAACCACATGGGCAAAACACAATGCATACACAATGCATACACCACAAAGGAGGTCCTGCAAGTAATGAATTCCGTGACTTCGTGAAATATAGGTCCCATTTTTACAGTTTTGCCACTTAATTTAAATGGACACCAAGAACAGTTTTTACATATATAATTTCCCTTTGGGGCACTAGATTACAACCAATTATTTTGTTTGTTTTGAAATCTGTTCTTGACTAATAAATCTCGAAGGTTAGTACTTCTTTTACTCGCAAATAAAGGACCCTACTGACCACATCCGTGAGGTCTCTGTCACTTTCCAGTAGGTGCCAATTCTGTCTGATGACTGTTCTAATGTGTCTATCCATAGAATTATATGTAAAACTAAAGACAAACCGTTTCTCTTTTCCTTTTTGGATCTGCCCGTTAATAACTGGTTCACTATTAACCCTCTGTAAGGCCGGTTTCACACTAGCGCTTTTTCAGCGCGCGCACGGCCGGGGGTAGCTCCGCCCCCGAGCCGGCTCTCTGCCCGGCGTGCCCGCCCCTTGCTTGTAGCGCCGCCTACTAGCGGACAGCGGCGCCTGCGATCGGCGCACCCTATCTTTAGCATAGGGTGCGCAGATCGTGCGCAGGCCGTGCGCTAGTTGCGCTTTGACCTGCGCTGCGCACTTTTGACGGTGCGCCGTGCGCGCCAAAATCCGAAAAGTTTGATTTTGGTGCGCACGGCGCACCGTCAAAAGTGCGCAGCACAGGTCAAAGCGCAACTAGCGCACGGCCTGCGCACGATCTGCGCACCCTATGCTAAAGATAGGGTGCGCCGATCGCAGGCGCCGCTGTCCGCTAGTAGGCGGCGCTACAAGCAAGGGGCGGGCACGCCGGGCAGAGAGCTGGCTCGGGGGCGGAGCTACCCCCCGGCCGTGCGCGCGCTGAAAATGCGCTAATGTGAAACCAGCCTTAGGCGGAATCTAGAACAGAATCAGGATATCCTCTTTTTTTGAATCTGCTACGCAATTCATTTGCTTGTCTCTGAAAACCTTCATTATGACTATTAAATTTCTTTAATCTCAAAAATTGGCCATAAGGCAAGGAATTCTTTACATAATGGGGGTGTGCACTATTATAATGTAAGAGGGAGTTTGTGGATGAAGATTTACGAAAAATTTCTGTATACAAAACTCCATTGGTTAACTTTAATCTGACATCCAAAAAATCTATTTCTGAGCCTCCAAATTGCGAAGTAAACTTCATATTCATATTATTATGTGAATTAAGAAACTCCACAAATAAATTGAAATCCTCTTTTGACCCGTCCCACACAATGAAAATGTCATCCACATAGCGAATAAATAATTTTATATACTTCAAAAAGGGATTGGTGACCGCATAAACTACTTTCTCTTCCTTTGGGTCTACATGAAAAAGTGGATATGTCCGTATTTCTCTGAAGCGGTTATGATTGCTAGTGTTATTGCATATGGTGTATGTAAATTATGATTGTTTCCATTTTTATTTTTTATTTTGGGGTTTTTTTTAAGACACGTTCAGGTAAAGGGTGGAGTTTCTTTTGTTCACACATGTGGTATAAATTAGTGTTTCCTTGAGCCTGAGCATGGGACCTGATGAAGTGCATTGTGCACGAAAGGGCTGTCGTCCGTCTTTTTGCATTTCTCCCGTGCCAACGCCTGTGCTTTATTAGCATGAAATAAAGTGAATCATTTCAAGAGAACGGTGAGTGCCATCCTGCTGTCTTTTTCTACTATGATAGTTCATGTTTTTTCTTTACATGGATAGAGCACCCGTTCAGCAAGGGTTACAGGTGTCACACTGATAGCGGTTATAAGTGACTTTGCGGGTATTTCTTTCTCAGGGACAGTGCCGGATGTTTCTTTTTTCTTTGACTGACTATATACTACATTCATACAACATACAGACATACATACTACATACATGCTTCATATATACTACATTCATACAACATACTACATACTGCATACATACATACTGCATACAATACATTCATACATAGACATACAGTACATATAACATAGAGTACATACTCACCATCACTTGTCACTTTGATCCCCGAAGCCAGTGTCATCTGTGGAAAAATATGAAAATAACAAACAAACAATATACTCCCTGATCCGCAGAAATCCACGCGTGTCCCACGCTGATCTGCCGTGGAGAACAGCAGCATCAGCTGATGCAACCGCTCTCTACGGGGCTCCAGGAATCCAGTGACGGGAGGTAGGTATCCTTCCGCACTGTATTCCTCCGCCACTGTAAAAAAATAGTCCCTGGTCTCACTTTATGGCAAAAGCTGTGTGGGAACTTTCTCACACAGCAATGCAAAAGTGAGACTAGGGACTATTTTTTACAGTGGCGGAGGAATACAGTGCGGAAGGATACCTACCTCCCGTCACTGGATTCCTGGAGCCCCGTAGAGAGCGGTCGCATCAGCTGATGCTGCTGTTCTCCACGGGAGATCGGCGTGGGACACGCGTGGATTTCTGTGGATCAGGGAGTATATTGTTTGTTTGTTATTTTCCACAGATGACACAGGCCCCAAAGTGACAAGTGATGGTGAGTATGTACTCTATGTTATATGTACTGTATGTCTATGTATGTATTGTATGAATGTATTGTATGCAGTTTGTATGCAGTATGCATGTTGTATGTATGTATGTAGTATGTGTGTACTATGTATGTTGTATGAATGTAGTATATGTGAAGCATGTATGTAGTATGTATGTATGTTGTATGAATGTAGTATATATGAAGCATGTATGTAGTGTGTATGTATGTATGTTGTATGTCTGTAGCATGTTGTATGTATGTAGTATGTATGTACTATGTATGTATGTTGCATGAATGTAGTATATATGTAGCATGCATGTAGTATGTATGTTGTATGTCTGTAGCATGTTGTATGTATGTACTATGTATGTATGTTGTATTAATGTAGTATATATGAAGCATGTATGTAGTATGTAGTATACATGTAGTATATATGTAGCATGTATGTAGTATGTATGTATGCTGTATGAATGTAGTATATATGTAGCATGTATGTAGTATGTATGTTGTATGAATGTAGTGTATATGTAGCATGTATGTAGTATGTATGCATGCTGTATGAATGTAGTATATATGAAGTATGTATGTAGTATGTATGTATGTTGTATGAATGTCGTATATATGTAGCATGTATGTAGTATGTTTTTTTTTTTTTTTTTTACATTCAACACATTAGCCGGATGATGGGACTACTACTGTCCCATCATTGGCTAATGTGTCAATCACTGTCATTGTAGCAGGCATCGCCCGATGGGACTTGTAGTCCCATCGGACGATGCCTGCACACACACAAGACCCGCGGCAGGCCCGCACAGACCACCGGCAGCCGGCACAGACGACCGACAGCTGGCACAGGCCCCCGAGAGGCCCGTACAGACCTCCGGCAGCCGGCACAGGCCCCCAGCAGCCGGCACAGACCACCGACAGCCGGCACAGGCCCCCCGAGAGGCCCGTACAGACCACCGGCAGCCGGCACAGGCCCCCGACAGGCCTGTACAGACCCCTGAGAGGCCCGTACAGACCCCCGAGAGGCGGCACAGACCGCACATCATGATGCGCTCAGACCGCGCATCATGATGGCATCATTTCAGCAGCCAATCACAGCCACAACAGTGGCTCATTGCATTATGGGGACTTCCGATTCCGGTATCCGATATTGAAAAAATATCGGTACTCGGTATCGGAATTCCGATACAGCGAATATCGGCTGATACCCAATACTTGCGGTATCGGAATGCTCAACACTAGTGGTGATGCAAAACTATTTTTACAATAAAAAGCGTCTTTTAGCGTGCGACAGCTGCCAAATATAAAAACCGCCATAAATAGTAAATCAAACCCCCTGTTATCACCCCCTTAGTTAGGGAAAAATAATAAAATTAAAAGAAAATGTATTTATTTCCATTTTCCCATTAGGGTTAGGGCCAGGGCTAGGGTTAGGGCGAGGGTTAGGGTTAGGGCTAGGGTTAGGGCGGAGATTAGGGTTAGGGGTGTGTTGGGGTTAGGGTTGGAGTTAGAATTGGGGGTTTCCACTGTTTGGGCACATCAGGTGCTC
Source organism: Dendrobates tinctorius (assembly GCF_039654945.1). Taxonomy (NCBI): domain Eukaryota; kingdom Metazoa; phylum Chordata; class Amphibia; order Anura; family Dendrobatidae; genus Dendrobates; species Dendrobates tinctorius. The sequence goes on along the minus strand of NW_027362000.1, from coordinate 3,890,651 downwards.
TCCAAATGCAACATGGCGTCTGATCTCAATTCCAGCCAATTCTGAGTTGAAAAAGTCAAATGGTGCTCCTTCCCTTCCAAGCTCTGCCATGCGCCCAAACAGTGTTTTACCCCCACATGTAGGGTATTAGCCTACTCAGGTCAAATTGCAAAACAACTTTTGGGGTCCAATTTCTCCTGTTACCCTTAGGAAAATAAAAAATTGGGGGCAAAAATATCATTTATGTGGAAAAAAATGATCTTTTCATTTTCACGCCCGGGCGTTATAAAGTTCTGTGAAGCACAGAGGGGTTCAAAGTGCTCACCACACAACTAGATAAGTTCCTTAGGGGGTCTAGTTTCCAAAATGGGTTCACTTTTGGGGGTTTTCCACTGTTTAGGTACATCAGGGGCTCTCCAAAAGCAACATGACACCCGCAGACCATTCCATCAAAGTCTGCATTCCAAGACGTCACTACTTCCTTTTCGAGTCCCGACGTGTGCCCATACAGTAGTTTTCTCCCACATATGGGGTATCAGCGTACTCAGGACAAATTGGACAACAACTTTTGGGGTCCAATTTCTCCTGGTACCCTTGGGAAAATAAAAAAAATGGGGACTAAAAGATCATGTTTGTGGAAAAAACAATATTTTTTCATTTTCACGCCCGGGCGTTATAAACTTCTGTTAAGCACTGGAAGGGTCAAAGTGCTCACCGCACATCTAGATAAGTTCCTTGGGGGGTCTAGTTTCCAAAATGGTGGCATTTGTTGGGGGTTTACACTGTTTTGTTACATCAGGGGCTTTCCAAACGCGACATGGTGTCCGATCTCAATTCCAGCCAAAAACGTCAAATGGCGCTGCTTCCCTTCTGAGCTCTGCCATGCGCCCAAATAGTGGTCTACCCCCACATATGGGGTATCAGCGTACTCAGGACAAATTGTAGAATAACTTTTAGAGTCCTGTTACCCTTGGAAAAATAAGAATTGACGGTGAAAAGATCATTTTTGTGGAAAAAATATGATTTTTTTATTGTACTGCTATACGTTATAAACTTCTGTGAAGCCCTTGGGGGTTCAAAGTTCTCACCACACATCTAAATAAGTTCCTTGGGGGGTCTAGTTTCCAAAATGGTGTCATTTGAGAGGGGTTTCCACTGTTTTGGTACATCAGGGGTTTTCCAATCGCGACATGGTGTCCGATCTCAATTCCAGCCAAAAACGTCAAATGGCGCTGCTTCCCTTCCGAGCTCCGCCATGCGCCCAAATAGTGGTTTACCACCACATGTGGGGTATCAGCGTACTCAGGACAAATTGCACAATAACTTTTAGGTCCTATTACCCTTTGGAAAATAAGAATTGGGGTGAAAAGATCATTTTTGTGGAAAAAATATGATTTTTTAATTGTACTGCTGTACGTTATAAACTTCTGTGACGCCCTTGTGGGTTCAAAGTTCTCACCACATATCTAGATAAGTTCCTTGGGGGTCTAGTTTCCAAAATGGGGTCACTTGTAGGGGGTTTCCACTGTTTAGGTACATCAGGGGCTCTCCAAACGTGACATGGCGTCCGATCAGAATTCCAGCCAATTTTGCATTGAAAAAGTCAAACGGCGCTCCTTCCCTTCTGAGCTGAAAACAGTGGTGCATTCCCCCCACATATCAGGTATCAGTGTACTCAGGAAAAATTGCACAATAAATTTTGCAGTCCAATTTCTCCTGTTACCCTTGGTAAAATAAAAAAAATTGAACCTGAAGTTTTTTTGTGAAAAAAAGTTAAATGTTCATTTTTTTTAAATATTCAAAAAATTCCTGTGACGCACCTAAAGGGTTAATAAACTTTTTGAATGTGGTTTTGAGCACCTTAAGGGGTGCAGTTTTTAGAATGGTGTCACTTTTGGGTATTTTCTATCATATAGACCCCTCAAAGTGGCTTCAAATGTGATGTGGTCCGTAAAAATAAAATGGTGTTGCAAAAATGAGAAATCGCTGGTCAATTTTTAACCCTTATAACTTCCTAACAAAAAAAAATTTTGGTTCAAAAATTGTGCTGATGTAAAGTAAACATGTGGGAAATGTTACTTATCAAGTTTTTTGTGTGCCATATCTCTGTGATTTAAAGGGCATAAAAATTCAAAGTTGGAAAAATGCGAAATTTTCAAAATTTTCGCCAAATTTTCGTTTTTTTTCACAAATAAACACAAGTTATTTGAATGAAATTTTACCACTAACATGAAGTACAAAATGTCAGAATCACCGGGATCCATGGAAGCGTTTCAGAGTTATTGCCTCATAAAGGGACAGTGGTCAGAATTGTAAAAAATGGCCCGGTCATTAACGTGCAAACCACCCTTGGGGCTTAAGGGGTTAATGCTCCAAAAACTGGTCGACCCAAAACAGACTGTACAGAAAATAAGAAACAACTTGTTGCTGAAACATTTGTTCAGAGTCCAAAAAAGTCCACCAGAACAGTCTCTTTAGAATTGGGAATTTCACGAGCTTCCATCATGCGAATCCTGAAATCTATTGGGTGGAAAGCTTATCGTCCACGTCTAATTCATGGTTTATTGGAGGATGATCCAGACAGGCGGCTGCAATTTAGTGAGATTATGCTTCACGAAATTGAAGAAAATCCAGTAATTTTAGATAACATCATGTGGAGTGATGAAGCTTCTTTCAAATTATCTGGCCATATTAGCAGACATAATTGTATTTACTGGTATAATGAGAACATGCATTTAACATTAGAGCCTGGTGTCAATGTTTGGGGTGACATTTCAAGTTTTGTTGTTTTTGGACCAATTTTTTTTGATGGAACAGTCACAGGAGATAAGTATCTTGAAATTCTAATGAATCAAGTTGATCCTCAGTTACAGCAACAGCCTAATTCAAATTAATTATTAACTAATTATTTCCAACAAGATGGGGCCCCTCCACATTATTCCAGAGTAGTCCATGAGTATCTTGATGAAACATTTCCTAATAAATGGATTGGCTGAAGAGGCCCACTTGATTGGTTCACGTTCACCAGACTTGACCCCAATGGATTTTTTCTTTTGGGGAGTACTTAAGGACAAAGTTTATAGTCAAAAACCAAAAAGTGTCAGTGATATGAAAAATTACATAAGAGATGCATTTCAGGAAATTAATACCCAAAGAGAGTTTATCGAAGCGTAAGAGGCAGACTTCAAAGCTGTGCAAATTGTGATGGAAAACAGTTTGAGCATCTGCGCTGATAACATTTAAGGGCTTTTGTATTATTGTTCAGAATAAAATATAATTGTCAATGTTATGCTTGTGTTAGGCTGGTTTCAGATTTGCGCTTTTACATGCAGTGCACGGCGCCTCTAAGCCCCGCCCCCTGCCCGCTCCCTGCCCACCCCATCCGGTCATCGCTTCCTACTATCACACACGGCTGCATGCGATCTGCGCACCCTATCTTTAGCATAGGGTGCGCAGACCATGTGCTGGCCGTGCGCTAGTAGGATTTTGGCGTGCGCTGCGAACTTTTGAAGGTGCGCCGAGCGCACCAAAATGCAACATGGTGCGTTCAGCGCACACCGGCGCACCTTCAAAAGTGCGCAGCGCACGCCAAAATCCTACTAGCGCACGGCCAGCGCACGGTCTGCACACCCTATGCTAAAGATAGGGTGAGCAGATCGCATGTAGCCGTGTGCGATAGTAGGAAGTGATGACCAGATGGGGCGGGCAGGGAGCGGGCAGGGGGCGGGGCTTAAAGGGGCCGTGCGCTGCATGTAAAAAGCGCAAATCTGAAACCAGCCTTAGTAAATATAATTTTATATATAAATCAAAATAAATGTTATTATTTTCTGTCCACCTACTTTTGGACCACCCTGTATATGGTGCACACGACATCAATTAGTACATCAATCAGAGAAACATTAAAAATATACAATGTATACAGTGACAAAAGCATGGTGCATATATAGATAATTTATCATAAGATAATATCAATTTAGTACATAACATAGACACTGATAAATACATCAAATAGCTCACAAATACTTAAATGGTTTCACATTTACAAAATGCAGCCGCACGCCATAAACCCGGCATCCATGCAGCTTCATTGCACGTGTCTGTAATGTCATAGTGATCTACCCATAATGCTATGCGTGCGCATCTGCGCAAAGAAACACTAAAGCTCCAAAGCGCCATATTGGAAGAGGTTTAGTCGGCTATGTGTGCCCACACATCCTAGATCAACATATTAGCATCAATTACACTCAAAAAACGACAAAATCATTTACTTCAAAGTATATTTAACTAATAAAGCGATCATCAGTTTTATAATATTATTCATACTGGATATTGACACAATCAATATCAATCATTATTTTTTTATGATTGTGTCGGTGTGTAATTACATTGCGGGTAGCATCAAAACAGGGCAGCAATCACAACAGGCAGAGCCAGGGAAAGCCCTGGCCGGTGGCGTGCCCTGTATGAGCGCGAGAGAAAAATGGCCGACAAGCTCCCCGAGCATGTGACGTCACAATAGCTTCGGGGCAATGTTAGGACCAGAAACCAACCAACGCATTCCTTCTTCATCAGGGTTTTTCTCGCGGGCATCCAGGGCACGCCACCAGCCGGGGCTTTCCCTGGCTCTGCCCGCTGTGTTTGCTGCCTCATTCTGATACTGTTACGGCGCCTGAACACGCTTAAAAAAATATAAATAAACGTGTTCGCCGTCCGGGGTCCACCGTGCGGCAGGTGTAATAACCACTGCTGAAAAGGCAGAGCACCAGGACGATAATGTGCACAGGAAGAACTGAACCTGGTGCACAAAAGCAAACTCTGTTAAAACCCACAGAGCTGTACCTAAAACACAAATGCAAAAAACGCTGAGTCTGTATTAGCCTCACAGACACTCAGCGGCACACGTGCGGTAGCCAAAGCCGGAGTAGTTAAGAACAGCACTACACCCGAATGGACTTACCATAAGTAGGCGTGTGCATGGCGTTGCAACTGCGAACGCCAAAAGCGGGCTGCAAGCGCGGTATAGCAGGCGCGAAGCAGGACGCTGGCTGCTGCAACTGGCGGAGCTTAAGAGCGCTGGCGCTAGCGCACACACTGGCTGTATCCCAATCACTCACACATTCGTATTATCAGAGGGAAGGGGTTTCTTAATAAGTCATTCACCAGTCCAAGCATCCATCACCAAACACACAACAGCAAATATGGAAAATACTAGCACATGGCATAGCGGCCATGCGCACTTTTTATAGCGTACGGGACCTGCCGGAAACCTCCAGAGGGCCGAGCATAACCAATCAAACCAGGAGCAGGACCTGAGCACCTGACTCCTGAACTCAAATGAGAGCTAGTCCCGTGAGCATGCTCAGAAGCAGGGAAAAAGGACTTAGCCTCAGGAGACAAATGTGAGAATCTGGGTTGCTGCATATGCATAGAAAGACCCAGATTCCTAACAGCTACTACCCGCAATCTAAGTACACACCGCCACCCCTGCAAATTCATTAACCCACAGACAGTTTACAGCACCACCCGATTAGGGCAACATTATTTCACTGTATTTACAAATAAGGGTTTTTTTCAGGGTGTTTTTCTTGGTATTGTTCAGGATTAACATCTGATTTGGTGCATTCATTCGGTCGGTAATGATCAGCCACCCAATGGATTATTTGGCTCATACTACTTTACATACTTGTGCAGTATTTGGTTTATCCCCACCTCCTTGGATTTGTGAAATATCTCTCCATCCTTTGTAGTATCTATGTAAGTGCATTTTTCTTGCATTCTTTCAATTTCCTATTAGTTACTTAAGGGGGTTTTACACATAGCGATATCGCTAGCGATATCGCTATAATGTCACCGATTTTGTGACGTTATAGCGATATCGCTAGCGATATCGCTATGTGTGATACTTACCTCCGACCGGCTCCCCCGCTGTCCATCGCTGATCGCGTGAGAATGTCCGGCTCCATTTCTCGTCGGGCGCTTCCTGCTGGGGCTTCCTGCTCGGACGATGAGCGACGCATGGAGGCGGGAGGGAGGACACCAGGATCACTGTGTGTGAAAGGTGAGTATTGTGCGCTGCATCGCTGCTGCATCGCTGTGAAATCTGCCTGTGTGACAGCTCACTAGCAATCATTTAGCGATGCACCAGCGATCCTGACCGGGTCAGATCGCTGGTCGGATCGCTGGTGCATCGCTAAATGTAAAGGGGCCTTTAGAATTGCTTTGAATTGACTATCTTAATGAGGCACATTTTTTCCATTAAGCGTGGTCATTCTCTGTTCAATATCAGGTTTATAGCTTCTCTAATCAGCCAAACTGTTTTCAGCTGTGCTAACATACTTACACAAGTGATTTCAAGGGTATTCTAATTAGCCTTCTTACAGAGTTAGCAAACACAAAGTACCATAAGAACACTGGAGTGATGGTTGTTGGAAATGGGCCTATATACACCTATGAAGATATTGCATTACAAACCAGACAGAAATAAACAGTGGGTATATACTCCAAATAAAATTCACAGTATTAAGCACATTGGAGATTAAATATAACTTTTAATCAATAAATTAAATTAAAAATATTTAAAAACAATTACTCATGAGTAGAGTTGAGCAAAACGGGTCGAAAAAATTCAAAAGTCGCCAACTTTCGCCAAAGTCGGGTTTCATGAAACGAAACCCGACCCTAGATTGAGGTCGGCCACGAGGTCGGCGACTTTAGCGCCAAAGTCGCATTTCAAAAGATGCTTTAGCGCCCTTTTTCAGCCAATCAGAAAGAACGGACACTGTGGGCAAAGTGATGACATAGGCAGCGGTCAAAACCATCTTGGAGAAGGGCATGCAAGTGATTGGCTTGCTTTGTGTGGTGTCACAGGGGGTATGTTACTCATGCTGATCTCAGAATAGGGAGAGCTACTGCAGCTGCTGATTCTGTAGGGAGAGAGTTAGGAAGGCAAAAAGAAAAAAAAACTGCTTCTGCTGGTAGCGCTTTTCACTGTAGTTACTGTGCAGTGAAAGGTGAAGATTTTTGCTTTTGTGCAGCAGCGCTGGTGGTGATTAGCCTGCCTTTCAAGGCTAGCTGCATTGCTGTGTGCACACTGGTGTTCAAACTGCTTTTTTAAAAGCAATCCAAATTGTATTGTTTTGTCCGGGTGAGGTAGTGAGCGTTCATTTTTTCACACACCGTACAGCGGTGTACGCTCCTCACACAGTACCGTGTAACGGCTGTTATCACGGCCAAATTGAAGCTATCTAAGTGTGTGACTCTGTAAGAAAAAGCCAAGGAGTTTGTCTGTTCTTACAGACCTACACCTTATAGTTCTGTCAGTTTTTCAAACAGTTTAGTATATTTGCTGTTTGATTGCATTCAAAACTAGAGAGAGACAGCGAGTGTCAGTCCGTATACAAAAACACGGAGCATGACAATTTTACATACACCGTACAGCGGTGTACGTGCACGCTCCTCTCTCAACACCTTGCAACGGCTGTTATCACGGCCAAATTGAAGCTATCTACGTGTGAGACTCTTTAAGGAATTGTCGAGGAGTTTGTCCATTCTTACAGACCTACATCTTATAGTTTTGTCCGTTATTCAAACAGTTTAGTATATTTGCTGTTTGATTACATTCAAAACTAGAGAGAGACAGCGTGTGTCAGTCCGTATACAAAAACACAGAGCTTGACAATTTTACATACACCGTACAGCGGTGTACGTGCACGCTCCTCTCTCAGTACCATGTAATGGCTGTTATCACGGCCAAATTGAAGCTATCTACGTGTGTGACTCTGTAAGGAAAAGTCGAGGAGTTTGTCCATTCTTACAGACCTACACCTTATAGTTTTGTCCATTTTTCAAGCAGTTTAGTATATTTGCTGTTTGATTACCTTCAAAACTAGAGAGAGACAGCGTGTGTCAGTCTGTATACAAAAACACGGAGCTTGACAATTTTACATACACCGTACAGAGGTGTACATGCACGCTCCGCTCTCAGTACCGTGTAACAGCTGTTATCACGGCCAAATTGAAGCTATCTGTGTGTGTGACTCTGTAAGGAAAGTCGAGGAGTTTGTCCGTTCTTACAGACCTACACCTTATAGTTTTGTCCGTTTTTCAAACAGTTTAGTATATTTGCTGTTTGATTACATTCAAAACTAGAGACAGCGTGTGTCAGTCCGTATCCAAAAAAACGGAGCTTGACAATTTTACATACACTGTACAGCAATGTACGTGCACGCTCCTCTCTCAGTACTGTGTAACGGCTGTTATCACGGCCAAATTGAATCTATCTACGTGTATGTCTCTGTAAGGAAAAGTCGAGGAGTTTGTCCGTTCTTACAGACCTACACCTTATAGTTTTGTCCGTTTTTCAAACAGTTTAGTATTGTGAGCTCATTTTCTCGTTCACCTTTGATGTCCGATGAACTCCCTCTGCTGGTGAAAGGAGGTGGTGAAACTGATTTGAATGGGAGAAACCTGTCACCTGAACAGGTGGATTGCGATTGGACACCCGGAATCTCTGAGTGGATATAAGGCAGCCGACGCCCTGTAGGGTTGATGGTGATTTCTCTCTCTGAGCTCTAGCCTCCAGTTCAGTTCCTGTCTTCTAAAGCTTAGTTTTGCTCTGTTATTGTTCCATGAGATTTTGTCTGATTTGCTTAGTTTTGTGTTCTGCCAGCCCCGACTGGGGCTCTTCTGAATTTCCATTTTTGTCCCTGATCGGTTAAATCTCTTTTGCTCTGTCTTCAGAATACACTCACTGGCCACTTTATTAGGTACACCTGTCCAACTGTGTGTTAAGACTTAATTTCTAATCAGCCAATCACATGGCGGCAACTCAGTGCATTTAGGCATGTAGACATGGTCAAGACAATCTCCTGCAGTTCAAACCGAGCATCAGTATGGGGAAGAAAGGTGATTTGAGTGCCTTTGAACGTGGCATGATTGTTGGTGCCAGAAGGGCTGGTCTGAGTATTTCAGAAACTGCTGATCTACTGGGATTTTCACGCACAACCATCTCTAGGGTTTACAGAGAATGGTCCGAAAAAGAAAAAAAATCCAGTGAGCGGCAGTTCTGTGGCCGGAAATGCCTTGCTGATGCCAGAGGTCAGAGGAGAATGGGCAGACTGGTTCGAGCTGATAGAAAGGCAACAGTGACTCAAATTGCCACCCGTTACAACCAAGGTAGGCAGAAGAGCATCTCTGAACGCACAGTGCGTCGAACTTTGAGGCAGATGGGCTACAGCAGCAGAAGACCACACTGGGTACCACTCCTCTCAGCTAAGAAAAGGCATCTGATGGCTACTTTCAGCAGGATAATGCGCCATGTCATAAAGCTCGATTCATCTCAGATTGGTTTCTTGAACATGACAATGAGTTCACTGTACTCAAATGGCCTCCTCAGTCACCAGATCTCAATCCAATAGAGCATCTTTGGGATGTGGTGGAACGGGAGATTCGCATCAGGGATGTGCAGCCGACAAATCTGCGCCAACTGTGTGATGCCATCATGTCAATATGGTCCAAAATCTCTGAGGAATGCTTGCAGCACCTTGTTGAATCTCTGCCACGAAGAATTGAGGCAGTTCTGAAGGCAAAAGGGGGTCCAACCCGTTACTAGCATGGTGTACCTAATAAAGTGGCCAGTGAGTGTATATTGGAGTGCTGATATAGGGATTTTGAAGTCTAGTGACTTCAGGGCCGTTTTTCCTATCAGACGTGTTGGGACATTCTGTCCTTTCCTATCTAGTTAGTTGGGCCCCATCGTTTGCTCTGCCTGTCTTTCTGTCTGTGTTTGTGTTTTCATCTGTTTTCACCAACAATACATGTTGGGGGCTGTCTATTGCTTTGGGGTCTGCTCTGGGGCAGTTTAGATTCCCCTTTCTTTCTTTAGGCTTATTTAGTTCTCCGGCTGTGAAGAGGCATCTAGGACCACCGTAGGAACGCTCCGCGGCTACTGTTAGTTGTTGTGAATAGGATCAGGGGTCTGCAATCCGCTAGCTACAAACCTCTCCGGTTTTCTGGACTTAGCTTGCATTTTTGTTTTTTCCTCCTCCGGTGACTCACTCATAACAGTTTAGTATATTTGCTGTTTGATTACATTCAAAACTAGAGATAGATAGCGTGTGTCAGTCCGTATACAAAAACACAGAGCTTGATAATTTTACATACACCGTACAGTGGTGTACGTGCACGCTCCTCTCTCAGTACCGTGTAATGGCTGTTATCACAGCCAAATTGAAGCTATCTACCTGTGTGACTCTGTAAGGAAAAGTCGAGGAGTTTGTCCGTTCTTACAGACCTACACCTTATATTTTGGTCTGTTTTTAAAACAGTTTAGTATATTTGCTGTTTGATTACATTCAAAACTATAGAGAGACAGCGTGTGTCAGTCCGTATACAAAAACACGGAGCTTGACAATTTTACATACACCGTACAGCGGTGTACGTGCACGCTCCTCTCTCAGCACCGTGTAACGGCTATAATCATGACCAAATTGAACCTATCTACTTGTGTGACTCTGTAAGGAAAAGTCGAGGAGTTTGTCCGTTCTTACAGACCTACACCTTAGAGTTTGGTCCGTTTTTCAAACAGCTTAGCATATTTGCTGATTGAATACATTCAAAACTAGAGAGAGACAGCGTGTGTCAGTCCATATACAAAAACACGGAGCTTGACAATTTTACATACACCGTACAGCAGTGTACGTGCACGCGCCTCTCTCAGTACTGTGTAACGGCTGTTATCACGGCCAAATTGAAGCTATCTACGTGTGTGACTCTGTAAGGAAAAGTCGAGGAGTTTGTCCATTCTTACAGACCTACACCTTATAGTTTTGTCCGTTTTTCAAACAGTTTAATAATATAATAATAATAAATTTTATTTTTATAGCGCCGACATATTCCGCAGCACTTTACATTTCAGAGGGGATTTGTACAGACAATAGACATTACAGCATAACAATAATCACATACAGTAGATTATTACACATACCAAGAGGAAAGAGGGCCCTGCTCGCAAGCTTACAGTCTATGAGGAAAGAGGGAGACACGAAAGGTGGGTGGTAACAGTTACCCTGAATTGTATGGACCAGTCATAATGTTAAGTGTGTAACAGTACAGACACAGAGGGCTAATGGAGGCATAAAGCATGTGGGAACATGATGCGGGGAACCTGGTTATGGTAAAACTTTTGGCTCTGCCACACAGGGATAGATTAGGTTAATGTGTTGGGGTGGTAGGCCAGTCTGAATAAATGCGTTTTCAGGACACGCTTAAAATTGTGGGGATTGGGGACTAATCGTATTGACCTGGGAAGTGCATTCCAAAGAATTGGTGCGGCACTTGTAAAGTCTTGGAGACGGGAGTGGGAGGTTCTGACTATTGAGGATGCTAATCTCAGGTCATCAGCAGAACGGAGGGCGCGGGTAGGGTGGTATACTGAAACAAGGGAGGAGATGTAGGGTGGTGCTGAGCCATGGAGGGCTTTGTGAGTGAGGGTAATAAGTTTATACTGAATTCTGGAGTGGATGGGTAGCCAGTGTAATGACTGGCACAAGGTAGAGGCATCAGTGTAACGATTGGTGAGGAATATGATCCTGGCTGCAGCATTCAAGACAGATTGGAGGGGGGAGAGTTTGGTAAGAGGGAGACCGATTAGAAGAGAGTTACAATAGTCAAGACGAGAATGAATAAGAGAAACAGTAAGAGTTTTTGCAGAGTCAAAGGTAAGAAAAGGTCGAATTCTAGAAATGTTTTTGAGGTGCAGATGACAAGAGCGAGCCAGTGATCGAATGTGGGGGGCAAAGGAAAGCTCGGAATCAAGTATGACCCCAAGACAGCGGGCCTGTTGCTGGGGAGTAATAGTGGAACCACACACAGAAATGGCAATGTCGGGTATAGGTACATTAGTAGAGGGAGGAAACACCAGGAGTTCAGTCTTTGACAGGTTCAGTTTCAGATATAGTGAGGACATGATATTAGACACAGCGTTTAGACAATCGCCGGTGTTTTCTAGAAAGGCTGGCGTGATGTCAGGAGAAGAAGCGTATAATTGGGTGTCATCAGCATAGAGATGGTACTGGAAACCAAATCTACTGATTGTTTGACCAATAGGGGCAGTGTACAAGGAGAATAGGAGGGGACCTAGAACCGATCCTTGGGGGACCCCAACAGTAAGGGGAAAATGAGAGGAGGAGGAACCGGCAAAAGATACAGTAAAGGAGCGGTCGGAGAGATAGGAGGAGAACCAGGAGAGAATGGTATCCTTGAGGCCAATGGAACGGAGCATAGTGAGGAGGAGCTGATGATCCACAGTGTCGAATGCTGCAGAGAGATCCAAGAGAATTAGCATAGAGTAATGACCATTTGATTTAGCTGTTAGCAGATCATTAGAGACTTTAGTGAGGGCAGTTTCAGTGGAGTGTAAAGAGCGGAAACCGGATTGGAGACGGTCGAGAAGAGAGTTTTCTGAGAGATAGCGGATAAGACGGGAGTGGACCAGGCGTTCCAGGAGTTTAGAGATGAAGGGAAGATTAGAGACAGGTCTATAGTTAGCGGCACAGTTTTGGTCGAGGGATGGTTTTTTAAGTAGTGGATGTATGATGGCATGCTTAAATGAGAAGGGAAAAATACCAGAAGAGAGAGAGAGGTTAAATATTTTAGTTAGGTGAGGGGTGACAGCAGGGGAAAGGGACTGAAGGAGCTGTGACGGAAATGGGTCACTGGTGCAAGTAGTTGGGTGAGAAGATGCAAGGAGCCTGCTTACTTCTTCTTCTGTGACTGGTTCAAAATCAGAGAGTGAGTTAGATGCAGTGGGGGAGGGAGGACGGTGCATGGTATGAGGTGATTGGGAGATAATTTCCTGTCGGATCTGGTCAATTTTTTCTTTGAAGTAATTGGCCAGATCGTCAGCTCGGAGCACCGTGGTTGGGGCCTGTACTCTTGGATTGAGTAGAGAATGAAAAGTGTCAAAGAGACGTTTCGGGTTATTGGACAGTGAGGTGATGAGGGTGTTGAAATAGGTTTGTTTGGAGAGGTGAAGGGCAGTGTTGTATGTTCTAAGCATAAACTTAAAATGGATGAAATCTTCGGGTAGATTGGATTTTCTCCACAGACGTTCGGCGCACCTGGAGCACCGCTGCAGGAAACGTGTTTGCACCATGTGCCAGGGTTGTCGCCGTCTGCGTTGTGGTGTTCTATTTATAGGGGGTGCAAATTCATCCAGGGCACTTTGAAGTGTTTCATTGTAATGCTTCAATGCAGAATCAGGACATGAGAGGGAGGAGATAGGGGCCAATGAAGACTGCAAGTTCTTCATAAGTTTCTGGGTGTTAATGGCCTGTATGTTTCTATAAGTATGGACAGTGGGGGTGACCTGAGCAGCCTGGCAGTTCTTGATAGAGAATGAAAGAAGATTGTGGTCAGAGAGCGGGAGAGGGGAGTTTGCAAAATCATCCACTGCACAAAGCCGAGAGAAGACCAAATCGAGGGAGTTTCTGTCTTCATGCGTTGGAGAATTAGTAAGCTGCGAAAGGCCAAATGAGGAGGTTAGAGATAAAAGGTGAGTAGCAGATGGGGAGAGGGGAAGAGCAATGGGGATGTTGAAATCACCCATGATGAGGGTAGGGATGTCACAGGAGAGAAAATGTGGAAGCCAAGTGGCAAAATGATCCAGGAACTGATGGGAGGGGCCGGGAGGACGATACACCACCGCCACTCGCATGGAGAAGGGGGTGTAGAGTCTGACGGCATATTAAACAGTTTAATATATTTGCTGTTTGATTACATTCAAAACTAGAGAGAGACAGCGTGTGTCAGTCCGTATACAAAGACACGGAGCTTGACAATTTTACATACATCGTACAGTGGTGTACGTGCACGCTCCTCTCTCAGTACCGTGTAACGGCTGTTATCACGGCCAAATTGAAGCTATCTACGTGTGTGACTCTTTACGGAAAAGTCGAGGAGTTTGTCCATTCTTACAGACCTACACCTTATATTTTGGTCCGTTTTTCAAACAGTTTAGTATATTTGCAGTTTGATTACATTCAAAACTAGAGAGAGACAGCGTGTGTCAGTCCGTATACAAAAACTCGGAGCTTGACAATTTTACATACACCGTACAGCGGTGTACGTGCACGTTTCTCTCTCAGCACTGTGTAACGGCTACTATCACGGCCAAATTGAAGCTATCTACTTGTGTGACTCTGTAAGGAAAAGTCGAGGAGTTTGTCCGTTCTTACATACCTACACCTTATAGTTTGGTCCATTTTTCAAACAGTTTAGCATATTTGCTTTTTGAATACATTCAAAACTAGAGAGAGACAGCATGTGTCAGTCCATATACAAAAACACGGAGCTTGACAATTTTACATACACCGTACAGCGGTGTACGTGCACGCTCCTCTCTCAGTATCGTGTAACGGCTGTTATCACGGCCAAATTGAAGCTATCTACGTGTGTGACTCTGTAAGGAAAAGTCGAGGAGTTTGTCCGTTCTTACAGACCTACACCTTATAGTTTGGTCCATTTTTCAAACAGTTTAGTATATTTGCTGTTTGATTACATTCAAAACTAGAGACAGCGTGTGTCAGTCCGTATACAAAAGCACGGAGCTTGACAATTTTACATACACTGTACAGCAGTGTACGTGCACGCACATCTCTCAGTACCATGTAACGGCTGTTATCACGGTCAAATTGAAGCTGTCTACGTGTGTGACTCTGTAAGGAAATGTCGAGGAGTTTGTCCATTCTTACAGACCTACACCTTATAGTTTTGTCCGTTTTTCAAACAGTTTAGTATTGTGAGCTCATTTTCTCGTTCACCTTTGATGTCCGATGAACTCCCTCTGCTGGTGAAAGGAGGTGGTGAAACTGATTTGAATGGTAGAAACCTGTCACCTGAACAGGTGGATTGTGATTGGACACCCGGAATCTCTGAGTGGATATAAGGCAGGCTACACGCTGTAGGGTTGATGGTGATTTCTCTCTCTGAGCTCTGGCCTCCAGTTCAGTTCCTGTCTTCTAAAGCTAAGTTTTGCTCTGTTATTGTTCCATGAGATTTTGTCTGATTTGCTTAGTTTTGTGTTCTGCCAGCCCCGGCTGGGGCTCTTCTGAATTTCCATTTTTGTCCCTGATCGGTTAAATCTCTTTTGCTCTGTCTTCAGAATATATTGGAGTGCTGATATAGGGATTTTGAAGTCTAGTGACTTCAGGGCCGTTTTTCCTATCAGACGTGTTGGGACATTTTTGGTAGGGTTTTTGCGGATTGCAGCCAGCATCTTTTTTGTCCTTTCCTATCTAGTTAGGTGGGCCCCATCGTTTGCTCTGCCTGTCTTTCTGTCTGTGTTTGTGTTTTCATCTGTTTTCACCGACAATACATGTTGGGGGCTGTCTATTGCTTTGGAGTCTGCTCTGGGGCAGTTTAGATTTCCCCTTTCTTTCTTTAGGCTTATTTAGTTCTCCGGCTGTGAAGAGGCATCTAGGACCACCGTAGGAATGCTCCACGGCTAATGTTAGTTGTTGTGAATAGGATCAGGGGTCTGCAATCCGCTAGATACCAATCTCTCCGGTTTTCTGGACTTAGCATGCATTTTTGTTTTTTCCTCCTCTGGTGACTCACTCATAACAGTTTAGTATATTTGCTGTTTGATTACATTCAAAACTAGAGATAGATAGCGTGTGTCAGTCCGTATAGAAAAACACGGAGCTTGACAATTTTACATACACCGTACAGCGGTGTACGTGCACGCTCCTCTCTCAGTACCGTGTAACAGCTGTTATCACGGCCAATTTGAAGCTATCTACCTGTGTGACTCTGTACGGAAAAGTCGAGGAGTTTGTCCGTTCTTACAGACCTACACCTTATAGTTTGGTCCGTTTTTCAAACAGTTTAGCATATTTGCTGTTTGAATACATTCAAAACTAGAGAGAGACAGCGTGTGTCAGTCCATATACAAAAACACGGAGCTTGACAATTTTACATAAACCGTACAGCGGTGTACGTGCACGCTCCTCTCGCAGCACCGTGTATCGGCTATTATCACGGCCAAATTGAAGCTATCTACGTGTGTGACTCTGTAAGGAAAAGTCAAGGAGTTTGTCCGTTCTTACAGACCTACACCTTAGATTTTGGTCCGTTTTTCAAACAGTTTAGTATATTTGCTGTTTGACTACATTCAAAACTAGAGAGAGACAGCGTGTGTCAGTCCGTATACAAAAACACGGAGCTTGACAATTTTACATACACCGTACAGTGGTGTACGTGCACGCTCCTCTCTCAGTACCGTGTCACGGCTGTTATCACGGCCAAATTGAAGCTATCTACGTGTGTGACTCTGTAAGGAAAAGTCGAGGCATTTGTCCGTTCTTACAGACCTACACCTTATAGTTTTGTCCGTTTTTCAAACAGTTTAATATATTTGCTGTTTGATTACAATCAAAACTAGAGAGAGACAGCGTGTGTCAGTACATATACAAAAACACGGAGCTTGACAATTTTACATACACCGTACAGCGGTGTACGTGCACGCTCCTCTCTCAGTACCGTGTAACGGCTGTTATCACGGCCAGATTGAAGCTATTTACTTGTGTGACTCTGTAAGGAAAATTCGAGGAGTGTTTCCGTTCTTACAGACCTACACCTTATAGTTTCGTCTGTTTTTCAAACAGTTTAATATATTTGCTGTTTGATTACATTCAAAACTAGAGAGAGACAGCGTGTCTCAGTCTGTATACAAAAACACGGATCTTGACAATTTTACATACACCGTACAGCAGTGTACATGCACGCTCCTCTCTCTGGCTCCACAAGGCCTCAAAGGTTCTCTTTTCTGGGAGTAGGTAAACCGCTTTTAAAGCCGGAGCTTCAAGAACAAGTTTTGGCTTACATTGCTGACTCAGCCTCCAGCTCTATCGCCTCCTCTTCTGAAGTTTTAAAAAATAAAAGCACTGAGTCATCATTGGAGGCTCAGGTTCATGAACCACACCTTTCCTTGTGTACTTCACCCCAACCAAAATTGAAGGATGCGGCAGGCCACACTACAAATTACTCCATGGAGCTGTTTTCACATACCATGCCTGGGTTATCAAGTCAAATCATGAATTACCCAGGCAAAGAGGAATTTGACATGGAGTGTACTGATGCACAGCCACTGATAGATGATTCTGCTGGTACATTCACTCAGAGCACTACATTGTCCTTGCAGTGTACTGAGCCAGAATCTGACCCAGATGAAACTCAGGTGCCCCTTCCCGCATACTATACCACCATACACGGTGACGCAGAGGAAGGTGCACATGACATTGAAGAGGAGGTGATGGATGACCCAGTTGTTGACCCAGATTGGCATCCATTGGGGGTAGAGGGTGCCGCTGCCAATAGCTCAGAAGAGGAGGAGGAGCATCCGCAGCGGGCATCGACATCGCAACAGCTGTTATATAGCAGGCCCGGAGCAGTCCAAAAACAGGTTACAAAAAGCAAAAGAGTTGCAGGACAGCTTGGCCAGACGGTCAAAATAGCACAGCGTGCAAGGCCTCAAAATGTGTTCCATAGTAGGAAGAGTGCAGTGTGGCACTTTTTTGAACAAAATCCTAATGATCAGGCAAACGTTATCTGTAAGAAGTGCGCAAAGACCTTTACCCGAGGGAAAAATCTGAGACATTTGAATACCAGTTGCATGCTAAGACATTTAACCACCATGCACTTGCAAGCGTGGACGGACTACCAAAACTCACGTACCACATGTGCTACTGCTCCCAAAGAAGGTAGTCAGCAACGCTACATTGTTTCCCTCACTGTAAGTCCACCGGTTAGCACACCACCAGCAGCAAATGTTGAGTTGTCGTCGCAAGGGCAAATCAGTCAGGGAATCAAACTGTTATTGCAACGAAAGACTGAATCTAGGCCATCAGAAAGAACACCAACTCCATCACCATCATCAACCCTCTCTCAGTCCGCCATGTCCACCGCTAGTTCCACCATATGCAGCTCTCAAGTCCAGCTCACCCTACCAGAGACTATGAGTAGGACAAGAAAGTACTCATCCTCTCATCCGCGTACACTGGGTTTGAACGCCCACATTGCCAAACTAATCTCGTTAGAGATGATGCCCTATGGGTTGGTTAAAAGCGCAGCTTTCCGCGAACTCATGGCCTACGCAGTACCACGCTATGACCTACCCAGTCGCCACTTCTTTTCTCGCAAAGCCATCCCAGCCCTCCACCTTCATGTGAAAGACCGCATTGTCCATGCACTCAAGCAATCAGTGAGTGGAAAGGTCCACCTCACAACTGATGCATGGTCCAGTAGGCATGGCCAGGGCCATTACGTGTCCATCACTGCGCACTGGGTTAATGTGGTGGATTCAGGGTCCACAGGGGACAGCTGTGATGGCACAGTGATGCCTAGCCAAAGGTATAGGAAACAGTTGGCTGTAGGCGTTCGACCCTCCTCCTCCTCCAGAAGCGAAAGCTCGTCCACAGAGCGCAGTCACACGAGCACTGCATCCGCAGCTGACAGTGGTGCACACAATGTGTCCCACTATCAATCAGCTAGTGGAAAGCGTCAGCAGGCTGTGTTGCAGATGATGTGTTTGGGCGACAGACACATGGCGGAGGTACTGGCCGACTACTTTCAGCGACAAAGTCATGGTTGGGCAGTCTACATCTTGAGGCAGGCAAGGTAGTTAGTGATAACGGCCGGAATTTTGTGGCAGCAATAGCCCTTTCAAAACTCAGACACATACCTTGCTTGGCTCACACCTTGAACCTGGTGGTGCAGTGCTTCCTCAATAATTATCCGGAGTTAACAGGCCTGCTCCAGAAGGTTCGAAGACTGTGCTCGCACATCCGCCGGTCGCCGATACACTCCAGTCGTATGCAGAAGCTGCAGCGGTTGCTCCACCTTCCCAAGCACCGCCTATTTATCGACATTGCAACAAGGTGGAACTCCACCCTGCACATGGTTGAGTGGCTGTGCGAACAGAGGCAGGCCGTAATGCATTTGTGGGAGGATACACGGGCAGGCACTTTGAGGCAGACATGGAGTTGACAAGTGTGCAGTGGTCGAAGCTGAAAGACCTCTGTAAAGTCCTTCAATGTTGTGAGGAATGCACATGGCTGGTAAGCACAGACGACGCCATCATAAGCATGAGCATCCCACTTATGCGTCTGCTCATGCAAACTTTGACGCACATAAAGGAGCAGGCGTCTGCAGCCGAGGATGATGAAGAAGATGAGGAGGGAAGCCTTGATGACAGTCAGCCATTGTCTGTTCAGGGAACCGTCATGGACGAGGTGGAGGAAGAAGAGGAGGAGGAGGATGATGATGGGGATGATTATTTAGGGGAGGAGGATGCTTCTCGTGGGGCAAGAGAAAATGTTGGCGTGGCAAGGTCTGGTACTGGGTTTGTGTGTGACTGGAGGGATGTGGATTTGCCTGAAAGTGCTCCTCCACCCAGTACTCGCAGTGCATCATTGATACCGGGAACATTGGCCCAAATGTCAGATTATGCCTTGCAGATCCTAAAAAGGGACCCCCACATTGCCAAAATGATGAACCATGACGACTAGAGTTGAGCGACTTTTGGTTTTTTAGGGTCGCGTTTCGTTTCGTAAAACCCGACTTTTCCAAAAGTCGGGTCGAGCAAGATCGTCCGATTATAGGGAAAAGTCGGGGTCGTCCCGAAACACGAAACCCAATGTAAGTCAATGGGGAATAAAAGTCGGCAGTGAGAGGAGGACAGGAAACACACCTACAGTGCCCATTTGAATGCCAAAAGCATCAATTCTTCTTACTTAAGCTTGTCAACCTTAATTAACTTCATAATACAAGTTACGCACTGAAAAATGGGGGTTATTTGGCTAAAGTTGTGGGGGGGTAGGGCTGGCTCCAGGTTTTCATGTGCCCTGGGCGAAAGAGCGCCCCTTTAACACATACCACAACTCATCATGCTCCGATACGGCAGAGAAATAGCGGTATAGTACAATGAAAAATACTTCACTTTTTACATCTCATGACGAGGCCCATCTATTTCTCCATACAGAATCATTGGTCCCATATAATGTTTGAAACAGTATATGATGAGCTCCACATAATGCTACAGTATATGTTGGTCCCCATGGATGAAGCTCCACTGTCTTATGGGCCCAAATAATGCTCCAAACATAATGGGCCCCATTTCTACTGCTCTAGTGTATAATGGGCCCTGTAAATGCTGCTCCAGTGTCTGATGTCCACCTTTGGAATGTTCCAGTGTATGGTGGGCACCATCTATCATTCTCCAGAGTATAGTGCTCCCCAAAAATTGCTGTCCCAACATTGAAAACAATCAAATAAGTCTCCTCGCTAGGGAATCCCTGTACTTGTCTGGACTCCTCGTCGTCCCCATCTTCCATCTCACTGCACAGTATTTCAACTTTGCAAGTGCTGTGATCCTGAGCAAGCAGGGGGGGGCCCACTCGTTGGCGACGGCACTGGCACAGGGCCCCTGATAGTACGGTGGTGTGTCTGATGGCGGGTGGGCCGAACCTGCACTTTCATCTGCAGCTTCCTCTTTGTCACCGTGTAAGATGGAACTGTATATGGGAAGGGTAACCTGAGTTTCATGAGGGTCAGATTCAGGCCGAGTAGCGTGCGAGGGGAATGTAGTGGTCTGGGTCAATGTACCAGCAGATTCATCGAGCAGTGGCTGGGCATCAGTGCACTTGTGTCGCCCCCAGGAGTACGGTCGCCACAGTGGCACTACCTTCTTCCTAGGGAGTGTGATGTCATGCTTGGGAGCAACGAACGATCTCTCTAGCAGGTTAACTGATTGGGCGGCGTTATTCCCACGAGTCATGACCCTCCAAACAGCGTTCATGAAGGCAAAGTGTTTGTTTTACGTGGGCAGTATGGTTGCAAAGCTGAACCTTAAAGGAATGTCAAGAAGGGCACCACCAGGAGTGGAGCCTATGGTTAAATTCGACTCCACCTGGGAAACCTCAACCATGCCAGCTACAGAACAGATGCACACATTGCAAGATTAATTCCGTTAACGAACGAGACTCCGTCATGCCCCGCGGTCCGAGTCCGGCTTACTAGAGGGACACGTGAGGCTCTGGCACATGAGATTGGCCAATAACTGGTGTGTCATGCCATTACATGTCCGTGGCTGCATGTGCGCTACACTGAAAAGGCCAGCGTTTGTCGCTTACAGGTGCAGATAACCCGCTGAACAACGTTAGTGATGGGGATCACTGATGACAATTATTACCCGCGAACAATGATTTCCCAGTAAGTGCAGGTCAACCGCAGTTCCGGAATTAGGCCTAACCGTCATTCCTGAAAAAATGAAAAACTTACGTGTGCAAACCACAGGTGCTGTAGCTTGCTTAACAGCTCGCCAGCCATTCTCACGCCCAGTATGGATTGCACGTGATTGCACAAAGGTTAGAAAGGGTACCGTATCCCCGGATAACATGTATGGATAGCGTACACATTCAAAAGATATGTCTATACATCAGGAGGCAGGCTCAGACGGTGTTAGGCCCAGTATGGATTGCAAGTGATTGCACAAAGGTTAGAAAGGGTACCGTATCCCTGGATAACATGTATGGATAGCGTACACATTCAAAATATATGTCTGTACATCAGGAGGCAGGCTCAGACGGTGTTAGGCCCAGTATGGATTGCACGTGATTGCACAAAGGTTAGAAAGGGTACCGTAAACCCGGATAACATGTATGGATAGCGTACACATTCAAAATATATGTCTGTACATCAGGAGGCAGGCTCAGACGGTGTTAGGCCCAGTATGGATTGCACGTGATTGCACAAAGGTTAGAAAGGGTACCGTATCCCCGGATAACATGTATGGATAGCGTACACATTCAAAATATATGTCTATACATCAGGAGGCAGGCTCAGACGGTGTTAGGCCCAGTATGTATTACACGTGATTGCACAAAGGTTAGAAAGGGTACCGTATCCCCGGATAACATGTATGGATAGCGTACACATTCAAAATATATGTCTGTACATCAGGAGGCAGGCTCAGACGGTGTCAGGCACAGTATGGATTTGACGGCCCAGATTACACAGCGGAGGAGCAGGGAGAGGTAAAGATTTCAAATGCTGGGGCCCTGCCCAAGCAAGGGGGGCCCACTCGTGGGCGTCGGTACTGGCACTGGGCCCCTCATAGTACGGCGGTGTGTCTGACGGCGGGTGTGCACCACCACCGTCAGAGACACTTGATTGCACTATGAGGGACCCTGTGCCAGTGCCCGCACCCAAAAGTCGGCCTACCCACCTGTCCAGGGCAACGGCACTCGCACGGTGTCGTGCGCTAGGTGGTGACCCCGGCCATGGGGGGGGAGGCAGCACAGTTAGGGAGTTTTAGAAAGTGGCATATGTTGATGTTGGACATTCAGCTGATGCAAAAGGCGAAATAGGTGAAGTCCCAGGAAGAGGTGGACCAAAGCAAGCCATTTTTCTGTCACCCTATGTGTCATCAGGGGAAGGTGGGACAAAATCCTTGGAAACCCATGCATGGTTCATTTTAATGAAGGTTAGATCATCCACATTTTGGGTTGACAGACGGGTCCTTTTTTCTGTCAGGATTGATCCAGCTGCACTGAAGACTCTTTCTGATAGCACACTTGCAGCTGGGCAAGCGAGCTCCTGTAAGGCATATTGGGCCAATTCAGGCCAGGTGTCCAGTTTAGCGGCCCAATAGTCAAAGAGGAATGACCTGTGTGGGAGAACATCGATATGGGAGGAAAAGTAGTTTGTAACCATAGTTGACAACTGCTGTCTCCTGTCACTTTCCATCGATGCAGTATTACCAGTTGTGTGAGCGGTATTTGAAAAATCAGTCCACAACATTGTCATGAAACCCCTGTCTCCAACGCCACTTCTGCTGTGTGCACCACGAACACCTCTGCCAAGCTGCCCCCGGCCCGTACGGCTCGTGTGAGAACCATCACCGCTGCTGTGTGCTGGGAATGCCTCAAGCAACCGATTTACCAGAGTTGCTTGTTTATTAGCCAATATTAGGTCAAGGTTCTCCTGTGGCATGATGTTTTGTAATTTGCCTTTATAGCGTGGATCCAGGATGCTGGACAACCAGTAGTCGTCATCGTTCATCATTTTGGCAATGCGTGGGTCCCTTTTTAGGATCTGCAAGGCATAATCTGACATGTGGGCCAATGTTCCCGGTGTCAATGATGCACTGCGAGTGCTGGGTGGAGGAGCACGTTCTGGCAAATCCACATCCCTCCAGTCACGCACAAACCCTGTACCAGAACTTGCCACGTGAACATTTTCACTTGCCCCACGAGATGCATCCTCCTCCCCTAAGTAATCATCCCCATCATCCTCCTCCTCCTCCTCCTCCTCTTCTTCCTCCACCTCGTCCAGGAGAGGTCCCTGAGCAGACAATGGCTGAATGTCATCAAGGATTCCCTCCTCCTCTTCCTCCTCATCAACATTGGCTGCAGACGCCTGCTCCTTAAGGTGCGTCAAAGTTTGCATGAGCAGACGCATAAGTGGGATGCTCATGCTTAGGATGGCGTCGTCTGCGCTTACCAGCTGTGTGCATTTCTCAAAACACTGAAGGACTTTACAGAGGTCTTTCAGCTTCGACCACTGCACACCTGTCAACTCCATGTCTGCTCTCAAAGTGCCTGGCCGTGTATCCTCCCACAAATGCATTATGGCCTGCCTCTGCTCGCACAGCCGCTCCACCATGTGCAGGGTGGAGTTCCACCTTGTTGCAATGTCGATAATGAGGTGGTGGTTGGGAAGGTGGAGCAATCGCTGCAGCTTCTGCATACGAACGGAGTGGACAGGCGACCGGCGGATGTGCGCGCACAGTCTTCGCACCTTCTGGAGCAGGGCTGTTAACTCCGGATAATTTTTGAGGAAGCACTGCACCACCAGGTTCAAGGTGTGAGCCAAGCAAGGTATATGGCTGAGTTTTGAAAGGGCTATGGCTGCCACAAAATTACGGCCGTTATCACTAACTACCTTGCCTGCCTCAAGATGTACACTGCCCAGCCATGACTCAGTTTGTCGCTTCAAGTACTCAGCCAGCACCTCGGCGGTGTCTCTGTTGCCCAAACACATCATCTGCAATACAGCCTGCTGACACTTTCCACTAGCTGCTCGATAGGGGGACACATCGTGTGCAACAGTGGCAGCTGCAGATGGAGTGCTCGTACGACTGCGCTCTGTGGACGAGCTTTTGCTTCTGGAGGAGGAGGAGGAGGAGGGTCGAACGCCTACAGCCAACTGTTTCCTATACCGTGGGCTAGGCAGCACTGTCCCACCACCGCTGTCCCCTGTGGACCCTGCATCCACCACATTAACCCAGTGCGCAGTGATGGACATGTAACGGCCCTGGCCATGCCGACTGGACCATGCATCAGTTGTGAGGTGCACCTTTCCGCTCACTGACTGCTTGAGTGCATGGACAATGCGGTCTTTCACATGATGGTGGAGGGCTGGGATGGCTTTGCGAGAGAAGAAGTGGCGACTGGGTAGGTCATAGCGTGGTACTGCATAGGCCATGAGTTCGCGGAAAGCTGTGCTTTCCACCAACCGAAAGGGCATCATCTCAAGCGAGATTAGTTTGGCAATGTGGGCGTTCAAACCCAGTGTACGCGGATGAGAGACTGAGTACTTTCTTGACCTACTCATAGTGTCTGGGAGAGTGAGCTGGACTTGAGAGCTGCATATGGTGGAAGTAGCGGTGGACAGGGTGGACTGAGAGAGGGTTGATGATGGTGATGGAGTTGGTGTTCTTTCTGATGGCCTAGAATCAGTCTTTCGTTGATATAACAGTGGGATTCCCTGACTGCTGTGGCCTTGCAACGACACCTCAACATTTGCTGCTGTGCTAACCGGTGGGCTTACAGTGGGGGAAACAATGTAGCGTTGCTGACTACCTTCGTTGTGATCAGTTGCACATGTGGCACTTGAGGTTTGGTGTTGTGTCCACGCTTGCAAGTGCATGCTGGTTAAATGTCTAAGCATGCAACTGGTATTCAAATTTTTCAGATTTTTCCCTCGGCTAAAGGTCTTTGCGCACTTCTTACAGATAACCTTGGCCTGATCATGAGGATTTTGGTCAAAAAAGTGCCACACTACACTCTTCCTACTTTGGCAGACATTTTGCGGCCTAGCACGCTGTGATCTTTTGACCCTCTGGACAAGCTGTCCAGCAACTCTTTTGATGTTTGGAACCTGTCTTTGGAGTGCTCCGGGCCTGCCAGATAACAGCTGTTGCGATGTCGATGTCTGCTGTGGATGCTCCTCATCTGAGCTACTGGAAGCAGCACCCTCTTCCCCCAATGGATGCCAATCTGGGTCAACAACTGGGTCATCCATCACCTCCTCTTCTATGTCATGTGCACCTTCCTCTGTGTCACCGTGTATGGTGGTATAGTGTGCGGGAAGGGGCACCTGAGTCTCATCAGTGTCAGAATCTGGCTCTGTACACTGCGAGGACAATGTAGTGCTCTGAGTGAATGTACCAGCAGAATCATCCATCAGCGGCTGTGCATCAGTGCACTCCATGTCAGATTCATCTTGGCCTGGGTAATTCACCATTTGACTTGATAATCCAGGCATGGTATGTGAAAACAGCTCCATGGAGTAATCAGTAGTATGGCCTGCGTCATCCTTCAATCTTGGTTGGGGTGAAGGACACAAGGAAAGGTGTGGTTCATGAACATGAGCCTCCAATGACGACTCAGTGCTTTTACTTTTTACAACTGAAGAAGAGGAGGCGATAGAGCTGGAGGCTGAGTCAGCAATGTAAGACAAAACTTTTTCCTGATGCTCTGGCTTTAAAAGCGGTTTTCCAACTCCTAGAAAACTAAGCGTTCGAGGCCTTATGTAGCCAGACGATGACGCAGGCTCAACACCTCCTGCATTCGGTCCTATTTTGCTCTTGCCACTACCATCAGATCCACCACCAACACCATCATTACCAGCTGCCAACCCCCGCCCAATTCCACGGCCTCTTCCACCAGCCTTCCTCATTTTTGGTAGAAATGTAGACAAAATCCAACAAACTATATAGTAATGTAAAACAAGGTACAAGGTGTCTATAGGACAGGGGAGATTTTGAATTTCTGCAGACACTTGTGGACACTGGACACTTTTGGATTGTGTGAGGCCCACTGATATCTGAGCGCTATGTCACAGGCTCGATGGCAAAGCTGTGACAAAAGTGACGAGAGGATAAGGGAGATTTTGAATTTCTGCAGACACTTGTGGACACTGGACACTTTTGGATTGTGTGAGGCCCACTGATATCTGAGCGCTATGTCACAGGCTCGATGGCACAGCTGTGACAAAAGTGACGAGAGGATAAGGGAGATTTTGAATTTCTGCACACACTTGTGGACACTGGACACTTTTGGATTGTGTGAGGCCCAATGAATATCTGAGCGCTATGTGACAGGCTCGATGGCACAGCTGTGACCAAAGTGACTAGAGGATAAAGGAGATTTTGAATTTCTGCACACACTTGTGGACACTGGACACTTTTGGATTGTGTGAGGCCCAATGAATATCTGAGCGCTATGTGACATGCTCGATGGCACAGCAGTGACCAAAGTGACTAGAGGATAAGGGGAGATTTTGAATTTCTGCACACACTTGTGGACACTGGACACTTTTGGATTGTGTGAGGCCCAATGAATAGTGAAAAGTGACTAGAGGATAAGGGAGATTGGATTGCTTTTAAAAAAGCAGTTTGCAGAGCAGTGGGTAAACAGCAATGCCAGCCTGTCAGGAAGCCTTAAAAGGCAGCCCAACAACCAACACCACTGATACACCACTATATAGCCTCCCCTTGCACTGCACACACAGTGACTGGTGTGTTGTGCAGGCCAAATCGCTACCAGCAGAAGCAGGTTTTTTTTCTTCTCAGCAGGACAAAAAAAAAAATGGGAATGCTTTTAAAAAAGCAGTTTGCGGAGCAGTGGGTAAACAGCAATGCAGGAATGTCAGGAAGCCTTAGAAGGCAGCCCAACAACCAACACCACTGATACACCACTATATAGCCTCCCCTTGCACTGCACACACAGTGACTGGTGTGTTGTACAGGCCAAATCGCTAGCAGCAGAAGCAGTTTTTTTTTCTTCTCAGCAGGACAAAAAAAAAAAATTGGGATTGCTTTTAAAAAAGCAGTTTGCGGAGCAGTGGGTAAACAGCAATGCAGGAATGTCAGGAAGCCTTAGAAGGCAGCCCAACAACCAACACCACTGATACACCACTATATAGCCTCCCCTTGCACTGCACACACAGTGACTGGTGTGTTGTGCAGGCCAAATCGCTAGCAGCAGAAGCAGTTTTTTTGTCTTCTTCCCTGCCTAACGCTCTCCCTACAGAATCAGCAGCAACCTCTCCCTATACTGAGATCGGCAGAAGTAAGATGGCGGTCGGCGTGCACGCCCTTTTATACCCCCTGTGACGCCCACCAAAGCAAGCCAATCACTTGCATGCCCTTCTGAAAGATGGTGGTGACCCCTGCCTATGTCATCACGTTGCCCACAGTGTCCGTGGATCCTGATTGGCTGAAAAAGAGCGCAAAACAAACTTTTGAAACGCGACTTTTGCGCGTAAGTCGCCGACCTCGTAGCCGACCTCATCCTAGGGTCGGGTTTCGTTTCATGAAACCCGACTTTGCCAAAAGTCGGCGACTTTTGAAATTTTTTGACCCGTTTCGCTCAACTCTCATGACGACTACTGGTTGGCCAGCATCCTGGATCCATGCTATAAAGGCAAATTACAAAACATCATGCCACAGGAGAACCTTGACCTAATATTGGCTAACAAACAAGCAACTCTGGTAAACCGGTTGGTTGAGGCATTCCCAGCACACGGCAGCGGTGATGGTTGTCACACTAGCCGTAGGGGCCGGGGGCAGCTTGGAAGAGGTGTTGGTGGTGCACACTTCAGAAGTGGCGTTGGAGACAGGGGTTTTATGACCATGTTGTGGACTGATTTTTCAAGTCCCGCTCACACGACTGGTAATACTGCATCAATTGAAAGTGACAGGAGACAGCACTTGTCAACTATGGTTACAAACTACATTTCCTCCTATATCGATGTTCTCCCACACAGGTCATTCCCATTTGACTATTGGGCCGCTAAACTGGACACCTGGCCTGAATTGGCACAATATGCCTTACAGGAGCTCGCTTGCCCAGCTGCAAGTGTGCTATCGGAAAGAGTCTTCAGTGCAGCTGGATCAATCCTGACAGAAAAAAGGACCCGTCTGTCGACCCAAAATGTGGATAATCTAACCTTCATTAAAATGAACCATGCATGGGTTTCCAAGGATTTTGTCCCACCTTCCCCTGATGACACATAGGTTGACAGAAAAATGGCTTTCTTTGGTCCGCCTCTTCCTGGGACTTGACCAATTTCGCCTTTAGCAGTAAGTGAATGTCCCACATCAACATATGCCATTTTGTAAACCTCCCTAACTGGGCTGCCTCCTCCCCCCATGGCCGGGGTCACCACCTAGCGCACGCAACCATGCAAGTGCCATTGCCCTAGACAGGTGGGTGGGCCGACTCTTGGGCGCGGGCACTGGCACAGGGTCCCTCATAGTGCAATCAAGTGTCTCTGACGGTGGGGGTGCACACCCGCCGTCAGACCCACCGCCGTACTATGAGGTGCCCAGTGCCAGTACCGACGCCCACGAGTGGACCCCCCTTGCTTGGGCAGGGCCCCAGCATTTGCAATGTTTACCTCTCCCTGCTCCTCCGCTGTGTAGTCTGGGCTGTCAAATCCTTCACTGGGACTGCCACTACAAATTTGGTGAACTGATAGAAGATGATGGTTAAGACGTAGCTATGCCCTGTCCCGCTGGCCGGGATCTAGCTTCAGATGATCAATGGCTTCCATTTCTTATGGACGTCGACTCACAGTGAGATGCAGTGGTGGTTTCTCATCAGCTTTCACAGTTTTCCTACCCACAGACGTGTGACATTCCAGCACACATTTTTAAATGTGCCCTCTCATGCCAATCCAAATGAATCGCCTACGGCCTGTGGCTTCTGTCTTTTGCACTCCAAAGTTACGTGACAGAGCATGATAGGCAGTGAGTACCATGTTTACATTTCTCCCTGTGATCAAAATTATATGGATATGAGTAATGGCGAAGGGATCAATGGTACTGCGATACAGCAACACTTTCTTCACAAAGAAAGGTTTTCGCTGTCTCCACACACTAATAAATTGAGGGTCTGCATCGCCTCTGAGAATTGTGACGGAAGTTTATCCCGTGAACAGGAATTCCTAGATTTCTGCAATCACTAGAATTTATGTCAGTAATTGTATGCATCTCATTTCCTATTGCGGAGAGTCTGGACTGTCTTACTGAGACAGAAATATATATGAAGATTTAAAAATACCACCAAAAGTGTATACTGGTGTATGCTTCAAATACATTTCCTTTTTTCTACTTTTTAGATTGCTGTCTAATCCATACTGAGAACATAGAGATTTTAAATATTTAAACTATGCTATATATACCTGCTATCCAGTGATAATGTACCCTTTCTCAACTTTGTACAAGCTGGTCAAATCCATACTGGGCCTGAGACCATCTGAGCCTGCCTCCTGATCTATAGACATAGGTTTTTAATGTGTAAACTATGCTATACATATGTCGGGATCCCTCAGATTACTCTTTCATCTGAAGGACCGATGTTCTTGGGTGTGAAGCATCATATGTCTCTAATTAAATCAGCTCCGTGGAGAAGAACTACACAGACACCAGCTGTATAATACCACTCAGGATGCCTCCAAGACGCCTCTGGCTTATCAGTTAGGCTTCCGTCTTTTATAGTAAAGAATTTAGACATTTACAGACATGCGCAGTACAAATGATTTTACAACTTGTTTTTGACAAAGAAAGTCATTTAGGCGAAAAAGCAGAGGTATTTGACCTTGGTTCACAAGGGAGATGTCTGAGACATCTCCTCGAAGAACAGATAAGGTTTTAAACAAGAGAATGCAACATAGACAGAACTCAATTTAACTCCTTCAGTTCCTATCATTCCCCCCTTTGACATCTTCATTTTCCACAATCTGGAACACTGGATCCTGCAACAACAGCGGATAGTGGCTCGTTCACCAGGTACTATCCCAGGCCGACGGGTTGCCCAAGGGAGACAGGTCTTCTACCTTCTCCATCCCCCAGATACTGAAGCCACGTCCATCATTGCAAGAGTACGCTCCTTCATGCCAGAAATGAGATGTCAATCTAGGACTCAAAGGAATAATAGTTAAATTCTTGTTGTTTACAGTCAAACTTCCTTATCTATTTCTACATCTTTTCTTGCATACAGAGATACACCAAAAAACAAGTTTCAATAGCACATATATTACGAAGATACAAACAACAATACGTAATAGACTTAGTATAATCCCAGCTATCCAGCCTCCAATACCCTTAAACCAATTAGCTGGATTAAGAAAGGAGAATGTATCTGACCACCAACTATCCTTAGTACGATCATTGTCTTTATCGTACTGATCTCTAAGTTTTTGAACATCCTCTATTTTTAATTTTAACTTTATAATGCTGTTGGGATCTATATAATGACAGCAAGCTGGTCCGATGACCTGACACATACCTCCTTGCGCTGCAGTTAAATAATCTAATACTATGGTATGCTGATTAGTGACTATAATAAGCTGATTTTGGACAGCAACGGTGGTGTTCAATATATCCAATATATCCCATATTTGGTCATCTAAGTAATCTGTAGCCCTGACTAATTTATCCCACATTTGAGTGATCATAGGATAAATAAAAATAGAGCTGACAATTTTATTAGCCACACTCATCTGCACTATATGTGGTCTCCCAGAGAGGCGAGGTGTATTGTCAGCAGCTCTTTTGTACAACGTGTGTTTAGGTATGCTCTGAGTATTCAACTGGTCATTCGGAATAACAAAGGTAGCTGGAGTCAAACGACCCAGAGTACAAGCACCTTTTACCCCTACTGGCAACCATTTATATGCATTGTCTCCACATACCCAGAACATGTCACTAGGTAGGTCCCATAGGGCTGAATGTTGTAATACCAGTCTATGAACTAAATCTATGAACGCAGATACATTCTGAAGCATACACCAATTTGGAAGTTGTCCTAAAGGGCTACAATACCCTACATCGGGATTTCCACAGGTGGGAGTTCCTTTCTCATATCCAGATGACTCGTTGCAAGGTATATTACCTGAAATATTAAAACAAGTTTCATTATTGCCCTGGGGAAATAAATTGGAATACTCCCAGGACGTGTTATGCAACCTTCTTTCTAGCAGTATTGGTTTGAAGGCATCAGTAGAGTGGGAAGTTACATTAAAACTAACTTGTAGGCCATACATTGGAATTTGCCCCAGGTAGGTTAATCGAGTTCTATTCCTGGGTACCCAAGCCCCCCCTTTATATGCCAGATATTGAAGGTATGTATTACTTCCTGAAAGATTACCCTGCCACCAAGGGTATCCTACCCATCCCACAATAGGTATACCAACAGTTGTGTTCCATAACTTCACATTATTTGTGGCATTATTAGCAAGTGTATCAGAACAACTGGTCCAGGCAAATAATTCCTCGGGTGGCATAGGAATAACAAGGAACGGAATACTAGTGGCTGATACTGCTGAATGTGTGCAGATCCAGCAAATGATTTGACCAATCATTCAGTAATTTTTCATGATGTTGTATAAACTTATTATTCAAGGACATTGGAGAATTTAGATTGTCCCACGCAGCTACCATTATTACAGATAATGCAACAAAACCAAACCAAAACGTTATGCACTCTTATGCTTTGTTAACTCCTGTGGCTAGTTTGCAATGCGATGCGTGGATCCAGGTTGGTCGTCCTTCCAACTTAACAGAAGTAGGCGTTGTTAGGAGTACTTGGTAAGGTCCTTGATATCGGGGTTCAAGGGTCTTTCTGGAGTGTTTCTTGACATATACGTAATCACCAGGTTGTAGGCAGTGAGTTCCTTCCACACTATCTGGATCTGGAATGGAAGAGAAAACTAGAGAATGCATTTGAGTTAAATGCTTTTGCAACTGGATTACATAACTTGTCAAATTATCCACATTGAGTGTTAAGACCTGTGGGTAATACAACCCTGTGTTCGGTGGTCTTCCAAACAGTATCTCGAAGGGTGACAGTTTAGTTTTCCCCGTGGGTGTGTACCTTACTGAGAATAATGCTAATGGGAGACACTCTGGCCATGGTTTATGGGTTTGTTCCATGGTTTTCTGTATTTTCAATTTCAGTGTCCCGTTCATTCTTTCTACCTTCCCTGAACTCTGTGGGTGGTAGGGTGTATGAAATGCCTGTTCTACACCTATCATTTGCATTACATTTTGCATTACCTCAGCAGTAAAGTGTGTACCTCTGTCTGATTCAATTGTTTCAGGGACACCGAATCGTGGTACTAGTTCCATCACCAGTTTCTTTGCAGTGGCTCGAGCTGTAGCCGTTTTCACCGGGTAGGCCTCTGGCCATCCAGAGAAGAGATCTACACATACTAGGATATTTGCATACACTCCTACCTTGGTAGCTGTATGTCGTCAATCTGCCGTCTCTGAAACGGGTAGAGAGGCCTAGGTGTCGCTTTCTTAGGGACTTTTACTGTTTTACCTGGGTTGTGCTGTGCACAGATGAGGCATGATTGTACAAGTTTCGCGGCTGCGCAACTGAAGCCAGGAGCGATCCAGAAGGCATCTACCATGGCACACATGTGACTTTTTGAGGTGTGATTGGGGCCATGTGCTGCTTGCGCCATGATTGGGAACAGGGACTTTGGTGGGCACATTTTATCCTTATTCTCCCATACTCCATTTGAGTTCAGCTCAGCTCCCAGTCTCCCCCGGTGTACCTTCTCTGTTTGGGCAGCCTTTTGCTGGAGGGATTTCAGGACATCTAGACCCAATGTGGCTGGAATACGCTGACTCCCCGCCACCGTCCACTGCTCTCTCTAGGCCGCCTTGTGCTATTTTAGCAGCCTCGTTCGCCCTTCTATTGCCCTCTACCTCCACGGAGTCACCTTTGTGTGTGCTTTTACCTTGACAATGCCAACCTGGACTGGTAACATCAATGCCTCCATCAATTGTTTCACCAGCTCTGCATTTTTAATGGGCTTCGAATCTGTGAAAATATTAGCGACTTTACCTGCAGCGGCTCTACACGCCTCAGTGAGTGCCTTCAACTCTGCCTCCTGCGCCGACATGTGAGGAGAGAGTGGTTCCGCTCGGATTACCTCATGTGAGGATACTACTGCATATCCAGTGTAGAATCGTCCATCCTGGTGGTATCTGGGGCCATCTACAAAAAAGAAACTCAAAGTCTGCATTAGGAACAGGTTTTTCATGAATGTGTGCAAACCCAACTGTCTCCTGACTCATCAGTTCTATGCAGACATGTTCATGCGTCATGTCAAAGTATCCTTCCTCACTTGCCAATACGGTCACCAATTCCCCCTTTTCTGAATCCACAGGCAGGAGGGTGGCTGGATTCAGAACGTTACATCTTTTGAGGAGTGACATACTCAGGAATTAGTAGAGCACACTCAAGTCGGAGCTGTCTGGCCCTAGACAGATGTTTTGGTTGAACTTGTAGGAGTATGGCATGGATGTCATGTGGGGAATAGATTGTCAAAAGAAACGTCAGTGTCATCTCACATGCCTTCCCTATTACGTCTCCACTTTTTTCCTTGTGCTCCAGCATACATGACAGGTCGTTTTATTATCCTTGTTTGCTCAATTTCTTTAGCTACCTTAAGGAGGTCTTTCGGATCTACATGTCTCCATTCAGGTCTGGCTGTCTGTACTGCGTCTCGTAAGTCTTTGTTCATACCGTCAATGAATGCATTCACCAGTATTCTAACATCAAGTGGGTTTATGCAAATGTACCCCATGTCTGCCCATTTCAGCTGTAACCGTCCAAGGTATATCTCTACTCTCTCTCCTCTTTGCTGTGTCACATTAGTCAGGAGTACAGACTGCTCTGATTGTTCCACTGCAGCCCATTGTCTTAGTGACTCACAGTACGTCTCCCCAGATCGTGCAGATTTATCATCCATGCCCCAAGCCTGATTCTTTGTCACATCTGTGTGTCTTAATTATATGATCTAGTGCGTCACCTGCCTTTAAACTCACCAACCTCTCTAGGTCTGCCCAGGTACACTTATATGTCTGCTGTACTTCCTTTGTGTCTGTAAAACAGGAATGGTTGGTCTTCAGGGGCAGGCAGCTGCTTCAGCAAAGCTAGCTGGTCAGAGGGGCTCCAGGGATAATACACCTGCATCTTTCTTATTCTAGTCACACTTCTAGGTCCTGATGGGGTTGGCCGTCTGATGTCTACTGTCAGCTTACTCCTCAAGGGCCAATGTCCCTACTACCCACTATCCACACTATTATGTCAGCTTCTTATGATCTTGTCTGGATAGGATTTAGTGCAATTCTCTTAGGTCAGTAGCACAGGTCACACAAGTAGCTATTCAGTCTGGGTTTGTCTGAGTCTGACCACAGTGTTTACAAGTCCATCTGTTTTGTCTGGGTCTCTGGTTACACTTTGTCAATCAAACATTCATAATACACCTTCCACACTGCTGCACATTCTCAAGCATCATTTATTCACTTGCTATTTTCTTCCCTTGTCTGTGCCTTTTTGTACATCCAAACATTCACACTCTGGTATTTTTGCCTTTTTCAATATTTGTCCCACTTGTTTTACTGCTTCCTTCCTTCTCTGTCTTTTGTAATTTGACACAATTTGCTATACAAATCAATCACACAACTAGAAGCAGGTTCAAACACATTAATGACCAAGCAATCACTTACAATTCCCTTCTAAATTAGGCACCAAATCTTACTTTTAACTTCCAATCTTCAATTAAGTACTGTTGCTTTAAAATGCACAAATCTTTCAGCTTGTACCTTACGGATAGAATTACAGAGAATTTTGAGCACAGCTCACACTCAGCAGAGATAAGAGCGAAGGGAGAAGAAAAACTACGCAGCGGTATCCTTCACCCCTCCCATCAGAATGCAGCGTCGTCCTTCACAGAATTCTGTAGTTCTTTAGACTTATCAAAATCAATTTCTACAAAGAAACTCAAAATCACGGGATTTCACTGTAAGAGCAGATAACTGTATAATGAGATTAACCATGCCTTGCCCTTTTTCTGGCCAAATGCATTCAGGAAACTTTACAATGTAATGCCACATATAACACGAACTATATCATTACTCAATTCATTCAGTCTCAGATGTAGATTTGAAATATCTATAACGCATCTGTCCGGGATTCCACCACAACTAGAAAGGTCACAAATCTCTTGACACAAAAATGATGTGTGATGATTCATTCATACGTGCTCATTCACTGATTTTTTTTTTTTTTTTTATACTCAATTACTCATCTCTCATCTTATTCAGAGGTTCTCATAGACATATATACAAGGATTCACACAGCCTGCCTATCTTGCACTTTGGATTTGATTAATACTTTTTCCAGGTTCTTTGCTGCACTACTTCCATATCTATCCTCAATTATATCACATAACCGATTTCCTTCTTCAGGTATCTTTCCCTGACTGTTCCCCATCTTATTTTTTATTCTTATCCTGTCTCTCTTGTTGTCTTCCTGTTAGTCCCCTGCCTTAGGTGGTGTATTGGGTAAGCTCAAGACTAGGCTCTACTATACCTCGTTACCTTCTTCCTAAGGTGCTAACAGGCTAAATGGAGTGTCTGTTCCTCGGTGTACTACGTGTTTCGTGTACTTATATGCTATGTAGCATCCGAACAGAAATACTCCCACAACACACAGGATTGTAAATAAAGTGTCCATCTATCGGGGTTCTTCAGTCATATCCTGTCACAGGCTCATTTCACGGTCCTGTGCTCATTCGGTCACACTCTTATCTGTCACAAGGTTTATTCGTAAAGGGTGTTGATTTAAGCTTAGGCGGTGACCTCCCCGAAAGGACGCTGTCACATGGCCCAGTTAGGCAATATCACCACTCTTTGAACGAATACCTACTGTGCAACTTATTTGTCTACTTTCCACAACCTTTCAAATCAAAGTAGCCATTCAACAACCTCCTCTATTCCTAGTGCGGAACCGTCTATTGTGAAAAACTTGTCCGTCCGGGCTGCGCAGTATGAACTGTTCACCCAGCCTTATATTCCGTAATGTCAGACCTCTCCCATTTTGATTTGCATCAGCTCTTTTACTAAAAATAGCTGTGCACAGACAGAACCTACAGTAACCTCTCATTCGAGCAGAAATTACATATGCGTGTCACACCCGATTTCCTCAGAGTTCTTATATGGACCTGATTTTACGGCCCCCTCCTCTACTAGATTCCCTTTTATACGGACCTTAGTTATAATGATAGATTATGAAGAGCAGAGAAGAGAAAAATTGATCTCTTACCTGGCCAGGTGTTTAGGTCTGCTGTTCACAATTTCATTAGTAACTGGAGTGGTCTGTAGGTCGGGTAGTCTTGGAGAGGTGCCTATATCAGGTCCCTGTTTCGGGCGCCAGGAAACT
This sequence comes from Dendrobates tinctorius, assembly GCF_039654945.1. Lineage (NCBI taxonomy): Eukaryota > Metazoa > Chordata > Amphibia > Anura > Dendrobatidae > Dendrobates > Dendrobates tinctorius. Next base: position 3,854,085 of record NW_027362000.1, on the reverse strand, counting down.
GTCGGGATCCCTCAGATTACTCTTTCATCTGAAGGACCGATGTTCTTGGGTGTGAAGCATCATATGTCTCTAATTAAATCAGCTCCGTGGAGAAGAACTACACAGACACCAGCTGTATAATACCACTCAGGATGCCTCCAAGACGCCTCTGGCTTATCAGTTAGGCTTCCGTCTTTTATAGTAAAGAATTTAGACATTTACAGACATGCGCAGTACAAATGATTTTACAACTTGTTTTTGACAAAGAAAGTCATTTAGGCGAAAAAGCAGAGGTATTTGACCTTGGTTCACAAGGGAGATGTCTGAGACATCTCCTCGAAGAACAGATAAGGTTTTAAACAAGAGAATGCAACATAGACAGAACTCAATTTAACTCCTTCAGTTCCTATCACATACCTGTAATCCGGTGATACGGTACCCTTTCTCACCTTTGTCCAATCACGTCTAATCCATACTGGGCCTGAGACCTTCTGAGCCTGCCTCCTGTTATATAGACCTACGTTTTTAATGCGTAAACTATGCTATACATACCTGTTATCCAGTGATACGGTACCCTTTCTCACCTTTGTTCAATCACGTCTAATCCATACTGGGCCTGAGACCGTCTGAGCCTGCCTCCTGATATATAGACATAGGTTTTTAATGTGTAAACTATGCTACATATATACGTGTTTCCCGGTGAAACTGTACCCTTTATCAACTTTCTAGAATCTTGTCGAATCCATACTGGGCCTGAGAACGGCTGCCGAGCTGTTAAGCAAGCTACAGCAACTGTGGTTTGGACACGTCATTTTTTGGATTTTTTCAGGAATGCCGGTTGACCTGCACTTACTGGGAAATCATCGTTCGCGGGGAATAATTGGAATCACAGATCCCCATCACTAACGGTGTTCTGCTGGCTATCTGCACCTGTAAGCGACATAAGCTGGTCCTTTCAGTGTAGCACGCATGCAGCCCCGGACATGTAACACCATGCTAGACCATGATAGTGCCAGAGCCTCGCGTATCCCTCTAGTAAGCTTGACGCGTACCGCGGGGGCATGCCGGAGTCTCGTTCGTTAATGGAATAAAGCTGACAAATCGCTAGCACAACTACAAACGGACATACCACACCACACACACAATCGACAAAGCTTTCAATATGTGCATCTTTTCTTGAGGTGGCATGGTTGTGGTTTCCCAGGTGGAGTCCAATTAAGCCGCAGGCTCCACTCCTGGTAGTGTCCTTTTGGACATTCCTTTAAGGTTCAGCTTTGCAATCATACTGCCCCCGGAAAGCAAACACTTTGCCACCATGGACGCTGTTTGGAGTTTCGTGGGAATAACGCCGCCCGATCACCAGTTGCGATAATTTATTGGTGGGAAGTATGACGGTATATGATCGTGTTCGATTTCAGAATTTTTTTTTTTTGGTTGGTATTTTACATTTTTATTCCAGCCTTTCTTGACTTCATAAGGGAATGACAAGCCTATATCTGTGTCTCCTCCACCTCCTCCTTTTACTCCTCCACCTCTTTTCTAAATGTAGTTGCCCTTTCCCATATGTAATTTTTGTCTTCTGAGCATTTTCTCTGCTTTGGGACACCTTTTAAGGTGTTTTGTAATTGTTTTCAATGTGTTTGTATATGTTTGTGCTTGCCTGCCATTGTTTTCAATGGGGTTCGATGAACATTCGACGAACTTGCCTCCTGTGTGACGAACCAAAACACTAGTGTGGTGGCTCAAGACTACTGATATATAGAAGAACATTGTTAATGTTTAAACTATGCTATATATACCTGCTATCTGATGATACTGTACACTTTGTCTACTTTTTATATTCTTGTCTAATCCATACTGAGCCTGTGAGAGTCTCTGTGTGACTGATGGAATATATATGGAGATTGACAATTATCCTTTGACTGAATAGAGCTGTACATTTCTGATACAGTGCCATATATCTGATGTTATTTTGTGTCTATTTTGTGCAAAATTTTGAAGTTTGGTGGAAGAGGCTGCGGACGTGGGCGCAGGGGGGCCAGCTGGTGATGATGGTGGTGGTGCATCTGCTGGTAGTGGCAAAAGCACAATAGCAGCTAAGGCAGGAAGTGTTGAGCCTGCGTCATGGTCTGGCTCCGGAACGCCTGGAATGATACCTTTTCTTGGAGTAGGTTAACCGCTTTTAAAGGCGGAGCGTGAGGAACTGGTTTTGGCTTACATTGCCGAAACAGACTCCATCAAATATGCCCGCCTCTTCTGAAGTTTCAAAAAATGCAAGCACTGAGTGGTCAAGTGCTGGCTTCTGGTCAGGAAGAACCCCTTTCCTTGTGTCCTGCACCCCCACCCAAACTGAATGAGGCAGCAGGCCACACTTCACATTAGTCCATGTAGCTCATGCTATCATACCATGCCTGGGCTATCAAGTCAAATCGTGAATTCCCCAGTCCAAGATGAATCTGACATGGAGTGTGGGTGGCCAGCCAGGGCAGTGGGGTTAATCGGTAACGGGCCGGTGTCTCACAGGGATGTGTCACGGTGGTGGTGACCCATTCCGTGGCCCTGGGCGTCCATGCAAAGGGGTGAATTACGTTTATAGGTGAATGATACGTGACGCCACCTCTGGTTTCTGATTAGATTGACCAGTGCTGCAGTGCCGCTTCTGTGGGACAGATGTTGTGGTGCAGCTAAGATGTAGAAGACCTGCACAGGTAGGGCCGTAGTCGCAGGGCAGATGAAAGAGTTGGGAGATGGTGTGCAGTGCAGAATGTAGCTGAGCCGTGCGCCTGGCGCAGGAGAAAGATGACAGACGCAGTCGTGCAGTTCCTTTACCTGTACTTGGTAGGTGCTGTCCAGGACCCAGAGTACAGATGGAGAAGGAGTTGGTCAGCCTGGAAGCCAATTAGGATTTCTCTCTCTGAAGATAGGTAGTGTGGCCTCCGTTCTAGAGCTTATCTGAGGTACTCGCAGTGCTGAGTTCAATGAAGTTCTCCCTGCTGACTCTCTTTTGGAACTTTTCATATGGCTGGCAGCCGTAGCCTTTTCCTTCTGGCTCACACATGTCGATGCTGGGGCCTCCGAGCCTCAGTTGGGTACAGAGCATTTATAGCTGCTACTTCTTCCGGATTCTGCTGCAGGAACGTCAGTGTCCCTACAAACTCGGAGACCGGAATCCGGACCATGCGCTCCAGCTAGGGGTGAGCCTTAACTCTGCTCATCATCCAGCTCCCCTTCTCACATCCACACACTTCCCCTTCCCTACACAGAATGGCCTAACTTACCTCCTCCCGACCACAGAGAGCAGCTCCTCAGGAGTCATGTTCAGAGGTCTCCCTGCTGTCATGGAGTGGGAAATGTGTTGTGTGTTGGTTTAACTGCTAGAGAGATCCTTCGTTGCTCCCAAGCATGACATCACACTCCCTAGGAGGAAGGTAATGCCACTGTGGCGACCGTACTCCTGGGGACGCCACAAGTGCACTGATGCCCAGCTACTGCTAGATGATTCTGCTGGTACATTGACCCAGACCACTACATTCCCCTCACACTCTACACAGCCAGAATCTGACCCAGAGGAAACTCAGGTTCCCCTTCCCGCACACTATACCACCTTACACTGTGACAATGAGGAAGGTGCAGATGAAAGTGCAGGTTCCTTGAGCTGGTGGGGGGCATACTCATGGGCGACGGCACTGGCACAGGGCCCCTCATAGTATGCAAAAGTGTCTCTGCCGGTGGGAGATTATTTAATTGTTTTCAATCTTGTGACAGCAATTTTTGGGGAGCACTATACTCTGGAGAATGATATATGGGGCCCACCATACACTGGAGCATTCCAAAGGTGGACATCAGACACTGGAGCAGCATTTACAGGGCACATTATACATTAGAGCATTAGAAATGGGGCCCATTATGTATGGAGCATTATTTGGGCCCATAAGACAGTGCAGCTTCATCGATGGGGACCAACATATACCGTAGCATTATGTGGAGCTCATCATATACTGTTTCAAACATTATATGAGACCAATGAATCTGTATGGAGAAATATATGTGTTGTGAGTTCATTTTCCCCTTCATTACTGAGGCCCGAGGAACTCCCTCTTCTGGTAAAGAAAGGTAGTGAGCCTGATTATCAAACACCTGAGGCTGATGATGATGACTGGCTGAGTGGAGTTACTGACTGGATATAAGGCTGCCGACACCCTTCTGCCCTGCGGGTGATTTCTCTGTGGGATCCTTGGAGACCAGTCTGAATTCCTGCTCCTCTAAAGCTAAGTTTGCTGCTCGGCCTTTTGCTTTGGTGCTTTGACTTTGTTTTGCTTTGTTTTTCTGGATTTCTGCCATTCCCTGCTGGGGTGTGCTGAATTCATTTAGCTCTGTCTTCTGAAAATACCTGAGTGCTGATTTAGTTTTTGAAGCCTAGCTGCTTCAGGGCCTTTTTCATATCAGCTTGTTGGCTTATGTCTTTGATAGGGTTTTGGCAGATTGCAGACAGCAGCCTTCCTGTCCTTTCCTATCTAGGTAGTTTTGGGCCCCGTCTTTGCTCAGTCTATCTTTCTGTCTGTGTTAGTATTTTCATCTTGCTTTACCGTCAATATATGTTGGGGGCTGCCTATTGCTTTGGGGTCTGCTCTGGGGCAGTTTAGATTTCCCCTTTCTTTCTTTAGGCCTATGTAATTCTCCGGCTGTGATCGAGGGGTCTAGGGCATCGTAGGAACCCCCCACGGCTACTGCTAGTTGTGTTGATAGGTTCAGGGGTCTGCAATCTGATAGTTGCCAACTTCTCTGGTTTTCTTGACTTAGCTTGTATTTCTGCTTTTGCCTCCTACGGTGACTCATTCATAACAGAATCACCCGCCATACCGCAGATCCTAGGGTACTCAATAGCAGGAAAGAATTGTTAAAAAAACAAAAAAAAAGTGTGTATATTTTTTCCTCTATATCTCTGAGGCCGTAGGGGGAATTTTTTTTTTCTCTCAATGGAGATAAAGCAATTGTCTGATTGTGTGGAGCAGCTCGCTGCGGAAGTGCGGTGAATTCACATGCTGCTGAACCAAAGATTCCTACACCTGATGTATTTTTTGGGGATCGGTCTAAATTTTTGAATTTCAAAAATAATTGTAAATTATTTTTTGCTTGAAGCCTAACTCGTCAGGGAGCTCCGCGCAGCAGGTTAAAATTGTCATCTCTTTGCTGCATGGCGATCCCCAGGATTGGGCGTTTTCTTTGAAACCAGACGATCCTATTCTGACTAATGTGAACGCATTCTTTCAAGCTTTGGGGTTGTTGTATGACTAACCTAATGCCATTGATCAGGCTGAAAAGACCCTGCTGGCATTGAGCCAGGGTCGTGATTCTGCAGAATTGTACTGTCAAAAATTCCGAAAGTGGGCAATACTTACTACCTGGAATTATAATGCCTTGGCTGCTCTCTTTCGGAAGGGGTTGTCAGAAGCTGTAAAAGATACAATGGTGGGATTTCCTGTTCCCTCTGGTCTTGACGATTCTATGTCATTAGCCATTCAGGTTGATCGGCGTTTGCGCGAACGCAAAGCTGCACGAGAGGTGTTGCCACCTATTGAACAAATGTCTGAACCTATGCAATGTGATAGAGTTTTTTCCAGAGAGCAGCGTCAGGAGTTCAGAAGGCGTAATAAGTTGTATTTTTTCTGTGGAGATGCCTCGCATATTATTTCTGTCTGTCCTAAACGAGAGAAACGCTTTGCACACACGTTTTCTGTTGGGGGTGTTCAACCTAAGTTTCTTCTGGCTATTACTCTGATCTGCTCCCTGTCCACATTTTCCGCCAAGGCTTTTGTGGATTCGGGAGCAGCCCTAAACCTAATGGACTTGGATTTTGCTAAACGTTGTGGATTTCCGATGACACCTCTGCAGACGCCTATCCCTTTGAGGGGGATTGATGCTACTCCTTTGGCTAAAAATAAACCCCAGTTATGGACCCAGGTGGTAATGCGGGTCGCCCCAGACCATCAAGAAAATTGCAGATTTTTGGTGTTGCATAATCTGCATGATACTATTGTTCTGGGGTTTCCCTGGTTACAGATTCATAATCCAGTTTTGGATTGGAAATCTGTGTCTGTGGTGAGTTGGGGTTGTCGGTGTGCCTTTAGTGAGGCTCCGGTGTTTTCCACCTCTCCTCAGTCGCATGATATTCCTGATTATTTGGTGGACTTTTATGATGTATTTAGTGAGAATGAGTCTGCGTCTCTGCCTCCTCATAGGAGTTATGACTGTGCAATTGAACTGAACCCGGGGTGTAAATTTCCCAAGGGTCGGCTCTTCAATTTATCTGTACCCGAGCACGAGGCTATGCGATCCTATATTAAGGAGGCGTTGGAGAAGGGTCATATTAGACCATCCTCATCACCCTTAGGTGCCGGGTTTTTTTTTGTAGCCAAAAAGAATGGATCATTAAGACCTTGTATTGATTACAACTATTGAAATGGACCCGGCCAAGGTACAGGCCATTCACGATTGGGTTCAGCCCACTTCTTTGAAGGCCCTCCAGAAGTTTTTGGGTTTTGCTAATTTTTATCGGAAATTTATACTAAAATTTTCTAGTATTGCCAAGCCATTGACTGATTTGACTAAAAAGGGTGCTGATGTGTTAAATTGGTCTCCGGAGGCTGTTTCTTCCTTTCAGGAGCTGAAGCGAAGATTCACCTCCGCCCCGGTTTTGCGGCAACCTGATGTCTCACTTCCATTCCAGGTAGAGGTGGATGCTTCTGAGATTGATGTAGGAGCTGTTTTGTCCCAAAAGGATCCTGTAACATCTAAAATGAATCCCTGTGCTTTCTTTTCCCGAAAGTTCTCTCCATCTGAACGTAACTATTAGATTTGAGCAAAATGGGTCGAAAAATTTCAAAAGTCGCCGACTTTTGGCAAAGTCGGGTTTCATGAAACGAAACCCGACCCTAGGATGAGGTCGGCCACGAGGTCGGCAACTTACGCGCCAAAGTCGCGTTTCAAAAGTTTGTTTTGCGCTATTTTTCAGCCAATCAGGATCCACGGACACTGTGGGCAACGTGATGACATAGGCAGGGGTCACCACCATCTTTCAGAAGGGCATGCAAGTGATTGGCTTGCTTTGGTGGGCGTCACAGGGGGTATAAAAGGGCGTGCACGCCGACCGCCATCTTACTTCTGCCGATCTCAGTATAGGGAGAGGTTGCTGCTGATTCTGTAGGGAGAGCGTTGGGCAGGGAAGAAGACAAAAAAACTGCTTCTGCTGCTAGCGATTTGGCCTGCACAACACACCAGTCACTGTGTGTGCAGTGCAAGGGAGGCTATATAGTGGTGTATCAGTGGTGTTGGTTGTTGGGCTGCCTTCTAAGGCTTCCTGACATTCCTGCATTGCTGTTTACCCACTGCTCCGCAAACTGCTTTTTTAAAAGCAATCCCAATTTTTTTTTTTTGTCCTGCTGAGAAGAAAAAAAAACTGCTTCTGCTGCTAGCGATTTGGCCTGTACAACACACCAGTCACTGTGTGTGCAGTGCAAGGGGAGGCTATATAGTGGTGTATCAGTGGTGTTGGTTGTTGGGCTGCCTTTTAAGGCTTCCTGACAGGCTGGCATTGCTGTTTACCCACTGCTCTGCAAACTGCTTTTTTAAAAGCAATCCAATCTCCCTTATCCTCTAGTCACTTTTGTCACAGCTGTGCCATCGAGCCTGTGACATAGCGCTCAGATATCAGTGGGCCTCACACAATCCAAAAGTGTCCAGTGTCCACAAGTGTGTGCAGAAATTCAAATTCTCCTTTATCCTCTAGTCACTTTGGTCACAGCTGTGCCATCGAGCCTGTCACATAGCGCTCAGATATTCATTGGGCCTCACACAATCCAAAAGTGTCCAGTGTCCACAAGTGTGTGCAGAAATTCAAAATCTCCCTTATCCTCTCGTCACTTTTGTCACAGCTGTGCCATCGAGCCTGTGACATAGCGCTCAGATATCAGTGGGCCTCACACAATCCAAAAGTGTCCAGTGTCCACAAGTGTGTGCAGAAATTCAAAATCTCCCTTATCCTCTAGTCACTTTGGTCACAGCTGTGCCATCGAGCCTGTCACATAGCGCTCAGATATTCATTGGGCCTCACACAATCCAAAAGTGTCCAGTGTCCACAAGTGTGTGCAGAAATTCAAAATCTCCCTTATCCTCTCATCACTTTTGTCACAGCTGTGCCATCGAGCCTGTCACATAGCGCTCAGATATCAGTGGGCCTCACACAATCCCAAAGTGTCCAGTGTCCACAAGTGTGTGCAGAAATTCAAAATCTCCCTTATCCTCTAGTCACTTTGGTCACAGCTGTGCCATCGAGCCTGTCACATAGCGCTCAGATATTAGTGGGCCTCACACAATCCAAAAGTGTCCAGTGTCCACAAGTGTCTGCAGAAATTCAAAATCTCCCTTATCCTCTCGTCACTTTTGTCACAGCTGTGCCATCGAGCCTGTCACATAGCGCTCAGATATTCATTGGGCCTCACACAATCCAAAAGTGTCCAGTGTCCACAAGTGTGTGCAGAAATTCAAAATCTCCCTTATCCTCTCGTCACTTTTGTCACAGCTGTGCCATCGAGCCTGTCACATAGTGCTCAGATATCAGTGGGCCTCACACAATCCAAAAGTGTCCAGTGTTCACAAGTGTGTACAGAAATTCAAAATCTCCCTTATCCTCTCGTCACTTTTGTCACAGCTGTGCCATCGAGCCTGTGACATAGCGCTCAGATATCAGTGGGCCTCACACAATCCAAAAGTGTCCAGTGTCCACAAGTGTGTGCAGAAATTCAAAATCTCCCTTATCCTCTAGTCACTTTGGTCACAGCTGTGCCATCGAGCCTGTCACATAGCGCTCAGATATTCATTGGGCCTCACACAATCCAAAAGTGTCCAGTGTCCACAAGTGTGTGCAGAAATTCAAAATCTCCCTTATCCTCTCGTCACTTTTGTCACAGCTGTGCCATCGAGCCTGTGACATAGCGCTCAGATATCAGTGGGCCTCACACAATCCAAAAGTGTCCAGTGTCCACAAGTGTCTGCAGAAATTCAAAATCTCCCTTATCCTCTCGTCACTTTTGTCACAGCTGTGCCATCGAGCCTGTGACATAGCGCTCAGATATCAGTGGGCCTCACACAATCCAAAAGTGTCCAGTGTCCACAAGTGTCTGCAGAAATTCAAAATCTCCCCTGTCCTATAGACACCTTGTACCTTGTTTTACATTACTATATAGTTTGTTGGATTTTGTCTACATTTCTACCAAAAATGAGGAAGGCTGGTGGAAGAGGCCATGGAATTGGGCGGGGGTTGGCAGCTGGTAATGATGGTGTTGGTGGTGGATCTGATGGTAGTGGCAAGAGCAAAATAGGACCGAATGCAGGAGGTGTTGAGCCTGCGTCATCGTCTGGCTACATAAGGCCTCGAACGCTTAGTTTTCTAGGAGCTGTCAAACCGCTTTTAAAGCCAGAGCATCAGGAAAAAGTTTTGTCTTACATTGCTGACTCAGCCTCCAGCTCTATCGCCTCCTCTTCTTCAGTTGTAAAAAGTAAAAGCTCTGAGTCGTCATTGGAGGCTCATGTTCATGAACCACACCTTTCCTTGTGTCCTTCACCCCAACCAAGATTGAAGGATGACGCAGGCCATACTACTGATTACTCCATGGAGCTGTTTTCACATACCATGCCTGGATTATCAAGTCAAATGGTGAATTACCCAGGCCAAGATGAATCTGACATGGAGTGCACTGATGCACAGCCGCTGATGGATGATTCTGCTGGTACATTCACTCAGAACACTACATTGTCCTCGCAGTGTACAGAGCCAGATTCTGACCCTGATGAGACTCAGGTGCCCCTTCCCGCACACTATACCACCATACACGGTGACACAGAGGAAGGTGCACATGACATAGAAGAGGAGGTGATGGATGACCCAGTTGTTGACCCAGATTGGCATCCATTGGGGGAAGAGGGTGCTGCTTCCAATAGCTCAGATGAGGAGCATCCACAGCAGACATCGACATCGCAACAGCTGTTATCTGGCAGGCCCGGAGCACTCTAAAGACAGGTTCCAAACATCAAAAGAGTTGCTGGACAGCTTGTCCAGAGGGTCAAAAGATCACAGCGTGCTAGGCCGCAAAATGTCTGCCAAAGTAGGAAGAGTGCAGTGTGGCACTTTTTTGACCAAAATCCTCATGATCAGGCCAAGGTTATCTGTAAGAAGTGCGCAAAGACCTTTAGCCGAGGGAAAAATCTGAAAAATTTGAATACCAGTTGCATGCTTAGACATTTAACCAGCATGCACTTGCAAGCGTGGACACAACACCAAACCTCAAGTGCCACATGTGCAACTGATCACAACGAAGGTAGTCAGCAACGCTACATTGTTTCCCCCACTGTAAGCCCACCGGTTAGCACAGCAGCAAATGTTGAGGTGTCGTTGCAAGGCCACAGCAGTCAGGGAATCCCACTGTTATATCAACGAAAGACTGATTCTAGGCCATCAGAAAGAACACCAACTCCATCACCATCATCAACCCTCTCTCAGTCCGCTCTGTCCACCGCTACTTCCACCATATGCAGCTCTCAAGTCCAGCTCACCCTCCCAGACACTATGAGTAGGTCAAGAAAGTACTCAGTCTCTCATCAGCGTACACTGGGTTTGAACGCCCACATTGCCAAACTAATCTCGTTTGAGATGATGCCCTTTCGGTTGGTGGAAAGCACAGCTTTCCGCGAACTCATGGCCTATGCAGTACCACGCTATGACCTACCCAGTCGCCACTTCTTCTCTCGCAAAGCCATCCTAGCCCTCCACCATCATGTGAAAGACCGCATTGTCCATGCACTCAAGCAGTCAGTGAGCGGAAAGGTGCACCTCACAACTGATGCATGGTCCAGTCGGCATGGCCAGGGCCGTTACGTGTCCATCACTGCGCACTGGGTTAATGTGGTGGATGCAGGGTCCACAGGGGACAGCGGTGGTGGGACAGTGCTGCCTAGCCCACGGTATAGGAAACAGTTAGCTGTAGGCGTTCGACCCTCCTCCTCCTCCTCCTCCAGAAGCGAAAGCTCGTCCACAGAGCGCAGTCGTACGAGCACTCCATCTGCAGCTGCCACTGTTGCACACGATGTGTCCCCCTATCGAGCAGCTAGTGGAAAGTGTCAGCAGGCTGTGTTGCAGATGATGTGTTTGGGCAACAGACACACCGCCGAGGTGCTGGCCGAGTACTTGAAGCGACAAACTGAGTCATGGCTGGGCAGTGTACATCTTGAGGCAGGCAAGGTAGTTAGTGATAACGGCCGTAATTTTGTGGCAGCCATAGCCCTTTCAAAACTCAGCCATATACCTTGCTTGGCTCACACCTTGAACCTGGTGGTGCAGTGCTTCCTCAAAAATTATCCGGAGTTAACAGCCCTGCTCCAGAAGGTGCGAAGACTGTGCGCGCACATCCGCCGGTCGCCTGTCCACTCTGTTCGTATGCAGAAGCTGCAGCGATTGCTCCACCTTCCCAACCACCGCCTCATTATCGACATTGCAACAAGGTGGAACTCCACCCTGCACATGGTGGAGCGGCTGTGCGAGCAGAGGCAGGCCATAATGCATTTGTGGGAGGGTACACGGCCAGGCACTTTGAGAGCAGACATGGAGTTGACAGGTGTGCAGTGGTCGAAGCTGAAAGACCTCTGTAAAGTCCTTCAGTGTTTTGAGGAATGCACACGGCTGGTAAGCGCAGACGACGCCATCCTAAGCATGAGCATCCCACTTATGCGTCTGCTCATGCAAACTTTGACGCACCTTAAGGAGCAGGCGTCTGCAGCCAATGTTGATGAGGAGGAAGAGGAGGAGGGAATCCTTGATGACATTCAGCCATTGTCTGCTCAGGGACCTCTCCTGGACGAGGTGGAGGAAGAAGAAGTGGAGGAGGAGGATGATGGGGATGATTACTTAGGGGAGGAGGATGCATCTCGTGGGGCAAGTGAAAATGTTGGCGTGGCAAGGTCTGGTACAGGGTTTGTGCATGACTGGAGGGATGTGGATTTGCCAGAAAGTGCTCCTCCACCCAGCACTCGCAGTGCATCATTGACACCGGGAACATTGGCCCACATGTCAGATTATGCCTTGCAGATCCTAAAAAGGGACCCACGCATTGCCAAAATGATGAACGATGACGACTACTGGTTGGCCAGCATCCTGGATCCACGCTATAAAGGCAAATTACAAAACATCATGCCACAGGAGAACCTTGACCTAATATTGGCTAATAAACAAGCAACTCTGGTAAATCGGTTGCTTGAGGCATTCCCAGCACACAGCAGCGGTGATGGTTCTCACACGAGCCGTACGGGCCGGGGGCAGCTTGGCAGAGGTGTTCATGGTGCACACAGCAGAAGTGGCGTTGGAGACAGGGGTTTCATGACAATGTTGTGGACTGATTTTTCAAATACCGCTCACACAACTTGTAATACTGCATCGATGGAAAGTGACAGGAGACAGCAGTTGTCAACTATGGTTACAAACTACTTTTCCTCCCATATCGATGTTCTCCCACACAGGTCATTCCCCTTTGACTATTGGGCCGCTAAACTGGACACCTGGCCTGAATTGGCCCAATATGCCTTACAGGAGCTTGCTTGCCCAGCTGCAAGTGTGCTATCGGAAAGAGTCTTCAGTGCAGCTGGATCAATCCTGACAGAAAAAAGGACCCGTCTGTCAACCCAAAATGTGGATGATCTAACCTTCATTAAAATGAACCATGCATGGGTTTCCAAGGATTTTGTCCCACCTTCCCCTGATGACACATAGGGTGACAGAAAAATGGCTTGCTTTGGTCCACCTCTTCCTGGGACTTCACCTATTTCGCCTTTTGCATCAGCTGAATGTCCAACATCAACATATGCCACTTTCTAAAACTCCCTAACTGTGCTGCCTCCCCCCCCCATGGCCGGGGTCACCACCTAGCGCACGACACCGTGCGAGTGCCGTTGCCCTGGACAGGTGGGTAGGCCGACTCTTGGGTGCGGGCACTGGCACAGGGTCCCTCATAGTGCAATCAAGTGTCTCTGACGGTGGTGGTGCACACCCGCCGTCAGACACACCGCCGTACTATGAGGGGCCCAGTGCCAGTACCGACGCCCACGAGTGGGCCCCCCTTGCTTGGGCAGGGCCCCAGCATTTGCAATCTTTACCTCTCCCTGCTCCTCCGCTGTGTAATCTGGGCCGTCAAATCCATACTGTGCCTGACACCGCCTGAGCCTGCCTCCTGATGTACAGACATATATTTTGAATGTGTACGCTATCCATACATGTTATCCGGGGATACGGTACCCTTTCTAACCTTTGTGCAATCACGTGCAATCCATACTGGGCCTAACACCGTCTGAGCCTGCCTCCTGATGTACAGACATATATTTTGAATGTGTACGCTATCCATACATGTTATCCGGGGATACGGTACCCTTTCTAACCTTTGTGCAATCACGTGCAATCCATACTGGGCCTAACACCATCTGAGCCTGCCTCCTGATGTATAGACATATATTTTGAATGTGTACGCTATCCATACATGTTATCCGGGGATACGGTACCCTTTCTAACCTTTGTGCAATCACGTGCAATCCATACTGGGCATGAGAATGGCTGGCGAGCTGTTAAGCAAGCTACAGCACCTGTGGTTTGCACACGTAAGTTTTTCATTTTTTCAGGAATGACTGTTAGGCCTAATTCCGGAACTGCGGTTGACCTGCACTTACTGGGAAATCATTGTTCGCGGGTAATAATTGTCATCAGTGATCCCCATCACTAACGTTGTTCAGCGGGTTATCTGCACCTGTAAGCGACAAACGCTGGCCTTTTCAGTGTAGCGCACATGCAGCCACGGACATGTAATGGCATGACACACCAGTTATTGGCCAATCTCATGTGCTAGAGCCTCACGTGTCCCTCTAGTAAGCCGGACTCGGACCGCGGGGCATGACGGAGTCTCGTTCGTTAACGGAATTAATCTTGCAATGTGTGCATCTGTTCTGTAGCTGGCATGGTTGAGGTTTCCCATGTGGAGTCGAATTTAACCGTAGGCTCCACTCCTGGTGGTGCCCTTCTGGACATTCCTTTAAGGTTCAGCTTTGCAACCATACTGCCCACGTAAATCAAACACTTTGCCTTCATGAACGCTGTTTGGAGGGTCATAACTCGTGGGAATAACGCCGCCCAATCAGTTAACCTGCTAGAGAGATCGTTCGTTGCTCCCAAGCATTACATCACACTCCCTAGGAAGAAGGTAATGCCACTGTGGCGACCGTACTCCTGGGGGCGACACAAGTGCACTGATGCCCAGCCACTGCTCGATGAATCTGCTGGTACATTGACCCAGACCACTACATTCCCCTCGCACGCTGAATCTGACCCTGATGAAACTCAGGTTACCCTTCCCATATACAGTTCCATCTTACACGGTGACAAAGAGGAAGCTGCAGATGAAATTGCAGGTTCGGCCCACCCGCCATCAGACACACCACCATACTATCAGGGGCCCTGTTCCAGTGCCGTCGCCAACGAGTGGGCCCCCCCCTGCTTGCTCAGGATCACAGCACTTGCAAAGTTGAAATACTGTGCAGTGAGATGGAAGATGGGGACGACGAGGAGTCCAGACAAGTACAGGGATTCCCTAGCGAGGAGACTTATTTGATTGTTTTCGATGTTGGGACAGCAATTTTTGGGGAGCACTATACTCTGGAGAATGATAGATGGTGCCCACCATACACTGGAACATTCCAAAGGTGGACATCAGACACTGGAGCAGCATTTACAGGGCCCATTATACACTAGAGCAGTAGAAATGGGGCCCATTATGTTTGGAGCATTATTTGGGCCCATAAGACAGTGGAGCTTCATCCATGGGGACCAACATATACTGTAGCATTATGTGGAGCTCATCATATACTGTTTCAAACATTATATGGGACCAATGATTCTGTATGGAGAAATAGATGGGCCTCGTCATGAGATGTAAAAAGTGAAGTATTTTTCATTGTACTATACCGCTATTTCTCTGCCGTATCGGAGCATGATGAGTTGTGGTATGTGTTAAAGGGGCGCTCTTTCGCCCAGGGCACATGAAAACCTGGAGCCAACCCTACCCCCCCACAACTTTAGCCAAATAACCCCCATTTTTCAGTGCGTAACTTGTATTATGAAGTTAATTAAGGTTGACAAGCTTAAGTAAGAAGAATTGATGCTTTTGGCATTCAAATGGGCACTGTAGGTGTGTTTCCTGTCCTCTCACTGCCGACTTTTATTCGCAATTGACTTACATTGGGTTTCGTGTTTCGGGACGACCCCGACTTTTCCCTATAATCGGACGATCTTGCTTGACCCGACTTTTGGAAAAGTCGGGTTTCACGAAACGAAACGCGACCCTAAAAAACCAAAAGTCGCTCAACTCTAGTAACTATGATGTGGGGAATAGGGAACTGTTGTCCATGAAATGGGCATTTGAGGAGTGGAGACATTGGTTGGAGGGAGCTAAGCATCAAGTCGTGGTCCTCACTGACCACAAGAATTTGATTTACCTAGAGTCGGCTAAGCGCTTGAACCCTAGACAGGCTAGGTGGGCCTTGTTTTTTACACGTTTTGATTTTGTGGTTTCTTTTCTTCCTGGAACTAAGAATGTCAAGGCAGACGCCCTCTCTAGGAGCTTCTTTGCTGATTCTCCTGTGGTGACCAAGCCTGCTACCATCTTAGGCGAAGGGGTAGTTCTTTCTGCCATCTCGCCCAATTTGAGACGTGCTCTGGAAGAGTTCCAGGAGGACAAACCTGAGCGTTGTCCCAGTGGAAAGTTGTATGTTCCTGACCAGTGGAAGAAGAGAGTGATGTCTGAAGTTCATTGCTCTGCTTTGGCTGGTCATCCAGGTATTTTTGGTACTAGAGATCTGGTGAGTCGGTTTTTTTTGGTGGCCCTCCTTGTCTCGTGATGTCAGGAATTTTGTTCAGGCCTGTGGGACGTGCTCCCGGTCTAAATCGTGTTCTCGCTCTAGTGGGTTGTTGATGCCTTTGCCTGTCCCCAAGAGGCCATGGACCCATATTTCAATGGATTTCATCTCTGATATGCCTGTCTCTCAGAGGATGACTGTTATTTGGGTGATTTGTGATAGGTTCTCTAAGATGGTTCATCTTGTACCACACACTAAGTTGCCGTCTTCCTCTGAGTTGGTGCCCCTGTTTTTACAACAGGTGGTTCGTTTGCACGGGATTCCTGAGAACATTGTATCTGACAGAGGAGTCCAGTTTGTGTCTAGATTTTGGAGAACTTTCTGTTCCAGGCTGGGAATTCAGTTGTCCTTCTCCTCTGCTTTTCACCCTCAGACCAATGGGCAGACAGAGAGAACAAACCAGACCTTGGAGTCATATTTGAGATGTTTTATTTCTGCTGATCAGGATGATTGGGTTTCATTTTTGCCCTTGGCTGAATTTGCTTTAAATAATAGAGCTAGTTCTGCCACTTTGATGTCACCTTTTTTTTGTAACTTTGGGTTTCATCCTCGATTCTCTTCAGGGCAGGTGGAGCCCTCTGCCTGCCCAGGTGTTGACACTGTGGTGGAGATAATGCACCAGATCTGGGACCAAGTGGTGGATAAGTTATCTCTCTCCCAGGAAAAGGCCCAGCGGTTTTCCAACCGACATAGGACCATTGGTCCCCAGTTTAAGGTTGGTGATATGGTATGGTTATCATCAAAAAATATTGCTATGAAGGTGGCTTCTCCTAAGCTTAAGCCTAGATTTATTGGACCTTACAAGATTGTGGAGATTATTAATCCGGTCTCTTTTCGTTTGGCTCTTCCTGTCACATTTAAAATCCAAAATGTGTTCCATAAATCTTTGTTGAAGAGGTTTGTTGAACCTATTGTTCCGGGGGTGGCACCACCAGACCCTGTATTGGTTGAAGGTAACATGGAATATGAGGTAGAGAAAGTACTGGATTCCCATCTGGCTAGACGGAGACTCCAGTATTTGGTTAAGTGGAAGGGTTATGGTCAGGAGGATAATTCCTGGGTCTCTGCCTCTGATATTCATGCCAAAAGATTGGTGCGTGCCTTTCATCGGGCTCATCCTGATCGCCCTGGTGGCGTAGTTGAGGGTTCGGTGACCCCTCCTCAAGGGGGAGGTACTGTTGTGAGTTCATTTTCCCCTTCATTACTGAGGCCCGAGGAACTCCCTCTTCTGGTAAAGAAAGGTAGTGAGCCTGATTATCAAACACCTGAGGCTGATGATGATGACTGGCTGAGTGGAGTTACTATATAAAGTAGATATGACAGGCTCAAACCCCAACTTAGGTGCTCTGGGAAAAAACAAGACTAAAGTATAGGAGTAACCCCGGCACACTAATAACATGAAAGTAAAGTCTTCTCAACGACAGTCTTTAATTGTTGTGATTTTATTGATTATGAAAAAAAAGGGTGGTGTTACAATCCAAAAAAGGGTGGTGTTACAATCCAACGCTTCAGCTCTACATCTCGAGCTTTCATCAGGGATATGACTACAATATATACAATAAAAGAACAAAAATCAATAAATAAACTTTATAAAGTATTATAAAACCAAAAATCTAGTGATAGGTGATACATAAGGTGGGGACAGTGTCAAACATCCTTTGTGAAGGTGTGTATGGATCTATAATGATGTGAGGCCAGTGAGTATGTATTGTGGTGTGATACGGTGAACATGTGAGAGGTTGAACAGAGGAATAGAGTGAAGGTGTAAGGAGTTGAAAAGCATGAATGTGTAGGTAGTGTTGAGAAAGGGCATTAGGGGACAGTGAAGTGGAGTGGGAATAAAGGTGAGGTCATCTAAGGAGGCAGTGTGTAAGGGGTGCTCTTGGAAATGTTAAGGCATAAAGTATAAATACCTAGATCCTTGGTTTTGAGGTGTGTGTATAAGTGGTATAGGTTTGCCTTTGTAATCCAGCTGCTGGAACGGTACCTATAGTAACCACTGAGAAAGGGTATAGGTTAAGGAATAGCAAGGTATATAGAAAGAAAAGATATAAAAGAAAGTTTTAGGGGTCACATACCGATGTGTAGGGTCAGCACGTGACTCCCGTCCTAAGGACAAAAAAGCAGGTCAATAAGCTGAGATGGAGAAAGGAAACCCAGTCTATGAAGACTGTAGGGCACCATTACCTTGTGTCCTAAATCTAGTCAGGTGTGGAGGAGGCCGGAAGTGCATGTGGCTTAGTGCAGTGATGTTAAATACTGTCAAGCACTTCCTGATTGGGTGGGGAAGGGGCGGGAATGGGGGGAAGGGCCATCGCCATCTTAGTGAGGTCAAAAATGTCTGAATGAATGTATTGAGCATGTGCAGGGCGGGGATAGAGAATGAGCATGTTTTGACTTGACAGGAAGTGATGGTGGCAGTCGCCATCTTGGTGAGGTCAAAAAATGTCAGAATGAATGTACTGAGCATGTGCAGGGCGGGGATAGACGGGAGTCACGTGCTGACCCTACACATCGGTATGTGACCCCTAAAACTTTCTTTTATATC
This sequence comes from Dendrobates tinctorius, assembly GCF_039654945.1. Classification (NCBI taxonomy): domain Eukaryota; kingdom Metazoa; phylum Chordata; class Amphibia; order Anura; family Dendrobatidae; genus Dendrobates; species Dendrobates tinctorius. Next base: position 3,835,559 of record NW_027362000.1, on the reverse strand, counting down.
TTTTCTTTCTATATACCTTGCTATTCCTTAACCTATACCCTTTCTCAGTGGTTACTATAGGTACCGTTCCAGCAGCTGGATTACAAAGGCAAACCTATACCACTTATACACACACCTCAAAACCAAGGATCTAGGTATTTATACTTTATGCCTTAACATTTCCAAGAGCACCCCTTACACACTGCCTCCTTAGATGACCTCACCTTTATTCCCACTCCACTTCACTGTCCCCTAATGCCCTTTCTCAACACTACCTACACATTCATGCTTTTCAACTCCTTACACCTTCACTCTATTCCTCTGTTCAACCTCTCACACGTTCACCGTATCACACCACAATACATACTCACTGGCCTCACATCATTATAGATCCATACACACCTTCACAAAGGATGTTTGACACTGTCCCCACCTTATGTATCACCTATCACTAGATTTTTGGTTTTATAATACTTTATAAAGTTTATTTATTGATTTTTGTTCTTTTATTGTATATATTGTAGTCATATCCCTGATGAAAGCTCGAGATGTAGAGCTGAAACGTTGGATTGTAACACCACCCTTTTTTGGATTGTAACACCACCCTTTTTTTCATAATCAATAAAATCACAACAATTAAAGACTGTCGTTGAGAAGACTTTACTTTCATGTTATTAGTGTGCCGGGGTTACTCCTATACTTGAGTGGAGTTACTGACTGGATATAAGGCTGCCGACGCCCTTCTGCCCTGCGGGTGATTTCTCTGTGGGATCCTTGGAGACCAGTCTGAATTCCTGCTCCTCTAAAGCTAAGTTTGCTGCTCGGCCTTTTGCTTTGGTGCTTTGACTTTGTTTTGCTTTGCTTTTCTGGATTTCTGCCATTCCCTGCTGGGGTGTGCTGAATTCATTTAGCTCTGTCTTCTGAAAATACCTGAGTGCTGATTTAGTTTTTGAAGCCTAGCTGCTTCAGGGCCTTTTTCATATCAGCCTGTTGGCTTATGTCTTTGATAGGGTTTTGGCAGATTGCAGACAGCAGCCTTCCTGTCCTTTCCTATCTAGGTAGTTTTGGGCCCCGTCTTTGCTCAGTCTATCTTTCTGGCTGTGTTAGTATTTTCATCTTGCTTCACCGTCATTATATGTTGGGGGCTGCCTATTGCTTTGGGTCTGCTCTGGGGCAGTTTAGATTTCCCCTTTCTTTCTTTAGGCCTATGTAATTCTCCGGCTGTGATCGAGGGGTCTAGGGCATCGTAGGAACCCCCCACGGCTACTGCTAGTTGTATTGATAGGTTCAGGGGTCTGCAATCTGATAGTTGCCAACTTCTCTGATTTTCTTGACTTAGCTTGTATTTCTGCTTTTGCCTCCTACGGTGACTCATTCATAACATATATGGGCCTCATTACTCTGTATAGCGCACTATGCGGTGGCCATAATACTGTATGGAGTAATATACTGTCCGTTTTTGGAGCTATTAAAAATGGATATCAGTCATGAGATGTAAAAAGTGAAGTATGTGTCATTGTACTATACCACTATTTCTCTGCGGTATCGGAGCATCATGAGTTGTGGTATGTGTTAAAGGGGCGCTCTTTGGCCCAGGGCACAAGAAAACCTGGAGCCAGCCCTACCCCCCACAACTTTAGCCAAATAACCCCCATTTTTCAGTGCGTAACTAGTATTATGAAGTAAATTAAGGTTGAAATGCTTCAGTAAAAAGAATTGATGTTTTTGGCATTCAAAAGGGCACTGTAGGTGTGTTTCCTGTCCTCAACTCCCTGCCGACTTTGCTTCCCCATTGACTTGCATTGGGTTTCGTGTTTCAGTCGGCCTTCGACTTTTCACAAAAATCGGCCGATTTCGTTCGACCCGACTTTTGCGAAAATCGGGTTTCATGAAACCCGACCCGACCCGAAAAAAGGCAAAGTCGCTCATCTCTACTTGTAGGTACTATATGCTATCTACTAATAGGATCATTCTCAATCTGGACACTGAAGGCATCAAAGAATCTCTAAATTGATTACATGGGTTTATTGATCCATCTATATTAGATGCAGTGCCAGGCACATACTCTTGCTTGTGTTGATCAGCTGAGACCCCAAAAGACCCGACTTTTGCGAAAGTCGGGTTTCATGAAACCCGACTCGACCAGAAAAAAGGCAAAGTCGCTCATCTCTACTCCTGAGTATATCACCAACCAAATCACAGAAAATTAGTTCAATCCCAAGAAAAAAGGTAAAGTGCAAGTAGTGCTACTCATGCAACTGCACCAAGCAATTTTTTGCCATAAATTATTCATATATAAGGATTTCAAAGACCCAATTAGCATATGGAGCCAAAATCAACTGATTTTAACCTGTATCACATTAGGGCATTAAATTAACATAACGGACCAAGCAACATTTTGGGTTTTACCCCTTAGCATGAATTTAATCCAAAACCTTAGCATATATAATAAGAAAAAATTCCCATGGGAAACTTCATATTGCAGGCAATAATTACCACAAACACCAATATATACCAACACCTTAATATACAAAAATAGACAAAAGGCCCATGCTGAACATTACATTGCAGACATTAAGGACCCAATATATGGAACAATCTCACCCCGTCCTTCACTGTAAGGGACGAACAAATTCATCAGGTGATAAGGTTATTACACCAGGCAGCGCCACTCCCGACGCATGTCCTCCTATCTAGATTCTTCAGGGGAGTAGAGGGCAATAAATCAGGGTCATCATATCCCCTCAGGCACGGTTGCCCATTGGTATGGCTTAAAAAAACAAAGTGGTACAGTGATGTGCTTACCTGATGAATTTGTTTGTCCCTTACAGTGAAGGACGGGGTGAGACTGTTCCATATATTGTGTCCTTAATGTCTGCAATGTAATGCTCAGCCAAACAAAAAGTGCAATAACACGCAATCAAAAAGACGCATATAAATATCCATGGTACCGCTGAACACATCATCTTGTCCCGCAAAAAACGAGCCACCATTCAGCATCATCAGCAAAAAAAAGTTATAGCTCGCAGAATAAAGCAATGCAAAAATAATTATTTTTTATATAAAATTGCTTTTATTGTATAAAAGCGCCAAAACATAAAAAAATGATATAATTGAGGTATCGCTGTAATCGTATTGAACTGAAGAATAAAGCTGCTTTATCAATTTTACCGGAGCGGAACCATGTAAACGCACCCCTCCCCAAAAAGAAATTCATGAAATGCTGGTTTTTGTTCATTCTGCCTCCCAAAAATTGGAATAAAAATCGATCAAAAAATGTCACGTGCACGAAAATGGTACCAATAAAAACGTCAACTCGTCCCACAAAAAATAAGACCTCACATGACTCGGTGGGTCAAAATACGGAAAAATTATAGCACTCAATATGTGGTGATGCAAAAAACTATTTTTACAATAAAAATCGTCTTTTAGCGTGCGACAGCCGCCAAAAATAAAAACCGCCATAAATAGTAAATCAAACCCCCGTTATCACCCCCTTAGGCTGGTTTCACACTTGCATTTTTTTTGCACAAAAAAACTCATGCGTTTGGACCGTGAAGAAGGCGGATTAGGTCGCCGAAACGCGTAGTCCCATTTGCGTTTATTTCTGCATGCACTCTGGTTCCTGATCCTTGTGGGTCGTCTTTTTAACCTTGTTGAAGAAATAAAGAAAAGCACCATATTACTCCAATCCTGGTTTGCTGAGTTCTTGCTGGATTTCCTTTTTGTTCTCCTATTGAAGGATTTACTCCTAATCCAGTCCGTGCAGGTACCTGATTACCAGGTGGGAAAAACCCATGAGTCTCATTGCTGCAGCTGGACAATGACATATATATATATATATATATATATATATATACACACCTTATCGTGTCTGTAACTGAAATCGCGGGACGCTGATTGGTCGCCGCTGCCAGGCCCCCCGCCAGGCCGTAACCAATCAGCGACAGGCGCAGCTGTTTGTAACGCCAATCAGCGGCCAGCGCAGTCGGGGGCAGCGCTCAATCAGCCGCAGGGATTATTAGTAAAAAGATTAAAAAAAATTAGTATCACCGACGGCCTCCAATGTCCTTTCCACCCGCCCGGCCTCGCAATCCCAGGAAGGCTTTGCGACTTAGACCCGCAATGACGTCACTCTCACGAGAGCACAACCTTATCAGTGGTATAAGCTGCAAAGCATTACTGGGAACGTGAGGCCGGGAGCGTGGAAAGGACATCGGAGGCCGTCGGAAGGTGGCCATGGGTAACAAAAACACAAACATACTCACCTTCTGACGGCTCCCGGACTCTGTCCCTCTTCTCCACGCTGCCGGCATCTTCCGTTCCCAGTAATGCTTTGCGCGAAATACCGCTGATGACATTGCGCTCTCGCGAGAGTGACGTCAGCAGCGGTCTTTGGCACAAAGCATTACTGGGAACGGAAGATGCCGGCAGTGTGGAGAGGAGGGACAGAGTCCGGGAGCTGTCGGATGGTAAGTATATCACATTTTTTATTTTAATCTGCCGCTGGCCATATTCTAGAGTACCCGATGCTTTAGAATAGGGCCAGCAGCTTATATATATATATATATATATATATACAGTATATATATATATATATATTAGTCACTTATATTTGTTTTGTGCGTGTAAACATTATATTTGAACATGGTATGTAATGATATTATGGTCTTCAATGGAGTATCTAAAAGAAGAGGTTGGACAAAGAAATGATAACACAATTTCTTTTTATTGTTAAATAATATATTTTTATTTAGGTTAATAATCCGCATGAAAAATCTGCATCAAATCCGCATCAAAAACGCATCAAATCCGCATGGATGTTCAGCTGCGTTTTCAGCCAAGAGAGGAAGAATCCGCGCAGAAAATTTCACAGGCAAATCCGCAACGTGTGTACATAGCCTTAAATTATGTGCACAACATTTTAGAGGAAGTCAAAAATAATGAACTTTTCCAACAGAAAAGGCTTCAGGAAAGTTTCCTTTTAGGGAGTTTTTGGTTGGGATTCTCTATTTCTTGAAGCGATTTTGACTTTTGAAGAGGTTTGGAATTTTTTTCCTAAAGCGTTCTATGCAGCTTTTTGATTGGACATTTTGGAGAGGATTCTTTCAGGAACTGTTTAAAAAAAAAACAAAAAAAGGGATTCAAGGCATTTTTAAAAAACCTTTTCATAAAAAGAAAATCTAAAAAAAAACACTCCTCACATGAACATCATAGATATAAATTGGGATAGTTATCCAAGAGTTTTTTTAAACTCATTTTTGAAGAGGATTTTTAGGAAAATCTACTCCAAAAATAACTCCTCAAAGAACTCTGTGCACATAGGGAATATTCACATTGCACTTTTTCTTTTTTTTTTTTTCCTGTCAGTGAAAAACGATGAATTTTTCAAGCAGAAGCATTTTCTTATGGTTTTTCTTGGGCATTTTCTGTTAACCCTCCGTCAGGCGCAATATAGATTCTCCTCAGTTCATGCGCAATGTGCCTGACAAGCACAGGTCAGAAAACCACCTATAGTAGCTACATATTTCAATTTCAGGACTATAGAAGTAGTCAGTGACCTTCATAAGAATGTATTAAAAGAGATTACACCAAATCAGATGCAAAAAAAAACATTTATTAACCATAAACTTATTAAAACTAAAAGTACCACTTTTCGGTAGTACCGCCAAATAGGCTCCAGTTATCTTTACTTAACTATTGCTTAAATATAAAATTATGGAAAAAAACTTAAAGGATATTGCACTTAGATGTTACTTAACTTTTTTGTGTGATTTTTGTTTTTTGCCACATTTTAACTATTATGCAATTTATTTTTCTGGAATATTCAAAATTGGGATTCTGTAGGTTTTTACATTATACACTTGTTTATATTTTCTCTCCACTAACCTTCCACCATGTATGGCATTCCATAGGTTCTCCCTTGTGCATTATTGTACATAGGTATCATTCAGGCTATTAGGACTTACACCGCCGGAGTTTTATTGTTACTCCCATAATTAATAAAATGGCATTTTTTTTTCCAATTGAAAACACTTATAAAACATTGATAAATACGCTCAAGCATCTTCCGAGAGTTAATTTAGTCTTCCAGTTGTCTTGTATTGCAGCGTATGAGGCGGCTTCATAGCTGAAAACTCCTCAAGAACCATCTTTATCTTAATTGCTTGGAGGTTTTGGAAACTTGTAAAGCTAAAAAACTCTCAAAAGCCTGAACATGTGAACTGAGCAATCCAAGGTACACGCAAGTACAAAAGGAGAGAGGACCCTGTACACAAGGGCTCACAGTCTACAGGGGATGGGTGAGGATACACTAGAAGAGGGTAGAGCTGGTCGTGCGGCGGTTCAGTAGACTGCAGGATCACTGCAGGTTGTAGGCTTTCCGGAAGAGGTAGAGCTTCAGGTTCCTTTTGAAGGTTTCCGTGGTAGACGAAAGTCTGATGTGTTGGGGTAGAGCAGTGTTCCCCAACTCCAGGCCTCAGTCCTCAAGAGTCACCAACAGGTCAGGTTTTAAGGATTTCCTTAGTATCGCCCAGGTGGTGGAATTATTGCCTGTGCAAGTGAGCAGATCTCACCTGTGCAATTTTCAGGGAAATCCTGAAAACATGACCTGTTGGTGGCTCTTGAGGACTGGACTTGGGGAACACTGGGGTAGAGAGTTATAGAGTATAGGGGAAGCATGGGAGAAGTCTTGTATGCGGTTGTGGGAAGAAGAGATAAGAGGGGAGTAGAGAAGGAGATCTTGAGAGGATTGAAGGTTGCATGCGGGTAAGTACCGGGAGACCATGTCACAGATGTATGGAGGAGACAGGTTGTGGATGGCTTTGTATGTCATAGTTAGGGTTTTGAACTGGAGCCTCTGACATTTTTTTTTAAATTAGTCCAAGTCAAAGGTGTATAAACGTGAATGTAATAATAACATTCAAAAACTGATAATAGTGGTAAAATCCTAACAATGTAAATTACAACACCGCACTTTGTCCGGCAGCTATAATGATATATCTCCAGTATCTGTGTGTGAGATTGTGTGATGACCTCCGCCAGGTCTCGTGTCTCCCCCCTGCTGCTTCTGCTGGAGATACGTTTTGCTGCTCATCACTGCAGTATTATTTTCTGTATTCTCCTGTCATTCAGTATCTGTAAGAAACAATTTAGGTCAACTTGATGGATGGTCGGAATTGTCCGAAAGAAAAACTGTATCCAGTAAATTGTCCGGATGTCAGCTGGAAATACTAAAGTATGCTTTGTCTCTCCTTTGTAATACAGAAAGCAGTAGACTGTACATCTATCTATCTATCTGACATCTATTAGCCATCTATTTATCTATTATTATCTATTATCTATCTTTCTATTATCTTTCTATTATCTATCTATCATCTACTATCTCTCTCTATCTATGTCTTTGGAAATCTCACTCGTGAATGCGCAATAGTGCCTCGGCGATTGCAGCGCCATCTTGGTCATTGGAAATTTTCTTTGCGCATGTGCAACCACATTTCTCATTCACCGCAGACAAACACATGTGTCTCTGCCATGAAAAGCTCCAACACTACCCTATATGAAGGGCTATAGTCACACATTCTCCCCCTATATAAACTGGGTATAACACCTCAACAATACAACCATAGAGGATCTCTTATACATATCATATATATATGAAAGCATAAACTTTCATCCATTATAAGTTTATACTTAAATATACAACACTGCCCTTCACCTCTCCAAACAAACCTATTTCAACACCTTCATCACCTCACTGTCCAATAACTAGTGTTGAGCTTTCCGATACCGCAAGTATAGGGTATCGGCCGATCTTAGCTGTATCGGAATTCTGATACTGACTTCCGATACTTTTTTCATATCGGATACCGGAATCGGAAGTTCCCATAATGCTATGAGCCCGCTCGCTTTGATTCAGCCAATGGGATTCCTCAGAAGTGTGGGCACATCCTGTTAGGCATGTAGGCATGTTAACTATTGGCATGGCTGTGATTGGCTGCTGAAATGATGTCATGATGCACTATAAAAGCCACCACCGCCATCATTTCTGGTCACTCTGCTGTTCCGTTAGGGACAGGCTGCTGTTGAAGACTGTGAGGGACAGTTAGAAATAGCGATTCCACAAAACCTATAGTGCTTAACCCAGGCTACATAAACCACCACTGTAGCTTTCATTTGCCTAGCAGCAGTGTTCACAGCTGTCTGCAAGGGCTGTGTGAGTGCGGCTCACGCTGTGGAGTGGGTCCTGCAGCCACGCCTGGTTGTAGGCCGCCCAGCGTGCCTCACTGCTGCCTCATACATATTTTTCTTTTTGAGCTGCATATTTTTTAAAAATTCTATCTAGTGTGCATCCATCCGTATCCATATACGTTGATTGCAAACACTAGTAGTAGACAGTGGAGCCTTTCTGCAGCCTTTCAGTGCTAGTGCCCACTTAGCTGCACTGTTCACGGCTGTCTGAGAGGTCTCTGACTGTGTGAGTGAAGCTCACGCTGACTAGTGTGTCCTGCAGCTACGTCTGGTTGTAGGCCGCTCAGCGTGTTACTGCCTCACACATTTTTCTTTTACTGCAGCTCATTTTTTTCTCCTATTAGTGTGCATCCATCCGTATCCATATACGGTGGTTGCAAACACTCTAGGAGTACACAGCGGAGCCTTTCTGAAGCCTGTCAGTGCTAATGCCCACTTAGCTGCACTGTTCACGGCTGTCTGAGAGGTCTCTGACTGTGTGTGAGTGCAGCTCACGCTGACTAGTGTGTCCTGCAGCTACGTCTGGTTGTAGGCTGCTCAGCGTGCGTCACTGCCTCACACATATTTTTCTTTAATTGTAGCTCATTTTTTCTTCTTCTATCAGTGTGCATCCATCCATATCCATCTACATTGGTTGGTTGCAAACACTATATAGGAGTAGATAGAGGAGCCTTTTTTCTGGCTTGTGCCCTTCAGCTGCAGCCAGATTAGTATTACCCAATTTTTTTGGAGCCTCATCTTTTGCATTGTAGTTTACCTGCCTGCATTGTAATAGCTCCAGAAAGTTGGTGATATTCTCACTTTCAAATCTTTGGTCACATCCTTTTAGTTTTTTTTCCCCCCCAAAAAAACAACAAAGTTCACCCAACACTACATTTGAAAGTTGTGTAGGCCACATTAGCTCCCATTAAAGTGTAGTCGACACACACTTCATAAAATTAGTGTTTCTTATACCTGTAACCAGCTGTTCAGGAATAAGCACACTAAGGCCTCCCTTTGTACTTTTCTGACTATCTTTCTCAGTCTAGCAAGATGAAGAAGGCAGGGAGTAAGGCACATGGCCGTGGGCGTGAAGTTTCAGCAGGGAGAGGACGTGGGGATTCTGCAGGGAGAGGACGTGGGGATTCTGCAGGGAGAGGACGTGGGGTTTCTGTGCCTGCTGTTGACACCAGTGAGTCAGCATCCCCCAGTTTTAGAAGGCATCAGTCCTTTATGCGCAGCTTTGTAGGACCTCACCGTACCCCACTGCTGTGGGAGGAACAAATTGAAGCCGTTGTCGGATGGATGGCAGCTAATGCATCGACTTCAATTACATCCACATCCTCTCAGGGCCAGAGCACTGAAGAGCAACCATCTGTCTCTTCACCACCTGCCAAAGTGCCCAGGCAGTCAGAGAGCCCTGGACAGGAGCCATCACAGTCTCTACTTCTGTTCTCGGAATCTGATGGTTTGGAAAGAGGGGGCCAGCCAAGCAGCATTCCAGAATGTGAAGAAGAGGGAGTATGCAGTGATGCGCAACTTCTTTGTTGCTCTGAATCTGAAGAGGCGGGTGGGCCAGTGCCTATGGTCAGCACACCTCAGTACGCATCAGATGATGACGAGACACAGGTGCCACTTTCTGTTGCGTACGGTGCTGGCGAGACAATCCAGGAGAAGCAGGTGTTTGAAGAGGGGAGTGTAGATGATGAGGTCCTTGACCCATCATGGCGTGAGGAACAGGAAGGTGGTGGGAGCAGCTCTGAGGAAGAGATTCCCCGAACGGCCAAAACCGGAGGGAGAGGGAGGGGGCAGACTTGGTTGCCTGTGGCCTCCACTTCGACACCCGTTAGGAGCATTCCACTTTCAAAAGGCGAAACGGGCACTCCCAAGACTTGCAGTGCGTGGTCCTTTTTTGACACAGTTGCAGATGACATTTGCTTTGTCAAATGCAAGCTGTGTCATCAAAGAGTCAAAAGAGGGAAAAAAGTCAGCAACCTCAATACCACTAATATGTGGACACATGTGCGGACCAAGCACGAGGTGGAGTTACAGACACACTGAAGACGTAGGCCAACGTAAAGCACCACCTACCACCTCTTCAGCTCGTGTTGGGGCCTCTTCCTCAGCTCACACACAGCTGGTTCGGCTTCCTCACAGGATCGCCAAGGAAGAACCTCTGGCACTGTTGTCCGGAGACCCTGTGACATTCCACCCACAGCACCACGTTCCAAGTCATCCTCACACTCCCAGGCCACTCGACAGCCATCGGTAGCACAGGCATGGGAGAAAAGGCGGCCATACTCGGCAAACCATCCCCGAGCACAGGCTCTGAATGATGGCATTGCCAAACTACTGGCACTTGAAATGCTCTCATTCAGGCTGGTGGAGACTGACACCTTCCGGGACTTCATGGCATTGGCAGTCCCACAATACACCGTGCCCAGCCGCTTTTATTTCAGCAGGCGAGCCATCCCTGCCCTGCAGAAACATGTGGAGGCAAACATAAAACATGCGCTACTAAACGCCGTCAGTAGCAAGGTCCACCTGACCACTGATGCGTGGACCAGTAACCATGGACAGGGACGATACCTTTCCCTCACTGTCCATTGGGTCAATGTTGTGGAGCCGGGTACAGATCTGTAGAGTGGCGCTCTACGTGTTCTGCCAGCTCCATGGATTGCAGGAATCCAGTCTCTACACATTGACTCCTCCTACTCAAGTTCCTCTGAAACAGCGCAGCAGGAGCCCGTTACGACCGATATGAGCACAGCCGTGGCCAAACGTCAACAGGCCGTACTGAAATTAATTTCTTTGGGGAATCGAAGCCACACAGTGCAGGAGCTCTGGAATGCTATCAAGCAGGAGAGCGACGTATGGTTTGTGCCAGCGAATCTCCAGCCGGGCTTGGTAGTGTGTGACAATGGCCGAAATCTGGTGGCAGCTCTTGGCCTAGGCAACCTCACTCACATCCCATGTCTGGCACATGTGCTCAACTTGGTCGTGCAGAGCTTTCTGAGGGACTATCCGGATCTTGATGCACTGCTGCACAAGGTCCGCATAGAGTGCGCTCACTTGCGGCGTTCCAGCACGGCAAGATCGCGCCTTGCTGCTCTGCAGCACCGACTACGCTTTCCGGAACATCGCATCATATGTGACCTACCCACCAGGTGGAATTCTACGTTACATATGTTGGAGCGGTTGTGTGAGCAGCAGGCAGCAGTCATGGAGTACCAGCTGCATCAGGCGCAAACAAGTCGCACTGTGCGCTGGTCACACTTAAGCACCACTGAGTGGGCCTCTATGAAGGACATCTGCCTCATTTTGCGTGCCTTCGATGATTCCACGCGGATGGCGAGTGCAGATGATGCACCAGTCAGCATGACTGTCCCCCTTATCTGCCTGCTTCAAAAAACACTGCAAGCACTAAGGGATGAGGTTTTGGAAGAGCTGGAGGATGAGGAGTCCCAAATGCCATCTGCTTCTGGACAGTCTGTGCCACGTGCTTCCTCACAAAGGCCTAGGTAGGGGACACTTTGTGAGGAGGATGAGGAGGAGTCGATGGAGGAGGAAGACATCTCTCCAGAGGAGGGAGGTGCACAAAGCTCTAGCCTGTATGTTTCGCGAGGGTGGGGTGATGCAGAGCAGGCAGAGATCACGCCTCAAGCAGGGGACAGTGGTTCTTTGGCAATTGGGATTCTGCAGTACATGGTTGATTTCATGCTGCAGTGCCTGAGAAACGACCGCCGCATCGCCCACATTCTCTACACGGCTGATTATTGGGTGTACACCCTCCTAGATCCTCGCTACTGGGACAACTTGCAAACCCTCATACCAACGTTGAACCGGGAGCGTAAACTGTGGGAGTACCAAGACACACTGGTGCAGTCCATCATGTTTTCCATTCCACCCGACAGCAGTGGAGCTAGTGCTTTACAAAGCACCTCTGTGCGTCAAGCCAGTGGAGGAAACTCAGCACAAAGAGGGAGCAGAGGCAGCCCCTCAGCACAAGGCAACACCACTATGGCCCAAATGTGGCAAAGTTTTATGTTTCCGCCACAATTGTCTACACCATCACTGACGGCTCCAGTCAGCAGGAGGCAACGTTTCCGTCAGATGGTGACAGATTACATGTCTTGCCCTGTGACTGTACTCCCCCTTCAAGTTTTGGGTCTCTAAGCTGGATACATGGCCAGAGCTTAGCCAGTATGCATTGGAGGTGCTTGCTTGCCCTGCTGCCAGTGTATTATCGGAACGCGTCTTTAGTGCCGCAGGTGGTGTACTAACAGACCGTCGCACGCGACTTTCTTCCGATAACGTCGACCGGCTTACTTTTCTGAAAATGAACAAGGCCTGGATCTCCCCAGAATTTGCCAGTCCTCTTCCCGACTAAATAATTGGTTGGCAACTGTATCCAGGTCTCCTGTTGTGTTCATGTTTCTACCACCTGAACTATAATCCCTGGGCTTCAACACAGCCAGTTGTCGCTCAGATGTGTTGTCTGCACAGAGAAAAACACTAGCTCCTGTGTTAGTCGGGTTCAGTAATGCCAGCTGCTCCCCTGCTGTGTGGACGGCAAAGTCTCCTGCTCCATCCACATTCAAACTACTACTGATTTTTAACCCTGCTCCACTTAGGCCTCTGGCTCCACTGTCTCTAATATTTCCCCTGGCCTCCAACCCCGCCAGTGACAGCTCTTAAGTGGTGTCTGCACAATCCACACTTGTTCCAGGGTTACTTGGCCTCAGTCACGTCAGTTGATCCCCTGATATGTGTCCGGCAAGGTCTCCTGCTCTGTCCACATTCCCATTACTAGTAGTGTGAATGAGGACTGAGCAGGAGACCCTGCCAGACACACATCAGGGGATCAACTGACGTGACTGAGCCACAGTTACACAGGAACAAGTGTGGATTGTGCTGACGCCACTTCTGAGCTGTCACTGGCGGGGTTGGAGGCCAGGGGAAATACTAGAGACAGTGGAGCCTGAGGCCTAAGTGGAGCACGGTTACAATCAGTAGTAGTCTACAACCTCTATAAAACGTGCTGCAAATTGGCCTCCGCCTGCTCCATGCCTCATCCTGGGCTCCAACTACGCCAGTTGGTGTTTAGAAATGCCGTCTTCGCAGAGAAAAACACACTCGCTACTGTGTCTGTGGGGTTCAGCAATGCCAGCTGTTCCCCTGCTGTCTAGATGGCAAAGTCTCCTGCTCCATCCACTTGTCAACACCATCAGGCCTCAGCCTGCTCCATGCCTCATCCTGGGCTCCAACAACGCCAGTTGGTGTTCAGAAGTGCCGTCTTCGCAGAGAAAAACACACTCTCTACTGTGTCTGTGGGGTTCACTAATGCCAGCTGTTCCCCTGCTGTCTAGACGGCAAAGTCTCCTGCTCCATCCACATGCCAACACCATCAGGCCTCAGCCTGCTCCATGCCTCATCCTGGGCTCCAACAACGCCAGTTGGTGTTCAGAAGTGCCGTCTTCGTAGAGAAACACACTAGCTCCTGGGTTAGTGGGGTTAAGTAATGACAGCTGTTCCCCTGCTGTGTAGACAGCAAAGTCTCCTGCTCCATCCACATGCCAACACCATCAGGCCTCATCCTGGGCTCCAACAACGCCAGTTGGTGTTCAGAAGTGCCGTCTTCGCAGAGAAAAACACACTCGCTACTGTGTCTGTGGGGTTCAGTAATGCCAGCTGTTCCCCTGCTGTCTAGACGGCAAAGTCTCCTGCTCCATCCACATGCCAACACCATCAGGCCTCAGACTGCTCCATGCCTCATCCTGGGCTCCAACAGCGCCAGTTGGTGTTCAGAAGTGCCGTCTTCGCAGAGAAACACACTAGCTCCTGGGTTAGTGGGGTTCAGTAATGACAGCTGTTCCCCTGCTGTGTAGACAGCAAAGTCTCCTGCTCCATCCACATGCCAACACCATCAGGCCTCAGCCTGCTCCATGCCTCATCCTGGGCTCCAACAACGCCAGTTGGTGTTCAGAAGTGCCGTCTTCGCAGAGAAAAACACACTCGCTACTGTGTCTGTGGGTTTCAGTAATGCCACCTGGTCCCCTGCTGTCTAGATGGTAAAGTCTCCTGCTCCATCCACATGCCAACACCATCAGGCCTCAGACTGCTCCACGCCTCATCCTGGGCTCCAACAATGCCAGTTGGTGTTCAGAAGTGCCGTCTTCGCAGAGAAACACACACTAGCTCCTGTGTTAGTGGGGTTCAGTAATGCCAGCTGTTCCCCTGCTGTGTAGACGGCAAAGTCTAGTGCTGCCTCCACATGCCAACAACATCAAGCCTCAGCCTGCTCCATGCCTCATCCTGGGCTCCAACAACGCCAGTTGGTGTTCAGAAGTGCCGTCTTCGCAGAGAAAAACACACTCGCTACTGTGTCTGTGGGGTTCAGTAATGCCAGCTGTTCCCCTGCTGTCTAGAGGCAAAGTCTCCTGCTCCATCCACATGCCAACAACATCAGGCCTCAGCCTGCTCCATGCCTCATCCTGGGCTCCAACAACGCCAGTTGGTGTTCAGAAGTGCCATCTTCGCAGAGAAACAAACACTAGCTCCTGTGTTAGTGGGGTTCAGTAATGCCAGCTGTTCCCCTGCTGTGTAGACGGCAAAGTCTCCTGCTCCATCCACATGCAAACTACTACAGATTTGTAACTGTGCTCCACTTAGGCCTCTGGCTCCACTGTCTCTAGTTTTTCCCCAGGCCTTCAACTCCGCCAGTTCCTGCTCTGAAGTGGCGTCTGCACAATCCACACTTGTTCCTGAGTTACTGTGGCTCAGTCACGTCAGTTGATTCCCTGATGTGTGTCCGGCAAGGTCTCCTGCTCTGTCCACATTCCCATTACTAGTAGTGTGAATGAGGACTGAGCAGGAGACCTTGCCAGACACACATCAGGGGATCAACTGACGTGACTGAGCCACAGTTACACAGGAACAAGTGTATTGTGCAGACACCACTTCAGAGCAGGAACTGGCGGGGTTGGAGGCCAGCGGAAATACTAGAGACAGTGGAGCCGGAGGCCATAGTGGAGCACGGTTACAATTAGTAGTAGTCTACAACCTCTATGGAACCAGCTGCAAGTTGGCCTCCGCCTGCTGCATGCTTCATCCTGGGCTACAACACAGCCAGTTGTAGCCTGGAAGTGCTGTCCGCACAGATTGAAACACTCGCTCCAGTGTTTGTGGGGTTCAGTAGCGCCAGCTGTTCCCCTGCTGTGTGGATGGCAAAGTCTTATGCTGCCTCCAAACTCACACTACATCGTATTTTCTCCTCGCTCCAAGTAGGCCTCAGCCTGCTCGGAGCATTGATCCTGGGCTACAACACAGCCAGTTGTAGCCTGGAAGTGCCGTCCGCACAGATTGAAACACTCGCTCCGGTGTCTGTGGGGTTCAGTAACGCCAGATGTTCCCCTGCTGTGTGGATGGCAAAGTCTCATGCTGCCTCCAAACTCACACTACATCATATTTTCTCCTCGCTCCAAGTAGGCCTCAGCCTGCTCGAAGCATTGATCCTGGGCTACAACACAGCCAGTTGTAGCCTGGAAGTGCCGTCCGCACAGATTGAAACACTCGCTCCGGTGTCTGTGGGGTTCAGTAACGCCAGATGCTCCCCTGCTGTGTGGATGGCAAAGTCTCATGCTGCCTCCAAACTCACACTACATCGTATTTTCTCCTCGCTCCAAGTAGGCCTCAGCCTGCTCGGAGCATTGATACTGGGCTACAACACAGCCAGTTATAGCCTGGAAGTGCCGTCCGCACAGATGGAAACACTCGCTCCGGTGCCTGTGGGGTTCAGTAACGCCAGCTGTTCCCCTGCTGTGTGGATGGCAAAGTCTCCTGCTGTCTACACAGTCACACTACTACTGATTTTTAACCGTGCTCCACTTAGGCCTCTGGCTCTACTGTCTCTAGTATTTCCCCTGGCCTCCAACCCCGCCTGTCGCTGCTCTGAAGTGGTGTCTGCACAATCCACTCTTGTTCCTGTGTTACTGTGGCTCAGGCACGTCAGTTGATCCACTGATGTGTGTCCGCCAAGGTCTCCCGCTCTGTCCCCATTCCCATTACTAGTAGTGGGAATGTGGACAGAGCAGGAGACCTTGCCTGACACACATCAGTGGATCAACTGACGTAAATGAGCCCCAGTCACACAGGAACAAGTGTGGATTGTGCACACGCCACTTCAGAGCAGCGACTGGTGGGGTTGGAGGTCAGGGGAAATTCTAGAGACAGTAGAGCCAGAGGCCTAAGTGGAGCCAGGTTAAAATCAGTAGTTGTGTACAACCAATATAAAACTCGCTCCAAGTAGGCCTCAGCCTGCTGCATGATTGACCCCTGGGCTCCAACATCGCCAGTTGCAGCTCAGAAGTGTCTTTTGCACGGGTACTCCCTCCTGCCCAGCCTGGTTCCAGCCCGCCTGCTGTTTCCGGGTAGTGTCAACGTCAGTTTGCCACCGATACGTTGTCCTGTTGTGTTGCAGTCGTGTTAGCTGAGTCTATGGTGCCTGAAGTTTTGGTGCTTCCTATGTGGGCTGCGGGTTCTGGTAATAAAGGCTGGTTCCGTAGTGCCAATAGGACAAGCACCCCCTGTTGGACTGTGGGTTTCGGAAACTGCGTCCTGCTCGTGGTCTTGCAACTTTGTTGATCATGGGTACCTTCTGCTACCCATCCGGGTTCCAGCACTGTCAGCTGGTTCTTGACAGAGCCTTTGGCCTAGGTGCCTCCTTCTCGGTATCCGAGTTCCAGCAATGTCTGCTGGTCCTTGGTAGTGCTTTTTAGCACAGGTACCTCCTGCTTGGAAACCGTGTTCCAGCACCGTCAGCTGGTCCACAGTTGTGCCATTGGCTCTTGTTCCTTCTGCTGCCACTCTGGGTTCCAGCACCGTCAGCTGGTTCTCGGTAGTGCCATAGAGTATTGTAGCTTCTGCTACTTATCCGGGTTCCAGCACCGTCAGCTGGTTCTCGGCAGAGCCTTTGGCCTAGGTGCCTCCTTCTCAATATCCGAGCTCCAGCAACGTCTGCTGGTCCTTGGTAGTGCTTTTTAGCACAGGTACCTCCTGCTTAGAAACCGTGTTCCAGCACTGTCAGCTGGTCCACGGTTGTGCCATTGGCTCTTGTTCCTTCTGCTGCCACTCTGGGTTCCAGCACCGTCAGCTGGTTCTCGGTAGTGCCATAGAGTATTGTAGCTTCTGCTACCTATCCGGCTTCCAGCACCGTCATCTGGTTCTCGGCAGAGCCTTTGGCCTAGTTGCCACCTTCTCGGTATCCAAGTTCCAGCAACGTCTGCTGGTCCTTGGTAGTGCTTTTTAGCACAGGTACCTCCTGCTTAGAAACCGTGTTCCAGCACCATCAGCTGGTCCACGGTTGTCCCATTGGCTCTTGTTCCTTCTGCTGCCCCTCCGGGTTCCATCACCATCAGCTGGTCCTCGCTAGTGTCATTTGCTCTTGCAGCTTCTGCTACCCATCCGGGTTCCAGCACCGTCAGCTGGTTCTCGTCTGTGCCTTTGGCCTAGGTGCCTCCTTCTTGGTATCCGAGTTCCAGCACCGTCAGCTGGTCCACAGTTGTGCCATTGGCTCTTGTTCATTCTGCTGCCCCTCTGGGTTCCAGTACCGTCAGCTGGTTCTCGGCAGTTCCTCAGCCTTCTTGTACCTTCTGCTACTTTTCCAAGTTCAAGCTTGTGGAAATGGTTTTTGATTCTCACTCTGGATCTCCCTGACAATGACTCTGAAGACGATGACCCTGAAGACCATACAGAAGAATACCTAAAAGATGACCCTGAAGAAGATGACCAAGAGGACAAAGAACAGGAAGACAACCACCAAGATGCAGAACAACAAGAGACAGAAGACCAAGAAGCATAAAAATCAAAAGCAGAATAACATAAAGCATAAGACTAAAAATCAGAGCAAATGATATTATCTAATTTATAAGCAGAAGAAGACTGAGCAGTGTTTGGGGGTGAGTCCGTTCCTCCTCGTGGTGCCCCTGGAAAAGGCCTGCTGCTGCAGGCTAAACTTAACGTGGACAAATCCTGTTGTAAATCTGTTGTCACAGGCTGAACGGAAGGTGTAATCTTCAAACTTTTATAGATAACAACTACAGGAATGCCTGACACAAATAAGAATATGATGAAGAAGAATAGGAAGAAGCTGAAGAAGTTGAAAATGAAGAATAATAGTTGAATAAGAAGAATATGAAGAATGTAAAATAAAAATTAAATAGGAAGAAGGTGAAGAAGAAGAAGATGAATAAGGTGAAGAAGAAGTTGATGAAAAAGATGCTGCTGAGGATGATGAAGGAGAAAGTATGGGAGAAGTAAAAAAGAAGGTGAAGAGCATGGAATTAGTGAAACATACATATCTGACAAAATATAAAAGAGGTTTACATAGTAAATATCTTTGTAACTCCAAACGTCTTTAAAAAAAAAAAAATAATTCCTGCTATTCCATTTGATTGGGCTAAAACTCTATGGCTTTAATGTCTCCTACACCTCTCACAATACATTCTACATTCTTATTAGTTGTGTTTCTTCATGTAGAATTAACCTACAGGGAAAGAAAGGTTTTTTTTTTAATTCCGATATTTCAGTTCCATTGACTTGAATGGGACTTCCGGGATCTGAATCGGCGATACCCGATAGATCGGCTGATCCATTCCGATCCGATATTTTCCAGTATCGGGTGGTATCGCTCAACACTACCAATAACCCTAAACGTCTCATTGACACTTTTCATTCCCTGCTCACCCCAAGAGTACAGGCCCCAACTATGGATCTCCATGCTGGCTAATTATTTCAAAGAAAAAATTGGCCATATACGACAGGAAATTATCTCCCAATCCCCTCATACCATGCACTGTCCTCCCTCCCCCACTGCATCTAGCTCACTCTGACTTGGAACCAGTCACAGAAGAAGAAGTAAGCAGGCTCCTTGCATCTTCTCGCCCTACCACTTGCACCAGTGACCCCACTGGTTTACATCTCTTTCAGTCCCTTTCCCCTGCTGTCATCACTCACCTAACAAAAATATTCAACCTCTCTCCTCCGGTATATTTTCCTCCTCATTTAAGCATGCCATCATACAGCCATTAGTTAAAAAAACTACCCCTGAACCAAAACTGTGCCGCTAACTATAGACTTGTCTTTAATCTTTCCTTCATCTCTAAGCTCCTGGAATGCCTGGTCCACTCCAGTCTTATATGCTATCTGTCAGATAACTCTCTTCTCCAGCCTCTACAATCTGGTTTCCGCTCTCTACACTCTACTGAAACTGCCCTCACTAAAGTCTCTAATGATCCACTAACAGCTAAATCTAATGGTCACTACTCGTTGCTAATTCTCTTGGATCTCTCCGCAGCATTCAACACTGTGGATCATCAGCTCCTCCTCACCATGCTCTGTTCCATCAGCCTCAAGGACACCATTCTCTCTTGGTTCTCCTACTATCTCTCTGACCGCTCCTTCACTGTATCTTTTTTCTGGCTCCTCCTCCTCTCATCTTCCCATTACTGTTGGGGTTCCCCAAGGATCAGTCCTAGGCCCCCTCCTCTTCTCTTTGTATACTGCCCCTTTTGTTCAAACAATCAGTAGATTTGGTTTCCAGTACCATCTCTATGCTGATGACACCCAATTATACGCTTCTTCTCCTGACATCACACCTACATTTTTAGAAAACACCAGTGATTGTCTTACCACTGTCTCTAACATCATGTCCTCCCTCTATCTGAAACTGGACCTGTCAAAAACTGAAATCCTTATGTTTCCTCCCTCTACTAATGGACCTATGCCCAACATTGCCATTTCCGTGTGTGGTTCCACTATTACTCCCCAGCAACATGCCCGCTGTCTTGGGGTCATACTTGATTCCGAGCTTTCATTCATTCTCCACATCCGATCACTGTGTCGCTCTTGTTATCTGCACCTCAAAAACATTTCTAGAATTCGACCCTTTCTTACTTTCGACTCTGCAAAAACTCTTACTGTTTCTCTTATTCATTCTCGTCTGGACTATTGTAACTCTCTTCTAATCGGTCTCCCTCTTACCAAACTCTCCCCTCTCCAATCTGTCTTGAATGCTGCAGCCAGGATCATATTCCTCACCAGTTGTTATACCGATGACTCTACCTTGTGCCAGTCACTACACTGGCTACCCATCCACTCCAGAATCCAGTACAAACTCATTCCCCTCACCCACAAAGCACTCCATGGCTCAGCACCACCCTACATCTCCTCCCTCGTCTCAGCCTACCACCCTACCCGTGCCCTCCATTCTGCCAATGTCCTGAGGTTAACATACTCAATAATCAGAACCTCCCACTCCCGTCTCCAAGACTTTTCACGTGCTGCACCAATTCTTTGGAATGCACTACCCAGGTTAATACGATTAATCCATAATCCCCACAGTTTTTAGTGGGCCCTAAAAACGCATTTGTTCTGACTGGCCTACTGTTATAATTGGGTCAACGAGGAGGAAAACAAAACCAAGCTAAGTCACAGAAAACCAGAGAGGTTGGTAACTACGTGGATTGCAGACCCCAGATCCTAACCACACAACAGCAGCCGTGGAGCGTACCTACGATGATTCTAGATGCCTCGTCACAGCCGGAGGACTAAATGAGCCTAAAGCAAGAAAAGGGGAAAACTAAACTGCCCAGAGCAGACCGCAAAGGAACAGACAGCCCCCACACAAGAATTGATGGTGAAACAAGATGAAAGCACAAACACAGGTAGGAAAATAGGCTGAGCAAACGATGGGGCCCACACTTACTAGAAAGGACAGGAAAGGAAAGATACTGTCAACAATCACGCCAAAAAACCCTGCAAAAATGTCCAACACTTCTGATAGCAAAAAAAACCCTGAAGTCACTAGACTTCACCCACTATATCAGCACTCTGGCATATTCTGAGAACAGAGCAAAAATAGGCCAATCTAATAAGGTACAAACAGCAAACTGGCACATACAGTAACATAAGAGTGGAAAATTAGCACAGACCCAGCCGGGGCTGGCTGACCACACAAAAAGCTGAATAGACCAAACCAAATCAAATGTGAATAGCAGAGACAACTTAGCTTGAGATGGCAGGAACTGAGCTGGAAACTAAGACCTCAGGAGGCAGGAAAAAATCGCCAGCATAGAAATAGGGAGTCGGCTGTCTTAAATCCAGTCTGAGACTCCAGATGTCCAATCCTCATCCTCATTATCAGGTGGCAGATCTCTGTTAATTAGATCAGCTTCATTACCCCCTGCCACCACCAGAGGGAGCCCAGAATGAGAACTCACAACTCCTCTGTCAGCACAAACAGTTCCCTCACCAGAAACCAGAGGCAGACCAGAAAATGAGTTCACAACAGTACCCCCCTTGAGGAGGGGTCACTGAACCCTCCTCCACACCACCAGGCCCATCAGGATGGGCCCGGTGAAGAGCACAAACCAATCTATTGGCATGAATGTCAGAGGCAGAGACCCAAGAATTATCCTCCTGGTCATAACCCTTCCATTTGACCAAATACTGGAGTCTCCGTCTAGCCAAATGATAATCTAATATTTTCTCTACCTCATATTCCACATTGCCTTTAACCAGTACAGGGTCAGGAGGTGCCGCCATAGGAACTACTGGCTCAACAAACCTTTTCTACAGCGATTTGTGAAATACGTTATGGATCTTAAACGCAACTGGAAGAGCCAATCGAAAAGAAACAGGATTAAGAATCTCCAAAATCTTATAAGGACCAATAAATCTTGGCTTGAACTCTGGAGACACAACCTTCATAGATATATTCTTGGACGACAACCAAACCATATCACCCACTTTAAACCGGGGACCAATGGTCCTATGCCGGTTGGAAAACCGCTGGGCCTGTTCCTGAGAGAGTGACAACTTATCCACCACTTGGTCCCAAATCTGCTGCATTCTCTCTACAACAGTGTCCACACCTAGGCAGGCTGGAGATTCCACTTGCCCTGAAGAAAATCGAGGATGAAACCCAAAGTTACAGAAAAAGGGCGACATCAAGGTGGCAGAACTAGCTCTATTGTTTAGCGCAAATTCGGCCAAGGGCAAAAATGATACCCAGTCATCCTGATCACAGATATAAAACATCTTAAATAGGACTCCAAAGTCAGGTTTGTTCTCTCAGTCTGCCCATTGGTCTGAGGATGAAACACAGGGGAGAAAGACAACTGAATTCTCAGATTGGAACAAAAGGCTTTCCATAATCTGGTAACAAACTGGACTCCTCTGTCTGACACAATGTTCTCAGGAATCCCATGCAACCGAACCACTTGTTTTAAAAACAAAGGCACCAACTTTGAGGAAGATGGCTACTTTGGGAGTGGTACAGGATGGACCATCTTAGATAATCTATCACAAATCACCCAGATAACAGTCATTCTCTGCACCTGTACCATTGTAAATACACACCTGTACTCTGTATCTCCCTCACCTCATTGTAGATTGTACGCTCTCACGAGCAGGGTCGTCTTATTTCATCTTATTTTGCTTTAATTATTGTATTGTTAGCGTTGTTACTTATGACTTGTGTTTTGAAACTGTTAAACTGTAAAGCGCTGCGGAATATGTTGGCGCTATATAAATAAAGATTATTATTATTATTATTATTATTCTCTGAGAGACAGGAAGATCAGAAATAAAATCTATTGAGATATGGGTCCATGGCCTCTTGGGCACCGGCAGGGGCATCAACAACCCACTAGAACGAGAGCAGGGTTTAGACTGAGAACAAGTCCCACAGGACTGCACAAAATTCCTGACATCATGAGATAAGGCAGGCCACCAAAATGACCGACTCGCCAAATCTCTGGTACCAAAAATACCTGGATGACCAGCCAATGCGGAGCAATGAACTTCAGACATCACTCTCTTCCTCCACTGGTCAGGAACATACAATTTTCCCATAGGACAACGCTCAGGTTTATCCTCCTGAAATTCCTCCAGTGCGCGTCTCAAATCAGGCAAAATGGCAGAAAGAACTACCCCCTCACCTAGGATGGTAGTAGGCTCGGTCACAATAAGAGAATCAGCAAAGAAACTCCTAGAAAGGGCATCTGCCTTAACATTCTTAGTGCCCGGAAGAAAAGAGACCACAAAATTAAAACACGTGAAAAACAAGGCCCACCTAGCCTGTCTAGGATTCAAGCGTTTGGCCAACTACAGGTAAATCAAATTCTTGTGGTCAGTGAGGACCACAACTTGATGTCTAGTTCCTGCCAACCAATGTCTCCACTCTTCAAATGCCCATTTCATGGCTAACAATTCCCGATTCCCCACATCATAGTTGCGTTCAGATCAGGAGAACTTTTGAGATGATTACCTACGATGATTCTAGACACCTCATCACAGCCTGAGGACTAAATAAGCTTATAGCAAGAAAAGGGGAAATCTAAACTGCCCCAGAGCAGACCCCAAAGGAATAGACAGCCCCCACATATGTATTGATGGTGAAACAAGATGAAAGCACAAACACAGGTAGGAAAATAGGCTGAACAAATGATGGGGCCCACACTAACTAGAAAGGACAGGAAAGGAAAGATATTGTCTGCAATCACGCCAAAAAACCCTGCAAAAATGTCCAACACTTCTGTTGCCAAAAAAACCCTGAAGTCACTAGACTTCACCCACTATATCAGCACTCTGGCATATTCTGAGAACAGAGCAAAAAGAGGCCAATCTAATAAGGGACAAAAAGCAAACTGGCACATACAGTAACATAAGAGTGGAAATTCAGCACAGCCCCAGCCGGGGCTGGCTGACCGCACAAAAAACTGAATAGACCAAACCAAATCAAATGTGAACATTAGCAGAGACAACTTAGCTTGAGATGGCAGGAACTGAGCTGGAAACTAAGACCTCAGGAGGCAGGAAAAAATCGCCAGCATAGGAATAGGGAGTTGGCTGTCTTAAATCCAGTCTGAGACTCCAGATGTCCAATCCTCATCCTCATTATCAGGTGGCAGGTCTCTGTTAATTAGATCAGCTTCATTACCTCCTGCCACCACCAGAGGGAGCCTGGAAAGAGAACTCACAACTCCTCTGTCAGCACAAACCGTTCCCTCACCAGAGACCAGAGACAGACCAGAAAATGAGTTCACAACCGTACCCCCCCTACCATCTCAACGCATTAACCTAACTATCCCTGTGTGGCCCATTCAAAATCTTTTACCATAACCAGGTTCCTCGTATCATGTTCTCACATGCTTTATGCATTTAATAGCCCTCTGTGTCTGTACTGTTACCTACTCAGTCCGATAACCGGTTCATGCAGCCTTACATGAACACCCGATTCTTGCACTTTGGCTGATCCGAACAACGAAAACAAATGTTACCATCCATCTTTCGTGCTTCCCCTTTTTCCTCGTATATTTTAATCTTGCGAGCGTAGATGGTCATAATAATAATTTTATTTCTATAGCGCCAACATATTCTGCAGCACTTTACATTTTAGAGGGGATTTGTACAGACAATAGACATTACAGCATACCAATAAACACATAGATCAAAACAGATACCAAGAGGAATGAGGGCACTGAAAGAACTCATGTAAGGAAAATGGATTATTCCTAAGTGGAATAGAAACACCCCCCCATGTGCTGGGGCTGGCAACTTATTAACCTTGAGGTCAGAGGGAGTTCTGTTACCCTCACAGGGCACAAAACGCCACCTCTGCCTACTGATGGAAATTCCATATAATGCCCGATTATCAGCAACACTCGAGTCTAAAGGCCCCTTTACATTTAGCGATGCACCAGTGATCCCGACCACGATACGACCCGGTCAGGATCGCTGGTGCATCGCTAAATGGTCACTAGTGAGCTGCCACACAGGCAGATCTCACTAGCGATGCAGCAGCGGTCGCTCTTACCTTTCAGATGCGGCAATTGTGTCTGTCACCGCCTGAGTCCATGGCTCGCTCGTCGGCGCCAGCAGGAAGCCGATGGCGAGAAATGGACCAGGCCGATCTCGTGCGATCAGCGATAGCCAGCGGGGGAGCCGGTCAGAGGTAAGTATCATATGTAGTGATATCGCTAGCAATATTGCTGCTGCGTCACAAAATCGGTGACGCTTTAGCGATATTGCTAGCGATATCGCTATGTGTAATGCCCCCTTTATAGTCACAGTATGGTCATTTCTATTAAAGATTTTTGTGACAATGTAGAGTGATTTCATAACTCAGAAAAAAACATTCAAAATGTTGACAAATAAAAAAAGAAAATTAAGCGTATGTGCACACGGTGCAGATTCTGTGCAGTTCTGCAGCAGATTTGGCCCTGCATAACTGCAAGTAATGTACAGTACCATTTAAGGCTATGTAAAACAAAAAACGCTGTGCACATGCTGCAGATTTTTCCGTGCAGATTTGGTGCAGATTTAAAACTACAGCATCTCACTTCTTTTGTGCAGTTCT
The DNA here is from genome assembly GCF_039654945.1 of Dendrobates tinctorius. Classification (NCBI taxonomy): domain Eukaryota; kingdom Metazoa; phylum Chordata; class Amphibia; order Anura; family Dendrobatidae; genus Dendrobates; species Dendrobates tinctorius. The sequence continues at coordinate 3,809,932 of NW_027362000.1, read as the reverse complement.
GCAGCAGTTTTTCATCTGCTCCATTATAGAAATCTGCAGGTGAAAACTGCAGGGGAAATCCGCACAAAAACTGCACTAAAACTGCAGGTATTTTCCCTGCAGATTTAGCAAAATCTGCGCGGAAAATTCCACAGCAGAATCCGCACCGTGTGCACATAGCCTATGACATGCTATAATTTATATTCTTGATATTAAGCCATAACGGGATGAGTCTTGTGACAAAAAAATCCCCAGCAGCATCACAATGTGTGAAGAAAAAAAATCCATGGTTATTAAACCAATTGGAAAAGAGGAGATACATCAAGGGGAGTGAAGGCAAACAACATCCCTAAAGAGTTACACCTAGTTTATAATCTGTGTTGAGACTGCACAATTTTAATGTGTTCAATTTTTGAATCCATTGTAACTCCCTAATTTTCAGCATTTCTACTCGATCACCACCTCTTGTAAGAGGTGGCACATGGACAATAATCCTAAATGTCAAATCTTTTTCAAAGCATCTAATTTCTGTAAAATGTTTGGATGCCGGTAGATTTAATCTTTTTTTATGTATTGGATATCTATGATGATTCAAACTTATTTTAAAATCCCAGGTTGTCTACCCCACATACCACCAGTTACAGGGGTGTGGTAGGGGCCGGGCTTGGGGGGTGGACCACTGCTTACCAGACGAGGCACAGACGAGATGGAGACAGTATTCAGGTGTAACAGTTCCAGGTTTATTTTGTGGTCCTCTTGACGACCACTGCCACGTACCGCAGCCACCTGTACAATTCTCCGTTTCCAGGCCCAGGTACCTTTTCACCTGTCTTTTAGTCGTGTTGGCGCCCCTCGCGGATCTTTCACTGGGGCCGTCCTAGATGCATCTACCGCCAGCGCTTCACCTGCCTGAGGTCGCCATCCAGTCGGTACTCCCGGGGCCTCACTTGTCCTGCGGTAAGTCAGCACGCCTGTCCTGCAGTGCATCGTGTCAGGGCAACCCCCCTGACTGTCCTCTCTGTCCATCCGATGGCCGAGCTTTCTCCGTTCTTTGTCCTCTGTTTTCTTCTACTAAGCTCCTCCCGGGACTGAACTCCTCTTGAGCCCCGCCTACTTCTATTTATCCCCTCTGCCACAGGGGAATTCCCCTCCCAGGCTCCTATCTCCCCACCCCCCATGACTAAGCATATCCTGAGCCATAAGCTGATGTATAGTCCAAAACTACTCTCCCCTGCCATCTTGTGGTCATTTCTCAGTACTGCACTCTCCTATCCTGCCTTCCCTAGCTGTCATCCTTCTATCCTGTCAGTCTCTGTCTCTGGTGTACAAACCGGACCCTGTTATGATTGAGTCACCGAGGAGGAAAAAACAAAACACAAGCTCAGCCCAGAAAATCAGAGAGGTTGGAAACTAGCAGATTGCAGACTCCTAATCCTATCACACAACTAGCAGTAGCCGTGGAGTGTTCCTACGGTGACACCTCGTCACAGCCGGAGATCTAAATAAGCCTAAAGAGAGAAAAGGGAAAAACTGACTGCCCCAGAGGAGACCCCAAAGCAATAGGCAGCCCCCAACATATAATGATGGTGAAGCAAGATGAAAACACTAACACAGATAGAAAGATAGGTTGAGCAAACGATGGGGCCCAAGCTAACTAAAAAGGACAGGACAGAAAAGCTGCTGTCTGCAATCCGAGAAAACCCTGCTAAAAATATTACCAACACAACTGATAAGCAAAAAGGACCCTGAAGTCACTAGACTTCAAACCCTATATCAGCACTCAGAATATTCTGAAAGAAAGAGAACACTGATCAAGGAAAAAGAATCCATCACACCCCCAGCTGGGGATGGCAGAACTCAGAAAACAAGGTAAACAAAACCAAAACTAATAAGTTCAATAGCAGAGCAAAAACTTATCTTTGGGAAGCAGGAATCAGACTGGTCTCCAAGAATCCAGCAGAGATATCACCAGCACCTCAGAAGGGAGTCGGCTGCCTTATATCCAGTCTGAAGTTCCCGTTACCCAGTCACAATCCACCTGATCAGGTGTTTGGTTTCTTTCATCCAAATCAGCATCACTACCTTCCTTCACCAGAAGAGGGAGATCCTCGGACACAAAAGGTGAATGAACAGATGAGCTCACAACAGTCCCCTCCTACTGCCAGTCACGTCTGTCCGTCAAGTCACCTTCCCCACAGTCCCCCTCCTTTTGTCCATTGTTGTCCAGACAATCACCCTACCTACGTCGTTCTAAAGCTTATCCACAGTCTGTTGTCGGACCAGCCGTTGGCCGCGCCCGCCACTCACGGGGGCCGAACTAAATCGGGAGCACCATCCTCCAAGCAGCCTACTGCTACTCGCCAGCGTGCACGCCACGTGAAAACTTTTCGGGTTGGTGAGGTCCACCAGGACTACTTTACGGCGTGAAACTCCCACTGCTCTCCCCTTCCACTACCTTCAGTTGTCCGGAATGCCATGACCGAGGCCTTTCGCCTACCAGATCATCGACGCCCGCTCGTCCTTTTGGGGTGTCCGTGGTGTGGGGGACCTGACTGGCGGACCACTGTCTAGTTCAATGTTCTCCGTTTCTTCGTCTTCCACTTAAAAGAGTCATGGTCGGCATATTCGTCACATCTACCTCATACCCGGAACCTGTTACACACATATTTTTGTTATGCACGCTATTCACTAAATCAACTCTTAACATACTATTATCGTTACTTTAATAACCATGAGAGTTACTCAACCGGAGTAACCCCTTTTTCTCTTTCTTTTTTTTTTTTTTTCCAAAACAAGTTAACATTATTTTTAACACAATATTCCCTACACAGTAATTTTGAAACAAGTACTCCCCCTCCCTTTATCAGTAGTACACCCTGTTATGCATCTCCGCTATGTCAGGAAAAACAAACTTAGCCATATAAAAAAAACATTTTCTTTCAACCTGGACGAACACTGTCCTCGTGGTCTGCACAACGGTGCAGCGAAATCCCAACAGTCCAAGCCATCTCTTGGTGGCTGGTAGCAAGGGGCCCCACAGCCATGGAGCTCCCAGGATGCAGGGAGTGTCTTTAGGGGTCCTTTTTATGGGGGCTCGTGACCTTCGGGTTCAGCAATTACGGCTACTGCATAGTAGCCGCGGGGACAGTGCTCTTTGCCGTACGATACCAAGTCCCCCTCTCGCAACGCCCGGCCGTGACGGATGGAAGTCACGTTGATATATACCTTCTGGCTGGTTGCGAGGTCCCGAATGAACCCATATCTTTTCTGCAAGTTAGTATACATGAGCCGTCCCATAGATCGTGCGGCAGCCATGCCAGCCTCCCCTCTCTCATGGAGCAGGTTCCAGACCTCCTGCACCCTGGCCTTTTTCTTCCGCATGACCTCCGTGACCCAAATGGAGGGTCCGGTGTAGGCCCCGGAGTCTGATGGGTGGGACACCGCCAGGTTTGAGAGCGGGGCAGAGGCGGCCAAAGATGTCGGCAGCCCGGCAGCCGCTGGGGCTGGGCGGCGGGTAGGGGCAGCCGTGGTTACTGATAAATAGGCCGCAGAGCCCGACAAGCAGGCTGCAGCCGACTCCGGTGTTGACGCAGATGCGGCCGCGGGGCAGTCCACACCCGGAGCCAGAGTGGCGGCCGGCTTCAGGGGACGGGCCGCTGCTGGCAGGTGGAACGCAGCAGCGTTGGCCGCAGACTGGCTCCGCACCGGCGACACCGGATGTGGTGCCGCCGGGCGGGGTGGCTCGGGGACGGGAGCAGGGGCATCGCTCAGCCTGGCAGAGGCCGCAGAGCCCTCCACAGCCTGGCTCCCAGGCACAAAGGAGGCCGCGCGGTGCAGCCGGATGGCGGGGGCCGCTTGCGGAGCTGCCGGCAGAGTCGGGGGAACTCTCACCTTCCCTGGCGCCGCAGCCTCTGACATGTCACCCCACGGCTCCTCCCGCAGCCTCCGATCTTCACCCCGCTGTCCGGCAGGGCTAACCTTCAGGCTCGTGGGAGAAGCGGGGAGTGTTGTGAGTTCATTCTCTGGTTCACCAGTTGTGAGTTCTCCTTCCAGACTCCCTCTGGTGGTAACAGGAGGTAGTGAGGCTGATTTGATCGTTGGAGATCAGACACCTGAGAATGAGGATGACGATTGGACCTCAGGAGGCTCAGATTGGATTTAAGACAGCCGACGCCCTATTCAGTTGCTGGTTATTCCTTCTGCTTGTCAGGGCTTGGTTCTCAGCTCTGTTCCAGTCAGCTCAAGCTAAGTTCTCTGCTAATGTTCACACTTGATTTTTTTGTTCTATTCAGTTTTTTGTGTGGTCAGCCAGCCCCGGCTTGGGCTGTGCTGAATTTCCACTCTTATTTATCTGTATTTGCCAATTTGCTTTTTGTCCCTTATTAGATTGGCCTCTTTTTGCTCTGTCTCAGAATATTTCAGAGTGCTGATATAGTGGGAGAAGTCTAGTGACTTCAGTGTTAATTTTGCTATTAGAAGTGTTGGACATTATTTTGTAGGGTTTTGGGCAGATTGCAGACAGTGTCTTTCCTTTCCTATCCTCTCTAGTTAGTTTGGGCCCCATCGTTTGCACAGCCTATTTTCCTTCCTGTGTTTGTGTTTTCATCTTGTTTCACCATCAATACATGTGTGGGGGCTGTCTATTCCTTTGGGGTCTGCTCTGGGGCAGTTAGTTTTCCCTTGTCTTGCTTTAGGCTTATTTAGTCCTCCGGCCGTGACGAGGCATCTAGGTTCATCGTAGGCACGCTCACGGCTGCTGTGGTAGGATCAGGGATCTGCATAGTTATCAACCTCTCTGGTTTTTTTGGGCTTGGCATGTTTAGGTTTTTTCCTCCTTGGTGACCCATTCATAACAGGGGAGGCTCCCAGGTGACGTCTTCGGGGGGCTGCTCCCGCAGGGCCCGCAGTCGCTCCTCTTCTTCGCCCGATGTCTTGATGAGGGGGTGGCGGTCTCTGGACATACACGGCTCCCCCCAGGGGTACATTGGAGGGAGCCCCAGTCCATCCAGAATAACTGCATAAGCCCGGGCCTCTCCCCGGTGTTGGAGTACCACCGTCTTCTTGGACGGAATCTGGCGCCGTCCCAGGTCCTCTGTTGGCAACGCAGATCCGAAACAGCGTCCCCAATTTGTAATCCACAGGTCAGCAATTTGTAATCCACAGGTGTTTGTAAACCACAGGCACTTGTAATCCACAGAGGAACAGTCCACCTCCTTCTTGGTTCTTCAAACGCAGGCCTGCCACGGAAGGTGTTGTATTAGCGGCGGCGATCCTGCTGACTATGCCAAAATGTAGTAGGGGCCGGCCGGGCTTGGGGGGTGGACCACTGCTTACCAGACGAGGCACAGACGAGACGGAGACAGTATTCAGATGTAACAGTTCCAGGTTAATTTTGTCGTCCTCTTGACGACCAATGCCACGTACCGCAGCTGCCTGTATAATTCTCCGTTTCCAGGCCCGGGTACCTTTTCATCTGTCTTTTAGTCGTGTTGGCGCCCCTCGCGGATCTTTCACTGGGGCCGTCCTAGACGCATCTACCGCCAGCGCTTCACCTGCCCGAGGTCGCCGCCAGTCGGTACTCCCGGGGCCTCACTTGTCCTGCAGTACGTCACCTCACCTGTCCTGCAGTTCGTCATGTCAGGGCCACCCCCTGACTGTCCTCTCTGTCCATCCCCAGGCCGAGCTTTCTCCATTCTCTGTCCCCTGTCTTCATCTATTAAGCTCCTCCCAGGACTGAACTCCTCTCGAGCCCCGCCTACTTCTACTTATCCCCTCTGCCACAGGGGAATTCCCCTCCCAGGCTCCTATCTCCCCCCCCATGACTAAGCATATCCTGAGCCATAAGCTAATGTATAGTCCAAAACTACTCTCCCTTGCCACCTTGTGGTCATTTCTCAGTACTGCACTCTCCTATCCTGCCTTCCCTAGCTGTCACCCTTCTACCCTGTCAATCTCCGTCTCTGGTGTACAAACCGTCCCCTCCTACTACCAGTCACGTCTGTCCGTCAAGTCACCTTCCCCACAGGGGCACTGGAGGAGATAAATAAGAAATTCAGATAGATGTGTCAGGAGTGGTTGATATAAAAAATCTCTTTAGTTATGGGTAGGGATGAGTGAGTGTATTCGTTACTATTCACACAGAGAGTACGGTATTAAGGTTACTCGTTACATTCCGAGTATTTGGGTACTCGCCTCGCTATATTCGGATGTCCCGCCCTGCAGTTTTGGCACCTCCTTTGCAGCCACTAAACATGCTGGGCTTCTTAACCAATCACAGTAATGGCGCAGATATCTTGGTTGAGAGAGGTGTGGCAAAGAAGATCCAAGACAACATACTCAGAAGGGAGGTAAGAAAATTTCTGAAACAATCAACAGGGAGGAGATTGGAGCAAAGCAAAATTCTCTAAAATGCATGCTCGCAAACGCCAGATGCCTGACAAACAAGATGGAAGAACTAGAAGCAGAAATATCTACAGGTAACTATGACATAGTGGGAATAACCGAGACATGGTTATGATGGTTCAGATGAAAGCTATGACTGGGCAGTTAACTTACAGGGTTACAGTCTGTTTAGAAAGGATCGTAAAAATCGGAGAGGAGGAGGGGTTTGTCTTTATGTAAAGTCTTGTCTAAAGTCCACTTTAAGGGAAGATATTAGCGAAGGGAATGAGGATGGCCAGTCCATATGGGTCGAAATACATGGAGGGAAAAATAGTAACAAAATTCTCCTTGGGGTCTGTTACAAACTCCCAAATATAACAGAAATCATGGAAAGTTTACTACTAAGGCAGATAGATGAAGCTGCAACCCATAATCAGGTCCTTATATGGGGGATTTTAACTACCCAGATATTAACTGGGAAACAGAGGCCTGCGAAACCCATAAAGGCAACAGGTTTCTGCTAATAGCCAAGAATAATTATCTTTCACAATTGGTGCAGAATCCAACCAGAGGAGCAGCACTTTTAGACCTAATACTATCTAACAGACCTGACAGAATAACAAATCTGCAGGTCGTCGGGCATCTTGGAAATAGCGACCACAATATTGTACAGTTTCACTTGTCTTTCACTAGGGGGACATGTCAGGGAGTCACAAAAATGCTGAACTTTAGGAAGGCAAAGTTTGAGCAGCTTAGAGATGCCCTTAATCTGGTGACTGGGACAATGTCCTCAGAAATAAGAATACAGAAAATAATTGGGAAATGTTTAAGAATATCCTTCATAGGCACTGTAAGCGGTTTATACCTTGTGGGAATAAAAGGACGAGAACTAGGAAAAACCCAATGTGGCTAAACAAAAAAGTAAGAGGGGCAATTAACAGTAAAAAGAAAGTATTTAAACTACTAAAGCAGGATGGCACCGTTGAAGCTCTAAAAAACTATAAGGAGAAAAATTCTTTAAAAAAAAATGAAAGCTGCCAAAAAGGAAACAGAGAAGCACATTGCTAAGGAGAGTAAAACTAATCCCAAGCTGTTCTTCAACTATATCAATAGTAAAAGAATCAAAAGTGAAAGTGTAGGCCCATTAAAAAATTGTGAGGAAAGTATGGTTGTAGATGATGAGGAAAAAGCTAATATATTAACCCCTTCACTACCAAGGGTGGTTTGCACGTTAACTCCCGGGCCAATTTTTACAATTCTGACCACTGTACCTTTATGAGGTCATAACTCTGGAACGCTTTCATGGATCCCGGTGATTCTGACATTGTTTTCTCGTGACATATTGTACTTCATGTTAGTGGTAAAATTGCATTCAAATAACTTGCGTTTATTTGTGAAAAAAATGGAAATTTGGCGAAAATTTTGAAAATTTCGCAATTTTCCAACTTTGAATTTTTATGCCCTTAAATCACAGCGATGCGGCACACAAAAAACTTAATACATAACATTTCCCACATGTTTACTTTACATCAGCACAATTTTGGAACCAAAATTTTTTTTTGTTAGGAAGTTATAAGGGTTAAAAATTGACCAGCGATTTCTCATTTTTGCAACACCATTTTATTTTTAGGGACCACTTCACATTTGAAGCCACTTTGAGGGGTCTATATGATAGAAAATTCCCAAAAGTGACACCATTCTAAAAACTGCACCCCTTAAGGTGCTTAAAACCACATTCAAGAAGTTTATTAACCCTTTAGGTGCATCACAGGAATTTTTTGAATATTAAAAAAAAATGAACATTTAACTTTTTTTCACAAAAAAAATACTTCAGGTTCAATTTTCTTTATTTTACCAAGGGTAACAGGAGAAATTGGACTGCAAAAGTTATTGTGCAATTTGTCCTGAGTATGCTGATACCTGATATGTGGGGGAGAACCACTGTTTCGGCGCATGGCAGAGCTCAGAATGGAAGGAGCGCCGTTTGACTTTTTCAATGCAAAATTGGCTGGAATTCAGATCGGACGCCATGTCACGTTTGGCGAGCCCCTGATGTACCTAAACAGTGGAAACCCCCCCAAGTGACCCCATTTTGGAAACTAGACCCCCCAAGGAACTTATCTAGATATGTGGTGAGAACTTTTAACCCACAAGGGCTTCACAGAAGTTTATAACGTACAGCGGTACAATTAAAAAATCATATTTTTTCCACAAAAATGATCTTTTCACCCCCAATTTTTATTTTTCCAAGGGTAACAGGACCCTAAAAGTTATTGTGCAATTTGTCCTGAGTATGCTGATACCCCATATGTGGGTGTAAATGACTATTTGGGCGCATAGCAGAGCTAGGAAGGGAAGCAGTGCCATTTGACGTTTTTGGCTTGAATTGAGATCGGACACCATGTCGCGATTGGAAAACCCCTGATGTACCAAAACAGTGGAAACCCCCCACAAATGACACCATTTTGGAATCTAGACCCCCCAAGGAACTTATCTAGATATGTGGTGAGAACTTTGAACCCCCAAGGGCTTCACAGAAGTTTATAACGTACAGCAGTACAATTAAAAAATCATATTTTTTCCACAAAAATGATCTTTTCACCCTCAATTCTTATCTTTCCAAAAGTAACAGGACCCTAATAGATATTGTGCAATTTATCCTGAGTACGCTGATACCCCACATGTGGGTGTAAACCACTATTTGGGCGTATGGCAGAGCTCGGAAGGGAAGCAGCGCCATTTGACGTTTTTGGCTGGAATTGAGATCGGACACCATGTCGCGTTAGGAAAGCCCCTGATGTACCTAAACAGTGGAAACCCCCCACAAGTGACCCCATTTTGGAAACTAGACCCCCTAATGAACTTATCTAGATGTGTGGTGAGCACTTTGAACCCCCCAGTGCTTCACAGAAGTTTATAACGACCGGGCGTGAAAATAAAAATATCGTATTTTTTCAACAAACATCATCTTTTAGTCCCCATTTTTTTTATTTTCCCAAGGGTAACAGGAGAAATTGGACCCCAAAAGTTGTTGTCCAATTTGTCCTGAGTACGCTGATACCTCATATGTGGGAGAAAACTACTGTATGGGCACACGTCGGGGCTCGGAAGGGAAGTAGTGACGTTTTGGAATGCAGACTTTGATGGATTGGTATGCGGGTGTCATGTGTGTTTGGAGAGCCCCTGATGTACCTAAACTATTGAAACTCCCCACAAGTGACCCCATTTTGGAAACTAGACCCCCCACGGAGCTTATCTAGATGTGTGGAGAGCACTTTGAACCCCCAAGTGCTTCACAGGGCGTGAAAATAAAAAAAACATTTTTTTCCGCAAAATTATATTTTTGCCCCCAATTTTTTATTTTCCTAAGGGTAACAGGAGATATTGGACCCCAAAAGTTGTTTTGTAATTTGTCCCGAGTACGCTGATACCCTACATGTGGGGGTAAAACACTGTTTGGGCACATGGCAGAGCTTGGAAGGGAAGGAGCACCATTTGACTTTTTCAACGCAGAATTGGCTGGAATTGAGATCAGACGCCATGTTGCCTTTGGAGAGCACCTGATGTGCCCAAACAGTGGAAACCCCCAATTATAACTCCAACCCTAACCTCGACACACCCCTAACCCTAATCTGAGCCCTAGCCCTAACCCTAGCCCTAACCCTAACCCTAGCCCTAACCCTAACCCTACCCTAACCCTAGCGGGAAAATGGAAATAAATACATTTTCTTTTAGTTTTATTATTTTTCCCTAACTAAGGGGGTGATAACGGGGGGTTTGATTTATGATTTATGGCGGTTTTTATGTTTGGCGGCTGTCGCACGCTAAAAGACGCTTTTTATTGTAAAAATAGTTTTTGCATCACCACTAGAGTTGAGCGATACCGTCCGATACTTCAAAGTATCGTATCGGATGGTATCGGCCGATCTTTAAAAAAAGTATCGGTATCGCCGATTCCGATACCGGAAGTCCCATTCAAGTCTATGGGACTTCCGGTATCGGAATAAGAAAAACCCTTTCCTGCCCTTGTACAGCCTCTCTGGGGTCTGTACGGGCCTTTCGGGGGGCTGTGCCGGCCTGCCAGGGGGTCTGTGCAGGCTCCGGTGGTCTGTGCCGGCCTGCCAGTGGTCTGTGCAGGCTCCGGGGGGCTGTGCCGGCCTGCCGGGGGGCTGTGCCGGCCTGCCGGTGGTCTGTGCAGGCTCCGGGGGTCTGTGCAGGCATCGTCCGATGGGACTACAAGTCCCATCGGGCGATGCCTGCTACCATGACAGTGATTGACACATTAGCCAATGATGGGACAGTAGTAGTCCCATCATCCGGCTAATGTGTTAAATGTAAAAAAAAAAAAAAAAAAAAAAAAATTACATGCTACATACATACAACATGCATACTACATACATGCTACATTCATACTACATACTACATACATACTACATTCATACTACATAAATACTACATGCAACATACATACTACATATATACTACATGCATGCTACATACATACTGCATGCTACATACATACCACATACATACTACATATATACTACATGCATGCTACATACATACTACATGCTACATACATACTACATATATACTACATGCATGCTACATACATACTACATGCTACATACTACATATATACTACATGCATGCTACATATATACTACATGCTACATACTACATATATACTACATGCATGCTACATACATACTACATGCTACATACATACTACATATATACTACATGCATGCTACATACATACTACATGCTACATACTACATATATACTACATGCATGCTACATATATACTACATGCTACATGCATGCTACATGCTACATACATAACACATATATACTACATGCATGCTACATACATACTACATGCTACATACTACATATATACTACATGCATGCTACATACTACATGCTACATACATACTACATATATACTACATGCATGCTACATACATACTGCATGCTACATGCATGCTACATACATACTACATACATACTACATGCTACATACATACTACATATATACTACATGCATGCTACATACTACATGCTACATACATACTACATACATACTACATGCTACATACATACCACATATATACTACATACATACAATACATTCATACAATACATACATAGACATACAGTACATATAACATAGAGTAACATACTTACCAATACTTGTCACATTGTTCCCCGAAGCCATTGTCTTTTCCGGGATAAATATTAACATAACAAACCACAAAAATACTCACCCACGATCCGAAGCAGTCCACGAGTGTGTCCCACGACGATCTTGGGTAGAGAACTGCAGCATCAGCTGTTGCTGCCATTCTCTACGGGCTGCAGGAATCCAATGACGGAAGGTAGGTATCCTTCCGCACTGTATTCCTCCGCCACTTAAAAAAAAAAAAAGTCCCTAGTCTCACTTTATGCCATTGCTGTGTGGGAATTTCCCACGCAGCAATGGCATAAAGTGAGACTAGGGACTTTTTTTTTTTTAAGTGGCGGAGGAATACAGTGCGGAAGGATACCTACCTTCCGTCATTGGATTCCTGCAGCCCGTAGAGAACGGCAGCATCATCTGATGCTGCCGTTCTCTACCCAAGATCGTCGTGGGACACACTCGTGGACTGCTTCGGATCGTGGGTGAGTATTTTTGTGGTTTGTTATGTTAATATTTATCCCGGAAAAGACAATGGCTTCGGGGAACAATGTGACAAGTATTGGTAAGTATGTTACTCTATGTTATATGTACTGTATGTCTATGTATGTATTGTATGAATGTATTGTATGTATGTAGTATATATGTGGTATGTATGTAGCATGTAGTATGTATGTAGTATGTATGTAGCATGCATGTAGCATGTAGTATGTATGTAGCATGCATGTAGTATATATGTAGTATGTATGTAGCATGCATGTAGTATGTATGTAGTATGTATGTAGTATGTATGTGGTATGTATGTAGCATGTAGTATGTATGTAGCATGCATGTAGTATATATGTAGTATGTATGTAGCATGTAGTATGTATGTAGTATGTATGTGGTATGTATGTAGCATGTAGTATGTATGTAGCATGCATGTAGTATATATGTAGTATGTATGTAGCATGTAGTATGTATGTAGTATGTATGTGGTATGTATGTAGCATGTAGTATGTATGTAGCATGCATGTAGTATATATGTAGTATGTAGTATGTATGTAGTATGTATGTAGCATGTAGTATGTATGTAGCATGCATGTAGTATGTATGTAGCATGTATGTAGCATGCACGTAGTATGTATGTAGTATGTATGTAGCATGCAGTATGTATGTAGCATGTATGTAGTATGTATGTAGTATATATGTAGTATGTATGTAGCATGTAGTATGTATGTAGCATGCATGTAGTATATATGTAGTATGTATGTAGTATGTATGTATGTAGTATGTATGTAGTATGTATGTAGCATGCAGTATGTATGTAGCATGTATGTAGTATGTATGTAGCATGTAGTATGTATGTAGCATGCATGTAGCATGTATGTAGTATGTATGTAGCATGTATGTATGTAGCATGTAGTATGTATGTAGCATGCATGTAGTATGTATGTAGTATTTTTTTTTTTTTTTTTTTTTTTAACATTTAACACATTAGCCGGATGATGGGACTACTACTGTCCCATCATTGGCTAATGTGTCAATCACTGTCATGGTAGCAGACATCGCCCGATGGGACTTGTAGTCCCATCGGACGATGCTTGCACAGACCCCCGGACATCAGCACAGCCCCCCGGCAGGCCGGCACAGCCCCCCGGCAGGCCGGTACAGACCCCCACAGGGTGCACAGACCACCGGCAGGCCGGCACAGCCCCCCGGCAGGCCGGTACAGACCCCGGGCAGTTCACACAGCCCCCCGGCAGGCCGGCACAGCCCCCCGGCAGGCCGGCAGAGACCCCCGGAAGGCCCGAAATGACGGCGCATCATGATGCGCACACACCGCGCATCATGATGACGTCAGGCCGTCAATCAACTGAACTTCCGATTCCGATGCCGAATTCCGATATTGAAAAAATATCGGAAGTCGGTATCGGAATTCCGATACAGCAAGTATCGGCCGATACCCGATACTTGCGGTATCGGAATGCTCAACACTAATCACCACATATTGTGAGCTATAATTTTTCCGTATTTTGACCCACCGAGTCATGTGAGGTCTTATTTTTTGCGGGACGAGTTGACGTTTTTATTGGTACCATATTCGGGCATGTGATATTTTTTGATCGCTTTTTATTCCGATTTTTGGGGCGCAGAATGAACAAAAACCAGCGTTTCATGAATTTCTTTTGGGGGGGTGCGTTTACACCGTTCCGCGTGCGGTAAAATTGATAACTCGTTTTTATTCTTCGGGTCAGTACAGTTACAGCAATACCTCATTTAGGTCGTTTTTTTATGTTTTGTCGGTTTTTTGCAATGAAAACAATTTTATATAAAAAATAATTATTTTTGTATCGCTTTATTCTGCGAGCTATAACTTTTTTATTTTTTTGCGGATGATGCTGTATGGCAGCTCGTTTTTTTGCGGGACAAGATGCCGTTTTCAGCGGTACCATGCATATTTATATGCGTCTTTTTGATTGCGCGTTATTGCACTTTTTGTTCGGTGGTATGATAATAAATCATTATTTTTTGCTTCGTTTTTTATTTTTATTTTTTAAGGGGTTCGCTAAAGGGGTTAACTAATGGGACAGTTTTATAGGGCAGGTCATTACGGATGCGGCGATACCAAATATGTGTACTTTTATTGTTTTTGGTTTTTTTTATTTTGAAAAAATGGATTTATTGGGGAATATTTTTTTTTTTTTTTACTAATTTATTTAGCGATTTTTTTAAAATTATTTTTAACACTTTTTTTTTTTTTTACTTTTATTACCTTGTCCCAGGTGGGACATCACTGTCCTGTGACAGATCGCTGATCTGTCACATCACAGATCACTGTGACAGATCAGCGATCTGACACAGGCAGTGCAGAAGGCTTCCTCATGCCTGCGCTTTGCAGGCACTGAGGAAGCCAGCTTCCTCAGGCCCCCGAAGGCCCCCGTCGCCATCTTGGATTCGGGGGCCTGGAGGAAAGGAGCCCCCCGCAGCAGCGCTGCACATTGCGCTGCCGTGGGGGGCTCAGGGAAGCACGGAGGGAGCCCCCTCCCTGCCGATGCTTCCCTTTAACCCCCGGTACACCGCGATCGCGTTTGATCGCGGTGTGCAAGGGGTTAACGTGTCGGGGCGGTCCGTGACCGCCCCTGACACATTGTGCCGGGTGTTAGCTGACACTCGGCCGCGATCAGCGGCGCTCACCACGTGGGCGCCGCTGATCGCGATGACGTAATATTCCGTCCATGGTAATTAGGTCCATGGTCACATGGACGGAATATTACGTCAATTGTAGGTAAGGGGTTAAACACCTTCTTCTCCACGGTATTCACGGTGGAAAATGAAATGCTAGGTGAAATGCTGAGAGACAAAGAAAACCCTATATTAAGGGTTACCAATCTAACCCAAGAAGAGGTGCAAGACCGGCTAAATAAGATTAAGGGTACGGACGGATTTTGCAAAAACCGCAGATAATCCGCAGGTCCAAAGACCTGCGGATTATCTGCGGTTTTGCCTGCGGTTTGGTCCTGCGGATTCACTATCTCCACAATGGTGGAGATAGGAACCCGCAGCGGTTTCCGCAGAAAGAATTGACATGTCAATTCTTTCTGCGGATTCAAAACCGCAGCAAATCCACGCCGATTTTTCCGCAGCGTCGGCACAGCGGGTTTTTTTTCCCATTCATTTGAATGGTACTGTACACCGCAGCTAAAGCTGCTGCGGGTCCGCAGCGGCCAAAACCGCTGCGGAAACGCAGCGGAATCCGCAGCGTGTGCACGTACCCTTAAATGGATTAATCTCCGGGTCCGGATGGCATACACCCACGAGTGCTAAGAGAACTAAGTAATGTAACAGACAAACCATTATTTCTTATATTTAGAGACTCTATAGTGACGGGGTCTGTTCCACAGGACTGGCGCATAGCAAATGTGGTACCAATATTCAAAAAGGGCTCTAAAAGTGAACCTGGAAATTATAGGCCAGTAAGTCTAACCTCTACTGTTGGTAAAATATTTGAAGGGTTTCTGAGGGATGTTATTCTAGATTATCTCAATGAGAATAACTGTGTAACGCCATATCAGCATGGGTTTATGAGGAATCGCTCCTGTCAAACCAATCTAATCAGTTTTTAAGAAGAGGTAAGCTATAGACTGGACCAAGGTGAGTCATTGGATGTGGTATATCTTGATTTTTCCAAAGCGTTTGATACCGTGCCACACATGAGGTTGGTACACAAAATGAGAATGCTGGGTCTGGGGGAAAATGTGGGTAAATGGGTAAGTAACTGGCTTAGTGATAGAAAGCAGAGGGGGGTTATAAATGGTATATTCTCTAACTGGGTCGCTGTGACCAGTGAGGACCGCAGTGGTCGGTGTTGGGACCAATTCTCTTCAACATATTTATTAACGATCTGGTAGAAGGTTTGCACAGTAAAATATCGATATTTGCAGATGATACAAAACTATGTAAAGCAGTCAATAAAAGAGAAGATATTATTTTGCTACAGATGGATCTGGATAAGTTGGGAACTTGGGCCGAAAGGTGGCAGATGCAGTTTAACAATGATAAATGTAAGGTTATACACATGGGAAGAAGGAATCAATATCACCATTACACACTGAATGGGAAACCACTGGGTAAATCTGACCTGGAGAAGGACTTGGGGATCCTAGTTAATGATAAACTTACCTGGAGCAGCCAGCACCAGGCAGCGGCTGCCAAGGCAAACAGGATCATGGGGTGCATTAAAGGAGGTCTGGATACACATGATGAGAGCATTATACTGCCTCTGTACAAATCCCTGGTTAGACCGCACATGGAGTATCATAGAATCATAGAATTGTAAAGTTGGAAGGGACCTCCTGGGCCATCTGGTCCAACCCCCTGCTCAAAGCAGGATTCGCTAAATCATCCCAGTCAGATGTCTGTCTAGCCTCTGTTTGAAGACTTCCATTGAAGGAGAACTCACCACTTCTCGTTGCAGCCTGTTCCACTCATTGATCACTCTAACTGTCAAATAGTTTTTTCTAATATCTAATCTGTGTCTCCTCCCATTCAGTTTCATCCCATTGCTTCTAGTCTTTCCTTGTGCAAATGAGAATAAAGATGATCCTTCTGCAATGTGACAGCCCTTGGGATATTTGTAGACAGCTATTAGGTCTCCTCTCAGTCTTTTCTCTTTTGCAGACTAAACATTCCCAAATCCTGCAACCTTTCCTCATAAGACAGGGTTTGAAGACCGGTCACCATTCTGGTCGCTCTTTTCTGAACTTGCTCCAGTTTGTTGATGTCTTTTTTAAAATGTGGTGCCCAAAACAGGACACAATATTCCAGATGAGGTCTGACCAAAGAGGAGTAGAGGGAAATAATGACTTCACATGATCTAGACTGTATGCTTCTGTTAATACATCCTAGAATTGCATTTGCCTTTTTTGCTGCTGCATCACACTGTTGACTAATATTCAGTCTGTGATCTATTAGTATACCCAAGTCTTTTTCACATATGCTGTTACTTAGCTCTATTCCTCCCATTCTGTATATGCTTTTTCATTTTTATTGCCCAGATGTAGTACTTTGCATTTTTCCCTGTTAAAAACCATTCTGTTAGTTGCTGCCCACTGCTCCAGTTTATTTATATCTTTTTGAATCCTCTCTCTCTTCTCTAGTACTAGCTATCCCTCCTAGCTTTGTGTCATCAGCAAATTTAATCAGTTTACCCTCAATTCCTTCATCTAAATCATTGATAAAGATGTTGAACAATACAGGGCCCAGGGCAGAGCCCTGTGGTACCCCACTTGAGACATTCTTCCAACTGGATGTGCAGCCATTTACGACCACTCTTTGGGTCCGATCACTAAGCCAGTTATGAATCCACCTAACAGTTGCCTTGTCCATTCCATACTTAGTCATTTTTTCAATAAGGATTGTATGAGATACTTTGTCAAATGCTTTGCTGAAGTCAAGATATACTATATCTACAGCATTTCCTTGATCCACCCAATCAGTGATTCCGTCATAGAAGGAAATTAAGTTAGTCTGACATGACTTATTAGTTACAAACCCATGCTGACTCTATTTAATCACTTCATTCTTATCCAGGTACTGACATACATGTTGTTTAATAATTTGTTCAAAGATCTTTCCAGGTATAGAAGTCAGACTCACCGGCCTATAGTTGCCTGGGTCCACCTTCTTCCCCTTTTTGAAGATAGGAAGAACATTTGCTCTTCTCCAGTCTTCTGGGACTTCTCCTGTTCTCCAAGAATTTTCAAAGATTATGGAGAGGCGTTCAAAAATTTCTTCTGCTATTTCCTTCAGTACTCTGAGGTGTAATTCATCTGGACCTGGAGACTTGAATTCATTTAGGTTAGCTAAGTGTTTCCTCACTATCTTTCTGTTTATAGATATCCTGGATTCTTCTATTCCCTTAATAGGACAGTGAAGAACAGTTGATGTTACATTTCTTTTCTGAGAGAAAACAGATGCAAAATAGGAATTTAAAAGTTCGGCCTTCTCAACATACTGTCTTACCAGTTCATCATTTTCATCCTGTTAAAATCCTATAGCATCTTTGACTTTTCTTTTACTTTTGACATATCCCCAAAATCCTTTATTATTGCTTTTGAGATCTCTTTGAAGCCTCAATTCATTGTCAGCTTTAGTAATCTGATTTGTGCCCTGCAGGTTCTGCAGACAGCATTATATTCTTCTTTAGATATGCCTCCCTCTTTCCATTTTATAAACATTTTTTTCTTCCTTTTTAGCATGTGCTTAAGTTCTGTGTTCATCCATCCTGGTTTCTTTAAATGCTTCCTATTCTTCCCTCTTTTCGTAATTGTTAACAATTGTGCTTTGTGAATTTCATTTTGCAAGATTTCCCATCCTTCCTGGACATTTTTGTCTTTAAGGATATCCAGCCATTGAATCCCTCCAATTCCCTTTCTGAATCCCTTAAAATCTGCCTTTCTGAAATCTAACCTTGACGTCTGAGTCTTCACAGGTCTTCCTCCTCTAGTTATCCAAAATTCTAAAATAGCATGGTCGCTACCTCCTAGGGTCCCAGTCACTTTTACCTCCTCAACCATTTCCTCCCTGTTTATAAGGATTAGATCCAAGGTAGCAGTTCCCCTTGTTTTCTCCTTTACCTTTTGGAAGATAAAGTTGTCAGCAACAGAGGATAAGAATTTCCTTGACCTGTTAGTTTTGCCTGAGAGAGATTTCCAACAAATGTCTGGATAGTTGAAATCTCCCATGACAACTATGTCATATTTTTTGGAGAACTCGCCATTTGATGCAAAAAGAGTTCATCCGTATCTTCAGCTTGCACAGGCGGCTTGTAGTAAATGCCTACAATGGTGTCCTTTCCATTGTTCTGTCCTTGTATTCTTACCCAAACAGTTTCAACAGAACTCCCAGTCTCTGAAGCTTCAATCTCTGTGCAGATATACGCGTTTCTAACATACAATGCGACACCCCCTCCTCGTTTATCAAGTCTGTTTCTTGCAAATAAGTTGTATCCTTCTAGTCTTGTATTCCAATCATGTGTATTGTCCCACCAAGTTTCAGTGATTCCAATGACATCATATTTCTTTTCCTGTGTTAGTAGTTCCAATTCTCCTTGTTTGTTGCCCATGCTTTGTGCATTAGTATAGAAACATTTTAGTTTGTGATTGGTTTCTCTTTCAATATTTTTATTAATTAGATTCTTTTGTCTTTGTTCTTCCTTTCCACTTTTAATAGCAGAATTCTCAATAGCATTTTTCAGGTGTATGGCTTTTTCTGGTCTTTTGCTTCCCTTCCCATGTTATTCTAGTTTAAAGCTCTCCTTACAAGTGTAGCAAGGCGACTTCCAAATACATGCTTTCCAGTCTTCGTAAGGTGCACCCCATCTCTAGCAAGTAGTCCATCGTATAGGTAATTCACTCCGAGATCCAGAAATCCAAATCGTTGCTGACGGCACCATCGACGTAGCCAGTTGTTCACCTGCAGAATCTTATTCCACCTCCTTGTTCCATGGCCATCCACTGGGAGGATGGAAGAGAAGACCACCTGCGCTCCCAGTTCTTTCACTTTCTTGCCTAAGTCTTCAAAGTCTCTGCAGATGGTTTCCAGGTCGTTTCTTGCGGTGTCATTTGTCCCCACATGTAGTAGCAGGAATGGGTAGTCATCTGTAGGTCTGAAGAGTCCTGATATCCTGTCAGACACATCTTTAATTTTTGCACCTGGAAGACAGCACATTTCTCTTGAAGATATATCCGGTCTGCAGATAGCGGCCTCTGTTCCTCTCAACAAGGAATCCCCCATGACCACCACTCTCCGTTTCTTCTTCACAACATTTTTCTTTCTCCATCCAGGAGGACTCTGAAGGCGTACAAGGTTGCTGTTTGTGGGCAAAGTCTTATCCTGATGTATATCTTCATCGTTTTCCTGCGTGAGAGCCTGGTACTGGTTCCTGAGCAGTATGGGTGCTGACTGCCTCCTGATCCTCCTGCTTCTCTGGGTCACATGTTTCCATTCCTCTGTTTCTTCAGGTGCACTTCGAATTTCTTCTCTTTCTGTAACATGAAGAGATAATTCTGATCTGTCTAAGAACTCTTCACCTTCCTTAATGATCTTCAATGTAGCTAACCTCTCTTCGAGATTTTGCAACTTTTCCTCCAACAGGGACACAAGCTTGCATTTGTGGCATGTGAAGTTTGGCTTTTCCACTGGTAAGTCTGTGAATATGTAGCAAGAAATGCAGCTCACCAAATGGCTCCTGGCCTCTTCCATCTTGAGATTTCTTAAAAACAATGAAAGATGAGCCAAAATTCAGGACTCTTCCCCTGGTTTTCCGATTTCCTCTTTTCAGCTGCAACGGCCAAAACCCAGTGATCGTTGAGCTCATGGAGTCTCTTCACTTATCCCAGAAGGCACTGGGAATATGCAAATGATCTCCTCAGGACTCTTCCCCTGGTTTTCCGATTTCCTCTTTTCAGCTGCAACGGCCAAAACCCAGTGATCGTTGAGCTCGTGGAGACTCTTCACTTATCCCAGAAAGCACTGGAATATGCAAATGATCTCCTCAGGACTCTGTACTGTGTACAGTTTTGGGCACTGGTGCTCAGGAAGGATATAATGGAACTAGAGTGGGTACAAAGAAGGGCAACAAAATTAATAAAGGGGATGGGGGAACTACAATACACAGAGAGATTAGCAAAATTAGGATTATTTAGTCTAGAAAAAAGACGACTGAGGGGAGATCTAATAGCCATGTATAAGTATATAAGGGGACAATACAAATATCTCTCCGAGGATCTGTTTATACCAAGGATGGTGACGGTCACAAGGGGGCATTCTCTGCGTCTGGAGGAGAAAAGGTTTTTCCACCAACATAGAAGAGGATTCTTTACTGTTAGGGCAGTGAGAATCTGGAATTCCCTGCCTGAGGAGATGGTGATGGCGAACTCAGCCGAAGGGTTCAAGAGAGGCCTGGATGTCTTCCTGGAGCGTAACAATATTGTATCTTACAGTTATTAGGTTCTTTAGAAGGACGTAGATCTGGGGACTTATTCTGACAGAATTTTATAGGCTGAACTGAATGGACTAATGTCTTTTTTCGGCCTTACTAACTATGTTACTATGATAGTGAGAGAGGAGAGAGAGAGGGGGAGAGAGGGCAAGGGGAGAGAGTGGAGGGAGGGGAGAAAGAATAATGGGGAGTAGTGTGAGATAGAGAGAAAAGGGGGAAGAGAGAGAGGGGGAGAGAGAGAGGAGAAAGGGGGAGAGAGAAGGAGGAAAGAGAGGTGGGAGAGAAAGAGGAGAGTGAAAAAGGTGGGAGAGAGAGGAGATCGAGATGGAGAGTGGAGGAGAGAGAGCAGAGAGAGGGGGAGTCAGATTAGGAGATAGAGGGGAGAGAGGGGGAGAGAGAGGAGGCAGAGGAGAGAGAGAGATGGAGAGAAAGGAGAGAGAGGGGGAGAGAGAGGAGAGAGACATGGGAGAGAAACAGAGGGGAGAGAGACTTGCCACCCGGGCATAAATCTGGTTCAATAGCTAATTTTACTATAAGGGGACAATATGAGATTACAAATTGTTCTGTGCCCATCATTCTTCCTCTGTCTGTGTAAAGCAGCCGATAAACAAAAATAATGCAACCTAACTGTTTCTATTTGATGGTGCAATCTGTCAGCCTTTAGGGTCCCACTTTTAACCTTTGCCTGGGGCCCCACTTTGTCTATAATCGGTTCTGCCTACTATCCACCTACCGATCTTTCTTATTTAAAAGGTTCCATTATAATTACAGACATGAACATCTTTCTGCTCCGTTACATATTTATGAGGCTTATGTTTGGATATTCAGATGAAGCTGTAGTGCCAGCGCTGGGCAGCGTGGTCACATCACAGGCTCTAGGAAAGAACATCATGTTGCTTGGCATGGATTTGTCTTCCTTCCAGGATCCAGACTGCCTCCACACAGGTTTCCCTTCATGTGCTGCCAGGACACTCGTTCTCCGAGCGGCACAGCATTCATTTTCAGAACACTGATTTTGTAAATTGAATTTCCATGTTCAAGTCATATAAAAAAAGCATTTGCCCCTTCCAGACGCGCTCTGTAGTTCTGTAGTTGCACGTAGCTAACAAAATGTAATGTTAGATAAATTCCCAAAAGTAAAAAGTTAGTGCTCCCGTGAAATTGGTTGTCTCATCTTTTTAAAGAGGTAAAACTTCAAATAAATGTAGAAAAATACAGCGTAAAAAATCCTTTCGGCACAACAGGTAACTTGAAAATATATATTGAGTTATTTTATTGCATAAACAACAGAACCAGCGTTTCGGCACACTGCGGCCTTCTTCACACTTATCTAAAGAAAACAAATAACCTATTCATATCAAATGTAACAAAGTGTCAACAAAAAAACAAAGATACACTAATCATGAAGGACAGCAGGATGAAAGGAGTGCCGATAACAGCAATCATCTGCAATAAAATAACAAAATACACATTTTCAAGGTACCTGTTGTGCCGAAAGGTTTTTCTATGCTACATATTACATCCATTACTATACCACACATTTTACTGCATTGCAGATCCCTTCCTCAACAACGAATATAGAAACAAGCCAGTTTGTAGCTTTATTCTTAATAAAAATGCTCGCTCTTCTCAAGAGCAGATGGCTATTTAATTTAATAGTTTACTGTTTGTTGTCTAGGTTACTGGCTACCACTGCAGTCTATTATCAGCGGCTGGTCTTGATGTTAAGGGACATGCACTTTCAAGCTCTTAATATAACTATAATACTGCCCCTATGTACAAGAATGTAACTACTATAATACTGCACCTATGTACAAGAATATAACTACTATAATACTGCACCTATGTACAAGAATGTAACTACTATAATACTGCTCCTATATACAAGAATATAACTACTATAATACTGCCCCTATGTACAAGAATATAACTACTATAATACTGCTCCTATGTACAAGAATATAACTACTATAATACTGCACCTATGTACAAGAATATAACTACTATAATACTGCACCTATGTACAAGAATGTAACTACTATAATACTGCTCCTATATACAAGAATATAACTACTATAATACTGCCCCTATGTACAAGAATGTAACTACTATAATACTGCACCTATGTACAAGAATATAACTACTATAATACTGCACCTATGTACAAGAATGTAACTACTATAATACTGCTCCTATATACAAGAATATAACTACTATAATACTGCTCCTATGTACAAGAATATAACTACTATAATACTGCCCCCCTATGTACAAGAATATAACTACTATAATACTGCCCCTATGTACAAGAATATAACTACTATAATACAGCCCCTATGTACAAGAATGTAACTACTATAATACTGCACCTATGTACAAGAATATAACTACTATAATACTGCTCCTATGTACAAGAATATAACTACTATAATACTGCCCCTATGTACAAGAATGTAACTACTATAATACTGCACCTATGTACAAGAATATAAATACTATAATACTGCCCCTATGTACAAGAATATAACTGCTATAATACTGCCCCTATGTACAAGAATATAACTACTATAATACAGCCCCTATGTACAAGAATGTAACTACTATAATACTGCACCTATGTACAAGAATATAACTACTATAATACTGCTCCTATGTACAAGAATATAACTACTATAATACTGCCCCTATGTACAAGAATGTAACTACTATAATACTGCACCTATGTACAAGAATATAAATACTATAATACTGCCCCTATGTACAAGAATATAACTGCTATAATACTGCCCCTATGTACAAGAATATAACTACTATAATACTGCCCCCTATGTACAAGAATATAACTACTATAATAATGTCCCTATGTACAAGAATATAACTACTATAATACTGCCCCTGTGTACAAGAATATAACTACTATAATACTGCCCCTATGTACAAGAATATAACTACTATAATACTGCCCCCTATGTACAAGAATATAACTACTATAATACTGCCCCCTATGTACAAGAATATAACTACTATAATACTGCTCCTATGTACAAGAATATAACTACTATAATACTGCCCCTATGTACAATAATATAACTACTATAATACTGTCCCTATGTACAAGAATATAACTACTATAATACTGCCGGTATGTACAAGAATATAACTACTATAGTACTGCTCCTATGTACAAGAATATAACTACTATAATACTGCCTTCTATGTACAAGAATATAACTACTATAATACTGCCCCCTATGTACAAGAATATAACTACTATAATACTGCTCCTATGTACAAGAATATAACTACTATAATACTGCCCCCTATGTACAAGAATATAACTACTATAATACTGTCCCTATGTACAAGAATATAACTACTATAATACTGCCTTCTATGTACAAGAATATAACTACTATAATACTACTCCCTATGTACAAGAATGTAACTACTATAATACTGCCCCCTTTGTACAAGAATATAACTACTATAATACTGCTCCATATGTACAAGTATATAACTACTATAATATTGCCCCCTATGTACAAGAATATAACTACTATAATACTGCTCCATATGTACAAGAATATAACTACTATAATACTGCCCCTATGTACAAGAATATAACTACTATAATACTGCCCCTATGTACAAGAATATAACTACTATAATACTGCCCCCTATGTACAATAATATAACTACTATAATACTGTCCCTATGTACAAGAATATAACTACTATAATACTGCCCCCTATGTACAAGAATGTAACTACTATAATACTGCCCGCTATGTACAAGAATATAACTACTATAATATTGCCCGCTATGTACAAGAATATAACTACTATAATACTGCCCGCTATGTACAAGAATATAACTACTATAATACTGCTCCATATGTACAAGAATATAACTACTATAATACTGCCCCCTATGTACAAGAATATAACTACTATAATACTGCCCCCTATGTACAAGAACATAACTACTATAATACTGCTCCATATGTACAAGAATATAACTACAATAATACTGCCCCTGTGTACAAGAATATAACTACTATAATACTGCCCCCTATGTACAAGAATAAAACTACTATAATGATCTTTTTATTTAAAAATTGGCAACCATATATTACAAAAATGTTACATTAAAATCTCAAAGAAATAAATAGTAAAGGAGATAAATACTGTGTTGTTACATAATTTTAACAATAGCATTAGCAAACATTGACAAATCACGATATATGAATGTTCCTCCAGTTCACATTCTCTGGGTTCCCCTTTATATCCTTCTTATATACGGCCTTGAGACTTTCTAGGATCTTATACCTGACAGTATCACAGGACAGGACTTCCTTATTGATGAGCAGGCAGCACCGCGCACACCACAGATGATAGATGGTCACCACATTTATTATATACAGAGAGCTTCTGTCATACGCCCTGAGCTCAGGTTGGAAGTCTCTGTACAGCAGCTGACCATACGACTGTCCCACCACGTGCGGTAACTTTAGGGACAAGGACACAGACTCCCATACCTGCATACTGAAGGGGCACTCTAACAGCAGATGGTCCATCATCTCCAGTATATGGGGGCACTCTTCTCTGGGACAGGATCTGTCTGATACATTCCTGCACTTTAGATTATCTCTAACATACATCTTACCATGGAGCGCTAGCCACGCTACGTCTCTCATATGAGGGTGAACTCTGGGATCTAGCACGTTTTTTACAGCCCATTTTACATCCAGACTCGGAGCGCCCCTCAGTTGTACCTGGACACTGAAGTGAGATGACAGGACATTCTTATACAGCTCCTTCCTACTAAGCTGCTTGACGTCATTATACAAGATCCTCTATCAGACCTACAGATGACTACCCATTCCTGCTACTACATGTGGGAACAAATGACACCGCAATGAAACGACCTGGAAACCATCTGCAGAGACTTTGAAGACTTAGGCAAGAAAGTGAAAGAACTGGGAGCGCAGGTGGTCTTCTCTTCCATCCTCCCAGTGGATGGCCATGGAACAAGGAGGTGGAATAAGATTCTGCAGGTGAACAACTGGCTACGTCGATGGTGCCGTCAGCAACGATTTGGATTTCTGGATCACGGAGTGAACTACTTATACGATGGACCACTTGCTAGAGATGGGGTGCACCTTACAAAGACTGGAAAACATGTATTTGGAAGTCACCTTGCTACACTTGTAAGGAGAGCTTTAAACTAGAACAACATGGGAAGGGAAGCAAAAGACCAGAAAAAGCCATACACTTGACAAATGCTATTGAGAACTCTGCTATTAGAAGTGGAAAGGAAGAACAAAGACAAAAGAATCTAATTAATAAAAATATTGGAGAAAGAGAAACCAATCACAAACTAAAATGTTTCTATACTAATGCACAAAGCATGGGCAACAAACAAGGAGAATTGGAACTACTAACACAGGAAAAGAAATATGATGTCATTGGAATCACTGAAACTTGGTGGGACAATACACATGATTTCAATACAAGACTAGAAGGATACAACTTATTTGCAAGAAACAGACTTGATAAACGAGGAGGAGGTGTCGCATTGTATGTTAGAAACGCATATATCTGCACAGAGATTGAAGCTTCAGAGACTGGGAGTTCTGTGGAAACTGTTTGGGTAAGAATACAAGGACAGAACAATGGAAAGGACACCATTGTAGGCATTTACTACAGGACGCCTGTGCAAGCTGAAGATATGGATGAACTCTTTATGCATCAAATGGCCAAGTTCTCCAAAAAATATGACATAGTTGTCATGGGAGATTTCAACTATCCAGACATTTGTTGGGAATTTCTCTCAGGCAAAACTAACAGGTCAAGGAAATTCTTATCCTCTCTTGCTGACAACTTTATCTTCCAAAAGGTAGGGGAGAAAACAAGGGGAACTGCTACCTTGGATCTAATCCTTATAAACAGGGAGGAAATGGTTGAGGAGGTAAAAGTGGCTGGGACCCTAGGAGGTAGCGACCATGCTATTTTACAATTTTGGATAACTAGAGGAGGAAGACCTGTGAAGACTCAGACGTCACGGTTAGATTTCAGAAAGGCTGATTTTAAGGGATTCAGAAAGAGAATTGGAGGGATCCAATGGCTGGATATTCTTAAAGACAAAAATGTCCAGAAGGATGGGAAATCTTGAAAAATGAAATTCTCAAAGCACAGTTGTTAACAATTCCGATAAGAGGGAAGAATAGGAAGCATTTAAGGAAACCAGGATGGATGAACACAGAACTTAAGCACATGCTAAAAAGGAAGAAAAAAAGTTTATAAAATGGAAAGAGGGAGGAATATCTAAAGAAGAATATAATACTGTCTGCAGAACCTGCAGGGCACAAATCAGATTACTAAAGCTGAAAATGAATTGAGGCTTGCAAGAGATGTCAAAAGCAATAATAAAGGATTTTGGGGATATGTCAAAAGTAAAAGAAAAGTCAAAGATGCAATAGGATTTTTACAGGATGAAAATGATGAAATGGTAAGACAGGATGTTGAGAAGGCTGAACTTTTAAATTCCTATTTTGCATCTGTTTTCTCTCAGAAAGGAAATGTAACATCAACTGTTATTCACTGTCCTATTAAGGGAATAGAAGAATCCAGGATATCTATAAACAGAAAGATAGTGAGGAAACACTTAGCTAACCTAAATGAATTCAAGTCTCCAGGTCCAGATGAATTACACCCCAGAGTACTGAAGGAGATAGCAGAAGAAATTTTTGAACCCCTCTCCATAATCTTTGAAAATTCTTGGAGAACAGGAGAAGTGCCAGAAGACTGGAGAAGAGCAAATGTTGTTCCTATCTTCAAAAAGGGGAAGAAGGTGAACCCAGGCAACTATAGGCCGGTGAGTCTGACTTCTATACCAGGAAAGATCTTTGAACAAATTATTAAACAACTAGAGTTGAGCGAAACGGGCCGAAAAATTTCAAAAGTCGCCGACTTTTGGCAAAGTCGGGTTTCATGAAACGAAACCCGACCCTAGGATGAGGTCGGCCACGAGGTCGGCGACTTACGCGCCAAAGTCGCGTTTCAAAAGTTTGTTTTGCGCTCTTTTTCAGCCAATCAGGATCCACGGACACTGTGGGCAACGTGATGACATAGGCACGGGTCACCACCATCTTTCAGAAGGGCATGCAAGTGATTGGCTTGCTTTGGTGGGCGTCACAGGGGTTATAAAAGGGCGTGCACGCCGACCGCCATCTTACTTTTGCCGATCTTAGCATAGGGAGAGGTTGCTAATTCTGTAGGGAGAGCGTTAGGCAGGGAAGAAGAAAAAAATACTGCTTCTGCTGCTAGCGATTTTGCCTGTACAACACACCAGTCACTGTGTGTGCAGTGCAAGGGGAGGCTATATTGTGGTGGATCAGCGGTGTTGGTTGTTAGGCTGCCTTCTAAGGTTTCCTGACAGCTGCATTGCTGTTTACCCACTGCTCTGCAAACTGCTTTTTTAAAAGCAATCCCAATTTTTTTTTTGTCCTGCTGAGGTACTGAGCGTGCATTTTTTCACACCATACAGCGTCAGTGGGCCTCACACAATCCAAAAGTGTCCAGTGTCCACTAGTGTCTGCAGAAATTCAAAATCTCCCTTATCCAGTAGTCACTTTTTTCACACCTGTGCCATCGAGCCTGTGACATAGCGCTCTGATATTCAGTGGGCCTCACACAATCCAAAAGTGTCCAGTGTCCACTAGTGTCTGCAGAAATTCAAAATCTCCCTTATCCTGTAGTCACTTTTTTCACACCTGTGCCATCGAGCCTGTGACATAGCGCTCTGATATTCAGTGGGCCTCACACAATCCAAAAGTGTCCAGTGTCCACTAGTGTCTGCAGAAATTCAAAATCTCCCTTATCCTGTAGTCACTTTTTTCACACCTGTGCCATCGAGCCTGTGACATAGCGCTCTGATATTCAGTGGGCCTCACACAATCCAAAAGTGTCCAGTGTCCACAAGTGTCTGCAGAAATTCAAAATCTCCCCTGTCCTATAGACACCTTGTACCTTGTTTTACATTACTATGTAGTTTGTTGGATTTTGTCTACATTTCTACCAAAAATGAGGAAGGCTGGTGGAATAGGCCGTGGTATTGGGCGGGGGTTGGCAGCTGGTAATGATGGTGTTGGTGGTGGATCTGATGGTAGTGGCAAAAGCAAAATAGGACCGAATGCAGGAGGTGTTGACCTGCGTCATCGTCTGGCTCCACAAGGCCTCGGAGGCTTAGTTTTCTAGGAGTTGGCAAACCGCTTTTAAAACCAGAGCTTCAGGAAAAAGTTTTGTCTTACATTGCTGACTCAGCCTCCAGCTCTATCGCCTCCTCTTCTGAAGTTATAAAAAATAAAAGCACTGAGTCGTCATTGGAGGCTCATGTTCATGAACCACACCTTTCCTTGTGTCCTTGACCCCAACCAAGATTGAAGGATGACGCAGGCCATACTACTGATTACTCCATGGAGCTGTTTTCACATACCATGCCTGGATTATCAAGTGAAATGGTGAATTACCCAGGTCAAGATGAATCTGACATGGAGTGCACTGATGCACAGCCGCTGATAGATGATTCTGCTGGTACATTCACTCAGAGCACTACATTGTCCTCGCAGTGTACAGAGCCAGATTCTGACCCTGATGAGACTCAGGTGCCCCTTCCCGCACACTATACCACCATACACGGTGACACAGAGGAAGGTGCACATGACATTGAAGAGGAGGTGATGGATGACCCAGTTGTTGACCCAGATTGTCATCCATTGGGGGAAGAGGGTGCTGCTTCCAATAGCTCAGATGAGGAGGAGCATCCACAGCAGACATCGACATCGCAACAGCTGTTATCTGGCAGGCCCGGAGCACTCCAAAGACACGTTCCAAAAATCAAAAGAGTTGCTGGACAGCTTGTCCAGATGGTCAAAAGATCACGGCGTGCTAGGCCGCAAAATGTCTGCCAAAGTAGGAAGAGTGCAGTGTGGCAATTTTTTGAACAAAATCCTCATGATCAGGACAAGGTTATCTGTAAGAAGTGCGCAAAGACCTTTAGCCGAGGGAAAAATCTGAAAAATTTGAATACCAGTTGCATGCTTAGACATTTAACCAGCATGCACTTGCAAGCGTGGACACAACACCAAACCTCAAGTGCCACATGTGCAACTGATCACAAAGAAGGTAGTCAACAATGCTACATTGTTTCCCCCACTGTAAGCCCACCGGTTAGCACAGCAGCAAATGTTGAGGTGTCGTTGCAAGGCCACAGCAGTCAGGGAATCAAACTGTTATATCAACGAAATACTGAATCTAGGCCATCAGAAAGAACACCAACTCCATCACCATCATCAACCCTCTCTCAGTCCGCCCTGTCCACCGCTACTTCCACCATATGCAGCTCTCAAGTCCAGCTCACCCTCCCAGACACTATGAGTAGGTCAAGAAAGTACTCAGTCTCTCATCCGCGTACACTGGGTTTGAACGCCCACATTGCCAAACTAATCTCGTTTGAGATGATGCCCTTTCGGTTGGTGGAAAGCACAGCTTTCCGCGAACTCATGGCCTATGCAGTACCACGCTATGACCTTCCCAGTCGCCACTTCTTCTCTCGCAAAGCCATCCCAGCCCTCCACCATCAGGTAAAAGACCGCATTGTCCATGCACTCAAGCAGTCAGTGAGTGGAAAGGTGCACCTCACAACTGATGCATGGTCCAGTCGGCATGGCCAGGGACGTTACGTGTCCATCACTGCGCACTGGGTTAATGTGGTGGATGCAGGGTCCACAGGGGACAGCGGTGGTGGGACATTGCTGCCTAGCCCACGGTATAGGAAACAGTTGTCTGTAGGCGTTCGACCCTCCTCCTCCTCCAGAAGTGAAAGCTCGTCCACAGAGCGCAGTCGTACGAGCACTCCATCTGCAGCTGCCACTGTTGCACACGATGTGTCCCCCTATCGAGCAGCTAGTGGAAAGCGTCAGCAGGCTGTGTTGCAGATGATGTGTTTGGGCGACAGACACACCGCCGAGGTGCTGGCCGAGTACTTGAAGCGACAAACTGAGTCATGGCTGGGCAGTGACATCTTGAGGCAGGGAAGGTAGTTAGTGATAACGGCCGTAATTGTGTGGCAGCCATAGCCCTTTCAAAACTCAGCCACATACCTTGCTTGGCTCACACCTTGAACCTGGTGGTGCAGTGCTTCCTCAAAAATTATCCGGAGTTAACAGCCCTGCTCCAGAAGGTGCGAAGACTGTGCGCGCACATCCGCCGGTCGCCTGTACACTCCGTTCGTATGCAGAAGCTGCAGCGATTGCTCCACCTTCCCAACCACCGCCTCATTATCGACATTGCAACAAGGTGGAACTCCACCCTGCACATGGTGGAGCAGCTGTGCGAGCAGAGGCAGGCCATAATGCATTTGTGGGAGGATACATGGCCAGGCACTTTGAGTGCAGACATGGAGTTGACAGGTGTGCAGTAGTCGAAGCTGAAAGACCTCTGTAAAGTCCTTCAGTGTTTTGAGGAATGCACACGGCTGGTAAGCGCAGACGACGCCATCCTAAGCATGAGCATCCCACTTATGCGTCTGCTCATGCAAACTTTGACGCACCTTAAGGAGCAGGCGTCTGCAGCCAATGTTGATGAGGAGGAAGAGGAGGAGGGAATCCTTGATGACATTCAGCCATTGTCTGCTCAGGGACCTCTCCTGGACGAGGTGGAGGAAGAAGAGGAGGAGGAGGATGATGATGGGGATGATTGCTTAGGGGAGGAGGATGCATCTCGTGGGGCAAGTGAAAATGTTGGCGTGGCAAGGTCTGGTACAGGGTTTGTGCGTGACTGGAGGGATGTGGATTTGCCAGAAAGTGCTCCTCCAACCAGCACTCGCAGTGCATCATTAACACTGGGAACATTGGCCCACATGTCAGATTATGCCTTGCAGATCCTAAAAAGGGACCCCCGCATTGCCAAAATGATGAACGATGACGACTACTGGTTGGCCAGCATCCTGGATCCACGCTATAAAGGCAAATTACAAAACATCATGCCACAGGAGAACCTTGACCTAATATTGGCTAATAAACAAGCAACTCTGGTAAATCGGTTGCTTGAGGCATTCCCAGCACACAGCAGCGGTGATGGTTCTCACACGAGCCGTACGGGCTGGGGGCAGCTTGGCAGAGGTGTTCATGGTGCACACAGCAGAAGTGGCGTTGGAGACAGCGGTTTCATGACAATGTTGTGGACTGATTTTTCACGGACCGCTCACACAACTGGTAATACTGCATCGATGGAAAGTGACAGGAGACAGCAGTTGTCAACTATGGTTACAAACTACTTTTCCTCCCATATCGATGTTCTCCCACACAGGTCATTCCCCTTTGACTATTGGGCCGCTAAACTGGACACCCGGCCTGAATTGGCACAATATGCCTTACAGGAGCTCCCTTGCCGAGCTGCAAGTGTGCTATCGGAAAGAGTCTTCAGTGCAGCTGGATCAATCCTGACAGAAAAAAGGACCCGTCTGTCAACCCAAAATGTGGATGATCTAACCTTCATTAAAATGAACCATGCATGGGTTTCCAAGGATTTTGTCCCACCTTCCCCTGATGACACATAGGGTGACAGAAAAATGTCTTGCTTTGGTCCACCTCTTCCTGGGACTTCACCTATTTCGCCTTTTGCATCAGCTGAATGTCCAACATCAACATATGCCACTTTCTAAAACTCCCTAACTGTGCTGCCTCCCCCCCCCCATGGCCGGGGTCACCACCTAGCGCACGACACCGTGCGAGTGCCGTTGCACTGGACAGGTGGGCAGGCCGACTCTTGGGCGCGGGCATTGGCACAGCATCCCTCATAGTGCAATCAAGTGTCTCTGACGGTGGTGGTGCACACCCGCCGTCAGACACACCGCCGTACTATGAGGGGCCCAGTGCCAGTACCGACGCCCACGAGTGGGCCCCCCTTGCTTGGGCAGGGCCCCAGCATTTGCAATCTTTACCTCTCCCTGCTCCTCCGCTGTGTAGTCTGGGCTGTCAAATCCATACTGTGCCTGACACCGTCTGAGCCTGCCTCCTGATGTATAGACATATATTTTGAATGAGTACGCTATCCATACATGTTATCCGGGGATTCGGTACCCTTTCTCACCTTTGTGCAATCACGTGCAAGCCATACTGGGCCTAACACCGTCTGAGCCTGCCTCCTGATGTATAGACATATATTTTGAATGTGTACGCTATCCATACATGTTATCCTGGGATACGGTACCCTTTCTCACCTTTGTGCAATCAAGTGCAAGCCATACTGGGCCTAACACTGTCTGAGCCTGCCTCCTGATGTATAGACATATATTTTGAATGTGTACGCTATCCATACATGTTATCCTGGGATACGGTACCCTTTCTCACCTTTGTGCAATCACGTGCAAGCCATACTGTGCCTGACACCGTCTGAGCCTGCCTCCTGATGTATAGACATATATTTTGAATGTGTACGCTATCCATACATGTTATCCGGGGATACGGTACCCTTTGTCACCTTTGTGCAATCACGTGCAAGCCATACTGGGCCTAACACCGTCTGAGCCTGCTTCCTGATGTATAGACATATATTTTGAATGTGTACGCTATCCATACATGTTATCCTGGGATACGGTACCCTTTCTCACCTTTGTGCAATCACGTGCAAGCCATACTGGGCCTAACACCGTCTGAGCCTGCCTCCTGATGTATAGACATATCTTTTGAATGTGTACGCTATCCATACATGTTATCCGGGGATACGGTACCCTTTGTCACCTTTGTGCAATCACGTGCAAGCCATACTGGGCCTAACACCGTCTGAGCCTGCCTCCTGATGTATAGACATATATTTTGAATGTGTACGCTATCCATACATGTTATCCTGGGATACGGTACCCTTTCTCACCTTTGTGCAATCACGTGCAAGCCATACTGGGCCTAACACCGTCTGAGCCTACCTCCTGATGTATAGACATATCTTTTGAATGTGTACGCTATCCATACATGTTATCCGGGGATACGGTACCCTTTCTCACCTTTGTGCAATCACGTGTGATCCATACTGGGCGTGAGAACGGCTGGCGAGCTGTTAAGCAAGCTACAGCACCTGTGGTTTGCACACGTAAGTTTTTCATTTTTTCAGGAATGACGGTTAGGCCTAATTCCGGAACTGCGGTTGACCTGCACTTACTGGGAAATCATCGTTCGCGGGTAATAATTGTAATCAGTGATCCCCATCACTAACGTTGTTCAGCGTGTTATCTGCACCTGTAAGCGACAAACGCTGGCCTTTTCAGTGTAGCGCACATGCAGCCACGGACATGTAAGGGCATGACACACCAGTTATTGGCCAATCTCATGTGTCAGAGCCTCACGTGTCCCTCTAGTAAGCTGGACTCGGACCGCGGGGCATGACGGAGTCTCGTTCGTTAACGGAATTAAGCTTGCAATGTGTGCATCTGTTCTGTAGCTGGCATGGTTGAGGTTTCCCAGGTGGAGTCGAATTTAACCATAGGCTCCACTCCTGGTGGTGCCCTTCTGGACATTCCTTTAAGGTTCAGCTTTGCAACCATACTGCCCACGTAAAACAAACACTTTGCCTTCATGAACGCTGTTTGGAGGGTCATGACTCGTGGGAATAACGCCGCCCAATCAGTTAACCTGCTAGAGAGATCCTTCGTTGCTCCCAAGCATGACATCACACTCCCTAGGATGAAGGTAATGCCACTGTGGCGACCATACTCCTGGGGGCGACACAAGTGCACTGATGCCCAGCCACTGCTCGATGAATCTGCTGGTACATTGACCCAGACCACTACATTCCCCTCGCATGCTACACGGCCTGAATCTGACCCTGATGAAACTCAGGTTACCCTTCCCATATACAGTTCCATCTTACACGGTGACAAAGAGGAAGCTGCAGATGAAAGTGCAGGTTCGGCCCACCCGCCATCAGACACACCACCGTACTATCAGGGGCCCTGTGCCAGTGCCGTCGCCCACGAGTGGGCCCCCCCTGCTTGCTCAGGATCACAGCACTTGCAAGGTTGAAATACTGTGCAGTGAGATGGAAGATGGGGACGACGAGGAGTCCAGACTAGTACAGGGATTCCCTAGCGAGGAGACTTATTTGATTGTTTTCAATGTTGGGACAGCAATTTTTGGGGAGCACTATACTCTGGAGAATGATAGATGGGGCCCACCATACACTGGAACATTCCAAAGGTGGACATCAGACACTGGAGCAGCATTTACAGGGCCCATTATACACTAGAGCATTAGAAATGGGGCCCTTTATGTATGGAGCATTATTTGGGCCCAGAAGACAGTGGAGCTTCATCCATGGGGACCAACATATACTGTAGCATTATGTGGAGCTCATCATATACTGTTTCAAACATTATATGGGACCAATGATTCTGTATGGAGAAATAGATGGGCCTCATCATGAGATGTAAAAAGTGAAGTATTTTTCATTGTACTATACCGCTATTTCTCTGCCGTATCGGAGCATGATGAGTTGTGGTATGTGTTAAAGGGGCGCTCTTTCGTCCAGGGCACATGAAAACCTGGAGCCAGCCCTACCCCCCCACAACTTTAGCCAAATAACCCCCATTTTTCAGTGCGTAACTTGTATTATGAAGTTAATTAAGGTTGACAAGCTTAAGTAAGAAGAATTGATGCTTTTGGCATTCAAATGGGCACTGTAGGTGTGTTTCCTGTCCTCCTCTCACTGCCGACTTTTATTCCCCATTGACTTACATTGGGTTTCGTGTTTTGGGACGACCCCGACTTTTCCCTATAATCGGCCGATCTTGCTCGACCCGACTTTTGGAAAAGTCGGGTTTCACGAAACGAAACTCGACCCTAAAAAACCAAAAGTCGCTCAACTCTATAAACAACATGTATGTCAATACCTGGATAAGAATGAAGTGATTAAACAGAGTCAGCATGGGTTTGTAACTAATAAGTCATGTCAGACTAACTTAATTTCCTTCTATGACGGTATCACTGAATGGGTGGATCAAGGAAATGCTGTAGATATAGCATATCTTGACTTCAGCAAAGCATTTGACAAAGTCTCTCATACAATCCTTATTGAAAAAATGACTAAGTATGGAATGGACAAGGCAACTGTTAGGTGGATTCATAACTGGCTTAGTGATCGGACCCAAAGAGTGGTCGTAAATGGCTGCACATCCAGTTGGAAGAATGTCTCAAGTGGGGTACCACAGGGCTCTGTCCTGGGCCCTGTATTGTTCAACATCTTTATCAACGATTTAGATGAAGGAATTGAGGGTAAACTGATTAAATTTGCTGATGACACAAAGATAGGAGGGATAGCTAATACTAGAGAAGAGAGAGAGAGGATTCAAAAAGATTTAAATAAACTGGAGAAGTGGGCAGCAACTAACAGAATGGTTTTTAACAGGGAGAAATGCAAAGTACTACATCTGGGCAATAAAAATGAAAAAAGCATATACAGAATGGGAGGAATAGGGCTAAGTGACAGCACATGTGAAAAAGACTTGGGTATACTAATAGATCACAGAGTGAATATGAGTCAACAGTGTGATGCAGCAGCAAAAAAGGCAAATGCAATTCTAGGATATATTAACAGAAGCATACAGTCTAGATCACGTGAAGTCATTATTTCCCTTTACTCCTCTTTGGTCAGACCTCATCTGGAATATTGTGTCCATTTTTGGGCACCACATTTTAAAAAAGACATCAACAAACTGGAGCAAGTTCAGAAAAGAGCGACCAGAATGGTGAGCGGTCTGCAAACCCTGTCTTATGAGGAAAGGTTGCAGGATTTGGGAATGTTTAGTTTGCAAAAGAGAAGACTGAGAGGAGACTTAATAGCTGTCTACAAATATCTAAAGGGCTGTCACATTGTAGAAGGATCAACTTTATTCTCATTTGCACAAGGAAAGACTAGAAGCAATGGGATGAAACTGAATGGGAGGAGACACAGATTAGATATTAGAAAAAACTTTTTGACAGTTAGAGTGATCAATGAGTGGAACAGGCTGCCACGAGAAGTGGTGAGTTCTCCTTCATTGGAAGTCTTCAAACAGAGGCTGGACAGACATCTGACTGGGATGATTTAGCGAATCCTGCTTTGAGCAGGGGGTTGGACCAGATGGCCCAGGAGGTCCCTTCCAACTCTACGATTCTATGATTCTATGTTTCTATGATCTGACGACCTTACTTATTATGTGGACACCATACCAAGAAACATTATTCTTTAGTCGTCCTGAGATTCTCTTGATGGGGTCCCCTACCGACCACACAGACACAAACTGCTAGATCTGGCTCTTAAACAAACAAGACCATGGCACCTTCTCTGAATTCTTACAAAACAAAAAATTCTTCATGAGAAACATAAGATTAAAGAAGAGCTCCGGACAAGGCATGGCGAGACCACCATCCTTATGAGGGAGACAATGTTTCTCCTGACCACATTCACCCTGTTGCCCCACAAGAAGTGAAAGAAGACATTGCTAAGTCTGGGGAGCAACGTATCTGGCAGCGGGAACACCACACTGATATAGAGGAACAGCGGGAGCAGGAAGGTCTTCAGCAGGCGGATCTTCTCCAGATATGTCAGCTTCCAGTGTCTCCAGCTCTGCACCTTCCGCTCACACACCACCAGCTTCTCCTCCCAGTTCACCTTCCCATCATCTACAACACCAAACACAACTCCCAAAATCTTTATCTGATCCTGAACTGTTCTGAAGGGCACAGAGAAGACATCACGGTCACTCCCCAACCACAACGCCTCGCTCTTCTCCATGTTCTCAGAGGAGTTAGATACTTAGGAGAAGGCTGTGATCTCCTGCTGTAGAGCCGCACAGTCATCTCTAGAAGACACCACAACCGACACATCATCCGCATAGGCACAGAACTTTACCTCCTCTACCATACTTTGGAGGTGGCACCTCAGCCCTGTAAAATCTCTATGATCCTGCAGTTTTCTGAGGAAAGGATCCAGACTGAAAACATACAACAATGGGCTAAGAGGACAGCCCTGCCTCACCCCTGACATGATTGCAAAGGGCTCAACCAAGTGACCATTAATCAGCGGCAGGTTTATAGCTTCCTCATACAGAATTCGCAGCCACTGCACAAACTGCATCGGGAGGCCATACTGTAACAACACCTGATACAGGTAATCATGATGGACTCTATCAAAAGCTTTACTCTGGTCTAAGCCCACAATATACGCCCCCACATGGTGCTGCTTCATGTACGTCATGGCTTCTCTCACCAAC
The DNA here is from genome assembly GCF_039654945.1 of Dendrobates tinctorius. NCBI lineage: Eukaryota > Metazoa > Chordata > Amphibia > Anura > Dendrobatidae > Dendrobates > Dendrobates tinctorius. The sequence goes on along the minus strand of NW_027362000.1, from coordinate 3,771,605 downwards.
AACAATGAGTCCTCTATCATCCGACCCTTCACACCACCCGTCTGGTTGGCAATGATGAGCTCACCCGCCACCTCACTCAGCCGATAATACAAGATCTTGGCCAGAATTTTATAATCTGTGTTCAGCAGAGACAATGGACGCCAGTTCTTTACATCTTTTAGATTTCCTTTTTTTGCCAAAAGGACCAGAACAGATTTATACTGGGACGGTAGAAGCTTCCCTGCAGAGAGGCAATTATTATAGACCTGCACCAGGTCTGGAGCTAATACGTCCCTGAACTCTCTATTAAACTCGCTGGTCAGGCCGTCCAGCCCCGGGCTCTTGTTGGCCTTTAAGGAGTCAATGCTCTTCTTCACCTCCTCCTCAGTTATGGGACCGGCCATACTATCTGCCTGTGTGGGGTCTAATGTTGGTAGGGACACCCCCTTCAGGTAGGCATTAATGGCTTCCTTATCGATATGAGCCCCTTTATACAGATCTCTATAATAATCAGCAATGATCTTGTGGACTTTCTCCTGCTCTGACTGCTCCACCCCATTCTCATCCAACAAACCAGTGATTAGCTTCTTACTGACCCTGTTTTTACAGGCAATGAAAGGAACTGGGTTATGAACGCCTCAATTATCAAACTGTCCCTCCACCTTGAGAGAATTGAGGCGATCATACTGCAGCTCCCTCATTCGCTGCTTTATACGACTGACACTCCGTCCATCCACCTCCTCACCACCATTCATCCTGCTATATAGCCGGCTCAGTTGCAGTCTCAGGGCAGAGTATCTCATATACTCCATATTACTATGTCTCCTGGCTGCTCGTATAATAAACTGCTTGATGTCACTTTTCATGGTCTCCCACCACTCAGCTGTGTCATCACACATACATTGGGTGGTCCTACGAAGGTGGTGAAGGCCTCTCTGAACCATGGATCTTGGATCATGGAGCTATTCACCTTCCAGTACCCCTTTCCACAGACCACAGCTTGGGCCAGATCCAGCGTCGCGCTCACCATACAATGGTCAGAGAACTCCAGAGGGCTGATCCTGTACTGAGAGCATCTCACATCTCTCTTTATACACAGTTGTGGCCAAAAGTATTGACACCCCTGCAATTCTGTCATATAATACTCCGTTTCTTCCGGAAAATGATTGCAAACACAAATTCTTTGGTATTATTATCTTCATTTAATTTGTCTTAAATGAAAAAACACAAAAGAGAATGAAGCAAAAAGCAAAACATTGATCATTTCACACAAAACTCCAAAAATGGGCCAGACAAAAGTATTGGCACTCTCAGCCTAAGACTTGGTTGCACAACCTTTAGCCAAAATAACTCCGACCAACCGCTTCCATCAATGAGTTTCTTACAATGCTCTGATGGAATTTTAGACCATTCTTCTTTGGCAAACTGGTCCAGGTCCCTGATATTTGAAGGGTGCCCTCTCCAAACTGCCATTTGTAGATCTCTCCACAGGTGTTCTATGGGATTCAGGTCTGGACTCATTGCTGGCCACCTTAGAAGTTTCCAGTGCCTTCTCTCAAACCATTTTCTAGTGCTTTTTGAAGTGTGATTTGGGTCATTGTCCTGCTGGAAGACCCATGACCTATGAGGGAGACCCAGCTTTCTCACACTGGGCCCTACATTATGCTGCAAAATTTGTTGGAAGTCTTCTGACTTCATAACGCCATGCACACGGTCAAGCAGTCCAGTGCAAGAGGCAGCAAAGCAACCCCAAAACATCAGGGAACCTCCACCATGTTTGACTGTAGGGACCGTGTTCTTTTCTTTGAATGCCACTTTTTTCTCCTGTAAACTCTATGTTGATGCCTTTGCCCAAAAAGCTCTACTTTTGTCTCATCTGACCAGAGAACATTCTCCTAAACGTTTTAGGTTTTTTCAGGTAGGTTTTGGCAAACTCCAGCCTGGCTTTTTTATGTCTCAGGGTAAGAAGTGGGGTTTCCTGGGTCTCCTACCATACAGTCCCTTTTCATTCAGATGCCAACAGATAGTACGGGTTGACACTGTTGTACCCTCGGACTGCAGGGCAGCTTGAACTTGTTTGGATGTTAGTCGAGGTTCTGTATTCAACATCCGCACAATCTTGCATTGAAATCTCTTGTCAATTTTTCTTTTCCGTCCACATCTAGGGAGGTTAGCCACAGTGCCATGGGCTTTAAACTTCTTGATGACACTGCACACGGTAGACACAGGAACATTCAGGTCTTTGGAGATGGACTTGCAGCCTTGAGATTGCTCATGCTTCCTCACAATTTGGTTTCTCAAGTCCTCAGACAGTTCTTTGGTCTTCTTTCTTTTCTCCATGCTCAATGTGGTACACACAAGGACACAGGACAGAGGTTGAGTCAACTTTAATCCATGTCTACTTGCTGCAAGTGTGATTTAGTTATTGCCAACACCTGTTAGGTGCCACAGGTAAGTTACAGGTGCTGTTAATTACACAAATTAGAGAAGCATCACATGATTTTTCGAACAGTGCCAGTACTTTTGTCCACCCTCTTTTTTATGTTTGGTGTGGAATTACATCCAATTTGGCTTTAGGACAATTCTTTTTGTGGTTTTTCATTTAAGACAAATTAAATGAAGATAATACTACCAAAGAATTTGTGTTTGCAATCATTTTCAGGAAGAAACTGAGTATTATCTGACAGAATTACAGGGGTGTCAATACTTTTGGCCACAACTGTACACCCGGTCTATTCTGCTGGCATTACCACACTTATGGTATGTGTATGTCTTACTGGTATGGTGGGAATCATAGGGGTCTACTAGATGGGCCTGTTGGACTATATTATTAAGAAATGTCTCATCATATCTCAGTTTCTTGTGACTACTGGATCTATCCACATTACAAGACACATTATTAAAATCCCCACACAATATAAACACTTTAGAGGTAAAGCAATATGGCTTCATATGGTCAAACAGTTCCCTCCGCTCTTTCCTTGTCTGCGGAGCATAAATGTTTATTGCTCTATAATGGATGGAGTCCAGTATAAAGTCCAGCATCAGATAGCAGCCCGGACAGATCTCCAGGACTCTGTCCACCTGGACATCCATGGTATTAAAGAGGATTCCCACACCGTCATTCCTCTCCAGCCCGAAGGACCAGAATGATGGACCTAGTCTCCAGTCTCTCTTGGCTGCATACACATGGGCATTACATTTCAGATACGTCTCCTGTAAGAAGAAGACGTCAGATCTATCATCAGACAATCGCTGGTAGATCGCCTGCTGCTGGCTACCAGTCCTCACACTGTTCACATTAATAGAGCTTAGTCTCAGCCGCATCCTGATCACTTAGACTATCTGGTCTTCTTTCTCCTTCTACTGCTGTCACCTGCAGTGCCCCATCTCTTTGTGGACACGGGAGGGTCAGGATCCACCTCATCAGAGACATTTTCTATGATGTATGAAGAATCTTGCTCCATTTGTGTCTCTTCTTCTTTGTCTTCTTCTCCCAGTACATTGTAACGTCCTGGACTTATCACCAGCACTGGAGGCTCAGAGGTTTTCTGGACTGTTGTGATTTTCCTGGAGGAATCCACAAAGGCTTTTTTCCTTTTTATGGTCACAAAACCTTTGTCATCCACGCTGGACACTGCGGACAATTTATCTACTTCTACATATGTACTGGGCTGAAGCTTGGATGGTTTGGTGACAGGTTTTCTAGACACCTTAGTGACTAGTATTTTAGATCTTAATTTAGTGGCTGAACATTGCTTAGATCTCACTTTACTGGCTGATGGTGGCTTAGCTCTGGCTGGTGGTACTTTAGGTGTTTCTTCAGTGGCTGGTGGTCCTAATAGTGCAGCTTCCATCGATATTATATCAGACTCTGGAGCAGGCTAGCTGTTACTGTGACTTATCACCTCATCAGTGCCGGCTTCTTGGACAACATCTGCACCTCTTGTGGTTTCTTTTCCCATAATTTCCAAGGAGGTCTGGCCAATATGTTTATTATGCTCTGCATGAGGGCAATCACGAAACGTATGCCCGGGTCCTGAGCACAGGTTACAGATGATGGTTCCTGTGCATTTTGTCCTTTGCATGCCCGAACTGTCCACACAATGAGCACGTGATACGAGAGCAGTTCATGGCGAGGTGCCTGCCCCCACATCTATGGCACAGACATGGCTGACCAGGGTAATAGCATATCCCCCTCTCTGAGCCCAGGTAGAAGGAATGTGGCAGATGTCTGGTTACACCATTCTCCTGTAGAAGCTGGATTTTCACAGAATATCCTCCATTCCATATTTGCTCCTCATCATAGATCTTCTGGGGATGACTTCTCACCATGCACTGCCGGCTCAACCAGTGCTACAGATCCGCCAGAGCCACCACCTCAGACTGGAACAGGACAGTGGCCGTTATTTCCTGCGGCTTAGACAGCTGGATACAATGGAGATGATCCCAGATCTCATCATCTCTAGTGTCATTATAGATGTTCCAGAACATATCCAGATCACACTGAAGCTTAAAGCTGATGTCATAGATCCTGCTGGATGGAACATGGATCAGTGCGTAGACCTCAGTTGCCTTAAACCTCATAAAGTCTTTCAGAAGAACTTTTCCAACATAAATTCTGGATGGGATGTTCTCCTCTGGTCCCGTGTACTTTATCCTGACTGCATTCCTCCTCTGAGGTGGAGGGTTCACTAGTCTTGTGACATTGGAGAACAGTCTCCTGAACTGATGTTGGTCAGCAGGAGGATCAGTGCCGGAGGTTCCCCAGGCGCAGGAGGATCACTGCTGGAGCTCTCCCCAGCCGCAGGAGGATCAGTGCTGGAGCTCTCCCCAGCTGCAGGTGGAGCAGTGCTGGAGCTCTACCCAGCCACAGGAGGAACAGTGCTGGAACTCTCAACAGCCCCATGATCACTGACACGTTTGTCCTGAAAAAATGCCCAGATCCACTACTGATTGTTGCACAATGTGATCTTCATTCATTGACATGGAGGGTTCAGAATCCATTACCACTGACGGTTCAGAGTCCATTATTATTGGAGTGTGGTCTCCATTCACTGACATGGAGGGTTCAGAGTCCATTACCACTGACGGTTCAGAGTCCATTATTATTGCAGTGTGGTCTCCATTCACTGACATGGAGGGTTCAGAGTCCATTATAATGTTTGTATCTGTTGCAGACATACATTCACTAGCACCAGTGAGCGGGGTCTCACACACAGCACCAAGTGGAGTCTCACTCACAGTACTGAGCAGGGTCTCGCACACAGTGACAGTACAGGAGACACTTACTTCATCACTTACAGGAGCTGAGCTCCCTTCATTGCTGCACACAGAGTCCACTGCGGTTAACCCCTCGGTTGCTGACACACTTTCCTCTGCAGCGCTCCCAGCATTGTCTGCTGCCTCAGACCCCTCACATTGTGCGGCTGATATAAGTGCTGCATTTCTTACCAGATATCCTTGCCCCACACTGTGCACAATTTCAGATTTAATGTCCTTACTAATTGAGTGTTTTCTATTCTCCTTCTGGGCTCTGGCTCCCCTCTTTTTCTCCATAGCCCAAGTTTCCTTTCTGGGCACAGAGTTCACATCTTTGTCCAGGTTTCCTTTCCGAATGTCCAGCTCTCGTCTGCAAACATCCAAGCTCTCACATTTCATCAGTTTTATCTTTGGATCAGTCTCATTCTTAATTTCATCTTGTAATTTGCTGATTTGCATTTCCAGCTTAAAAATGCTTTGCCTTGTAACTTTGCCAACTCAATCCAGCAACAAAACAAGCAGGTTTAGAAGACTCACCAGCCACCATTTCCAGCTTTCCATTACCATCAGGTCCATGCGGCAGGCCACACTCCAGGCTAGGGGCTTTCTCTGGATCATCAGCCAAGCTTCTCTCCCCTCCACCTGGGTCAGAAGCCATGCCTCCGCCCTGCTGGGAGCTCACAAACACACGTCTATGTACAAGAATATAACTACTATAATACTGCCCCTATGTACAAGACTATAACTACTAAAATACTGCCCCCTATGTACAAGAATATAACTACTATAATACTGCCACTATGTACAAGAATAAAACTACTATCATACTACCCCTATGTTCAGGAATATAACTACTATAATACTGCTCCTATGTACAAGAATATAACTTCTATAATACTACCCCTATGTACAAGAATATAATTACTATAATACTGCCCCTATGTACAAGAATATAACTACTATAATACTGCCCCTATGTACAAGAATATAACTACCATAATACTACCCCTATGAAGACGATTATAACTACTATAATACTGCCCCCTATGTACAAGAATATAACTAATATAATACTACCCCTATGTAGAAGAATATAACTACTATAATACTGTCCCATGTACAAGAATATAACTATAAGGATATAATCAGGATCCCCTGATGTGTGTCCGGCAAGGTCTCCTGCTCTGTCCACATTCCCACTACTAGTAATGGGAATGTGGACAGAGCAGGAGACATTGCCGAACACACATCAGGGGATCCACTGACGTGACAGAGCCCCTGTAACCCAGGAACAAGTGTGGGTTGTGCAGATGCCACTTCAGAGCAGCAGCTGGCGGGGTTGGAGGCCAGGGGAAATACTAGAGACAGTGGAGCGAGAGGCATAAGTGGAGCATGGTTAAAAATCAGTAGTAGTGTGACTGTGTAGGCAGCAGGAGACTTTGCCATCCACACAGCAGGGGAGCAGCTGGCGTTACTGAACCCCACTGACACAGGAGCGAATGTTTCTATCTGTGCGGATGGCACTTCCAAGCAACAACTGGCTGTGTTGAAGCCCAGGATCAATCACGGAGCTGGCTGAGGCCTACTTGGAGCAAGTAGAAAATAAGATGTAGTGTGATTTGGGAGGCAGCAGGAGACTTTGCCATCCCCACAGCAGGGGAGCAGCTGGCATTACTGAACCCCACTGACACAGGGGCGAGTGTTTCTCTCTGTGCGGACGGCACTTCCAAGCAACAACTGGCTGTGTTGAAGCCCAGAATGAAGCATGGAACACGATGAGGCCTGATGTTTTTGGCATGTGGAGGCAGCAGGAGACATTGCCGTCTACACAGCAGGGGAACAGCAGACATTACTGAACCCCACTAACACAGGAGCTAGTGTGTTTTTCTCTGTGAAGACGGCACTTCAGAACACCAACTGGCGTTGTTGGAGCCCAGGATGAAGCATGGTGCAGGCTGAGGCCTGATGTTTTTGGCATGTGGAGGCAGCAGGAGACATTGCCGTCTACACAACAGGGGAACAGCAGGCGTTACTGAACCCCACTAACACAGGAGCTAGTGTGTTTTCTCTGTGAAGATGGCACTTCTGTACACCAACTGGCGTTGTTGGAGCCCAGGATGAAGCATGGAACAGGCTGAGGCCTGATGTTTTTGGCATGTGGAGGTAGCAGCAGACATTGCCGTCTACACAGCAGGGGAACAGCAGACACTACTGAACCCCACTAACACAGGAGCTATTGTGTTTTTCTCTGTGAAGACGGCGCTTATGAACACCAACTGGCGTTGTTGGAGCCCAGGATGAAGCATGGAGCAGGCTGAGGCCTGATGTTTTTGGCATGTGGAGGCAGCAGGAGACATTGCCGTCTACACAGCAGGGGAACAGCAGACATTACTGAACCCCACTAACACAGGAGCTAGTGTGTTTTTCTCTGTGAAGACGGCACTTCTGTATACCAACTGGCGTTGTTGGAGCCCAGGATGAAGCATGGAGAAGGCTGAGGCCTGATGTTTTTGGCATGTGGAGGCAGCAGGAGACATTGCCGTCTACACAGCAGGGGAACAGCAGACATTACTGAACCCCACTAACACAGGAGCTAGTGTGCTTTTCTCTGTGAAGACGGTACTTGTGAACACCAACTGGCGTTGTTGGAGCCCAGGAAGAAGCATGGAGAAGGCTGAGGCCTGATGTTTTTGGCATGTGGAGGCAGCAGGAGATATTGCCGTCTACACAGCAGGGGAGCAGCTGGCGTTACTGAACCCCACTAACACAGGAGCTAGTGCTTTTCTCTGTGCAGACGTCACTTCTGAGCGACAACTGGCTGTGTTGAAGCCCAGGGATTGTAGTTCAGGTGGTAGAAACATGAACACAACAGGAGGCCTGGATACTGTTGCCAACCAATTATTTATTCGGGAAGAGGACTGGCAAATTCTGGCGAGATCCAGGCCTTGTTCATTTTCAGAAAAGTAAGCCTGTCAACGTTATCGGAAGATAGTCGCGTGCGAAGGTCTGTTAGTACACCACCTGCGGCACTAAAGACGCGTTCCGATAATACACTGGCAGCAGGGCAAGCCAGCACCTCCAATGCATACTGGCTAAGCTCTGACCATGTATCCAGCTTAGAGACCCAAAACTTGAAGGGGGAAGAGCCATCTGGGAGTACACTGACAGGGCAAGACATGTAGTCTGTCACCGTCTGACGGAAACGTTGCCTCCTGCTGACTGAAGCCGTCTGTGATGGTGTAGACAATTGTGGCGGACACACAAAACTTTGCCACATTTGGGCCATAGTAGTCTTGCCTTGTGCTGAGGCGCTGCCTCTGCTCCCTCTTTGTGCCGAGTTTCCTCCACTGCCTCGACGCACAGATCTGCTTTGTAAAGCACTAGCACCACTGCTGTCGGGTGGAATGGAAAACATGATGGACTGCACCAGTGTGTTTTGGTGCTCCCACAGTTTACGCTCCCGGGTCAACGATGGTATGAGGCTTTGTAAGTTGTCCCGGTAGCAAGGATCTAGCAGGGTGTACACCCAATAATCAGTCGTGTTGAGAATGTGGGCGATGCGGCGGTCGTTTCTTAGTCACTGCAGCATGAAATCAACCATGTGCTGCAGACTCCCAACTGCCAAAGAAACGCTGTCCCCTGCTTGATGCGTCATCTCTGCCTGCTCTGCATCACCCCACCCTCGCTGTACATACTGACTAGAGGATTGTGTACCTCCTTCCTCTGGAGAGATGTCTTCCTCCTCCATCGACTCCTCCTCATCCTCCTCACAAAGTGTCCCCTGCCTAGGCCTTTGTGAGGAACCACGTAGCGCAGACTGTCCAGAAACAGATGGCATTTGGGACTCCTCATCCTCCACCTCTTCCAAAACCTCATCCCTTAGTGCTTGCAGTGTTTTTTGAAGCAGGCAGATAAAGGGGATAGTCATGCTGACTAGTGCATCATCTGCACTCGCCATCCGCGTGGAATCATCGAAGGCACGCAAAACGAGGCAGATGTCCTTCATAGAGGCCCACTCAGTGGTGCTGAAGTGTGACCAGCGCACAGTGTGACTTGTTTGCGCCTGATGCAGCTGGTACTCCATGACTGCTGCCTGCTGCTCATACAACCGCTCCAACATATGTAACGTTGAATTCCACCTGGTGGGTAGGTCACATATGATGCGATGTTCCGGAAGGCGTAATCGGCGCTGCAGAGCAGCAAGGCATGATCTTGCCATTGTGGAACGTCGCAAGTGAGTGCACTCTATGCGGACCTTGTGCAGCAGTGCATCAAGATCCGGATAGTCCCTCAGAAAGCTCTGCACAACCAAGTTCAGCACATGTGCCAGACATGGGATGTGAGTGAGGTTGCCTAGGCCAAGAGCTGCCACCACATTTTGGCCATTGTCACACACTACCAAGCCCGGCTGGAGATTCGCTGGCAGAAACCACACGTCGCTCTCCTGCTTGATGGCATTCCAGAGCTCCTGCGCTGTGTGGCTTTGATTCCCCAAAGAAATTAATTTGAGTACGGCCTGTTGACGTTTGGCCACGGCTGTGCTCATATCGGTCGTAACAGGCTTCTGCTGCGCTGTTTCTGAGGAACTTTAGTAGGAGGAGGAGTCAATGTGTAGAGACTGGAATCCTGCAATCCGTGGAGTTGGCAGTACACGTACAGCACCACTCTCCAGATCTGTACCCGGCTCCACAACATTGACCCAATGGGCAGTGAGGGAAAGGTATCGTCCCTGTCCATGGTTACTGGTCCACGCATCGGTGGTCAGGTGGACCTTGCTACTGATGGCATTTAGTAGCGCATGTTGTATTTTCCCTCCACATGTTTTTGCAGGGCAGGGACGGCTCGCCTGCTGAAATAAAAGCGGCTCAGCACGGTGTATTGTGGGACTGCCAATGCCATCAAGTCCCGGAAGGTGTCAGTCTCCACCAGCCTGAATGAGAGCATTTCAAGTGCCAGTAGTATGGAAATGCCAGCATTCAGAGCCTGTGCTCGGGGATGGTTTGCCGAGTATGGCCGCCTTTTATCCCATGCCTGGCTGTAGAGTGGCCTGGGAGTGTGAGGAGGACTGGGAACATGGTGCTGTGGGTGGAAGTTCACTGGGTCTCCGGACAACATTACCAGAGGTTCTTCCTTGGCGATCCTGTGAGGAAGCCGAACCAGCTGTGTGTGAGCTGGAGGAAGAGGCCCCAACACGAGCTGAAGAGGTGGTAGGTGGTGCTGTACGTTGGCCTACGTCTTCAGTGTGTCTGTGTAACTCCACCTCGTGCTTGGTCCGCACATGTTTCCACATATTTGTGGTATTGAGGTTGCTGACATTTTTCCCTCTTTTGACTTTCTGATGACACAGCTTGCATTTGACAAAGCAAATGTCATCTGCAACTGTGTAAAAAAAAGACCACACACTGCAAGTCTTGGGAGCGCCCGCTTTGCCTTTTGAGAGAAGAATGCTCCTACCGGGTGCCGAAGTGGAGGCTACAGGCAACCAAGTCTGCCCCCTCCCTCTCCCTCCTGTTTTGACCGTTCGGGGAAACTCTGCCTCAGTGCTCCTCCCACCACCTTCCTGTTCCTCACGCCATGATGGGTCAAGGACCTCATCATCTACACTCCCCTCTTCAAACACCTGCTTCTCCTGGGTTGTCTCACCAGCACGGTATGCACCAGAAAGTGGTAACTGAGTCTCGTCATCATCTGATGTGTACTGAGGTGTGCTGACCATAGGCACTGGCCCGCCCGCCTCTTCAGATTCCGAGGGACAAAGTTGCGCATCACTGCATACTCCCTCTTCTTCACATTCTGGAATGCTGCTTGGCTAGCCCCCTCTTTCCAAGCCAACAGATTCAGAGAACAGAAGTAGAGACTGTGATGGCTCCTGTCCAGGGCTCTCTGACCGCCTAGGCACTTTGGCAGGTGGTGAAGAGACAGATGGTTGCTCTTCGGTGCTCTGGCCCTGAGAGGATGTGGAAGTCATTGAAGTCGATGCGTTAGCTGCCATCCATCTGACAACGGCATCAATTTGTTCCTCCGCAGCAGTGGGGTACGGCGAGGTCCTACAAAGCTGCGCATAAAGGACTGTTGCCTGCTAAAACTGGGGAATGCTGACTCACTGGTGCCCGCAGCAGCCACAGAATCCCCACGTCCTCTCCCTGCAGAATTCCCACGTCTTCTCCCTGCAGAATCCCCACGTCCTCTCCCTGCAGAATCCCCACGTCCTCTCCCTGCTGAAACTCCACGCCCATGCCGACGTGCCTTACTCCCTGCCTTCTTCATCTTGCTAGACTGATAAAGATAGGCAGAAAAGTACAAAGGGGGGCCTAGTGTGCTTATTCCTGAACAGCTGGTAACAGGTATAAGAAACACTAATTTTATGAAGTGTGTGTGTGGACTACACTTTAATAGGAGCTAATGTGGCCTACACAACTGTCAAATGTAGTGTTTGGTGAACTTTATTTTGGTTTTTTTTTTTGAAAAAAAACTAAAAGGATGTGACCAAAAATTTGAAAGTGATAGTATCACAAACTTTTTGGAGCTATTACAATGCAGGCAGGTAACCTACAATGCAAAAGATGAGGCTCCAAAAAAATTGGGTAATACTAATCTGGCTGCAGCTGAAGGGCACAAGCCAGAAAAAAGGCTCCTCTATCTACTCCTATATAGTGTTTGCAACCAACTAATGTAGATGGATACGGATGGATGCACACTAATAGGAGAAAAAAAAAGGAGCTGCAATAAAAGAAAAATGTGTGAGGCAGTGATGCACGCTTAGCGGCCTACAACCAGATGTAGCTGCAGGACACACTACTCAGCATGAGCTGCACTCACACACAGTCAGAGACCTCTCAGACAGCCGTGAACAGTGCAGAGAAGTGGGCACTAGCACTGAAAGGCTGCAGAAAGGCTCTGCTGTCTACTACTAGTGTTTGCAACCAACATATATGGATACGGATGGACGCACACTAGATAGAATTTATGAAAAATAAGCAGCTAGAAAAGAAAAATATGTGGCTGAAGGACCCACTACACAGCGTGAGCTGCACTCTCACAGCCCTTGCAGACAGCTGTGAACACTGCTGCTAGGCAAAAGAAAGCTACAGTGGTGGTTTATGTAGCCTGGGTAAAGCCCAATAATTTTTTGAGAATCGCTATTTCTAACTGTCCCTCACAGTCTTCAACAGCAGCCTGTCCCTAACTGAATTCACAGCAGAGTGAGCAGAAATGGCGGCAGCGGTGGCTTTTATAGTGCATCATGATATCATTTCAGCAGCCAATCACAGCCATGCCAATAGTTAACATGCCTACATGCCTAACAGGATGTGCCCACACTTCTGAGGATTCCCATTGGCTGAATCAAATCGAGCAGGCTCATAGCATTATGGGAACTTCCGATTCTGGTATTCGATATAATAATAATAATAATCTTTATTTTTATATAGCACTAACATATTCCGCAGCGCTTTACAGTTTGCACACATTTTCATCACTGTCCCCGATGGGGCTCACAATCTAAATTGATACGAAATCGATATGAATCGATATGTAAAAAGTATCGGAACTAAGTATCGGAATTCCGATACAGCGAATATCGGCCGATACCCGATACTTGCGGTATCGGAATGGTCAACACTACTCACGTCACATCACATAAACTACTAAGAGACTCCAGCCACATTCAGAGCTGCATTCACAATTGTGTTGTTTGCAGTCCAATATCCCAACATTTTGCTGGTTAACATGCTACTGATGTATTATTCGATATGTCGTAATCCTCCTGTGGGCCCTGGCTTCTCCTTAAGTAGAGTTCATAGTGCAAACCTTACAGTACAGTTGCTATGGGACTCTTCAGTGGAAGGGAAAGGTGGGCCCTCAGAATCAAATCCACCGGTGGGCCCAATGTTCTTCAGTTTGACACTGCATACATTTCAAGAAGGTTTCTTACCATAGACATTTATGGCAGGTAAAGAGGACATACAATTAATTAACTGATCGATTCTCAAACTGGAGGAAAACTGCAGATCAGCGAAGGTGACTAAGCATGTAGGCTCCTCTATTTTTTCCAAGTCTGTTGGAGTTACGGAAAATAAGAACCATAAAGTAATTAAATCTGTGAGAATTGTAAACAGAACTAAAGAAATTAATTGTCACCCCTTTATCCCTTTATTTTTCCTACAAATCTTAGATTATGCCATCTATAAGGCAACTGCGTTCAAGTCCGCTATTCTGTGTGCCATCAAAAAGAACGACATACTAAGCCGCTAACTCTTGGAATATTCCAACATATCAGGTGTCAGCTAAAAATGTGCTCTCCGTGTTTTGCAAGATTTACACAGGACTGCTTATAATATCTAATTGTTACATCCCTTCCAAGGTTGAATGAGTAAGCTCTTGTGTAGTCAAAGCAAAGTTATGAGGAGCTGAATGGAGCACTGCAGGATGTTCCAGTAGAGCGACCATTATTGGACCACAAGTGAGCTAAAGTTCACAAGATCCAGGGTGCCAGAGTTGTGAGTTGACAGAGTCTATGAGCCACGGCTACGGAGTTGGTGACACAACACATCTGTGGATATCGAGAGATGCCCTGAGACTTGGTGAGAGGCTTGCTCATCCAATTGCTGTAGAGTAAGTGGACTGGTGGAACAGAGGGGGCAGTAATCTCCAGTGAATGATAGACCCAAGCAAGAGTGAGCTATTTCTGCCTTGCAAAAGGGAAGTGTTGCCTTGTATACCGCAAAATTAAGTTAGACCATGGGAAGATATTTTAAAGTTGTATTTTTGCCACATGCTAAGTCCAGCAGGCAGCCCTTCAAAGAGAAAGTTTTCATTTATTGACAATTGGATTGGAAACTGCGTTGGCCATTCTGTGACCTCAGGCCGTATTCCTCTTGTTCAGAACATTTTGGGTAGTAGGGGATTCTGCAAAAGGTAACGATGTTTAGGAAGCCATGTGGAACGAGGCAGAGGATAGCATCAGTGATATGTGACTGGTGCAACCCCATCTATAGCTTAAAACAGGGCCAGATAAGTCATTAAATAGTCTCCTAGAGACAGTCTCCTAGAACAGGCACGAGCTAAAAGTCATTAGGGTGCAAAAACACCCGGGTGATTACTCCATCATATTGTGAGGACCAAAAGGTTCACTTTGATGGATCCAAGAAAACCCAGAACAAACGCTATTAATAGCCAGTCCATCTTTTTCTTTTAAAGCCTAGATAATAAATACTTTAGGGTAAGTCTTAATTAGATTCTAACCAGAGAAATGCACAGAAATGTGGATAAATCATCTCCAATGAGGATAAGTAATCTTCATAATGGATTAATACTGTAGTCTTCATGATGAATTAGTGGTCTTCATGGAGCATGAGTGGTGTTTAGTAAGGATGTGTGTTCTTGTAGGGTTGGTGGTCTTTACTGAGGATGAAAGGTCCACATTGAGAGGGGTTTCTTGGAGTATGAATGGTCTTCATGGCGGATGATTGGCATTTAATGAGAATAAACTGCCTGTTATAAGGATGACTGCTCTTCGTGTAGGGTAAATGGTCTTCAATGAAAATTAGTGGTCTTCAATGAGGATGTGTGGCCTTTATGTTGGATAAGTGGCCTTTATGTAGGATGAGTAGGCTTTATATAGGGTGAGTAGACTTCATTAAGAATGAATTATCTTCTTGTAAGGGGTGAGGTATTCATTGAGGATGAGTGGTCTTCAGGTAGGTGTGTGGTCTTTGTATAGGATGTGTGGTGTTCAATGAAAGTAAACTGCCTGTAATGAGGATGACTGGTCTTCATGTAGGGTAAATGGTCTTCATTGAAAATGTATGTATGTAGGATGTATGGCCTTTATGTAGGATGTGTGACCTTTATGCAGGATGAGTTGCCTTCATGTAGGATGAGTGGTCTTCATTAAGGATGAATGACTTTCATGTAAGGAATAATGTCTTCATTAGAGATGCGCAAACCCGAACTGTAAAGTTTGGGGTTTATACTGGACACCTAGTGTCCTCTGCTGATCTCCAGACATGAACTTCTTACTGTATGTCCGTGTTACTGTTTGGGTTCAGCAGCCTAATAAAGCCAGTTGCTGACATAACTCAACAATAACACTGCCCCAATCACCACCACACCAGGGCAATTGGGAAGAGCTGAGGTTAAGCGTTAGAATTGAGGTATCTAATGGATGCACTATTTCTGGGGTAGCTGAGGGTTGGTGTTATTAGGTTAGGAAGGTGCCAATATCCATGGCTTTTCCCAGCCTATTAACATTAGCCCACAGCTGTCTACTTTACTTAGCTGGTTGTTAAAAAAGCTGGTCCCCATTTTTAATAACCAGCAAAGGCAAAACGAACAGCTGGAGCTGATCTTGAAATGTCCATGGATATTGCCCTCTTCCGAGCATAATAAGACCATCTCACAGCTATCTGCTTTCCTTTGGCTGGTTATCGAAAATAGGCGGAGACCATATCTTTTTCATTTATTTTTTTATTTATTAACAAATACATTAAACTACACACTCAAGGTACTTCTCCACTCCTCCGATTAGAATCCTAATGCAAAATTATTATGATTTTTTTTTTTAATTACCGTATTTTTTGGACCATAAGACGCACTTTTTCCTCAAAAAATGTGATCGCAATATACTTACAAATCAAGTGGTGGCAGTCACAGTGGCATCGGTCTCGATGCAGCCACCGCTCCCAGGCTGGTGCAGCGGTAGCTGTGCTCTTTGGTGCGGTGGTGTTGGGTCTCTGTGGTGTGGCAGCAGCAGGTCTCTGTGCTGCGTTGGGGGCTCCGCTGGCATTTTGTCAAGGTCTGGAAGCCCTTGCAGCTCCGTTGCTGCAGCACAGTCGGCTCAGGAAATATGGCTGCCGGGGCAGCGCATGCTCAGATTCAAATCTCGGCAACGAGATCTCATCTTCCGAGATCTTGAGACGAGATCTCGTTGCAGAGATCTGAATCTGAGCATGCGCCGCCCCCGGTGGCCATCTTTCCAGAGGCCACCGGCGGCCATCTTTCTGGAGGCCACCAGCGGCTATCTTTCCGGAGGCCTCCACGTCGCAGCAACAGAGCAGCGAGGGCTTTCGGGCTTTGACGAAATGCCAGTGGAGCCCCCACGCAGCACAGAGAGCAGCTGCTGCCACACCACAGAGCCCCGTCACCACCGCCCCACTGAGCACAGCCACCCCACAGAGCACAGCCATCCCACAGAGCACAGCCGCCCCACAGAGCACAGCTACCCCACAGCATAGCCACCCCACAGAGCACAGCCACCCCACAAAGCACAGCCACCGCACAAAGCACCACCACTGCATAGAGCACAGCCACCCCACAGAGCCCCGCCGCCCCCACAGAGCACAGCCACCTCACAGCACAGCCAATGCACAGAGCCTCACTGCCCCACATAGCACAGCCACCCCACAGAACACAGCTACCCCACAGAGCACCACCGCAACACCGAGCACTGCCACCGCACCAGCCTGGGATGGGATATCCCAAAAGCCACCGCACCAACCTGGACCACCGAACGACCCTTGTGACCACTCCTATACCTGTGCTGATCACTTCCCTGGTAAGCTGAATTCGGACTGTAAGATGGACCATCAATTGACACATTATTATTTTTTTCCCTATTTTTCTTCTGAAAATTTGGGGTGCATCTTATGGTCTGGTCTTATAGTCTTATAGTTCGAAAAATACGGTATATGTTATTTTAAGTAAGTTTCCTACTCATATTTTTTTGCAGGGCAACTATATTGCTGTTACCCCCATTTTGCTTCCTTTTGAAGCCTCCTAGCTCTTATTACGACCATTTTACAGCATCAAAATTTGGGTCCCCCTTGACTTATATGGGTTTTGAGTTCAAGGTCAAGTTCAGCCGTTAAAGTAAGTTCTGGCACACGAACTGAACTTCGAGTTCTTTGGGTTCGGCCGAACTTCAGTCCAAACATCAACGGGTCTGCTCTTCCCTAGTCTTCACTGAGGATGAATGGTCTTCATGTAGGTGAGTGGTCTTCATCGAGGATGAGTGGTCTTCATTGAGGTTGTATGTGGAGCCCTTTTGTGCTCTTCATATTGTTATTACTTTTGTTGCTTTTTATACTCTGTGAATTTTCAGTAATTACAATTGAAGTCTTTTCACAAAAAATTACATTTTATTACCATAAAGGATTTAAATATTAACATCATATGATTTCATTAACTCAGGGTAAATCATTTCACATTGATTCCCACAGGCAGCCATTATATCACAATCAGCTTTTCTCAGTTCCCATGGGACCAAAATGTGATAGTAAATGCTTCTTGGCACTAATGTATAACTAAAAATCATGTAATTTGCCAGTGGGTATATCTTGTTCACACGCAAGATTGATTAAGAGATCTCGGGGGCTCTTTTCATTCAATGCGCTATGCATTTTAATGCCATAATGGAAGATCCGCAATTATCAATGTGGATTAAAGCAGGTATGGTAATGATATGGCAAAATAAAATGTATTTCCTTTGGAGACTATTTTTTTATAACTTAAATGCTTTTAAAAAAAAATCCAAGTGCTGTGAAATTTTGAAAAAAAACTCTGCAATTCTGACATTGTTTTTTGGGAATTGTTTTTACAATTTAGATTTTAAGCTAAATGACCCTGTAATATGATTCTGTTCATCAGTACGATTACGGCGATACCCAACATGTCCATTTTTTTACGATTTTAGTGTTGACAAAAAATTCTGAAAAAAATCTTGGGGGTTGTGCCACCATTTTCCGACACCCGTAGCGTTTCCATTTTTTGGTCGATTGAGTTGTGAGACATTCTATTTTTTTGCGAGGCGAGACAATGTTTTTATTTATACCATTTTGGGATAGATATGACGTTTTAATCTCTTATTAACAGCATTTTTTATGTTATTGCCACGACCATAGAAAATGTAATTTTGGCATTCTTTAACTTTTTTCCTTTTCGGTTTCCTTTTGCTTACCAATTTGGTTGATTTGAGATCAGACTTTTCTGTACATAGCAATATCACATTTATTTTTTTATCTTTATTATTTGAAAAAGGGGGGGATTTTTTTTGCATATTTTTAAAACTTTTTTTTACATTTCACTTTTCTTGTTAGTCCCCTTAGGGGACTTGAAGCTGCGATCATCTGATTGCTTGTGCTATATACAGCGAGGCCACAGTATTGCTGCATATAGCAAAAATCACAGACTCCTTTGAAGCCTGGCCACACACTGGATATCAAAGGAGCTCTGTGATGACAAGTACTTCAACAGGCCTCCAGCTGTAATACCAACCCCAACCCATCTGTAACCTGGGATCACATCACGGACGCATCGATGGGCATATGGAATGAAGTGCCCCATACCGGCGTATATTACATGCTCACCCCATGAGCCCGCTCCATACACCCGCTTCCAGAAAGGGTTGCTTGTAATTATCTTCGGTGGCCAAGAGAAATTAGGCACTTTGTATTAAAATCTATTATCCATGACAGTATATATTGGCTACCTATTCTCGTGGTGGTTTCACTCATCTCATACCATCACTTCAGCTCCGCTCAACATCTCATCAACACGGTCATGGGGGAAAGGATGAAAGAATTAAGGCTAGTTTCACACTTGCTTTTTTTTGCAGCGCGTTTTTCCCGCAAAAAAACGCATTAAAAAAACGCATACAAATGCATACAAACGCTGCGTTTTTTTCAAGCATTTTTATGCGCATGCAGGAAAAAAACGCAGCGTTTTTGCGCGTTTGTATGCGTTTTTTGTGCGTTTGCGTTTTTTTACAGATTTTGGAAAAACCCCACAAAAATGAAAAAACAACCATTCAACAACACACAAGACCAATGGGACTTCATTGTGGGTGTGGTATGTTAATATATAGACCCTGTCTACAGTATTCTTCACATTTGCTTGATTCTTCTCGTGACCATGGATCTGCGCTGGAAGAGTTTTCACTTCAACTTGGATTTGGACATCGCGATGGCTCAGGCGTATGCAGTTGCTTGCCATGAACAAAGGAAGAGAGAGAGGCAGCGAAGACGGCGGCGTATGTGGATACATCCGATTGTTGAACTCCGGGAGAGCCGTGGGGCATACCACACCCTCTACAGCGAGCTACAGGCAAACCCGGAGAAATTTACAGATTATATCAGGATGTCCCACGAAAGTTTCATGGATTTGCTTGCTCGTGTCCAACAATCCATCCGGAGACAGGACACACAGCTCCGTCGTGCGATTCCTCCTGAGGAACGGCTACTGGTGACATTACGGTATGTTTTAAAAACCAAGGGGTGCGGTCTGATGGGTTTTTTTTAAATTTAGTATTCAAAACCGTGGGTAATTAGTTTTCGTGAATGTACTAATATTTTATTTTATAGTTTTTTAAAATAATATACATAAATATTAATTTTACTTCTTTGTCTGTTCACAGATTCCTGGCGACTGGAGAAACCCTATCTTCACTACACTTCCAGTACCGTATTGGAATCTCTACCTTGTCTGGAATTGTTGCTGACACCTGCCGGGCTCTCTGGAATGTTCTTTGCCCAGAATTTATGCCCCTGCCCACCGCTGAAAAGTGGATGGAAATTGCTGACAAATTCTGGACAGTATGCAATTTTCCCAACTGTTTGGGAGCTGTTGATGGTAAACACATACGGATCATCAAACCCCAAAGAACGGGATCTGAGTACTATAATTACAAAAAGTACTTTTCAATAGTACTCATTGCGATTGCGGATGCCGGATGTATGTTTGTAGCAGTGGACATTGGAGCATTTGGCCGTGGTAATGACTCACAGGCTTTTAAAAACTCAGACATGGGCCAGAGGTTGTATGGCAACCAATTTAATTTCCCTATGCCACGGCCTCTTCCTCACACCGAAGCTCCGCCACTGCCCTTTGTAATGGTTGGCGATGAGGCTTTTCAAATGTGCGGAAACTTACTGAAACCCTACTCCAGCCGGGACTTGGACCACACCAAAAAAATATTTAATTACAGGCTGACCAGGGCCAGAAGAACTGTCGAGTGTGCTTTTGGGATTCTTGTTTCCAGATGGCGAATTCTGGGCACGGCCATTAATCTTAAACTTGAAACAGTCGATGAGGTGGTGAAGGCCTGTGTGGTTCTACATAACTTTGTGATGGCTAAAGAGCACCCGACCTTTGAACTGGACGATGATGCTCCTAACCCATTGCCTGAATTCACTCAGCACACTCTCAGGTCATCCGTTGAAGTTGGCCAAATGAGGGACCAATTTGCGGCCTACTTTATTTCTGATGTAGGACGGGTGCACTGGCAAGATGAAATGGTGTAATGTTTTTGTTTGTTTATGGTAATAAAAAACCTTATTTGATACCATTACTGAGTGCACTATATTTTTGAAACTCCAATTTAATAAAAAACTTCCCATGTATAACTGAATTTTTTGATGTTCACACACCTGGGCAGGTAAATACACATATGAGTTAAAATGCAGCATTGCTAGTCTGCGTGAAATATATTGGAACGAGCAAAGCTGCAGGCCATGAATCAGGAAACCATTTTTTTTCAAGAGAAAATTGTGCAACTAGTTGAAAACAAAGTATGTGATTTTCTCAAAACACAACCCTCAAAACCCAACCCCAATGAAAGTCCATGGGGAATACAAGTCAGCATTGAGTGGATGAATGTAATCTGCTCCATTCCAACTTACAAGTTATTACACTAGGCCTTGGAATGACTATACTAGGCCGTGGTATTTCAAATATGAGTATAGTAGGCCTTGGGGCTAGTAGTATAGTCATATGTGAAATACCACGGCCTAGTATAGTCATACCAAGGCCTACTGTAATAACTCGATTTTAAACAACTAGCATCTTGTTTCACAAAAAACAAACTGGTGAAACTAGAAAGAAACTTATTTTTAAGACAAGTTTCAACAGTTTGTTTTTCATGAAACCAGATTCTAGTTGGTAAAACTAGAGTTATTACACTAGGCCTTGGAATGACTATACTAGGCCGTGGTATTTCAAATATGAGTATAGTAGGCCTTGGGCCTACTAGTATAGTCATATGTGAAATACCACGGCCTAGTATAGTCATACCAAGGCCTACTGTAATAACTCGATTTTTAACAACTAGCATCTTGTTTCACAAAAAACAAACTGGTGAAACTAGAAAGAAACTTATTTTTAAGACAAGTTTCAACAGTTTGTTTTTCATGAAACCAGATCCAAGTTGGTAAAACTCGAGTTATTACACTAGGCCTTGGTATGACTATACTAGTCCGTGTTATTTCACATATGACTATACTAGGCCTTGGGTTGGTTTTTAACATGTATTTACCCATCAGTGTGTGTGAGCGGCGCAAACAACATCAATGAAACTTAGTAATGGTGAACCACAAATGTAAATTTATTTTTTATCACAAAAATAAACCAAAAAATTATTTTTTCCGGCGTTTGGGGGCAGATGGTTTCAATTTGGGGGTGTGCAGGGAATATGCAACACTTGCTGTTGAAGACGGTGTTTGAGGGGAAGGGGCAACAAAACTTGTGGGGGAAGGTAGTCCAGTTAAGGGAATCAAACTAGGAACACTTGGAGGAGAGGAAATCTGTTCAGGTACATTAGTTGTAAAGGCTTGTGTGCCTGGACCGACTTTGGCCCAATGCCCGCCTTGATGGATTTCGCCTTGAACTAGGGGCAAATATTGAGTGTAGGTCCCCCGTCTGCAGGTGTGGCTGCTGCTGCTGCTGAGGTGGCGGCTGCTGCTGCTGAGGTGGCGGCTGCTGCTGAGGTGGCGGCTGCTGCTGAGGTGGCTGCTGCTGCTGAGGTGGTTGCAGCTGCTGCTGAGGTGGCTGCTGCTGCTGAGGTGGCTGCTGCTGCTGCTGAGGTGGCTGCTGATGAGGTGGCTGGAGCTGCTGCTGAGGTGGCTGCTGCTGCTCTTCGTTGTCAGTGCTCGTCCTTGCAGGAGGACTGGTGGCGGCAGTGATGGTCCAGGTTTGCAGAGTGGTGGTGGCAGGGCTACTACACGTTGTTGTAGCGGCAGGGCTGTTCCATGTTTGCCTAGTGGTGGCTGAGCTCCACGCATGCATGGGAGTGGCGGTGGTGCTCCAGACAGGAGCAGCGCTTGCCATGGTGGTGTCGGTGAAGTGACCAGCTGCACTCAGACTTGTGGTGGTGTAACGGTGGGTGTCCTGGCTTTGAATAGAGGTGTCCGTGCAGTGGTATGCAGCACAAGTCGGTAGTGAGGTGAAGCGAGTCAATGGTGGCACAGGTGGAAAGGACACCACTGACTGCTGACCGTACCGATTATGCTGCATAGCCTGCAAGAAAGCATTGTTGCAGGCCTGCAGCACATTCAGCTGTTGATCAGGACTAAGGTGTTCCGCCATGCCCTTTTCAATCTTACTAAAAAAATGGTGTGCTGGTCTGTTGAGGTCGGCCTCCAGACGGTCAAGGCGCTGTTCTACAGAATTGAAGCGGTGTTCAAAGTGGTTAAAACCACGTTCCATGAGTGCAAAACCGCTTTCAACTCTGTCGGACAGTGACTTGAGGCTGGAATTAAATGTCTCGCTCAAATGCATAAACTCGGGCAAGACATTCCTGTCCAAGGCCCTCTGCCGCTGGCGGGTAGTGCACGCATAACCAGTGGCAGAGACCTGGGACAGGGGAACACCTGATGGCCCAGCTTCCTGGTCACCAGCTGTGTGTGTGGTTAACCTGCAAGGTGCTTCCTGGCTGTCGGATGGCTGGGACGGGTCAGAGGACGTCCGAGGAAGGACCGCTCCAGGGCCAGGTTGCAGGGTGCTGCTCCAGGTGCTGTTGAAGAAAGGAAAATCATTACTACCATGCCTTTACAAGAAGCATCAGCTGTGGATTAGAAAAACACAGATTAATAAAAATAAAAACCCAAAATTTATAATACTTACGATCTCGTGGCAAGGACCGGTCTTAGGAACTGCAACGCGTTATAGTGACGGTATCTAGTTCTGGTCCTTGACGCAGATCCACTGCGAACCTGGCCCTCAGCACGAACATCACTGTTGAAGCGGTCCTTGATCGAACGCCAACGTGTTCGGACTTTGTCCACTGTTGATAAAAAAAAAACAGTGCCGTCAAGGACAACAGTCACTGCGGCACAATGTAGCAATACAATACTCAAAGCAGTCACTGTAGACCCCGATGACACTGTTGGGTTTCCTGCTAGAATACACCTAGCTCGAAACCCAATAGTGCCGTCAAGGACAACAGTCACTGCGGCACAATGTAGCAATACAATACTCAAAGCAGTCACTGTAGACCCCGATGACACTGTTGGGTTTCCTGCTAGAATACGCCTAGCACGAAACCCAACAGTGCCGTCAAGGACAACAGTCACTGCGGCACAATGTAGCAATACAATACTCAAAGCAGTCACTGTAGACCCCGATGACACTGTTGGGTTTCCTGCTAGAATACGCCTAGCACGAAACCCAACAGTGCCGTCAAGGACAACAGTCACTGCGGCACAATGTAGCAATACAATACTCAAAGCAGTCACTGTAGACCCCGATGACACTGTTGGGTTTCCTGCTAGAATACGCCTAGCACGAAACCCAACAGTGCCGTCAAGGACAACAGTCACTGCGGCACAATGTAGCAATACAATACTCAAAGCAGTCACTGTAGACCCCGATGACACTGTTGGGTTTCCTGCTAGAATACACCTAGCACGAAACCCAACAGTGCCGTCAAGGACAACAGTCACTGAGGCACAATACAGAGCAGGGAAATACTCACTAAACGCCTTTTTGGAGGATGCTGTGGCGCTGTCCCAGCCATCCATCAACGCTGCGGCCACCTCATTCCATAGCCGCCGGGTCACCACAATGTCCTTGTGCAGCCGGTCACGGCTGTCCCACAACGGCGAACGCTCCTGGACCAGGCTGATGAGCTGCTCATTATCCAGGTAGACGTCTTCATCCCGTTGTGGAACCTAGACAAAACACATTCATTAGAATAATCAAATTTAAATTGAATAAAAAGTTACAAAAAAAGAAACATAAAAAAGAGTAAAAATAGAAGATAAAAAATAAAGAACATTACAAATCATTTGATACTTACATTCCGTATCACCACCGGGACTTGGCTTCGCTGCTCCTGCTCTTCGCCCTCACTAGTGCCGTCCGCAGAAGATGATGATGACGATGTCTTAAAAAAGTTGAAAAAAACGTAAGAGATTTGGAGAAGCAGCAGATATACTTACCAGATGCACGAAAATAATCACCTCACGGTCTGCTTGCGCCAATTCCTGCCGCGATGGGGAATACTCTGATTCTGAAGACATACTGCATGTAAAAATAATAAAAATCATTAGTACATACATAATTTAAAAGGACAGGCATATAATGTAATATACTCACATTCTTCGCTGATATAATGGGTTCTTGGTTGACTGTCTGCTCTTCAATCTGTCAGTGTAGTAGTGGCAGAGTTTTGGCAGGCACCTCCTTTATATAGACTTTTTTTTTTTTACTTTAGAAGATTATAACTAGGACAACAAGTGGACACCACCAAAAAAACGCAGCGCTAAAAAAACGCATACCTGCGCATGCCAGTGCGCACGTATGCGCATCCATAGGCTATAATGGCCATTTTTAGCGCAAAACGTGCGCATACGTGCGCATGCGATTTTTTCAAGGGCCAAAAAATGCAACATGCTGCGTCTGGAAAATACCAACGCACACCCCAAAAAAACGCAGCGCATGAAAATCGCATACATGCGCTTACCAGCGCGCAGGTATGCGCACCCATGTTAAATATAGGGGAAAAAACGCATGCGCACGTATGCGTTTTTTTCCAGCGCAAAAAAACGCAAATGTGAAACCAGCCTAAGCTGTGGATTCTGAGGATAGTGGGAAACTCCAACCATTTATTTGTGGAGACGTGGGAAAATGCTTTAATATAATCTCACCTCAATCTATATTGCAAACCATTCATGAAAAATCTGACATTTTAGGTACAACTCAAAGCACAGCCCTTAATCTTCCTGGATCCTGAAATGCCCAATATCACAATATCGGCAATGCCCTTCTTTTACCACAGCCATATTAAAAATAGTAAAGATTAGGTTGATCTACTGCTCTGTCTACTTATATTACATTACACATCGTGCTTGTGGCATTTTCATGGTAACTTTCACAGAATTTTTGTTACTGTTTAGATGTAAATACTTATGTCCCTAAAAAAATTGAGAAAAGTATTCAAGGTGTGATACCTTTATTGGCTAACCAGAGAAATTATATTTGCAAGCTTTCAGGACTCAGAAGGTCCCTTCATCAGGCTTGATTACAAGTGAATTACTGAGAAGAGACGGCAACATTTAAATAGGAATTATAACAGCACATGAGGTGATGCTAGCTACAGACAGGCCAAGGAAATCAAATTAAGGTTTTTGTTACACATGCAGATGAGGACCAAGTGTTCTGTTAGAGATCTGAAGACCTTCTTGTGGAGGTGTGAACTGTGTCTATGTAATGAGTCATGAATCCAGGTGTCAAATTCAGTCCTATTGTTAGAGATTGGAACATATTTATAAATTTGAACTCCCAAATCTTCTTTTCTCTGTCACTATTAAAATGACCTTTCAATGTTAGGACTTTTCGATCTGCCAACCTGTGTCCAGGTCTAGAGAAGTGTATCCCTACAGGTGTGTCCAGCTCATTTTTTATCGTATATCTATGCAGATTCATCCTTGTTTGTAGTTTTTGTTTAGTTTCTCCTATGTATGTCCCTGTATTGCACCTTGTACATTGTATCATGTACACGACATTGGAGGATGTACATGATCTCAAGAAGCAGCCTCCTGGATTACAAACAGAAGGAGGATAACAACAGGGTGCTGCTTGTGGTCACGTACAACCCTCACATGAACATTTTAAGGAAAATTGGTGCTGACCTACAACCCATATTCCAGAGTCCACAGACTGAAAGCAATATTCCCAGAACTGCCACTGCTCTCCTACAAACAGCCTCCCAACCTAAGTAATATCCTTGTCAGAAGTACCCTCGCATCACCATCAGAGACAGGAACAGTCCCCTGTAACAGTAAAAAATGCAAGACCTGCACCCACATATCACCAACAGATAAAGTCCCCATACCAAACACAAATCAGGACTATAAGATCATGGACTCTTTTTCATGTACATCCTCCAATATCGTGTACATGATATGGGTCGCCCCCCCAGTCCCAGGGCAGTGGGGTACTCGGTACCGGGCCGGTGTCAGGGGGAAAGTATCACGGCAGCTGTGACCCGGTCCGTGGCCCTGGGTGCTCAATGTCAATGGTGGTGTGTGGTTAATGGAATTGAATAGTTCATGATGCCACCTGTGGTGTTCGGCAAGGGAGATGTTAAGCCGACGCTGCAAAAAGATCCTCTGGGACAGATGGTGGGATGCAGCAATGGTGGTATAGCCCTCCACAGGCAGGGCTGTTGTCCCAGGGTAGTGTAGATGTGGGGACACTTTGATGGTTTAGTGTCCGGCTCAGGGGATGTAGCAGTGCTGGCAGACGCAAGAAGAAAAGGAGGACACCAGGGCTTGCAGTTTCAATGCTTTACTCACAGTTCTTGGTAACCACTGGTGCCCGCTTCCATGCCATGTCCTCTGGGGCAGAGACTCAATCAACCTCCTGGGCAAGTTAGGCTTCTCCTCTCCATCACTCCGCCAACATGTACCTTTCCTGAACGACGCCTCTATTGCGCCTTTAGTGTGAAGAGCTCCAGTACCGTGGTACTCTGAAGTTCCTCCTGTCAGATGTTCCTAACAACTCTACTTGTATGACAGACAGCAGTAGCCTCTATCGGGGACTCCTCTCTGAGTCCTGGCTCTCTATTCGGCTGCTGTTGTGTCCCAATTCTTAGATGGGAGTAGTGCATTTACAGCCACCTACTCCACCGGTGTCTGCTGCAGAACCATAAGTGTCCATACAACCTTGGGGACCGGGCCCCGGCCTTGCGCTGAGAACCTATAGGCAATGTTCCTCTTCCAACCCACAACTCCTCTCTGTTCTCCTACTCCTTTGTTCCGCGCTGTTCCTCCTCTCTCTTATGGAAGCTTAGGTTGCAGTTCTACATCTCTCTCCTTCTGTTCCTTTCCCAGTGCCATCTGACTCAGATCACAGAGACAGCTGCAGCACTCCTTCTTCTCTTCCTCTCCTAGGGAGCTCGTTCCACTAAGACCAGTCCTCAGCCTCTCCTGACTGACTGTCTTCCTCCGCCTTGACCTCCCATCAGGCTCACCTCCTGTCAGCCTGCTCTCTGACTCAGACTCCCCATCTGACTGAACTGTAATTCTAAACCTTCCAAACCCTTCATATGAATCTCAACTCCACCCACCTCCCAGCACATCTCGTGTTATGAAGCAAGGAACCACGAAAGGTTCTCTGCTACCCTCTAAGCATGAAGCCGCAATGTGGTCAGTGCTGAACTATCCTGTGTGTGGGGTGCAGGTGTTGGAGTGTGGAAAAGAGTTCCCAACTTACCTAGGTGGTGGGGCACTACACCTTAGGAGAAGGTGCAGTACCTCTGTGGCGACTGAGCCTCAGGGGCGCCACAGATAGTGTACAAGGTGCAATACAGGGACATACATCGGGGAAACTAAGCAAAAACTGCAAACAAGGATGAATCTGCATAGACATACGATAAAAAATGAGCTGGACACACCTGTAGGGATACACTTTTCTAAACCTGGACACAGCTTGGCAGATCTAAAAGTCCTAATATTGAAAGGTCATTTTAATAGTGACAGAGAAAGGAAGATTTGGGAGTTCAAATTTATAAATATGTTCCAATCTCTAACAATAGGACTGAATTTGACACCTGGATTCATGACTCATTACATGGACACAGTTCACACCTCCACAAGAAGGTCTTCAGATCTCTAATACAACACTTGGTCCTCATCTGCATGTGTAACAAAAACCTTAATTTAATTTCCTTGGCCTGTCTGTAGCTAGCATCACCTCATGTCCTGTTATAATTCCTATTTAAATGTTGCCGTCTTCTCCGTAATTCACTTGTAATCAAGCCTGATGAAGGGACATTCTGAGTCCTGAAAGCTTGCTTGCAAATACAATTTATCTGGTTAGCCAATTAAGGTATCACACCTTGAATACTTTTCTCAATTTTTTGGAGGACATAAGTATTTACATCTATTTTTCTGGCTAACACGGTACCACAGTTTTATTTTGTATTGTACATCGTTTTTACTGTTTAGAAATTGTGTCCCAAAATCGATAAGTCTGCAGTCATTCTGTGTGACTGCAGACTTTTGAATCCCCCCAGTGCACAGTGCCTGTATGTATGAGCTATACATACTCCCAGCCAAAGCATGTCTAGTGGATGCGGCCTCACTCCACACACTTTTATTGAGCAAGGCCGCACCCGTACAGTGACGCGGCCATCCAGTGGGAATGGCAGACTAGAGGACGCAGTCTCGCTCCATACCAGTAGCGAACACATACCCTTTGGTCATGGAGTCAAAAGAACTTGAATCCCTGCAGCGCACAGTGCGTGCACTGTGGGGATTCATAAGTCTGCAGTTACACAGACTGATTGCAGGCTTATTGATTTGTACTGGACAACCCTTTCAAAAGGGGTTGTTTGATCTAATGATATTGATGACCAATCAGAACAGTGGAAGTCCAACACCTGACACTCCCGCAATCAGTTGTTTTGAGCTCAGTAGCTCAGGTACGGCTCCATTTCTCATGTACAGCACCATGGAATAAATGGTGCTATATAAATCTCTATATATAAAACTGAATGTGTGTGTGTGTGTGTGAGTGTGTGTGTATCACCAACCAATCACTAAGCATCTTTCATTTCAACAGAGCTGTTCAAAAGAAGTTGAGCTATAACTGGTTGCTATGAGCAACAGTTTTCCTTGCAACCACTCACTAATCATCTCTCATTTCACCAGAGCTGGTTAAAAGAAGCTGAGCTGTGATTGGTTGCTATGAGCAAGTTTTCCCACTTGACAACACTTCAGCAGACACTGACATGGTGGGAGAAATCTAGCATCCCCGGGAACATAAGCTCCCAGCCATTGTCTGCCCCCCTGAAAGGAGCAGAGAGCACATGACACAAATGAATCCCCCCTCCTGTGCCCATATCCCCATCACACATCCTCCATCATATAGGCACATCTTCCCTCTTAAAGGGATCATTGGTATGGAAGTCAGAGCAAATCCATCCAGCGCTTTGATTTTGACCCCAGGCCTCTCTTAAAGGGATCCTCGGTATGGAAGTTAGGACTGTTCCACTCAGTTCTGTGGTTCTGACCCTAGTTTCTCTTAAAGGGATCATTGGTATGGAATTTAGGGCAAATCCACTCTGCACTTTGGTACTGACCCCAGGCCTTTCTTAAAGGGATCTCCGGTATGGAAGCCAGGGCAATTGCCTTCAAATGCTCTGGTACTGACCCCAGGCTCTCTTAAAGGGATCTCCTGTATGGAAGTTAGGGAAAATCCCTCAGCGCTCTGATTCTGACCCCATGGTTCTATTAAAGGGATCATTGGTATGCAAGTCAGGTCAGGGCAAATCGACTCAGCGCTTTGGTTCTGATCCCAGGCTCTCTTAAAGGGATCCCCGGTATGGAAGTAAGGACAAATCCACTCTGCGCTTTGGTTCTGACCCCAGGCCTCTCTTAAAGGGATCTCCGGTATGGAAGTTACAGTAAATCCCTCAGCGCTCTGATTCTCACCCCAGGCTTCTATTAAAGGGATGATTGGTATTGAAGTCAGGGCAAATCCACTCAGCGCTCTTGTTCTGACACCATGCCTCTCTTAAAGGGATCCCCGGTATGGAAATTAGGACCGTTCCACTCAGCGCTCTGGTTCTGACCCCAGGCTGACGTGATGATGTGGGATATTAGGGGTAGTAGTCCGGCGGCTCTGGCTGATGGAATGATGTGGGATATTAGGGGTAGTAGTCCGGTGGCTCTGGCTGACGGGATGATGTGGGATATTAGGGGTAGTAGTCCGGTGGCTCTGGCTGACGGGATGATGTGGGATATTAGGGGCAGTAGTCCGGTGGCTCTGGCTAATGGGATGATGTGGGATATTAGTGGTAGTAGTCCGGTGGCTCTTGCTGACGGAATGATGTGGGATATTAGTGGTAGTAGTCCGGTGGCTCTTGCTGACGGGACGATGTGGGATATTAGGGGTAGTAGTCCGGTGGCTCTGACTGATCGGATGATGTGGGATATTAGGGGTAGTAGTCCGGTGGCTCTGACTAATGGGACAATGTGGGATATTAGGGGTAGTAGTCCAGTGGCTCTGGCTGACGGGATGATGTGGGATATTACAGTGAATGTGGCTATGTGGAATGGGTGGGGCTCTATACTCAGCTTTATATATATAGATATAATCATTATAATTTTTTATAACTAACCGTAGTTAGTTACTATGCCCGAACAGCGCCGGGCTCTTCAGCTAGTAAATAATAATAATAAAAATAATTTACTGTGTTGTGGCCATCGCTGAGTAGTCATTCAGTTGAATAGGAGCTGAGCTGCCATTTTCAGCAGTGGCCACTACAATGGAAAAGGGGCCGAATAATGTCCATTACATCCAGCTGGTGCTTGAGCTAAAAACTGATCGGGGGCCATGAAAGGAGTCAGACACCTTCCTATTTGACATTAATTATTGCAAAAAAAGGGGGAGACAAAAATGCGCAATAGGGTCTTATCCACGTTACAAAAGACAGTATATCATGAAATATGCTCACCTGGTTAGGATGAGATAAGAGCGTGTAGGTAGCGGCTGCTGCAGATCCACAGGTCTTCAGTGACCAAAGAAATGATGAATCCAAAGGGAGTTTGTAGCTATATTCCGCGCTGCCGCTTTAAACAAATTCCAGGAGAATGCTGTATGATTGCAGTGGTTTTATTCTACGCGTTTCAGGGGTCTCATGCCCCCTTCATCAGGAAATACCACAAATACATACAGGTATCACAGACATAAATAGGTTTGGAAGGATGCTGGATTTCAAAAAAATGAGCGCCAACAAGTAAGATGATGCAGTGTCAAAGTTCAATGACACCACATGGTTAACAGTTAACCTAAGATATATTACAAAAGAATACGTATTTTAAAAGATTTTTTGATTAAATTTTCGTTTACAAAACAGATAATAAAGTCAAATTTACGATTTAAACAAAAAAAAAACAAAAACAAAAAAACAAAAAAAAAAAAAAAAAGGGGAAGGGGGGAGTTTATTCCTGTTTAGAGGTGGATACCTTACAAGTGGACTATCGTATGGAAACAGCAAACCGCTTTTTTTTCATTGAAAGCATTGCAATCTTTATACAAAAAGTGGAAAAAAGTAAAAACATAATTTTAATTCTTTACCAATAAAAAATATATAATTTTAGTTAAATTCTAAAAAATTAAATATAAAATTATTTTTTAGTATAGAGGAAATGGGTTAAAAAATAATAAAGGATGCTAAAAGCAGCAACACACGAGAAGCTGCACAGCAGCCAGCGCTGCTCAGAATGAGAACGCAAACAGCATGGATTCATTACTTCACTAATACAAAGATCATGGGCAAATTTTAGATATAACATGAAGCACATAAAAAAAGGGGGTTAATATCAGATGCAGCAACACACAGGACGCTGTGCAGGAGCCAACTACTGCTCAAAGAAAAAACGCAGGATAAAGCGGCAGAGTGAATGGGTGGCTTCATTAATAGATAAGATCGCAGGCAGCTTTAGTGTTCACCCCCTGACACATAAGTGAAGTAATGAATGAAAAAATGAAAAAAAAAGCGGTTTGCTGTTTCCATACGATAGTCCACTTGTAAGGTATCCACCTCTAAACAGGAATAAACTCCCCCCTTCCCCTTTTTTTTTTTTTTTTTTTTTTTTTTGTTTAAATCGTAAATTTGACTTTATTATCTGTTTTGTAAACGAAAATTTAATCAAAAAATCTTTTAAAATACGTATTCTTTTGTAATATATCTTAGGTTAACTGTTAACCATGTGGTGTCATTGAACTTTGACACTGCATCATCTGACTTGTTGGCGCTCATTTTTTTGAAATCCAGCATCCTTCCAAACCTATTTATGTCTGTGATACCTGTATGTATTTGTGGTATTTCCTGATGAAGGGGGCATGAGACCCCTGAAACGCGTAGAATAAAACCACTGCAATCATACAGCATTCTCCTGGAATTTGTCTAAAGCGGCAGCGCGGAATATAGCTACAAACTCCCTTTGGATTCATTATTTGACATTAATAACATTTCCATTTTTTTTCTCCCTTATCTTTCTATCTTGCCATCTCCTTATTTTATATATATTTTCTGTAGTTCTTTTTCTCATTCTTCCTTATTTACTTTTCTTTTTCTGTCTCTTGTTCTTTTTTCCTTAGGTTGTTCTTTTTCTTCTTAATTTCTTCCTAATGTCTTTCATCCTTTCATTCTATCTAAAATTCTGTTTCTGTCTTTTCCATCTTTTTCTTTGTCCTGTTTATTTTTCTCTGTTTCTCTTTGTCTTCTCTTTCTGTCTTTGTTTCTCTCAAAATAAAATCCTATAATATTTCTTATTCTTAAGTATTTTAGCCAAAGTAGCAAAAACTTTTTTTTTCTTACTTTTCTGCCACATCTTTTTGTTTTCGTAGCTGATTCCATGGGAATAATATTTCTTGAAAGAAAAAATGGATGTATCTGCCAGAACAACATCAATGTGTTTCTATTGTTCTTTCTTTTTTCACACTTTGAAATTGTTAGAAATCACTGATCTACAAAATATTTTTCTTGTGAGAAAATTTCACTTTAACCTCTGCACTGAATCCTCACAATAATTGTATTGACCAAAAAGGCTGAAAATGAAGAATATTGTATCTACAGAAAATACACTTTTTCCACATATTCTGGATTTTTTATCAGTCCATTCATGGTTAAAATAATTATTTTTATTTTTCTTACTTTTCTTTAATTGCTTCCTATTTTTCCTTTCTCTTTTCCTTTCTTTTTCTGTCTCTTTTGCGCTCTTTCTTTCTTTCTTTCTTTCTTTCTTTCTTTCTTTCTTTCTTTCACTCTCTCTTTCTCACATTCTCTCTCT
The DNA here is from genome assembly GCF_039654945.1 of Dendrobates tinctorius. NCBI lineage: Eukaryota > Metazoa > Chordata > Amphibia > Anura > Dendrobatidae > Dendrobates > Dendrobates tinctorius. Next base: position 3,738,291 of record NW_027362000.1, on the reverse strand, counting down.
TTCTTTCTTTCTTTTTCTCACTCAATCATTCTCTGTTTTTTCTCTCTTTCTCTTAATACAGTATTTCTCAAAAATGAAATCCTCTAATGTTTTTCATTTTTAAGTACTGGAGCCAACAGCATATTGTAAGAGCAGGTGTAGATGATGAAGTAGTGATGCAGCACTAAATGTGTGAGGGCCCCATAACAAATATGCATAGGGCCCTTCATAGTTTACATATGGAATAGGCACTTTTTCCATATATTCTGGATTTTTTATCAGTCCATTCAGGGTTAAAAAACATTATTTCTCTCTTGATGACTTCATCTGCTGACAGGAGTTGGACATTCTGACAAGTCAATGAGACTTCTTAGTGCACCTGCATAGGACATGATAATAACTATGTCAGATGTCGCCGAGCACCAGAAGATCTCATTCTGTACACAGGAAACCGAGACATTCTCTCTCTTCTTGGGCATCGGAGTCAGCTAAACTAAGATTTGTAAATCCTACCAGATTATGACAAACTAATTTCAGCTTAGAAAAAAACAACCAAAATACATTCACTTGAAAACTATTTCTCTAATTTAATAAAGACATGCAAATGTGACAGAAAATATGTGTAATGTTTTCTGCCTCATTCTTTCTTTTTCTTTGCTTCTTTTTGGTTCTTTGTCTTTTTTTCCTTTTTGTTTTTCTTCCTTTCTTTTTCTTCAAATAAAAGCCTCCATTGTTTCTCCTTGTTAATTGTTGGAGCCAACATAGAGAAAACACCTGGAGTCAAAGGATCAGACTTCCTTCCTCCTCCCCTCCTTCCTATTCTTCCCCTTCCTCCTCTCCCTCTCTTCCTTCCGATTCCTCCTCCCCCTCCTCCCTTCCCTTTCCTTAGTCCCACCCTCTTTTTCCCTACACACTCTCTTCCCTTTCCTTCCTCCCTTCCCTTTCCTTCTTCCCTTCCGCTCCTTCCCTTTTTCCCCTACCCCCCTTTCCTTCTCCCTTCCCCTCTTTTCCTTCCTCTCTTTCCTGTCTCCCCTCCCTCCCTCTCCTTCCTCCCTTTTCTTCCTCCCTTCCCTGTCTCCCCTCCCTCCCTCCCTCTCCTTCCTCCCTTCCCTGTCTTCCCTCTCTCTCCTTCCTCCCTTTTCTTCCTTCCTTCCCTGTCTCCCCTCCCTCAATCTCCTTCCTCCCTTCCCTGTCTCCCCTCCCTCCCTCTCCTTCCTCCCTTTTCTTCCTCCCTTCCCTGTCTTCCCTCCCTCAATCTCCTTCCTCCCTTTCCTGTCTCCCCTCCCTCTCCTTCCTTCCTTTTCTTCCTCCCTTCCCTGTCTCCCCTCCCTCTCCTTTTCTTCCTCCCTTCCCTCTCTTCCCTCCCTCTCCTTCCTCCCTTTTCTTCCTCCCTTCCTTGTCTCCCCTCCCTCAATCTCCTTTCTCCCTTTCCTGTCTCCCCTCCCTCTCTCTCCTTCCTCCCTTTTCTTCCTCCCCTCCCTGTCTTCCCTCCCTCTCCTTCCTCCCTTTTCTTCCTCCCTTCCCTGTCTTCCCTCCCTCAATCTCCTTTCTCCCTTTCCTGTCTCCCCTCCCTCTCTCTCCTTCCTCCCTTTTCTTCCTCCCCTCCCTGTCTTCCCTCCCTCTCCTTCCTCCCTTTTCTTCCTCCCTTCCCTGTCTCCCCTTCCTCTCCTTCCTTTTCTTCCTCCCTTCCCTGTCTCCCCTCACTCTCCTTCCTTCCTTTTCTTCCTCCCTTCCCTGTTTCCCCTCCCTCTCCTTCCTTCCTTTTCTTCCTCCCTTCCCTCTCACCCCTCCCTCTCCTTCCTTCATTTTCTTCCTCCCTTCCCTGTCTCCCCTCCCTCAAACTCCTTCCTCACTTTTCTTCCTCCCTTCCCTGTCTCCCCTCCCTCAATCTCCTTCCTCCCTTTCCTGTCTCTCCTCCCTCTCCTTCCTTCCTTTTCTTCCTCCCTTCCCTCTCACCCCTCCCTCTCCTTCCTTCCTTTTCTTCCTCCCTTCCCTGTCTCCCCTCCCTCAAACTCCTTCCTCACTTTTCTTCCTCCCTTCCCTGTCTCCCCTCCCTCAATCTCCTTCCTCCCTTTCCTGTCTCCCCTCCCTCTCCTTCCTTCCTTTTCTTCCTCCCTTCCCTCTCACCCCTCCCTCTCCTTCCTTCCTTTTCTTCCTCCCTTCCCTGTCTCCCCTCCCTCAAACTCCTTCCTCACTTTTCTTCCTCCCTTCCCTGTCTCCCCTCCCTCAATCTCCTTTCTCCCTTTCCTGTCTCCCCTCCCCTTCTTTTCTTCCTCCCTTCCCTCTCTTCCCTCCCTCTCCTTCCTCCCTTTTCTCCCTCCCTTCCTTGTCTCCCCTCCCTCAATCTCCTTTCTCCCTTTCCTGTCTCCCCTCCTTCCCTCCCTCTCCTTCCTTTTCTTCCTCCCTTCCCTGTCTCCCCTCCCTCTCCTTCCTTCCTTTTCTTCCTCCCTTCCCTGTCTCCCCTCCCTCTCCTTCCTTCCTTTTCTTCCTCCCTTCCCTCTCTTCCCTCCCTCTCCTTCCTCCCTTTTCTTCCTCCCTTCCTTGTCTCCCCTCCCTCAATCTCCTTTCTCCCTTTCCTGTCTCCCCTCCTTCCCTCCCTCTCCTTCCTTTTCTTCCTCCCTTCCCTGTCTCCCCTCCCTCTCCTTCCTTCCTTTTCTTCCTCCCTTCCTTGTCTCCCCTCCCTCAATCTCCTTCCTCCCTTTCCTGTCTCCCCTCCCTCCCTCTCCTTCCTCCCTTCCCTCTCTCCCCTCCCTCTCCATCCTCCCTTTTCTTCCTCCCTTCCCTCCCTCTCCTTCCTCCCTTTTCTTCCTCCCTTCCCTCTCCCCCCTCCCTCTCCTTCCTCCCTTTTCTTCCTCCCTTCCCTGTCTCCCCTCTGTCTCCTTTCTTCCTTTTAGTCCCACTTTCTTTCTTTCTCTTTCTTTTTTTTACAATCACTGCTATGTAGCTTCCATGGGCTAATCCATAATTTCTTCCCTACGTTTATGTGCCTTGAATGTGCCATATGCATCATTGACCAGCCCGGTTGTAAAGAGGGTTAAGACAAAGCTGAAGTTCAGAAGGATCCCTAAAAAATAAGAAGAAAAGAGAACATAGAGGAAGATAAATGCATTAGAGAATTTTTACAAAAATCTAGAAAATATTGATGACCGAAGAGCCATAAGCTGCGTCCTCTGCATTAATCATGAGGCAGCCAGGAGCAGCTGACATGTCACCGGTGCATATACAGCAGCTCATTTACATGGCAACACAATTAGTTTGTGTCATTTTGCATTTTTTCCTAATGAAGTTATTAAAGTGAACTGTCAGAGCTGAGTTGTAGCTAATGAGTGCATTATATTAAAAACACAGCGTGCAGATTAAATTACATTTAGAAATGAACAGTTTGCACAATTTCAGTTGTTGTGTATAATTTATTGCCTTTCATTTAATTTAAACTTTTTTGCGTTTTAGATATAATTTTACACAGTAAAGTAGATGTGAAATGCAACTCAATATTTTCTGTGAATGCACCGAAGGCACACAAGGGGGCAGTATGGACCCATCAGGCCAGGACAAGGGGAAGGTGCAGTGGGTGGCCACCTAGGGCGGTGAGTTCTTTAAAGTACAGTTAAGTTGTATATGACACAAGGTCTAACTGTGTGCAAGATCTACCTTTTGGGCTTCAACCGATTTGGCTTAGGCTAAATTTATGTGCAGAGATCTAAAGTACCTCCTTGATTTTCAGTCTTGTACCTCTTTAAAGGGAGCTGGATTTTGCAACACAGACTTCTAGGATACAACCTCAGAGTAGTTGGTGAATTCAACATGTTAGGGATCCAAGGCCAAAATGAGATCTACATAGCATAATGGGATTAGCTGGGTATGAACAGGCATTGTTCATTCATGAAAGGAGATATACAGAAGGTCAGGGCATGCAGAATTCATTCATTCATAAGCCAAAGATAAGGGCAGACAGAGGCCAAAAATCAAATAGAAACTATAAAATCTTATTGCTCAGGGAAAGAGCATTTGATAGGACTCCTTAAAAGCATACGGGAAATGGCTGGGCAAAAAAATACCAGTACATGTACTGGCCCTTTAATAGACACCAATCAGTATTGCTCAGCATAGGGGTCTCAAACTCGGCAGAGTAAATGGGCCGCACATAAAAAAAATTGGAGCTGGGGGGCCGAGTTCCTTTCAAACTTAATACACCTCGTACACACACAGCTCTGCTCTGTACACCTCGTACACACACGGCTCCACTCCGTATACCTCGTACACACACGGCTCCGCTCCGTACACCTCGTACACACGCGGCTCCGCTCCGTACACCTCGTACACACACGGCTCCGCTCCGTACACCTCGTACACACACGGCTCCGCTCCGCACACCACGTACACACGTGGCTCCACTCCGTACACCTCGTACACACACGGCTCCGCTCCGTACACCTCGTACACACACGGCTCTGCTCTGTTTTGTACACACACGGCTCCACTCTGTACACCTCGTACACACACGGCTCCGCTCCGTACACCTCGTACACACACGGCTCCACTCCATACACCTCGTACACACGGCTGCGCTTCCTACACCTCGTACACACACGGCTCCACTCCATACACCTCGTACACACGGCTGCGCTTCCTACACCTCGTATACACGCGGCTCCGCTCAGTACACCTCGTACACACACGGCTCCGCTCCGTACACCTCGTACACACATGGCTCCACTCCGTACACCTCGTACACACACACGGCTTCGCTCCGTACTCCTCGTACACACACGGCTCCGCTCTGTATACCTCGTACACACACGGCTCTGCTCCGTTTCGTACACACACGACTCCACTCCGTACACACATAGCTGCGCTCCCTACTCCTCGTATACACGCGGCTCCGCTCCGTACACCACGTACACACGGCTCCGCTCCGTACACCTCGTACACACACGGCTCCGCTCCGTATACCTCGTACACACACGGCTCTGCTCCGTTTTGTACACACGGCTCCACTCCGTACACCTCGTACACACACGGCTCCGCTCCGTATACCTCGTACACACACGGCTCTGCTCCGTTTTGTACACACGGCTCCACTCCGTACACCTCGTACACACACGGCTCCACTCCATACACCTCATACACACACGGCTCCACTCCGTACACCTCGTACACACACGGCTGCTCTCCCTACACCTCGTATACACGTGGCTCCGCTTCGTACACCTCGTAAACACACGGCTTCGCTCCGTACACCTCGTACACACACGGCTCCGCTCTGCATACCTCGTACACACACGGCTCCGCTCCGTACACCTCGTACACACACGGCTCCACTCTGTACACCTCGTACACACACGGCTCCGCTCCCTACACCTCGTACACACACGGCTCCACTCCATACACCTCGTACACACACGGCTCCACTCCGTACACCTCGTACACACACGGCTGCGCTCCCTACACCTCATATACACGTGGCTCCGCTCCGTACACCTCGTACACATATGGCTCCGCTCTGTACACCTCGTACACATATGGCTCCGCTCTGTACACCTCGTACACACACAGCTCCACTCCGTATACCTCGTACACACACGGCTCCGCTCCGTACACCTCGTACACATACGGCTCCACTCTGTACACCTCGTACACACACAGCTCCACTCCTTACACCTCGTACACACACGGCTGCGCTCCCTACACCTCGTACACACACGGCTCCGCTCTGCATACCTCGTACACACACGGCTCCGCTCCGAACACCTCGTACACACACGGCTCCACTCCATATACCTCGTACACACACGGCTCTGCTCCGTTTTGTACACACACGGCTCCACTCCGTACACCTCGTACACACACGGCTGCGCTCCCTACACCTCGTATACACGCGGCTCCGCTTCGTACACCTCGTAAACACACGGCTCCGCTCCGTACACCTCGTACACACACAGCTCCGCTCTGTATACCTCGTACACACACGGCTCCGCTCTGCATACCTCGTACACACACGGCTCCGCTCCGTACACCTCGTACACACACGGCTCCACTCCGTACACCTCGTACACACACGGCTCCGCTCCCTACACCTCGTACACACACGGCTCCACTCCATACACCTCGTACACACACGGCTCCACTCCGTACACCTCGTACACACACGGCTGCGCTCCCTACACCTCATATACACGTGGCTCCGCTCCGTACACCTCGTACACATACGGCTCCGCTCTGTACACCTCGTACACACACAGCTCCACTCCTTACACCTCGTACACACACGGCTGCGCTCCCTACACCTCGTACACACACGGCTCCGCTCTGCATACCTCGTACACACACGGCTCCGCTCCGAACACCTCGTACACACACGGCTCCACTCCGTATACCTCGTACACACACGGCTCTGCTCCGTTTTGTACACACACGGCTCCACTCCGTACACCTCGTACACACACGGCTGCGCTCCCTACACCTCGTACACACACGGCTCCACTCCATACACCTCGTACACACACGGCTCCACTCCGTACACCTCGTACACACACGGCTCCACTCCGTACACCTCGTACACACACGGCTGCACTCCCTACACCTCGTACACACACGGCTCCACTCCGTACACCTCGTACACACACGGCTCCACTCCGTACACCTCGTACACACACGGCTCCACTCCGTACTGCTCGTACACACACGGCTCCACTCCATACACCTTGCACACACACGGCTCCACTCTGTACACCTCGTACACACACGGCTGTACTCCGTACACCTCGTACACACACAGCTCCACTCCGTATACTCCTACACACACGGCTCCACTCCGTACACCTCGTACACACACGGCTGCGCTCCCTACACCTCGTATACATGCGGCTCCGCTCCGTACACCTTGTACACACACGGCTCCGCTCCGCACACCTCATACACACACGGCTCTGCTCCATATACCTGGTTCACATGCGGCTCTGTACACACACGGCATCGCTCTGCTCCATACACCTCATACACACACAGCTCTGCTATATCCACCCTGTAAACCCCTCCTGACCCCACACAGAAACTTTACCTCATCCAGCACCATGACAACCAGCACAGACAGCAGCGTCTTGCATAAATGTGACCCCTGACTCCTCCCCCTCCTGTGACCTCATCCCAGGTCCTGTGCAGAGTGTGCACACAGAACAGCCATCGCAGATCGCACGCTCCTGAATGCACGCCTTCCCCCTGCCTCAGGGTGTGAGACATGTGGTGCACCGCGGGCCGCAGATGCCTGCCTCAGGGGCCGCATGTTTGAGGCCTCTGGCTTAGAGGGTGGAAATAGCTGTTTCAAAAGTTACATATATCACCAATAACTATAATATAAACAGTACAATACAAAATAGTCATAAAAAAGTCTCTTTATTGATACATCATTATTAAAACTAATAAAATAATAATAAAAAGATGTCATGGTTAAACATGATCATGAGATCTTACAAGCGAAGCACTGGTGGTAACAAAAAATGAAGCAAAAGGAAATAAATAGGATCTTGTCCTGTGTGAAATCGATCTTCCAGCATCGAAGTAGCTAGTGAAAATACTGTGTTGCAGCCTCTGGAGGTCCCATTAGCGACTAAATTGTTTGTGTTAAAATAATGTTTCTGTGGTAAATCAGAAATTCAGATTTCCACTTAAAAATCATTAGGCCTAATAGTGTTGTTTATCTAAAAAAACAAATAGTGATTGTTCATTTAGTGACAGGTGACTGACAGCTGTGGGCCTAAGGTTGTGAAACAGCAGGGTGCAAGAGGGGGAAACAACATGAATGGGAAAAACCGAAGTCGAGGTGGAAGGGGGAATAGGCTTGATGTTCTACATGTACATGGGCTAGGTGTTAGGCTAAGTTCACACGTACCGGAACTCTCGCGGAAATTACCGCGAGAATTCCGGAATTCCATTTCGCGGGAAAATCGCATTTTAAATTCCTGCGATTTTCCCGCAGAAAAACTAGCATTTTGCAAGCGTATTTAGCTTGCAAAATGCTAGCATTTTCCAAGCGATCTGTAGCATCGCTTGGAGAACTGATTGACAGGTTGGTCACACTCGTCAAACATAGTGTTTGACAAGTGTGACCAACTTTTTACTACTGAGGCCGCCTATGCAGCATCAGTAGTAAAAGATAAAATGCAAAAAAAAATAAAAAATGGTGTTATTCTTACCTTCCGACGTCCCGCGCAGCCGTTCCCAGTAATCCTTTGCGAAAATGCCCGCGATGACGTCCGTTCTCGCGGGATCGCGATGTCTCGCGGTAATTCGCGATGATGTCGCGCGATCCCGCGAGAACGGACGCCATCGCGGGCATTTTCGCAAAGGATTACTGGGAACGAGAGCGTGGAGAGAAGCCAGAAGGTAAGAATAACAATATTTTTTATTTTGAATTCTATTTTTTACAGGGATATGGTACCCAAAGCCTGGAGGACAGTCTCCTCTCCTCCAGACCGTGGGTACCATCCGCAAATGTTCTGCTTACTTTCCGCATGATGTGCACAGCCACATGCGGGAAGTAAGCGGAACAATGCATTCCTATGGGTGCGGGATCGCCGCGATTCCGCAAAATTAATGAGCATGCTGTGGTTTTTACCGCAAAGCGATTCCGCCGCCGTAAAAACCGCAGCATTAGCACAGCATTGTGGAATCCCATAGGAATGCATGGGATGCTTATTTTTCGTGTTTTCGCGGCAAAATCGCGCGGTTAAAACCGCCGCAGAAACGCGAAAAAAAGCCACGTGTGAATTCAGCCTTAATGTGAATGAAAGCTCAACTGAACAAACACCATCTCATCCTACTTAGAGACCACTGACAACACTTGTTAATGGATCGCGCGTCGGGGCAGTGGGGTACTTGGTACCGGACCGGTATCTCAGAGGGAAGTGTCACGGTGGCGGTGACCTGGTCCGTGGCCCTGGGCGTCCATGCAAAAGGGGTGAAACGTAGCTGAATTAAGTTTATAGGTGGATGATACGTGACACCACCTGTGCTGCTCGGCAATGAAGGGGTTAAGCTGACGCTGCAGGCAGATCCTCTGGGACAGATGGTATAAGTCAGCAAGATGTAAGAGCTCCCCACAGGTAGAGCTGTAGTCCCAGGGCAGTAGTAATAGGTGTTGAGGAAGAGGGTGCAGTGTTAGGCACAGAGATGTAGCAGTGCTGAAGGGTGCAGTTTTCTTTACCTTTACTGTGCTTTGTGAGTGCAGTCCAGGATCCAGATTACAGATGGAACAGGAGTTGATCAGCCTGGGAGCAACTTAGGAATCTCTCTATGCAGATGGGTTGTGTAGTCTCCTTTCTAGACCTTATCTGAGGCACTTGCAGTACTGAGTTACACTGAAGTTCCCCTTGCTTGCTCTCTTTAGAACTCCCCTCGTATGGCAGACAGCCATAGCCTCCTTTTTCTGGCTAACACAAGTTGCTGCTGTGCCTCAGAGTCTTAGTTGGGAACAGAGCATTTACAGCTTCTCGCACCTCCAGTTTCTGCTGCACAACCATCAGCATCCATACAACCTCGGATACCGGACTCCGGACCATGTGCTACAGCTAGAAGTGAGCCTGAATTCTGCTCAATCCTCCAGCTCTTCTCTCTTCTCCACACACTTCACCTTCTCCACATGAACTGAACTAACTTCCCTTTCCTGGCCACAGAAAGCAGCTCCTCCCCCCAGCTTGGCTCAGAGCTCCCTCTGCTGGCCTGGAGTGGGTACTTTGCTGTGTGCTGGATTTACATGACAGAGAGACCCTTCATTGCTTCCAAGCATGACATAACCCTCCCTAGGAGGAAGATAAAGCCACTGTGGCGACCATATTCCTGGGGGCGCCACATTCCCCCCTAGTGCAATTCAGTACTCCCGGAAAGAGAAAACATGCGAACATATAAACAGATGAACAATTGTAACTGTTACAAGATTTCAAAAAATGAAAAATTACAAAAACCAAAGCTCAAAAATAGTCCTTGTGACGATTAGTCCATGTGTCAATGTCCATGGTCCAATTCCTGAGCAAGTTGGTAGCTATATACAAGGATTGTTTTGGCCACACATAGTCCTGTGGCCCAATTGTCAATTAAAACAAAATAAGATATTCAAAAAGTTCTTACAGAGTCTCTGTAGGCACATAAGATTCATATTTACAAGTACAGTTTACATTTTCTATTTGCACTTTAATCTCTATATCTAACTGGGATCTCACCTTTTGTACTACGGGTAGATCTGCGTAGCATGGGTACATCTAATGGCCTATTTAGGTTTAGTGGGCCTGTTACTGCTGTTGGTAAACTGGGTAGTAGCCTTCTGCAAACTCTTAGACTCACTGTGGGCATGACAGATTCACCACTTGCAGGGCGAGCGTCCTCTTGCTCCACTGCTGGTATGTAGAGATGAGCGACTTTTCCTTTTTTCGGGTAGAGTCGGGTTTCATGAAACCCAACTTTCTAAAAAGTCAGGTCGAACGAAATCGGGGTCCGACTGAAACACGAAACCCAACGCAAGTCAATGGGGAAGCAAAGTCGGCAGGGAGTGGAGGATAGTAAACACACCTACAGTGCCCATTTCAATGCCAACGACATCAATTCTTATTACTAGAGTTGAGTGACTTTGCCTTTTTTGGGGTCAAGTCGGGTTTCATGAAACCCGATTTTCGCAAAAGTCGGGTTGAACGAAATCGGCCGACTATAGGGAAAAGTCTGAGGCCAACTGAAACACAAAACCCAATGCAAGTCAATGGGGAAGCAAAGTCGGTAGGGAGTGGAGGACAGTAAACACACCTACAGTGCCCATTTCAATGCCAAAAACATCAATTCTTATAACTGAAGCTTGTCAACCTTCATTTACTTCCTAATAATAGTTACACATTGAAAACTGGGGGTTATTTGGCTAAAGTTGTGGGGGGGTTGGTCTGGCTCCAGGTTTTCATGTGCCCTGGGCCATCGAGTGTCAGTGCGCCCCTTTAACACATACCACAACTCATGATGCTCCGATACGCCACAGAAATATAGGTATAGTACAATGACACATACTTCACTGCTAACATGACATGACTGATCTATTTTAAATTGTACAATAGCTCAAAAAAAGGACAGTATATTACTCCATACAGTACTATGGCCACCACATTGTGCGCCATACAGAATAATGAGCCCCATATATTTCTCCATACCAAATAATTAGTCATATATAATGTTCCATACAGTAAATGATGAGCTCCACATAATGCTCCATATATAATAGGCCCCATTTGTAATGCTCCAGTGTATAATATGCCCCTTAGATGTTGCTCCAGTGTCTGATCTGCCCCATTTACATTGCTCCAGTACATGATGGGCCCTATTTTTCTTAAACCCAGGCATGATATGTGAAAAGAGCTCCATGGAGTAATCTGAGGTGTGTGCTTCCACATCCTTCACTTTTGGTGTGGGTGAAGGACACAAGGAAATGGGTTGCTCCTGACCAGAAGCCTGCAGTCACGACTCAGTGCTTGCATTTTTTACAACTTCAGAATAGGAGGCGATAGAGCTGGAGGCTGTTTCAGCAATGGAATCCACAAACAGTTCCTGATACTCCGGCTTTAAAAGCAGTCTACCTACTCCCAGAAAAGGGAGCCTTACAGGCCTTCCAGAGCTACACCATGACGCTGGCTCAACACCTCCTGCCTTAGCTGCTATTGTGTTTTTGGCACTACCAGCAGATGCACCAACACCACCATCAGTACCAGGTGGCCCTCCATGCCCACATCCACGTCCTCTTCCACCTTACTTCCTCATGTTTTTGAAAATGGACCCAAAATACCAGCAGATATATGGTACTGTATCATAAGTGTACAGCTCTATACAGTCTATGGATAACAGTAAATCTCCATATATATTTCATGAGGCATACACAGATGCTCACAGGCTCAGTATGGATTACCCAATAAAATAACAAGTTGAAAAAGGGTACAGTATCACCAGATAAAAGGTATATATAGTACAGTGTAAACATTCTGATTCTCCGTATACATTTCAGGAGGTAGACAAACGCTCTCAGGCCCAGTATGGATTACACAAGAATATGAAAAACTTTAAATGGGTTATGTAACACAAGCGTACAGCTGTATACAGTGTTGGAGTAATCTTAAAGTTCCAAATATATTGCCGGAGTAACAGACAGACGTTTACAGGCTCATTATGGATTACACCAGAATCTAAATAGCTAAAAAGGTTACTGCATCAGAACCGTTCTGCTGTATACAGTGTTGGCCAAATTGAAAATATCGGTATATTTTTACGTAGTCACCCTCAGACGCTCACTCAGTTTGGTTTTGACCATAATAAATAATGTTGTAAAAAAATTCCTGGATAACAAGATAGCAAGTATATATTTTTTAGGGGACAATTAAAATCTCCATATAAATAGTCCCATAGTCACTCTCAGACGCTAATTGGACCGTAATGCTAAATGTCGAACAAAGGTACTGTATAACAAGATACAAGCTGTATCGAGTATAGTGTAAAAATGTGTTTCTCCGATTCACCGTATATATAGAAGGTGTAACCCACACACGTTCACTCACTATGGATGATGCAGGGAAGGTGGACTGACAGACAAACTAGCCTGTAGTGAGAGGCAGAGGTGTAGCGCAGTGTAGGTGTGAAACCTCTAAGATAAAGAGAAAGGGTGCAGTGTTTTAGCTTGCCCATTGGAGGGCAGTGGAGAATGTAGGAGTGGGACTGAATAACTGGCATTGGTCAGAGAAACTGTTAGGTGATGATGGGCGGAGTTAGCAGAACTGGAAGTGTAAAAGGCTGAGGGAAGATTCTGGAAGAGTCATTCAGCGCAGGGAGCACAGTAAAGATGTAGTTCTGCTGAGGAAAAAGAGACAGCGGAAAGGCTCCAGAGAGGACTGACAGTTGAGGCGGTCACGGGGGGGTGGGCCAGAGGATGGTAGACGCAGACGAAGACAGCCTGGTGCTATCATACGGACGGTGTGCTCAGACTGGTGCAGCGCTGTGGTGGTTGGGCCTAGGCCAGCCATAGTGGAAGAGCCACAGAGGACGCCACGATTATCGTTGCAAAGGAAGTGAAGGTACCGGGGCCTGTGTACAGAGAAATGTGAAACGGCTGTGGTGAATTGCTGTTATCGACAGAAGGATGGGCACTAAAAATGGACCTGTTCAATACAAACTCTGTCTGTCTCGTGTTTGTCTACGGCAAGAAGACGGTCCCCCCCCACAGTTGGTTATCCTACAGATGATACCTTAATACAAATTTTTGAAACAAGGTACTGTATCAGCACATACCAGGTGTGTCCAGTCTAGGGTTAAATTTCCGTCTATACTTCCGGAGTCAGACACAGACACTCACAGTCTCACTATGTATTACACCAGAATTAAAAAAGTAGAAAAAAGGGAAAGGTATTCATAGCGTACATCAGTATACAGTGTTGTGGTACTTTTAAATCCTCGTATACATTTCAACCTCAGTAAGCCAGTCCAGAATCTCCGTTACTGGAAACTACATGGATACAAGTATTGACGCAAAGTCGAGTGTTAGCAGAAATTTTGGAATTACTCATCGCGGGAAAACCTCCCGGTATATGTTGCAGAGGCGATGCAGACCCTCAATTACTGTGTCTGTGGAGAAAGTGAAAAAGGTTCTTTGTGAAGAAAGGATTGCTTTATCGCAGTAGCGTGGATCACATCACCGTTACTCGTGTCCATCAAACTGTGATCACAGGGAGAGATGTACCCATGGTCCTCACTGCCTGTCATGATGTGTCTGGTCATTTTGGAGTGCAAAAGACAGAAGCCACAGGCCGTAGGCGATTCTATTGGATTGGCATGAGAGGAGACATTGAAAAATGGTTACAGGAATGTCACACGTCTGTGACTATCACAACTGTGAAAGGTGATCATAAACCACCACTGCATCCGCTTGTAAGTTGACGTCCATTTCAAATGGTAGCCATTGATCATCTGAAGGTAGAGGCCAGCAGGACAGGCCATAGCTACATCTTAACCATCATTGATCAATGCACCAAATTTCAAGTGGCTGTCCCTGTGAAGGATTCAACTGCACAGACTACACAGCGGTGGAGCAGGGAGAGGTAAGTATTGCAACTTGCAAGTGCTGTGGCCATGACCAAGCAGGAGGGGCACAATCATGGTCGACGGTACTGGCACAGGGCCCCTCATAGTACGCTGGTGTGTCTGACGGCGAGTGGGCCCTCCCACCGTCTGAGACACTGCATTGTACTATGAGGGTCCCTGTGCCATTGCCGGTGGCCATCAGTGGGCCCATCCACCTATTCAGATCAACGGCACTTGCCGGGGTGCACCAGGTCTTGACCCCAGCCGTTGGGGGAGGGGTGGGCAGCCCAGTTAGGGATGTTTAAAAATTGGCATATGTAGATGTGTTGGCTGGACATTGAGCTGCTGCAAAGGGCGTAATTGGGCAAGTCCGAGGAAGAGGTGGAAGAGGAAAAGGAAGAGGAAGAGGAGGTGTGCTTAATGGTGGTGGTGGTCTTACAGGGGGGGTAGCGATGGAGCATTGTTGGCTAACTTCAGTCGGAGCAAGTGCACATGTGCTACCTGAGGTTTTGTAGTGCGTCCATGCTTGCAAGTGCATGTTGATTAAATGTCTAAGCATGCAACTGGTATTCAAAGTTCTGAGTTGTTTACCTCGGCTAAAGGTCCTTCCGCACTTCATACAGGTAACCTTTGCCTCATCAGTAGGATTTTGGACAAAGAAGTGCCACACTGCACTCTTCCTACTATGGTAAACATTTTCTGGTCTTGCACGCTGTGCAAAGTTGACCGTCTAATCAAGCTGTCCTGCAACTCTTTTAGTTTTTGTTCCACGTTTTAGGACAGCTACGGGCCTGCTAGATTACCCCTGCTGCGATGTCAATGCCTGCTGCGGATCCTACTCCTTATCTGAACTATTGCCAGCGCTACCCTCCTCCCCCAATGGATGCCAATCTGGGTCCAGAAATGGGTCTTCCATCATCTCCTCTTCAAAGTCATCTGCACCTTCCTCTTTACCTTCCTCTGTGTCACCGTGTAAGGTGGTATGGTATGCGGGAAGGGGAACCTGGGTTTCATCGTGGTCGGATTCAATAGACTGCGAGGGCAATGTAGTGCTGTGGGTCAATGTACCAGCAGAATCATCAAGCAGTGGCTGTGTGTTAGCAGCGGATTAATCAGCGTAACATCCAGAGTCAGCAATACAGAATGTCGATTTATTCATATCCAGGTTGAACAACTTACAGCATGAAATGTGATCAGTCTGGTATCTGCTGTGGCTGGCAGCATGGGAGCTTTACAACAACAAGAAAGGAAGAGAAGGAGGGGGCATCCTGTCTGTTTTTTGTTTTTTTTGTCACTGAACTTTGTTAACAATCTCACAATATATAAAACAGTACAGTAGTAGTTGTTGCAATACATACAGATCAATATGCATTATTCCAACACCCCCACTCAACAACTACTTATCCTCTTAGTCCCAGTTTGGTTCTGTTTAGCGACTGGAGCAAACATAGCATCGTAATCTTCGCCATACTTTTGAGAATATCCTTTTGCCACCAACCTTGCTTTAAATCTGTGGACTTTACCTTCAGAGTCATATTTGGTTTTGAAGACCCACTTGCACTTGATTGCCTTTTTGCCCTGTGGCAGCTTGGTGAGTTTCCAAGTTTGAAGTTGATGAAGTGATTTGATTTCCTCATTAGCAGCATTGATCCACTTTGTTCTTTCATGGACAGGTAGTTCTTGCATTTCATCCCATGACTGCGGCTCTGATTCAGGTAGTGTCTTGACTATGTAGGATAGACGTTTAGCTGGTACGCCTCTGTTTGATCTTGAAGATCTCCTGATTTCAGATTCACCTGATTTTTCTGTTGTTCCTTCAGTGGTTGAAGAATCCAGCCAGACCTCTACATCCTCCTTGTTATTGTCTTGTAATTGTGACTTCAGCTGGACTACTGGCGTGATGTCACAAAACTTGGGGGACACAAAGTTCTCATCAATCACTACATCTCTACTTATTGTGACCTTGTTTGTTTCTGGGTGTAGAATCCTATAACCTTTCTGGGTTTCACTGTAGCCTACCAGGATCCCATCATTAGTGTGAGATTCCCACTTAGTTCGCCTTTCTTTGGGAACATGTACAAGCTCTTTACTTCCGAATATTCTTATATAGTTTTGGCTTTCTGCTGTTCCATTGCTCAAACGGAGTTTTCTCCGTAGCTTTACCTGGTAGTCTGTTCTGAAGATAGCAAACTGTCATGATTGCTTCACCCAAATATGCTGTGGGCAGATTTGCATCAAACAACATACTTCTTCCACTTTCACAGAGTGTTCGGTTCCTTCTTTCCGCGACACCATTTTGCTCAGGATTGTACGGTACAGTGGTCTGAAATAGGATTCCATTTTTCTTTAAAATGCTCTGTGTCTCATTACTTGTGTATTCAGTCCCATTATCTGCACGTAGAATCTTTGGCATTCTCCCAAATTTATTATATACCTCAGCTAGATATACTTCAAGTTTCTCTGGAACGTCTTTCTTGCTGTGAAGCAGATGGACAACTGTATATCTTGAATGATCATCAATAAATGTGAGAAAATATCTCTTCTTCCCAGGAGTCTGAGTGCTCATTGGACTACAGACATCTGTATGTATTAAATCTAGTGTCTGTTCTGTTCTTGTAGTACTTCTCTTAAGAAAAGCTTTTCTAGACATTTTCCCTTTGATGCAGCTAGTACATTTCATTATCTGGTTACATAGATCAATTGTAATGTCCTTAGCTAGTTGCTTTTGAACTAACTTCCTTATTGCTTCTGGGTCTCTGTGTGCTAGGCGCCTATGCCATACATGAATGCAGTTATTATGCTTTTCTTCCTGAGCAGTGTACACACACTCTTTGCATTTAAGCTGGTAAAGTTCATTTGTGATTTTTCCTTCTGCTAGTGTGTGGCCCTCTTTTGAGATGATGCAGCTATCATGCTTAAATGTAACTTCATTTCCTTGTTTTGTGAGTTTCTTCACAGATAGTAAATTACTCTCAAGACTAGGCACATAGACCACATCTTTTACTGGGATCTTCTTGCTTTGTGTTGGTGAGATTTGACAATCAATATAACCATCTCCTATACCTTGTGAAGTCATGTACTGACCATTAGCCATAATCACTTTCTCTGACTTACTTTGGTTAAGCTTAGAAAAGAAGTCCCTGTTATTAGTCATGTGACTAGTTGCTCCAGAGTCTATACACCATGCATGCTTTGATGTATTTACACTGACAGTAAATGCAATTTCAGTATTCACAGAATCATTTTCTGCAGACACAGCACTTTTAACCCTTTGAAGACTGCTTTGCTTTTTCAGCTGATTCATTCTAGCTTTCCAGACTCTGCAGTCGGCTTTCAAATGTCCTGATTTCTTGCAAACAAAACATTCACGTGTTTCTTTTAGGTGCTTTCTGTTATCATTAGATTTTGTGTCTGTAAAACAGATTCTGCATTGCATGTCCTGCTGTTTACACATTCCGCTTATATTCATCTATGAGCTTCCCTCTGACATACTCCAATGTAAGCTCATCATCTGGGCGCGCATCTAGTGCGGTTTCAAGCATGTCATAGTTTTCTGGAAGACCACTGCATGTCCTGGCCATTCTGTAGTTTAGACTGGTACAATTTTCTCATGAGATAAAGTTTATTGCTTAAATTTATCCTCTCATGCACCTTTTGCAGCTGCTCCCACATTTCTCTTGCAGTTTCAATTTTACACACATGCACAATCTGATCATCATCCATACTGAGTGATATGGTACTTTGTGCTTTCTGATCCATCTCTATTCACTCCTGTGATACTGGGTCAGGTTTAGGCTCCTGTGTGTATTTCCACGTACCTTCTCTTATCAGCAGCATTTTCACTTTGAATTTCCAGGATTGATAATTCTGGTTAGTGAGACTTGGTACTGTAATCTTCATGGAGTTGCTGCTGCTGGTGGCCATATTTGCTGTCTTCCTTTCTTTTCTTTTCTCTGTGCTCTGGGGATCTGGGACTCTAGGACTCTGGGCCCATAACCTGTTAGCAGCGGATTAATCAGCGTAACATCCAGAGTCAGCAACACAGAATGTAGATTTATTCATATCCAGGTTGAACAGCTTACAGCATGAAATGTGATCAGTCTGGTATCTGCTGTGGCTTGCAGCATGGGAGCATTACAACAACAAGAAAGGAAGAGAAGGAGGGGGCATCCTGTCTGTTTTTTTTTTTTTGTCACTGAACTTTGTTAACAATCTCACAATATATAAAACAGTACAGTAGTAGTTGTTGCAATACATACAGATCAATATGCATTATTCCAACACTGTCCATCAGTGCAGTCCATGTAAGATTCATCTTGGACTGGGGAATTCAGGATTTGACTGGATAACCCAGGCATGGTATGTGAAAAGAGCTCCACAGAGTAATCTGCAGTGTGGGCTGCCGCATCCTTAACGTTTGGTGGGGGTGAAGGACACAAGGAAAGGGGTTTTTTATGACCAGAACCCTGCACTGACGACTCCGTGCTTGCAAGTTTCGACTGTTCAGAAGAGGAGGCAATAGAGCTGGTGGCTGTTTCGGCAATGTACGCCAAAACCTGTTCCTGATGCTCCGGCTTTAAAAGCGGTTTTCCTACTCCAAGAAAAGGCAACCTTACAGGCCTTCTTGGGCCAGAGGATGAAGCAGGCTCAACACCTCCTGCCCTAGCTGCTATTGTGTTTTTGCCAGAACCAGCCGATGCACCACCACCATCAGTACCAGCCGCGCCCCCCTGCCCATGTCTACGGCCTGTTCCACCATACTTCGTCATGTTTGGTAAAATGTAACCAAAATACTAGCAGAGAGATGGTACTGTATGAGGAGCATCCAGCTGTGTAAGGTGTATTAAACAAATTAAATCAACCTATATATTATGTTAGTCACAGACGCTCTCACAGTACGTATTGGACCGTAATCCAACAAGCAGATATACGTAACTGTTTGAAAAACGGACACAACTCTAAGGTGTAGGTCTGGAAAAACGGACAAACTCCTCGGCTTTTTCTTCCAGAGTCACACCCAGATAGCTTCTATTTGTCCATGATACCAGTCGGAATACACGGTAGTGTGTGAGGAGCGTACACCGCTAGATGGTGTGTGAAAAAATGAACGCTCAGGAACTCACCAGGACAAAATTATAAAATTTGGAGCGCTTTGAAAAAAGCAGTTTGAACAGCAGTGTGCACACAGCAATGCAGCTAGCAGGTAGCCATAAAAGGCAGCCTAATCACCACCAGTGCTGCTGCACACAACAAAAATCCTTCCCTTTCACTGCACACTAACTATGCAGTGAAAAGCGATATCAGCAGAAGCAGTTTTTTTTTCTTCTTCCCTGCCTAACGCTCTCCCTATTCAGAATCAGCAGCAGCACCTCTCCCTATTGTAAGATCGGCAGAAGTAAGATGGCGGTCGGCGTTCACAGCCTTTTATACCCCCTGTGACGCCACACAAAGCCAGCCAATCACTTCAATGCCCTTCTCTAAGATGGTGCAGGCCGCTGCCTATGTCATCGCGTTGCCCACAGTGTGCGTCCTCCTTCATTGGCTGAAAAAAGGCTCTGGAAGCATCATTTGAAATGCGACTTTGGCACTCGGGTAGCCGACATCATGGCCGACCTCACGCTATGGTCGGTTTTCATTTCATGAAACCCGACTTTGGCAAAAGTCGGCGATTTTTTAAATTGGCCGACCTGTTTCGCTCAATTCTACATATTACTTAAGCTTGGCAACCTTAATTTACTTTATAATAATGGTTACGCACTGAAAACTGGGGGTTATTTGGCTAAAGTTGTGGGGGGGTAGGGCTGGCACCAGGTTTTCGTGTGCCCTGGGCCAAAGAGTGTCAGTGTGCCCTTATAACACATACCACAATTCATAATGCTCTGATACGGCACAGAAATATAGGTATAGTACAATGAAAAATACTTCACTGCTTACATGACATGACTGATATCTATTTTAAATTCTGCAATAGCTCAAAAAACGGACAGTATATTACACCATACAGTATTATGGCCACCACCTAGTGCGCCATACAGAATAATGAGGCCCATATATTTCTCCATACAGAATAATTGGTACCATATAATGTTCCATACAGTATATGATGAGCTCCACATAATGTTACAGTATATGTTGGTCCCCATGGACGATGCTCCAGTGTGTTATGGGCCAAAATAATGCTCCATATATAATGGGCCCCATTTCTAATGCTCCAGTGTATAATGGGCCCTGTAAATGCTGCTCCAGTGTCTGATGTCCCCCATTTGGAATGCTCTAGTATATGATGGGCTAAATGGATGATGTTCCAGTGTATGATGGGCCCCATATATCATTCTCCAGTGTATACTGCTCCCCAAAAAATGCTAAAAACATTTAAAAAAAATTAAATACCTCTCCTCGCTGGGCACTGCTCTACTCTGGACTCCTCAGCATTGCCATTTTAAATCTCTCTGCACTTGTACTGTTTCGGTTGAGGGCATACAGACGTGATGTCATTGCGCTCTGTAACCTGAATGTCACTGTCAGGAAAGGCGGAAGATGTCACGGCGGTGGAGCAGGGAGAGGTAAGTATTGCTAGTCCTGTGGCCCTGAGCAAGCTTGGGGGGCCCACTCATAGTACGACGGTATGTCTGACGGTGAGTTGGCCCTCCCACCGGCAGAGACACTTTTGCGTACTATGAGGGGCCATGTGCCACTGCCGTCGTCCATGAGTAGGACCTCCCCACCTGCTCAGGGAAACGGCACTTTCATCTGCACCTTCCTCTGTGTCACCGTGTAAGGTGGTATAATATGCGGGAAGGGACACCTGAGTTTCATCAGTGTCACATTCTGGCTCTGTAGAGTGCGGGGGGAATGTAGTGCTGTGGGTCAATGTACCAGCAGAATCATCTAGCAGTGGCTGTGCATCAGTGCACTCCATCTCCAATTCATGTTGGACTGGGGAATTCAGATTTTCACTTGATAACACAGGCGTAGCCTGTGAAAAGAGCTCCATGGAGTAATCTGAAGTGTGGGCTGCCGCATCCTTCACTTTTAGTGGGGGTGAAGGAGACAAGGAAAGGGGTGGTTCCTGACCAGAAGCCTGCACTGATGACTCAGTGCTTGCATTTTTTTAAACTTCCGAAGAGGAGGCGATAGAGCTGGAGGATTTTTCGGCAATGTAAGGCAAAACCAGTTCCTGATGCTCCGGCTTTAAAAGCAGTTTACCTACTCCCAGAAAAGGGAGTCTTAAAGGCCTTCTTGTGCCAGCTGATGACACAGGCTCAACACCTCCTGCCTTAGCTGCTATTGTGCTTTTGGCAATACCAGCAGATGCACCACCACCACCATCAGTACCAGCTGGCCCCCCCACACCCACGTCCGCGGCCTCTTCCACCATATGTAATAATTTTTGTGAAAATGGACATAAAATACCAGCAGATATATGGTACTGTTTCAGAAGCGGACAGCTCTATACAGACTAGGGATAATTGTAAATCTCCGTATATATTTCATGAGTGAGACACAGATGGTCACAGGCTCAGTATGGATTGGACAATAATATAAAAATTTGCAAAAGGGTACAGTATCACTAGATACAAGGTATATATAGTATAGTTTAAACATACTGAATCTCCATATACATTTCAGGAGGCAAACACAGATGCTCTCAGGCCCAGTATGGATCCGACAACACTATGGAAAATTGAGAAAGGGTACTATGGCACCCCTAAGGGTTTGATCGCCACAGAGGTACTGCACCTCATCCAAAGGTGTGGTATCCCACCCTCAGATAAGGAGGGATCACCACTCAGGACTCCTAACCCTGCACTCAACACACACACATGTTAGTCAGTGCTTCCTGGTTATACCCGGTGGTAGGATGGCCTCATCCCAGACTGACTAGGAAAGGGTGTTGGGAGTTAGTGTGGAAGGTAGGTACACTGGGAGGAGCTTAGGTAGTGGAGTGATTGTGGGCATCCAATCAGAGAGATCAAGCTGACATTTGATGGGTGGAGCTAGTCTGAGATAAATGGATCTTTCTAGAGAGTTGTCAGTCGGTGACAGGACAGAGTAAGAGCAGGATTGCTGTGAGAGGGCTGAGGGTCAGAGAAGAGAGAAAAATCTTGTCCAAGCTCCTAGACAGGAAGGAAGGGGTCCTTGGGGCACGGGAAGTTGTTATGAGTTCATTTTCTCCTTCACCTCTAATGTCTGATGAACTCCCTCTGCTGGTGAAAGGAGGTAGTGAAATTGATCTGGATGGGAAGAACCTGTCATCTGAACAGGTGGAGTGTGATTGGACATCCGGAATTTCTGAGTGGATATAAGGCAGCCGACGCCCTCCAGGGGTGATCCTTTCTGCTCTGAGCTCTGGCATCCAGTTTAGTTCCTGTCTACTAAAAGCTAAGTTTTTGCTCTGCTATTTTTCCATGAGATTTTGTCTGTTTACTTAGTGTTTGTGTTCAGCCTGCCCTGGTTGGGATGGACTGAACTCCATTTTTGTCTATGATCAGTTGATCTCTTTGCTCTGTCTTCAGAATATACCTGAGTGCTGATATAGTGATTTTGAAGTTTAGTGACTTCAGGGCCTTTTCTATCAGACGTGTTGGACATTATTTTTGGCAGGGTTTTTTTTGCGTGATTGCAGCCAGCATCTTTTCTGTCCTTTCCTGTCTAGTTAGTTGGGCCCCATCATTTGCTCAGCCTGTCTTTCTGTCTGTGTTTGTGTTTTCATCTGTTTTTCACCGAAAATACATATTGGGGGCTATCTATTGCTTTGGGGTCTGCTCTGGGGCAGTTTAGATTTCCCCTTTCTTTCTTTAGGATTATTTAGCTCTCCGGCTGTGACGAGGGGTCTATGGCACCGTAGGAACCCCCCACGGCTACTGTTAGTTGTGGTGAATAGGATAAGGGGTTTGCAATCCACTAGCTACCAACCTCTCCGGTTTTCTGGACTTAGCTTGTGTTTTTGTTTTTTCCTCCTCCGGTGACTTATTCATAACAGAATCACCAGCCATACCGCAGATTCTAGGGTACTCAATAGCAGGAAAGAATTGTAAAAAAAAAAAAAGTGTCAGTATTTTTTTTTTGTTTTTGTGTATATTTTTTCCTCTTTTTCTCTGAGGCCGTAGGGGGAATTTTTTCTCAATGGAGATTAAGCAATTGTCTGATTGTGTGGAGCAGCTCACTGCTGAAGTGTGGGGAATTTCCGCCTATCTTGCTCATTCACATGCTGCTGAATCAAAGATCCCTACTCCTGATGTGTTTTTCGGGGATTGGTCTAAATTTTTGAATTTTAAGAATAACTGTAAATTATTTTTTGCCTTGAAGTCTAACTCATCGGGGAGTTCCACGCAGCAGGTTAAAATTGTCATCTCTTTGCTGCGTGGCGATCCCCAGGATTGGGCGTTTTCTTTAAAACCTGATGATCCTATTCTAACTAATGTGAACGCATTCTTTCAAGCCTTGGGGTTGTTGTATGATGAACCTAATGCTATTGATCAGGCTGAAAATGCCCTGTTGGCATTGAGCCAGGGTCAGGATTCCGCAGTTGTACTGTCAAAAATTCCAAAAGTGGGCGGTCCTTACTACCTGGAATGATGGTGCCTTGGCAGCTCTCTTTCAGAAGGGTTTGTCAGAAACCGTAAAAGATACTATGGTGGGATTTCCTATTCCCTCTGGTCTTGACGATTCTATGTCATTAGCCATTCAGGTTGATCGGCGTTTGCGTGAACGCAAAACTGCACGAGAGGTGTTGCCACCTGTTGAACAAATGTCTGAACCTATGCAATGTGATAGAGTTTTGTCTAGGGCGCAATGTCAGGAGTTCAGAAGGCGTAATAAGCTGTGGTTTTTTTTGTGGAGATGCCTCTCATATTATTTCTGTCTGCCCTAAACGAGAGAAACATTTTGCACACACATTTGCTGTGGGTGGTGTTCAACCTAAGTTTCTTCTGGCAATTACTCTGATCTGCTCCCTGTCCACATTTTCCGCTAAGGCTTTTGTGGATTCGGGAGCAGCTCTGAGCCTGATGGGCTTGGATTTTGCTAAACGTTGTGGGTTTCCTATGGCACCTCTGCGCACACCTATCCCTTTGAGGGGTATGGATGCAACTCCTTTGGCAAAGAATAAACCTCAGTTTTGGACCCAGGTGGTAATGCGGGTCGTCCCAGGTCATCAAGAAAATTGCAGATTTTGGGTGTTGCATAATTTGCATGATACCATTGTACTGGGGTTTCCTTGGTTGCAAATCCATAATCCAGTTTTGGATTGGAAATCTTTGTCTGTGGAGAGTTGGGGTTGTCGGTGTGCCCTTAGTGACGCTCCTGTTTTCTCCACCTCTCCCCAGTCGCATGATGTTCCTGACTATTTGGCTGATTTTTATGATGTATTTAGTGAGAATGAGTCTGCATCTTTGCCTCCTCATAGGAGTTATGACTGTGCAATTGAGCTGAGCCCTGGGTGTAAATTTCCCAAGGGTCAACTTTTCAATTTATCTGTACCCGAGCACGAGGCTATGCGATCCTATATTAAGGAGTCGTTGGAGAAGGGTCATATTAGACCATCCTCTTCACCCTTAGGTGCTGGGTTTTTTTTCGTGGCCAAGAAAGATGGTTCATTAAGGCCTTGTATTGACTATAGTTCCCTCAACAAAATTACTGTTAAATATTAGTATCCGTTACCCCTGATTTCTGATCTATTCTCCAGAGTTAAAGGTGCTTGCTGGTTTACCAAGCTTGACCTCAGGGGGCGCATAATCTTATTCGCATTAAGCATGGGGATGAATGGAAGACAGCGTTTAATACTCCGGAGGGACATTTTGAGTACCTGGTGATGCCTTTTGGGTTCACTAATGCCCCTTCTGTCTTCCAGTTCTTCATGAATGATATTTTCCGAGACTTTGTGGATAAATTTTTGATAATCTATCTGGATGATATTTTGATCTTTTCCAGGGATTGGGACTCTCATGTGGAACATGTTTGGACTGTGTTCCGGATTTTGAGGGAGAATTCCCTGTATGTCAAGGCATCGAAATGCCTTTTTGGGGTACAGAAGATTTCATTTTTGGGATTTATTTTGTCTCCGTCAACTATTGAAATGGACCCGGCCAAGGTACAGGCCATTTATGATTGGGTTCAGCCCACTTCTTTGAAGGCCCTCCAGAAGTTTTTGGGTTTTGCTAATTTTTATCGTAAATTTATAGCTAATTTTTCTGGTATTGCCAAACCATTGACTGATTTGACTAAGAAGGGTGCTGATGAGCTGAATTGGTCTCCGGAGGCTGTTTCTTCCTTTCAGGAGCTGAAGTGAAGGTTCACGTCTGCTCCGGTCTTGCGGCAACCTGATGTCTCACTCCCGTTTCAGGTAGTGGTAAACGCTTCTGAGATTGGTGCAGGAGCTGTTTTGTCCCAAAAAGATCCTGTAACATCTAAAATGAATCCCTGTGCTTTCTTTTCCCGAAAGTTCTCCCCATCCGAACGTAACTATGATGTGGGGAATCGGGAACTGTTAGCCATGAAATGGGCATTTGAGGAGTGGAGACATTGGTTGGAGGGAGCTAAACATCAAGTCATGGTCCTTACTGACCACAAGAATTTGATTTACCTGGAGTCGGCCAAACGCTTGAATCCTAGACAGGCTAGGTGGCCCTTGTTTTTCACACGTTTTGATTTTGTGGTCTCTTTTCTTCCGGGCACTAAGAATGTCAAGGCAGACGCCCTCTCTAGGAGTTTCTTTGCTGATTCTCCTATTGTGACTAGTGTTGAGCATTCCGATACCGCAAGTATCGGGTATCGGCCGATACTTGCTGTATCGGAATTCCGATACCGACTTCCGATATTTTTTCCATATCGGAATTCGGCATCGGAATCGGAAGTTCAAAGTTGATTGACAGCCTGACGTCATCATGATGCGCGGTGTGTGCGCATCATGATGCGCCGTCATTTCGGGCCTTCCGGGGGTCTCTGCCGGCCTGCCGGGGGGCTGTGCCGGCCTGCCGGGGGGCTGTGTGGACTGCCCGGGGTCTGTACCGGCCTGCCGGGGGGCTGTGCCGGCCTGCCGGTGGTCTGTGCACCCTGTGGGGGTCTGTACCGGACTGCCGGGGGGCTGTGCCGGCCTGCCGGTGGTCTGTGCACCCTGTGGGGGTCTGTACCGGCCTGGCGGGGGGCTGTGCCGGCCTGCCGGTGGTCTGTGCACCCTGTGGGGGTCTGTACCGGCCTGCCGGGGGGCTGTGCCGGCCTGCCGGGGGGGTGTGCTGATGTCCGGGGGTCTGTGCAAGCATCGTCCGATGGGACTACAAGTCCCATCTGGCGATGCCTGTTACCATGACAGTGATTGACACATTAGCCAATGATGGGACAGTAGTAGTCCCATCATCCGGCTAATGTGTTAAATGTTAAAAAAAAAAAAAAAAAAATACTACATACATACTACATACATACTACATGCATGCTACATACATACTACATGCTACATACATACTACATGCTACATACATACTACATGCTACATACATAATACATATATACTACATGCTACATACATACTACATATATACTACATGCATGCTACATACATACTACATTCTACATACATACTACATGCTACATACATACTACATACATGCTACATACATGCTACATACATACATACTGCATGCTACATACATACTACATACATACTACATACATACTACATGCATGCTACATACATACTACATGCATGCTACATACATACTACATACATGCTACATACATACTACATGCATGCCACATGCATGCTACATACATACTACATGCTACATACATATCACATACATACTACATGCATACTACATACATACTACATGCTACATACATACTACATATATACTACATGCATGCTACATACATACTGCATGCTACATGCATGCTACATACATACAACATACATACTACATGCTACATACATACCACATATATACTACATACATACAATACATTCATACAATACATACATAGACATACAGTACATATAACATAGAGTAACATACTTACCAATACTTGTCACATTGTTCCCCGAAGCCATTGTCTTTTCTGGAATAAATATTAACATAACAAACCACAAAAATACTCACCCACGATCCGAAGCAGTCCACGAGTGTGTCCCACGACGATCTTGGGTAGAGAACTGCAGCATCAGATGATGCTGCCGTTCTCTACGGGCTGCAGGAATCCAATGACGGAAGGTAGGTATCCTTCCGCACTGTATTCCTCCGCCACTTAAAAAAAAAAAAGTCCCTAGTCTCACTTTATGCCATTGCTGCTTGGGAAATTCCCACACAGCAATGGCATAAAGTGAGACTAGGGACTTTTTTTTTTTTTAGGAGGAGGAATACAGTGCGGAAGGATACCTACCTTCCGTCATTGGATTCCTGCAGCCCGTAGAGAACGGCAGCATCAGCTGATGCTGCAGTTCTCTACCCAAGATCGTCGTGGGACACACTCGTGGACTGCTTCGGATCGTGGGTGAGTATTTTTGTGGTTTGTTATGTTAATATTTATTCCGGAAAAGACAATGGCTTCGGGGAACAATGTGACAAGTATTGGTAAGTATGTTACTCTATGTTATATGTACTGTATGTCTATGTATGTATTGTATGAATGTATTGTATGTAGTATGTATGTAGTATATATGTGGTATGTATGTAGCATGTAGTATGTATGTAGTATGTATGTAGCATGCATGTAGCATGCAGTATGTATGTAGCATGCATGTAGCATATATGTAGTATGTATGTGGTATGTATGTAGCATGTAGTATGTATGTAGCATGCATGTAGTATGTATGTAGTATGTATGTATGTAGCATGCATGTAGTATATATGTAGTATGTATGTAGCATGTAGTATGTAGCATGCATGTAGTATATATGTAGTATGTATGTAGCATGTAGTATGTAGCATGCATGTAGTATATATGTAGTATGTATGTAGCATGTAGTATGTATGTAGCATGCATGTAGTATATATGTAGTATGTATGTAGCATGTAGTATGTATGTAGCATGCATGCATGTAGTATATATGTAGTATGTATGTAGCATGTAGTATGTATGTAGCATGCATGTAGTATATATGTAGTATGTATGTAGCATGTAGTATGTATGTAGCATGCATGTAGTATATATGTAGTGTGTATGTAGCATGTAGTATATATGTAGTATGTAGCATGTAGTATGTATGTAGCATGCATGTAGTATGTATGTAGCATGCATGTAGTATGTATGTAGCATGCATGTAGTATGTATGTGGTATGTATGTAGCATGTAGTATGTATGTAGCATGCATGTAGTATATATGTGTTATGTATGTAGCATGTAGCATGCATGTAGCATGCATGTAGTATGTATGTAGTATGTATGTAGTATGTATGTGGTATGTATGTAGCATGCATGTAGTATGTATGTAGTATATATGTGGTATGTATGTAGCATGTAGTATGTATGTAGCATGCAGTATGTATGTAGCATGCATGTAGTATATATGTAGTATGTATGTAGTATATATGTAGTATGTATGTTGCATGTAGTATTTATGTAGTATGAATATAGCATGTATGTAGTATGTAGTATGAATGTAGCATGTATGTAGTATGCATGTTGTATGTATGTAGCATGTAATTTTTTTTTTTTTTTTACATTCAACACATTAGCCGGATGATGGGACTACTACTGTCCCATCATTGGCTAATGTGTCAATCACTGTCATGGTAGCAGGCATCGCCCGATGGGACTTGTAGTCCCATCGGACGATGCCTGCACAGCCCCCCGGAGCCTGCACAGCCCCCCGGCAGGCCGGCACAGCCCCCCGGCAGGCCGGCACAGCCCACCGGAGCCTGCACAGACCACCGGCAGGCCGGCACAGCCCCCCGGCAGGCCGGCACAGACCACCGGAGCCTGCACAGACCCCCTGGCAGGCCGGCACAGCCCCCCGAAAGGCCCGTACAGACCCCAGAGAGGCTGTACAAGGCAAAAACAGGGTTTTTCTTATTCCGATACCGGAAGTCCCATAGACTTGAATGGGACTTCCGGTATCGGAATCGGCGATACCGATACTTTTTTTAAAGATCGGCCGATCCATTCCGATCCGATACTTTGAAGTATCGGACGGTATCGCTCAACTCTAATTGTGACCAAGCCTGCTACCATCTTAGGTGAGGGGGTAGTTCTTTCTGCCATCTCGCCCGATTTGAGACGTGCTCTGGAAGAGTTTCAAGAGGACAAACCTGAGCGTTGTCCCATTGGAAAATTGTATGTTCCTGACCAGTGGAGGAAGAGAGTAATGTCTGAAGTTCATTGCTCCGCATTAGCTGGTCATCCAGGTATTTTTGGTACTAGAGATTTGGTGAGTCGGTCTTTTTGGTGGCCCGCCTTGTCTCGTGATGTCAGGAATTTTGTGCAGTCCTGTGGGACTTGCTCTCGGTCTAAATCTTGTTCTCGCTCTAGTGGGTTGTTGATGCCTTTGCCGGTGCCCAGGAGGCCATGGACCCATATTTCAATGGATTTTATCTCTGATATGCCTGTGTCTCAGAGAATGACTGTTATTTGGGTGATTTGTGACAGATTCTCTAAGATGGTCCATCTTGTACCACTCCCTAAGTTACCATCTTCCTCAGAGTTGGTGCCCTAGTTTTTGCAACAGGTGGTTCGCTTGCACGGGATTCCTGAGAACATTGTATCTGACAGAGGAGTTCAGTTTGTTTCTAGATTTTGGAGGACTTTCTGTTCCAAGCTGGGAATTCAGTTGTCCTTCTCCTCTGCGTTTCACCCTCAGACCAATGGGCAGACGGAGAGAACAAACCAGACTTTGGAGTCGTATTTGAGATGTTTTATTTCTGCTGATCAGGATGATTGGGTTTCATTTTTGCCCTTGGCCGAATTTGCTTTAAATAATAGAGCTAGTTCTGCCACTTTGATGTCACCTTTTTTTTGTAACTTTGGGTTTCATCCTCGATTCTCTTCAGGGCAGGTGGAGTCTTCTGCCTGCCCAGGGGTTGACACTGTGGTGGAGAGAATGCACCAGATCTGGGACCAAGTGGTGGATAAGTTGTCTCTCTCCCAGGAAAAGAACCAGCGGTTTTCCAACCGGCATAGGACCATTGGTCCCCGGTTTAAGGTGGGTGATATGGTTTGGTTGTCATCAAAGAATATCTCTATGAAGGTGGCTTCTCCAAAGTTTAAACCTTGATTTATTGGACCTTACAAGATTTTGGAGATTCTTAATCCAGTCTTGTTTCGATTGGCTCTTCCTGTTACATTCAAGATCCATAACATGTTTCATAAGTCTCTGTTAAAGAGGTTTGTTGAGCCAGTAGTTCCTGTGGTGGCACCTCCTGACCCTGTATTGGTTGAAGGTAATGTGGAATATGAGGTTGAGAAGATACTGGACTCTCATCTGGCTAGACGGAGACTCCAGTATTTGGTTAAATGGAAGGGTTATGGCCATGAGGATAATTCTTGGGTCTCTGCATCCGATATTCATGCCGAAAGATTGGTTTGTGCTTTTCATCAGGCCCATCCTGATCGCCCTGGTGGTGTGGATGAGGGTTCGGTGACCCCTCCTCAAAGGGGAGGTACTGTTATGAGTTCATTTTCTCCTTCACCTCTGATGTCTGATGAACTCCCTCTGCTGGTGAAAGGAGGTAGTGAAATTGATCTGGATGGGAAGAACCTGTCATCTGAACAGGTGGAGTGTGATTGGACATCTGGAATTTCTGAGTGGATATAAGGCAGCCGACGCCCTCCAGGGTTGCTGGTGATCCTTTCTGCTCTGAGCTCTGGCATCCAGTTTAGTTCCTGTCTACTAAAAGCTAAGTTTTTGCTCTGCTATTTTTCCATGAGATTTTGTCTGTTTACTTAGTGTTTGTGTTCAGCCTGCCCTGGTTGGGACGGGCTGAACTACATTTTTGTCTATGATCAGTTGATCTCTTTGCTCTGTCTTCAGAATATACCTGAGTGCTGATATAGTGATTTTGAAGTCTAGTGACTTCAGGGCCTTTTCCATCAGACGTGTTGGACATTATTTTTGGCAGGGTTTTTTGCGTGATTGCAGCCAGCATCTTTTCTGTCCTTTCCTGTCTAGTTAGTTGGGCTCCATCATTTGCTCAGCCTGTCTTTCTGTCTGTGTTTTTGTTTTCATCTGTTTTTCACCGGCAATACATGTTGGGGCTATCTGTTGCTTTGGGGTCTGCTCTGGGGCAGTTTAGACTTCCCCTTTCTTTCTTTAGGCTTATTTAGCTCTCCGGCTGTGATGAGGGGTCTAAGGCACCGTAGGAACCCCCCACGGCTACTGTTAGTTGTGGTGAATAGGATCAGGGGTCTGCAATCCGCTAGCTACCAACCTCTACGGTTTTCTGGAATTAGCTTGTGTTTTTGTTTTTCCTCCTCCGGTGACTCATTCATAACAGGAAGTGCAATAAGCCACCTGTGAAGCCCGTTTCTGGAGAAGGAAGGATCAGGCCTCGTTGGGGAAGGTGGCTCATGAAGGTACTGAAGAAATACAGGGCTCAGCTA
The DNA here is from genome assembly GCF_039654945.1 of Dendrobates tinctorius. NCBI lineage: Eukaryota > Metazoa > Chordata > Amphibia > Anura > Dendrobatidae > Dendrobates > Dendrobates tinctorius. Next base: position 3,706,695 of record NW_027362000.1, on the reverse strand, counting down.
GAAAGGCGGAGAGTGAGGTAACTTTAAGTGCCTCAGTTGCAGCCGCATTCAATACTCAAAAAGGCAGCAGTTGGAATAAAGGACCCTGGAGCATGACCCACGTTACCCGGTGTGATCCGTGGCTGCCGGCTTGGGACACTGTTTGCGAAGGTCCACAGCAGGAAGGAAGGGAGAGATCAGCGCAGAGACACGGCCTAGAAAGGATACACGAGGAGAAGTCTTGATCAGGTGTTCTTGATCTACCTTTGAGTTTGCAAGACCCCTCCCTCGGATGACACAGTACCAAACAGGTCATCTTGTGCACAAAACTTTTGAGGAAAAACTCAGAAACTGCACCCAACTGCGTCCTTGATGGCTTTTACAACTCGCCTGCTACACACGCTACACTCACCATCACCGTCAACGGCTCACAAGCACCATCTCAACTGCCCGTGGAGATCTTCATCATCTTGTCTGCTTTAACACCGGCACAGGGGATCTGCATTGCAGCGTCGGCTACCCTAGCCAAGTACCACGGGTGGCGTCACGATCCACCTTTTCCAAATTAATTATCATACCATCTTCCCCCTCATCTGATTTGTCATCTTCTTTATTGGACACCCAGGGCCACGGACCGGGTCCCAATCACCACCGTGATATACTTCCCCCTTAAAAGAGCCTGAAAGGCCCGGTACTGAGTAACCCCCGGCCCTGCGTGGCGTTTCATTTTAACACCAGATAACAGGGATATATTGTATAGATTCAACATTATAAATCTACATATATACTTGAGGAGGCAGACACAGACGCTGTCATGGCCAGTATGGATTCGACAACAAACTAAAAAGTAGAAAAAGGGTACAGTATCACCAGATCCAAGGTATATATAGTATAGTTTCAACATTCAAAATCTCCTTATTTATTTCAGGAGGCAGACACAGGCGCTCTGAGGCGTCTGAGTATGGATTACACAACAATATAAAAAGCAGTGAAAGGGGAATGGATCCCAAGCGTACTGCTGTATACAGTGTTGGGGTAATTTGGTGATCTACATATATATTTCAAGAGTAACACACAGTGACTCACAGGCTCAGTATGGATCACACCATAATATAAAAAGGAGATCCGCAAGAAATAATCACATATGTGTGCCAATGTTCCAGGTGTCAATGATGCACTTTGAGTGGAGGATGAATTTCGGGCACAAAGGGTACTGGATAAACAGATACAAGGTATATATAGTCTACTTAAAATACAAAAAAATTTCCGTATGTATTTCAGGAGGCAGACACATATGCTCACACGCTCAGTATGGATTTGTCAATAATGTGACAAGTTGAAAAAGGGTACAGTATGACCAGATACAAGGTATATATAGTATAGTTTAAACAATCTAAATCTCCATAGACATTTCATGAGGCAGACACAGACGCTCTCAGTCCCAGTATGCATTAGCCAAGAATATAAAAAGTATAAAAAGGTTACTGTATCACCAGATACAAGGTACATATAGTATTGTTTAAACATTATAAATCTCCTTGTTTTTTTTCAGGAGGCAGACACAGATGCTCTCAGGGTCAGTATGGGTTGCACAATATAAAAAGCAGTAAAAGGGTAATGGATCAGAAGCGTACAGCTGCATCCAGTGTTGGGGTAATTGTAAATCTCAGTAGATATTTCCAGAGTCAGAAACATACTCTCACTGCCCCAGTATTGAGTAGACCACTATATAAAAAGCAGTAAATGGGTAAGGTATCACAAGTGTACAGCTGTATACAGTGTTGGGTTAATCTTAAACCTACAAATATATTTCTGGAGTTACAGACAGACGTTCACAAGCTCAGTATGGATTACACAAGAATATAAAAACTTGAAAAAGGGTAATGTTTTACAATCGGTCAGCTACATACAGTGTTGGTGTCATTTTAAATCTCCTTATATTTTACCAGAGTAAGACACAAACTCTCACAGGCTCAGTATGGATTACACCCGAATATAAAAATGAGAAAAGGGGAAATGTATTCGAAACGTATACCAGTGTACAGTGTTGGAGCACTTTGAAATCCTCGTTTATATTTCAGTGTCAGTCTGCCAGTCCAAACTCTCCGCTAGAGGAAGGTAGATGGATAAAAGTACAGACGTAAAGTCGAGTGATTTTAGATGTTTTTGAATTTGTAATCACGGGAAAACCTCCCGGGGAGAATTCGCAAAGGCGATGCTGACCCTCAATAACTTTAACTGTGGATACAGCTAAAATGCAAATTAGTGAAGAAAGGGTTGCTGTATCGCAGTTGCATCAATCCCATCACCGTAACGTGTCTCCATCAAATTGTGATCACAGGGAGAGCTGTAGACATGGTCCTCACTGTCTATCATGATCTGTCTGGTCACTTTGGAGTGCAAAACACACAAGCCACAGGCCATAGGGGATTCTATTGGATTGCCATGACAGGACACATTGAAAAATGGTGGCAGGAATGTCACACATCTGTGACTATGAAAAATGTGAAAGGTGATCATAAAGCACCATTGCATCAGATTGGGAGTTGACGTCCTTTACAAATGGTAGCCTTTGGTAATCTGAAGGTAGAGGCCAGCAGGACAGGACATAGCTACATCTTAACCATCATCGATCAGTACACCAAATTTGTAGTGGCCATCCCTATGACGGATTTAACTGGGCAGACTACACAGCAGTGGAGCAGGGAGAGGTAAGTATTGCAAGTGCTGTGTCCCTGAGCAAGCAGGGGGGACCCACTTGTGGGCGCCGGTACTGGCACAGGGCCCCTCATAGTACGCCAGTGTGTCTGATGGCGAGTGGGCCCCCCCCACGGTCAGAGACACTTTATTGCACTATGAGAGGCATTGTGCCAGTGCCGTCGCCCAAGGGTAGGGCTACACACCTGTTCAGGGCAACAGTACTTGCCCTGGTGCGGCAGGTGTTGACCCCGGGCCTGGGGTGGGGGGGGCAGCCCATTTCGGGTGGTTTAAAAAATGGCATATGTTGATGTGTAGGCTGGACTTTCAGCTGCTGCAAATGGAGGAATTGGAGAAGTCAGAGGAAGAGGAGGACAAAAGCGAGCCTTTTTTCTGGCAACCTATGTGTTATCAGGGGAGGATGGGACAAAATCTTTCGAAACCCATGCATGGTTCATTTTAATGAAGGTTAGATCATCAACATTTTTGGTTGACAGACGGGTCCTTTTTCCTGTCAGGATTGACTAGCAGCACTGAAGACTCTTTCAGATAGCACACTACCAGCAGGGCAAGCGAGCTCCTGTAAGGCATATTGTGCCAATTCAGGCCACGTGTCCAGTTTTGAGACCCAATAATCAAAGGGGAATGACCTGTGAGGGAGAACCTTGATATGGGAGGAGAAGTAGTTTGTAACCATAGTTGACAACTGCTGTCTCCTGTCACTTGCAATCGATTCTGTATTAGCTGTCGTGTATGCGGGACATGAGAAATCAGACCACAACATGGTCAGGAAACCCCTGTCTCCAACGCCAGTTCGGCTGTGTGCACCACGAACACTTCTTCCATTTTGCCCACTACGGCTCGTGGGAGAACCAGCTCCGCTGCTGTGTGCTGGGAATGCCTCAAACAACCTGTTTACCGGAGTTGCTTGCTTGTTAGCCAATATTAGCTCTAGTTTCTCCTGTGGCATGATGTTGTGTAATTTGCCTTTATAGCATGGATCGAGGATGCTGGCCAACCAGTAGTTATGATCCCTCATCATTTTGGCAATGCGGGGGTCCCTTTTTAGGATCCGCAAGGCATAGTCACACATGTGGGCCAATGTTCCAGGTGTCAATGCTGCACTGCCAGTGGTGGGTGGAGGAGCACTTTCTGGCACATCCACATCCCTCCAGTCGCGCACAAACCCTGTACCTGACCTTGGCACGCCCATATGTTCTCTTGCCCCCTGAGAAGCATCCTTCTCCCCAAAATAATCATCCCCCTCATCCTCCTCCTCATCTTCCTCTTCTTCCTCCACCTCGTCCACGCCAGTTCCCTGACCAGACAATGGCAGACTGTCATCAAGGCTTCCCTCCTCCTCCTGTTGCTCTTCAGCTGCAGACACTTGATCCTTGATGTGCGTCAAAGTTTGCATGAGCAGATGCATAAGTGGTATGCTCATGCTTATGATGGCATCGTCTGCGTTTACCAACCGTGTGCATTCCTCAAAACACTGAAGGACTTTACAGAGGTCTTTCAGCTTTGACCACTGCACACCCGACAATTCCATGTCTGCCCTCAAACTGCCAGCCTGTGTATCCTCCCACAAATGCATTACAGCCTGCCTCTGTTCGCACAGCCTCTCAACCATGTGCATGGTGGAGTTCCATCTTGTAGCAACGTCTATGATTAGGCAGTGCTTGGGGAGGTTGAGTGATCGTTGCAGCTCTGCATACGACTGGAGTGGACGTTTGAGCGACAGATGTGCGAGCACAGTCTTCGCACCTTATGGAGCAGGGCTGTTAACTTCGGATAATTATTAAGGAAGCACTGCACCACCAGGTTCAAGGTGTGAGCCAGGCAAGGTATGTGTGTGTGTTTTGAAAGGGCTATGGCTGCCACAAAATTCTGTCCATTTTCACTGACTACCTTACCTGGCTCAAGATGTAGACTGCCCAGCCATGACTCAGTATGTCGATGCAAGTACTCGGCCAGTACCTCCGCGGTGTGTCTACTGTCGCCTAAACATCATTTTTAAAACAGCCTGCTGCCACTTGCCACTAGCTGTTCGATAGTGGGACACCTCGTTTGCAACACTGACAGATGTGGATGGAGTGCTCGTGCAACTGCGCTCTGTGGATGAGCTTTTGCTTCTGGAGGTGGAGGAGGAGGGTCGAAAGCCTACACCCAACTGTTTCCTATACCGTGGGCTAGGCAGCACTGTTCCACCGCTGCTGTCCCCTGTGGAGCCTGCATCCAACACATTAACCCAGTGTGCAGTGATAGACACGTAACGGCCCTGGCCATGCCTACTGGTCCATGCATCTGTTGTGAGGTGCACCTCTCCACTCACTGATTGTTTTAGTGCATGAACAATGCAGTCTTTCACATGCCGGTGGAGGGCAGGGATGACTTTTCGAGAAAAGAAGTGCCGACTGGGTAGGTCATAGTGTGGGACAGCGTAGGCCATGAGTTCTCGGAAAGCTTAGCTTACTACCAAACGGAAGGGCGCCATCTCTAATGAGATCAGTTTGGCAATGTAGGCGTTCAAAGCCAGTGTACGCGGATGAGAGGATGAGTATTTTCTCGTCCTACTCAGAGTGTCTGGTAGGGTGAGCTGGACTTGAGAGCTGCATATGGGGGAACTAACATTGGACATGATGGACTGAGAAGGGGTTGGTGATGGTGAGGGTGTTGATGGCCTTGATTCAGTGTTTCCTCGCGGATATATTGTGTTTGCGTGACTGGTTTGGCCTAGCGATAACACCTCAACGTTTCTTGATGGTGGTGTGCTTAGCGGTGGACAGTGGGGGAAGCGATGGAGCATTGCCGGCTAGCTTGAGTCGGAGCAGGTGCACATGTGCTACCTGAGCTTTTGTAGTCCTTCCAAGCTTGCAAGTGCTTGTTGGTTAAATGTCTAAGCATGCAACTGGTATTCAAATTTGTTAGCTTTTTCCCTCTGCTAAAGGTCCTTCGGCACTTCTTACAGATAACCTTTGCATCATCAGTAGGATTTTGTTCAAAAACGTGCCACACTGCACTCTTCCTACTATGGTACAAATTTTCAGGGTTTGCACGCTGTGCTAATTTTACCATCTGGCCAAGCTGTCCTGCAACTCTTTTAGTTTTCTAGCCAAGTTTTTTGACAGCTACGGGCCTGCCGAATAACCGCTGCTGCGATGACGATGCCTGCTGCGGATCCTTCTCCTGTTCTGACCTATTGTCACCAGCACCCTCTTCCCCAATGGATGCCTATCTGGGTCAACAACTGGGTCATCCATGACCTCGTCTTCAATGTCATCTGCACCTTCCTCTGTGTCACCGTGTAAGGTGGTATAGTATGCGGGAAGGGGCACCTGAGTTTCATCAGGGTCTGATTCGGGCTCAGTAGACTGCGAGGGCAATGTAGTGATGTGGGTGAATGTACCAGCAGATTCGTCTAGCAGAGGCTGTAGAATCATAGAATCATAGAATCGTAGAGTTGGAAGGGACCTCCTGGGCCATCTGGTCCAACCCCCTGCTCAAAGCAGGATTCGCTAAATCATCCCAGACAGATATCTGTCCAGCCTCTGTTTGAAGACTTCTATTGAAGGAGAACTCACCACCTCTCATGGCAGCCTGTTCCACTCATTGATCACTCTGTCAAAAAGTTTTTTCTGATATCTAATCTGTGTCTCCTCCCATTCAGTTTCATCCCATTGCTTCTAGTCTTTCCTTGTGCAAATGAGAATAAAGATGATCCTTGTCAGGATGCACTCCATGTCAGATTCATCTTTGACTGGGGAATTCAGGATTTGACTTGATAACCCAGGAATGATATGTGAAAAGAGCTCCATGGAGTAATCTGAAGTGTGTGCAGCAGCATCCTTCACTTTTGGTGAGGGTGAAGGTGTTAGGCGTCGGATTTCTGCATTTGCTCTGCAGGGATCCAGACCCTCACATTCTGCAGTCTCCTGCTGTTTATCTACTGCAGAGGAGATTGCAGAGGAGATTGCCTTGCAACAAATCTCTCCTGAGGCTGTCCTTCTGTCCTCCTACTGAGCATGCTCATGGGACGATCTCCCATTGAAGATCGGGAGTCATGTGCTCAGGTCCTGCTCCAGATCTCATTGGTCCATCTCAGAGATCTGGAAGCTTGTGGAAGGTCCCGGCTGCTATAAAAGGTGCGCATGGCTCTTCTGCCATGCGCTAGTATAGACTTACTTGCTGCTGTTTGTAAGAGGACGGATGTATGATTCTGGTGAATGACTCATTATAAATCCCCTTCCCTCTTATATTACGTATGTGGTTAGGGACTGAGTTAGAATCAGCGCCAGCGCTCCTCTGCTGCAACATCCACAGCTGCTAGCGTCCGACATTGCACTTGCGCCTTAGCCTTGTTGTTTAGCGGCAGTGTCCACACCACGCTGCAGTAGCAGCCCCTTTGCGTCCGCACTTGCGATGCTCCGCACACGGTAGGTCTAGATGGACGTAGTGCCACCGTCTTGGGCTACTCCTGTGACCTGATGCCGTGTGTGCATTTTTACTGAGTACTGTGACCTCAACAGGCTCAGTCTTTTGTGTTTGCACTTATTTGGCATCTCTGTGAATTAACTGAGATTGCTCTGTGCACCTGGGTGAAGTTAAACCCTGTGCGCATTTCCGCCACATTGCTCCTGCCACCACTTAGCAGCGGTTATATCACCTACTGCACGGTGGACCCCGAGCGGCGAACGCACTTTATTATTATTTTTATTTAGTGCGTTCCGCCATTCCTAACAGAAGGACACAATGAAAGGTGTTGTTCCTGACCAGAGGCCTGCACTGACGACTCTGTGCTTACAGTTTTTGTAACTTCAGAAGAGGAGGCAATATAGCTGGAGGCTGTTTCGGCAATGTAATCCAAAACCTGTTCCTGATGCTCCGGCTTTAAAAGCAGTTTACCTACTCCCAGAAAAAGGAACTTTAAAGGCCTTCTTGTGCCAGATGATGACGCAGGCTCAACACCTCCTGCCTTAGCTGCTATTGTGCTTTTGCCAGAACCAGCCGATGCACTACCACCACCATCATCAGTTCCAGCTGCGCCCCCCCGCCCACATCTGCGGACTCTTCCACCAGACTTCCTCATGTTTGGGAAAATGTACCAAAAATACCAGCGGAGAAATGGTACAGTATGAGTAGTGTACAGCTGTGTAAGGTGTATGTAAAAAGTGAAATCTCCGTGTATATTTTGTGAGTCACAGACGCTCACCCAGTATGTATTTCACCGTAATCCAACAAGCAGATATACGGTACTGTATCAGAGGTGTACAGCTGTATACGTTGCTGGTGAAACTGTCAATCTCCGTATATGTATTTATGGAATGTTGCACACACACGCTGACTCTGTGTAGATGTGACCATAATAAGAACACCAGATATCTGATACTGTTTGACAATTGGACTGCTCAATACGGTGTATAAAGAAATGGAAATGTCCGTATATGTATTTATGGAGTGTCACACACACACGCTGATTCTGTGTAGATGTGACAGTAATAAGAACACCAGATATCCAATACTGTTTGATAATTAATCGGACACCTCTATACGGTGTATGTATGGAAAAATGTTAATCTCCGTGTATTTTTTTACGGAGTCACACACATATAGCATATATTTATCCGTGATACCAGCCAGTACACGGTAGTGTGTGAGGAGCGTACACGTCTATACGGTGTGTGAAAAAATTTACGGTCAGTTTCTAATGTGCAGAAAGAAAGGAATAAAAGGATTTTTGCTTTTAAAAAAGCAGTCTGCACAGCAGTGTGCAAACAGCAATGCAGCTACCAGGGAGCCTATAAGGTAGCCTAATCACCAACAGAGCTGCTGCACAAAAAAGTGTGAAAAAACGAAGTATTGGTAACTGTGCAGAAAAAAGGAATAAAAATATTTTTGGTTTTAAAAAAGCACTCTGCACAGCAGTGTGCAAACAGCAATGCAGCTATCAGGGAGCCTTATAAGGCAGCCTAATCACCACCAGCGCTGTTGCACCCAAATATATCCTTCCCTGTCACTGTACACTATACAGTTGTGTTTTACAGTGACATTCGCTATCAGCACAAGCAATTTTTTTTACTTTTTCCCTGCCTAAACACTCTCCCTATTGAGAACGATCAGCAGCAACCTCTCCCTATGCTAAGATCGACAGAAGTAAGATGGCGGTCGGTGGTCACGGCCTTTTATAGGCACTGTGATGCCACACAAAGCCAGCCAATCATTTGCATGCCCTTCTCTAACATGGTGGGGGCCGCTGCCGACGTATTCGCGTTGCCCACAGTGTGCGTCCTTCATGATTGGCTGAAAATAGGCGCTGGAAGAATTGTGGGAAACACGACATTGGCGCTCAAGTCGGCGACCTCATGGCCGACCTCACGCTATGGTCAGGTTTCGATCGGCGAAACCCGACTTTAGCAAAAGTCGGCGGATTCGGAATTTGGCCAACCCATTTCGCTCAACTCTTCTGGTGTGGCATCCGCTGCCTGAAATTCCTGACTTTGAGTTGTATTGAGTCTCTGCTAATTCAGTTGCAGTAGGCTGGGGAAAGATTAGGACAGGTACTACGATGGCTTGATCCACTCTTATCCAGTTTGCAGGAAATTCTCTGAGTACAGTGCTGACCTTTTTCTCTTCTTCCTCTATGGGCTGAAGGTTGTTTTGCTCTCCCATCTTTTCCTTTAGTTGGTCAGGGCACAGTTTCAGATGATCCCTCAATACTGCTGATGAGGTTTCTCCTCCATCCTTACTGATAAGCAACACTTTGGTGTTGTCAAAGTTTGATGGTAGGACGGTGTAGGGTTCAGTTTCCCATTGGTCATCCAATTTATGCATCCTCCTTTTCCTCTTTAGGACCTGTTCTCTTGGTGACAAGGGAACTGCAGGTGGATGTTGATTGTAGTTCTTTTCCTGTTTTTGTCTCGCCTGAGCTAGACTCTTTACCACACACTCTTGCACTTTACGGTACTGCTGCTGCCGTTCTGTATCCCAGTCAGCATCTGGTGATGTCACCTCAGGTGTAAGGACTCCCATATCCAAATCAATAGGGAACTTGTCAGGCCTCGCTCTCATTAGGTAGGCTGGTGTGCAGTTGGTGGAATTCACAGGAATGTGATGTGATTGTAGAGGTCCACCAGATCTGGCAACTTTTCTGGTCACAGATTCCTCTCTTCATCTTTTCACACACGCCATTGGTCTGTGGATGGTATGGTGTTGTCCTTATCTTCTTGCAATCGTACAAGTTACAGAATTCCTGGGACACTTCTGCCTCAAAGGCTGGACCTTGATCTGTAAGCACTCGCTCAGGGTAACCGTGTGGTTGACAAAAGTGCTGTTGGAATGCTCTGGCTGCTATCCTGGCTGTTTGATCCTTGACAGGCACGACTACCAAGAATCTTGAGTAGTGGTCAATGATGGTAAGAGCATAAACGTAGCCTGAATGGCTTGGAACCAGCTTCACATGGTTCAGGTCTACCAACTCGAGTGGCTGTTTAGTTATTATTGACTATTACGGTCCATCCTGCGCAGGTTGCCTTGTCCACACTCCCGGCACCACTTTTCAAAGGCCTTCCTCATACCAGCCCAGTAGAATCTCTCTCGGAGCAAGGCCTTCAACTTCTTCCATCCAAAATGTCCTGCTCCATTGTGGTACGCTTCCAAGACCATCGATGCCTCCCTCTTTGGGACTACCACCTGCCATATCAGCTCATGAGTGCAGGCATTGATACTCCTCCGACACAGCTTTCCCTCATAGATGAACAGCCTGCCTCTTTCCTTCCACAACTGCTGGGTTTCTTCAGGAGCATCTGAACCTGCGCATGAGTCAGCTTGTGACAGTAGCTCCTTTACCAGGTGGACTGCGGGGTCGCTATCCTGCGTTTCTGCCCAGTCATGATGAGGCAACGGATTTAGGGTGCCATCTTTCACGATGGATCTTCTGTTTCTCACTTGGTCACGTTGAGCCGCAATTGGCCAGTGGAGGGCAGGTAACTCTATTTCTTCGAGTGCCCCAGGGTCTTCTCCCCCATCTTGCAGTTTGAGGATTCTGGACAGCGCATCAGCATTGGCATTCATGTGCCCTGCTTGGTACTTGATGGTAAATTCATAGTTAGACAGCCGGGCCATCCATCGCTGCTCCAGTGCACCTAGTTTTGCAGTTTCCAAGTGAGTCAGCGGATTGTTGTCCGTGAAGATGGTAAACTTGGCTGAAGCTAGGTAATGCTTGAATCGTTCAGTCACAACCCAGACTATGGTGAGGAACTCCAGTTTGAAGCAACTGTAGTTGTCAAGGTTCCTTTCAGTGGGAAGAAGCTTACTGCAGGCGTAGGAGATCACTCTCTCTTTGCCATTCTGTACCTGGGACTGTACTGCTCCCAGTCCCACGTTGCTAGGATCAGTATACAGAACAAATGGTTGGGCATAATCTGGGTAGGCCAGAACTTCATCTCCTGTGAGAGCCATTTTCAGTCGAGTGAAGAACCTCTCCAGTTCCTCATTCCTTTCAAATGTAGGACTCTTCTTCCTGGCTTTCTTGGGCTGGCCCACCAGAAGATTTTGCATAGGTATGACTATCTCAGTAAAGCCTTTGATGAACCTTCGGTAGTAGCCTACCAACCCGAGGAATTGACATACCTCATGGAAGTTGCTGGGCTTCTGCCAGTCCCGGATGACAGTGACTTTGTCAGGATCTGGTGCCGTACCTTCTGCACTCACTACATGACCGAGGTACTGCACCTTAGGCTTCAGGAGGTGGCATTTGAATGGCTTCACTTTCAGGCCAAAGTTGGACAAGGCTTCAAACACCTCAGCCAGGTGCTCCAGATGGTCTTCATAAGTCATGGAGAAAACAAACAATGACATCATCAAGGTACAACAGAACTGTCTCGAAGTTCTTGTGTCCAAGACAGCACTCCATTAGCCGTTGAAATGTCCCTGGGGCGGTGCAGAGCCCGAACGGCATGTAGTTGATCTCACAGAGGCCCATTGGTGTAGAAAACGCTGTTTTCTCCTTGTCTGCCTCTGCCACGGGAACCTGCCAATACCCACTAGTGAGATCTAAGGTGGAAAAATAGTTAGCATTTTTCAGTGCACCTAATGACTCTTCAATTCTGGGTAGTGGGTAGGCATCCTTCTATGTAGTGCTGTTAATTTTTCTGTAATCAATAGTGTTGAGATTTCCGATACCGCAAGTATCGGGTATCGGCCGATATTAGCTGTATCGGAATTCCGATACTGACTTCCGATACTTTTTTCGTATCGGATACCGGAATCGGAAGTTCCCATAAAGCTATCAGCCTGCTCGATTTGATTCAGCCAATGGGAATCCTCAGAAGTGTGGGCACATCCTGTTAGGGATGTTAACTTTTGGCATGGCTGTGATTGGCTGCTGAAATGACGTCATCATGATGCGCGGTCTGTGCGCATCATGATGCGTGGTCTGTGCCGACTGCGGGGGGTCTGTGCCGACTGCGGGGGGTCTGTGCCGACTGTCGTGGGCCTGTGCCGACTGCCGGGGGCCTGTGCCGGCTGCCGGGGGTCTGTACGGGCCTGCCAGGGGGCTTGTGCAGGCTGCCGGTGGTCTGTGCGGGCCTGCCGGGGGTCTTGTGTGTGTGCAGGCATCGTCCGATGGGACTACAAGTCCCATCGAGCGATGCCTGCTACACTGACAGTGATTGACACATTAGCCAATGATGGGACAGTAGTAGTCCCATCATCCGGCTAATGTGTTGAATGTAAAAAAAAAAAACATACTACATACATACTACATACATACATACTACATACATGCTACATATATACATACTACATACATACTACATACATACTACATATATACTACATTCACACAACATACATATATCCTACATACATACTACATACAAACTACATATATACATACTACATACATACTATATACATACTACATATATACTACATTCATACAGCATACATACATGCTACATACATACAGTACTACATACATACTACATATATACATACTACATACATACTATATACATACTACATTCATACAACATACATACTACATACATGCTACATATATACATACTACATTCATACAGCATACAGCATACATACATGCTACATACATACAGTACTACATACATACTACATATATACATACTACATACATACTATATACATACTACATATATACTACATTCATACAACATACATACTACATACATGCTACATATATACATACTACATACATACTATATGCATACTACATATATACTACATACATACTACATTCATACTACATACATACTACATATATACTACATATATACTACATACATGCTACATACATGCTACATATACACATACTACATACATACTATATACATACTACATACATACTACATACATACAACATACATACTACAAACATGCTACATATATACATACCACATACATACTATATACATACTACATACATACTACATATATACTACATTCATACAACATACATATATGCTACATACTACATATATACTACATACAACATACATACATACTACATACTACATATATACTACATTCATACAACATACATACATACTACATACATGCTTCATATATACTACATTCATGCAACATACATACTGCATACAACATACATACATACTACATACATACTACGTACATGCTACATATATACTACATTCATGCAACATACATAGATGCTACATACATGCTACATATATACTACATTCATACAACATACATATATACTACATACATGCTACATACATACCACATACATACAACATGCTACAGACATACAACATACATTCATACTACATACTGCATACATACAAAATAAATACATTCATGCAATACATACATACTACATACAATACATTCATACAATACATACATAGACATGCAGTACATATAACACAGAGTACATACTCACCAATACTTGTCACATTGTTCCCCGAAGCCATTGTCATCTAAGGAAAAATCTGAAAATAACAAACAAGCCATATACTCCCTGATCCACAGAAATCCACGCGTGTCCCACGCCGATCCCCCGTGGAGAGCAGCAGCATCAGCTGATGCGACCGCTCTCTAGGGGCTCAAGGAATCCAGTGTCAGGAGGTAGGTATACTTCCGCACTGTATTCCTCCGCCACTGTAGAAAAAATAGTCCCTAGTCTCACCTTTGGCATTGCTGTGTGAAAAAGTTCCCACGCAGCATTTGCCATAAAGTGAGACCAGGGACTATTTTTTTACAGTGGCGGAGGAATACAGTGCGGAAGGATAACTAACTTCCGACACTGGATTCCTGAGCCCCGCAGAGAGCGGTCGCATCAGCTGATGCTGCTGTTCTCCTTGGAAGATCGGCGTGGGACACTCACTCGTGGATTTCTGCAGATCAGGGAGTATTTGGTGGTTTGTTATTTTCATATTTTTCCTTAGATGACACTGGCTTCGGGGATCAAAGTGACAAGTAATGGTGAGTATGTACTCTATGTTGTATGTACTGTATGTCTATATGTATGTATTGTATGAATGTATTGTATGTATGCTGTATGTCTGTAGCATGTTGTATGTATGTAGTATATATGTATGTTGTATGAATGTAGTATATATGTAGTATGTATGTAGTATGTGTATATGTAGTATGTATGTAGTATGTATGTAGTTTGTATATATGTAGTATGTATGTAGTATGTATGTAGTATTTATGTAGTATGTATATATGTAGTATGTATGTAGTATGTATGTAGTATGTATGTAATATGTATATATTTAGTATGTATGTAGTATGCATATATGTAGTATGTATGTAGTATGTATGTATGTAGTATGTATGTAGTATGTATATATGTAGTATGTATGTTGTATGTATGTAGTATTATATATGTAGTATGTATGTAGTATGTATATATGTAGTATGTATATATGTAGTATGTATTTAGTATGTATGTAGTATGTATGTAGCATGTATATATGTAGTATGTATGTAGTATGTATGTAGTATGTATGTAATATATATATATATATATATATATATATATATATATATATGTAGTATGTATGTAGTATGTATGTAGTATGTATATATTTAGTATGTATGTAGTATGCATATATGTAGTATGTATGTAGTATGTATGTATGTAGTATGTATGTAGTATGTATATATGTAGTATGTATGTAGTATGTATGTTGTATGTATGTAGTATGTATATATGTAGTATGTATGTAGTATGTATGTAGTATGTATATATGTAGTATGTATTTAGTATGTATGTAGTATGTATGTAGCATGTATATATGTAGTATGTACGTAGTATGTATGTAGTATGTATGTAATATATATATATATATATATATATATATATATGTAGTATGTATGTAGTATGTATATATGTAGTATGTATGTAGTATGTATGCATGTAGTATGAATGTAGTATGTATATACAGTATGTAGTATGTATGCAGTATGTATGTAGTATGTATGTAATATGTATATATGTAGTATGTATGTAGTATGTATATATGTAGTATGTATGTATGTAGTATGTATGTAGTATGTATGTAGTATGCATACACTGCGTTCCAAATTATTATGCAAATTGGATTTAAGTGTCATAAAGATGTAATTTTTTGTTTTTCAAATAAACTCATAGATGGTATTGTGTATCAGGGCTCTTTGGATCACTGAAATCAATCTAAAATTCCTGTGATAATTAGTTTACCAGGTGAGCCCAATTAAAGGAAAACTACTTAAGAATGATGTTCCACATTATTAAGCAGGGCACAGGTTTCAAGGAATTTAGGAAAGAAAAAGGACCTCTCTGCTGCTGAAAAGCATCAAATAGTGCAATGCCTTGGTCAAGAGATGAAAACATTAGATATTTCCCAAAAATTTAAACGTGACCATCGTACTGTTAAGAGATTTGTGGTTGATTCGGAGCACAGACATGTTTGTGCTGATAAAGGCAGAATGAGGAAGGTTTCTGCCAGGCAAGTTCATCGGATTAAGAGAGCAGCTGCTAAAAAGCCATTACAAACCAGCAAACAGATATTTAAAGCTGCTAGTGCCTCTGGAGTCCCTCGAACCTCATTGTGTAGGATCCTTCAAAGGCTTGCTGTGGTGCATAAACCTACTATTCGGCCACCCCTAAAAAGTGTTCACAAGCAGAAAATGTAGCAGTGGGTCCAGACATACATGAAGACTATTTTTCATACAGTCTTGTTTACTGATGAGTGTCGAGCAACCCTGGATGGTCCAGATGGATGGTTGGTGGATGGCCACTATGTCCCAACAAGGCTGCGACTTCAGCAAAGAGGAGGAGGAGTCATGTTTTGGGCTGGAATCATGGGGAAGCAGCTGGTAGGGCTCTTTAAGGTTCCTAAAGGTGTGAAAATGACCTCTGCAAGGTACTGTATATCGAGTTTCTGACTGACAGCTGTCTTCCATGGTATAAAAAGCAGAAATGTGCCTTCAGGAGCAAAATCCTCTTCATGAATGACAATGCACCATCTCATGCTGCAAAGAATACCTCTGAGTCATTGACTGCTATGGGCATAAAAGGAGATAAACTCATGGTGTGGCCACCATCTTCCCCTGACCTCAACCCTATAGAGAACCTTTGGAGTATTATCAAGCTAAAGATCTATGAGGGAGGCAGATCACATCAAAACAGCAACTCTGGGATGCTTTTCCGACTTCATGCAAAGAAATCCAAGCAGAAACTCTCCAAAAACTCCCAAGTTCAATGGATGCAAGAATTGTGAAGGTGATGTCACAGAAGGGTTCCTATGATAGCATGTAACTTGGCCTGTTAGGATGTTTTGGAGTTAAATAGCTTTTTTGTTCAGTGAATGTGACCTCCTAATGCTGCAAATTACACAAATGAACATTTTCAGTTCTTTAAAACAGATCAAATGTTTAGAAATTCTACTGTGCCTAATAATTTGGAACAGTGCAATTTGAGTTTTTATTCATTTTGGAGATTATACTGTTATCATTGGGAGGTTTCTTCAATAAAATTTGATGTATACTCTAACGGGTGATGACTTTTATTAGACTGACTGTCATTTGTACTGACTATTTAGGAAAATCATAGAAAAATATCATTTGCATAATAATTTGGAACACAGTGTATATGTAGTATGTATGTAGTATGTATATATGTAGTATGCATGTAGTATGTTGAATGTATGTTGTATGTATGTAGTATGTATATATGTAGTATGTATGTTGTATGTATGTAGTATGTATGTAGTATGTATATATGTAGTATTTATGTAGTATGTATTTAGTATGCATGCAGTATGTATATATGTAGTATGTATGTAGTATGTATATATGTAGTATGTATGTAGTATGTATGTATGTAGTATGTATATATGTAGTATGTATGTAGTATGTATGTAGCATGTATGTAGTATGTATGCAGTATGTATATATGTAGTATGTATGTTGTATGTATGTAGTATGTATGTAGTATGTATATATGTAGTATGTATGTAGTATGTATGTAGTAAGGTTTGTTGTTTTTTTTTTTTTCTTTTTTACATTAAACCATTAGCCAGATGATGGGACTACTACTGTCCCATCATTTGCTAATGTGTCAATCACCATCATGGCAGCAGGCATAGCCCAATGGGACTTGTAGTCCCATCGGACGATGCCTGCACAGACCCCCGCAGCCTGCACAGACCCCCGGACAGTCGGTACAGACCACCGGCAGGCCGGCACAGCCCCCTGGCAGTCCGCACAGGCCCCGGGCAGTCGGCACAGACCCCCGGCAGCCGGCACAGCCCCCCGGCAGTCCGGTACAGACCCCCGGCAGTCCGCACAGGCCCCGGGCAGTCGGCACAGACCCCCAGCAGCCGGCACCGCCCCCGGCAGGCCGGTACAGACCCCCGGCAGTCCGCACAGGCCCCGGGCAGTCGGCACAGACCCCCGGCAGCCGGCACAGCCCCCCGGCAGGCCGATACAGACCCCCAGCAGTTGGCACAGACCCCCAGGTAGTCGGCACAGACCCCTGGTAGGCCGGCACAGACCCCCGGAAGGTCCGTACACACCCGTGAGAGGCTGTACAAGGACAAAAAAGGGTTTTTCTTATTCCGATACCGGAAGTTCCATAGAATTGAATGGGACTTCCGGTATCGGAATCAGCGATACCCGATTTTTTTTTTAGATCGGCTGATCCATTCCGATACGATATTTTTCAGTATCGGCTGGTATCGATCAACACTAGTAATCAACACACATTCTCATGGTACCATCTTTCTTTTTCACAAAGACTATTGGGGCTGCCCAGGGGCTACAACCATCTCTGATCACCCCAGCTTCCTTCATTTCCCGCAACATGCTTTTGGCACATTGATATTGTGTTGGGGGTATAGGCCGGTACCTTTCTATAATGGGTGGATGATCTCCAGTGGGGATATTGTGTTGAACCCCTTTTGCCTTCCCAAAGTCTAGGGGTGTTTACTGAATACCCGCTCATACTCCTGAGCCACTCGGTAAACCCCATTCTTTTGGTATGAAGGGGTGTAGTCAGTGCCCACATGCAGCTGCTGACACCACTCCTCCAGCTGCTTTACAGAGCCTTTGTCCCCTGCCTGGTCGGATGAGACCAAGGGCTCTGCTGCCTGTTTTGTGTTGTTACTGACAGTAAACAGCTTAGCAACTGTGGCATACCGAGGTATTGTGGCCTCCTCTTCCCCACAATTCAAGAGGCGTACAGGTACTCTCCCTTTGCGGACATCAACTACCCCTCTGACTGTCAGGACAGTGGGCCGGCTATCAGAGTACTCTGGCTCTACCAATGCTTGTTAATCTTTTCCTCTGAGGCCTATGGCTGCCCGACACCAAATTAACATTTCTCATCTGGGGGGTATCACAATGGGAACAGAATCACTCACTCTGACGCTGCCAATTTCTCCGCCAGACAGTTCTACCTGCTGTCTTTGCATCAAGGCCTTGATCTCCTTCTGCAGGACTCGTTGTTCACTGTAACCAGCAGTCTTGGCTACCTGTTGCAACAAAACAATAACCTCGGCAAGACAATTTTCAATCACATTAGTACCTAAGGTCATCATTGGGTTACACTCTCGTCGATCAATGTCTACAACTATCAGGCCTTGAGATTTTAGCTCCACTCTCCCCACCTTAATGGTAATCTCTTTACATCCTACTTGCGGCAAAGACTGACTATTGCTGGCAACGACTGTCAGCTCATCACTCGGGCCGCGAGTAAGTTCACAGTCAGCCCAATACCGTTTGTAAAGGATATATGGCATAGTTGCCACCTGAGAGCCAGTGTCCAGCAAAGCGTTCATGGGGATGCCGTCAATCACCACTGGGAGGACCAGTCGCCCTCCAACATACTTGGCTCGCCAGTTCTTTGGGCCTTGTGGTCCTACTCCTGGGGGTTGGCCCTCTGCCCCAGGGGTTGCTCATTTAAATAACAGAATCTTGCGATGTGGCCTGCCTTGCGGCAGTGACGACAGATGCGACGTCCGTCCTGGTCATAGCGATCGTTGTCTCTCGCTCGGAGTGGCGGGATCATCTTCTTCCGTAGCCATGGGACATCCTCTGGACTGGAGGCCAGCTGTATCTTTTCCTTTGCGGATACCTGCATGGACTGCACAGTTTTGGCAAGTGCAGCCATATTTTTGGTCAGCTGTTGGACCTGAAGGCGCAGTTCTGTAGATGGATCATTATCCAGAGTCTGTGCGTCAGCCCCCACAGGGCTTGGAGGGAAAGATGCTGCTTCTTGGTGGTATGTGATCGCTGGGCGCCTAGGGGGCGCTGGTCGGCTGACATTTGGTTCATGCAGCACCCAGATAGCCCTGTCTTTAAAATCTGCAAAGTCTAGATCAGAGCTCTGTAGGGCTATGATGCGCAGCTGTGCTCTGTGGGTACTGGATCGGAGTCCCTCAATAAATTACTCCTTTAACAGCCTGTCTCCATCTTTCACACTGTCTGGGTCAATCTGCTTTATGGCTCGCAGCGCCTCCTGCAGGTTAAGAGCATAGTCCCGTATACTGTCCTGCACTCTTTGCTTACACCCAAAGAATCTCATTTTTATTTCAGCTGCATCGCGGGTGTCAAAGGTGCTTCATAGCTTAGCCAGAATTTTTTTTAACAATCTCTTTATCAGTGTCCTGCCAGGACTTTACTTCTCTTTGCGCTGCACCAGTTAGCTGCCCAATTAGGATGTTCACTTTTTGGCTTTCAGACAGAGGATACATCTCAAACAAACTGCACAGTCTCTCTTTGAATTCACTCAGGGTATGTGACTCCCCTGAGTACTGCAGTAACCAGGTCGCTCCCGGTATATAAGGCATTGACAGCGGCATTATGGAGACTGCTGCGGTGGGTTCTTGTTCTTGCAGTGCCCTGGAGACGGCGCTGGCCGCTGAATTCTGTGGTGCCATTGGAGCCGCAGTTGCACTGGCCCCTGTATCTTGCAACACTGTGGGGGGTGCGGTGGCGTTGACCGCTGCATCTTCCCTTGCCTCAGACATTCTCTTCCCCCACTAGTTAATGCTGGCCAGGCCCCGTGTGTCAATGGCTTACCGATTGCCGCTCCGCAGGCTGGATGATCGGGCGATGTCGGGACTGCAGGCCTCAGCTCCTCACTTCCCGCCCGCTGGTCTCTTCGTGCGCAGCACCTCACTTTTCGCGCTCTCTTGCAGGCTCCGCCCACAACAGCACGCCCCATTGGCTTCCCGCGCACGCCAAGTGGCAGGGTAATGGTGGCAATTGCACAGTAAGTCTATGGCACACAACACAGTCTCTGGCACACAGGACCCGGTGTCACCGGGCTTCTTAAATCCTGTTGGTGACGCCAAAATGGATCACTCGCCAGGGCAATGGGGTTACTCGGTACCGGGCCGGTGTCTCAGAGGGATGTGTCTCAGAGGGATGTGTCACAGTGGCTGTGACCTGGCTCGTGGCCCTGGGTGTCCATGCAAAAGGGGTTAAACGTAGCTAAATAAAGTTTATAGGTGGATGATACGTGACGCCACCTGTGGTGCTCGGCAATGAAGGGGTTAAGCCGACGCTGCAGGCAGATCCTCTGGGATAGATGGTATAAGTCAGCAAGATGTAAGAGCTCCCCACAGGTAGAGCAGCTGTAGTCCCAGGGCAGTAGTAATAGGTGTTGAGGAAGAAGGTGCAGTGTTAGGCACAGAGATGTAGCAGGGTGCAGTTTTCTTTACCTTTACTCTGCTTTGTAAGTGCAGTCCAGGATCCAGATTACAGATGAAACAGGAGTTGATCAGCCTGGGAGCAACTTAGGAATCTCTCTATGCAGATGGGTTGTGTATAGAGTTGAGCGATACCAGCCGATACTTGAAAATATCGGATCGGAATGGATCGGCCGATCTTTAAAAAAAGTATCGGTATCGCCGATTCCGATACCGGGAACCAATGCAAGTCAATGGGGCCAAAATATCGGAATTAAAAAAAACCCTTTCTTTCCTTGTAGGTTAATTCTACATGAAGAAAAACAACTAAGAATAATGTAGAATGTATTGTGGGAGGTGGAGGAGACATTAAAGCCATAGAGGTTTAGCCCAATCAAATGGAATAGCAGGAATTAAACTTTTTTTTTTAAAGATGTTAGGAGTTACAAAGATATTGACTATGTTAGCCTCATTTATATTTTGCCAGACATGTATGTCTTCTTCTTCTACTTCCTTTTTTTACATTCTTCTTCTTCTTCTTCTACTTCCTTTTTTTACATTCTTCTTCTTCTTCTTCTACTTCCTTTTTTTACATTCTTCTTCTTCTTCTTCTACTTCCTTTTTTCACATTCTTCTTCTTATTCCTTTTTTTACATTCTTCTTCTTCTTCTTCTACTTCCTTTTTTTACATTCTTCTTCTTCTTCTTCTTCTTCTTCTTCTTCTTCTTCTTCCTTTTCTTACATTCTTCATATTCTTCTTATTCAACAATTATTATTCTACATATTCAGCTTCTTCATCTTCTTCCTATTCTTCTTCATCATATTCTTGTTTGTGTCAGGCATTCCTGTAGTTGTTATCTAGAAAAGTTAGAAGTTTACACCTTCCGTTCTGCCTGTCACAAAAGATTTACAACAGGATTTGTCCGCGTTCAGTTTGGCCTGCAGAAGCAGGCCTTTTCCAGGGGCACCACGAGGAGGAACGGACTCACCCCCATACACTGCTTAGTCTTCTTCTGCTTATAAATAAGATAATATCATTTGCTCAGAGTATTAGTCTTATGCTTAATGTTCTTCTGCTTTGTTTTTTTTATGCTTCTTTGTCTTCTCTCTCTTGTTGTTCTGCATCTTGGTGGTTGTCTTCCTGTTCTTTGTCCTCTTGAACCAGCTGACGGTACTGGCACCCGGAGGGGCAGCAGAAGGAACAAGAGCCAATGGCACTACCGAGGACCAGCTGACGGTGCTGGAACCCGGTTACTAAGCAGGAGGTACCTGTGCTACAAAGCACTACCAAGGACCAGCAGACGTTGCCGGAACTCGGATACCGAGATGGAGGCACCTAGGCCAAAGGCTCTGACGAGAACCAGCTGACGGTGCTGGAACCCGGAGGGGTAGCATAAGCTGCAAGAGCAAATGGAAATAGCGAGGACCAGCTGACAGTGCTGGCACCCGGAGGGGCAGCAGAAGGAATAAGAGCCAATGGCACAACCGAGGACCAGCTGACGGTGCTGGAACCCGGTTACTAAGCAGGAGGTACCTGTGCTACAAAGCACTACCAAGGACCAGCAGACGTTGCCGGAACTCGGATACCGAGATGGAGGCACCTAGGCCAAAGGCTCTGACGAGAACCAGCTGACGGTGCTGGAACCCGGAGGGGTAGCATAAGCTGCAAGAGCAAATGGAAATAGCGAGGACCAGCTGACAGTGCTGGCACCCGGAGGGGCAGCAGAAGGAATAAGAGCCAATGGCACAACCGAGGACCAGCTGACGGTGCTGGAACCCGGTTACTAAGCAGGAGGTACCTGTGCTACAAAGCACTACCAAGGACCAGCAGACGTTGCCGGAACTCGGATACCGAGATGGAGGCACCTAGGCCAAAGGCTCTGACGAGAACCAGCTGACGGTGCTGGAACCCGGAGGGGTAGCATAAGCTGCAAGAGCAAATGGAAATAGCGAGGACCAGCTGACAGTGCTGGCACCCGGAGGGGCAGCAGAAGGAATAAGAGCCAATGGCACAACCGAGGACCAGCTGACGGTGCTGGAACCCGGTTACTAAGCAGGAGGTACCTGTGCTACAAAGCACTACCAAGGACCAGCAGACGTTGCCGGAACTCGGATACCGAGATGGAGGCACCTAGGCCAAAGGCTCTGATGAGAACCAGCTGACGGTGCTGGAACCCGGAGGGGTATCAGAAGTTACCCCTGAAAAGCAAAGTTGGCATGCCGCAAGCTGGCCGCAGTTACCGAATCACACAGTCCTACAGGGGGTGCTTGTCCTACTGGCACTATGGAACAAACCTTTCTTACCAGAACCCGCAGTCCACATAGGAAGCACCTAAACTGCTGGCACCCTAGCCTCGGCTAACCCAACCGCAACACGACATGGCAACTTGGGGTGGCAAACTGACATTGACACTTCCCGGAAACAGCAGGCAGGGCTGGAACCAAGCTGGGCAGGAGGGAGTACCCGTGCCAAAGTCAGTTATGAGCAGCAACTGGCGATGTTGGAGCCCAGGACAAGCACTTAGCAGGCTGAGGCCTGATGTGCTGTCAATTGGGAGGCAGCAGGACAGATTGCCATCAAAACAGCAGGGGAACAGCTGACGTTACTGAACCCCACAAACACAGGAGCTAGTGTTTTACTCTGTGAAGACGGCACTTCCGAGCAACAACTGGCTGTGTTGAAGCCCAGGGACAAGCACGGAGCAGGCTTAGGCTGCATTGAAGAAATTTTAAGATCGGTTGTAGACTACTAATTTGAACCAAGCTCCACTTAGGCCTGTGGCTTCACTGATTTTCATATTTCCCCTGTCCTCCAACCCCGCCAGTTACAGCTCCGAAGTGGCGTCTGCACAATCCACACTTGTTCCTGTGTTACAGGTGTTCAGTCCGGTCAGTTAATCCCCTGATGTGTGTCCGGCAATGTCGCCTGCTCTGTCCACATTCCGATAATGGGAATGTGGACAGAGCAGGCGACATTGCCGGACACACATCAGGGGATTAACTGACCGGACTGAACACCTGTAACACAGGAACAAGTGTGGATTGTGCAGACGCCACTTCGGAGCTGTAACTGGCAGGGTTGGAGGACAGGGGAAATACGAGAGACAGTGGAGCCACAGGCCTAATTGGAGCACGGTTAAAAATCAGTAGTGGTACGACTGTGTAGGCAGCAGGAGACTTTGCCATCCACACAGCAGGGGATCAGCTGACATTACTGAACCCCACTGAGACACGGGAGCAAGTATCTCTTTCCGTGTGGACGGCACTTCCGAACTACAACTGGCTGTGTTGAAGCCCAGGAAATAGGAGGGTGTAGGCAGAGGCCTACTGTATTTTGAATGAGGTGACAGCAGGAGAGACTGCCATCCACACAGCAGGGGATCAGCTGACGTTACTGAACCCCACTGAGACACGGGAGCAAGTATCTCTTTCCGTGTGGACGGCACTTCCGAACTACAACTGGCTGTGTTGAAGCCCAGGAAATAGGAGGGTGTAGGCAGAGGCCTACTGTATTTTGAATGAGTTTACAGCAGGAGAGACTGCCATCCACACAGCAGGGGATCAGCTGACGTTACTGAACCCCACTGAGACACGGGAGCAAGTATCTCTTTCCGTGTGGACGGCACTTCCGAACTACAACTGGCTGTGTTGAAGCCCAGGAAATAGGAGGGTGTAGGCAGAGGCCTACTGTATTTTGAATGAGTTTACAGCAGGAGAGACTGCCATCCACACAGCAGGGGATCAGCTGACGTTACTGAACCCCACTGAGACACGGGAGCAAGTGTCTCTTTCCGTGTGGACCGCACTTCCGAACTACAACTGGCTGTGTTGAAGCCCAGGAAATAGGAGGGTGTAGGCAGAGGCCTACTGTATTTTGAAAGAGGTGACAGCAGGAGAGACTGCCATCCACAAAGCAGGGGATCAGCTGACGTTACTGAACCCCACTGAGACACGGGAGCAAGTGTCTCTTTCCGTGTGGACGGCACTTCCGAACTACAACTGGCTGTGTTGAAGCCCAGGAAATAGGAGGGTGTAGGCAGAGGCCTACTGTATTTTGAATGAGGTGACAGCAGGAGAGACTGCCATCCACACAGCAGGGGATCAGCTGACGTTACTGAACCCCACTGAGACACGGGAGCAAGTATCTCTTTCCGTGTGGACGGCACTTCCGAACTACAACTGGCTGTGTTGAAGCCCAGGAAATAGGAGGGTGTAGGCAGAGGCCTACTGTATTTTGAATGAGTTTACAGCAGGAGAGACTGCCATCCACACAGCAGGGGATCAGCTGACGTTACTGAACCCCACTGAGACACGGGAGCAAGTGTCTCTTTCCGTGTGGACGGCACTTCCGAACTACAACTGGCTGTGTTGAAGCCCAGGAAATAGGAGGGTGTAGGCAGAGGCCTACTGTATTTTGAATGAGGTGACAGCAGGAGAGACTGCCATCCACACAGCAGGGGATCAGCTGACATTACTGAACCCCACTGAGACACGGGAGCAAGTATCTCTTTCCGTGTGGACGGCACTTCCGAACTACAACTGGCTGTGTTGAAGCCCAGGAAATAGGAGGGTGTAGGCAGAGGCCTACTGTATTTTGAATGAGTTTACAGCAGGAGAGACTGCCATCCACACAGCAGGGGATCAGCTGACGTTACTGAACCCCACTGAGACACGGGAGCAAGTGTCTCTTTCCGTGTGGACGGCACTTCCGAACTACAACTGGCTGTGTTGAAGCCCAGGAAATAGGAGGGTGTAGGCAGAGGCCTACTGTATTTTGAAAGAGGTGACAGCAGGAGAGACTGCCATCCACAAAGCAGGGGATCAGCTGACGTTACTGAACCCCACTGAGACACGGGAGCAAGTGTCTCTTTCCGTGTGGACGGCACTTCCGAACTACAACAGGCTGTGTTGAAGCCCAGGAAATAGGAGGGTGTAGGCAGAGGCCTACTGTATTTTGAATGAGGTGACAGCAGGAGAGACTGCCATCCACACAGCAGGGGATCAGCTGACGTTACTGAACCCCACTGAGACACGGGAGCAAGTATCTCTTTCCGTGTGGACGGCACTTCCGAACTACAACTGGCTGTGTTGAAGCCCAGGAAATAGGAGGGTGTAGGCAGAGGCCTACTGTATTTTGAATGAGGTGACAGCAGGAGAGACTGCCATCCACACAGCAGGGGATCAGCTGACATTACTGAACCCCACTGAGACACGGGAGCAAGTATCTCTTTCCGTGTGGACGGCACTTCCGAACTACAACTGGCTGTGTTGAAGCCCAGGAAATAGGAGGGTGTAGGCAGAGGCCTACTGTATTTTGAATGAGGTGACAGCAGGAGAGACTGCCATCCACACAGCAGGGGATCAGCTGACGTTACTGAACCCCAC
Source organism: Dendrobates tinctorius (assembly GCF_039654945.1). NCBI lineage: Eukaryota > Metazoa > Chordata > Amphibia > Anura > Dendrobatidae > Dendrobates > Dendrobates tinctorius. The sequence continues at coordinate 3,680,452 of NW_027362000.1, read as the reverse complement.
TGAGACACGGGAGCAAGTATCTCTTTCCGTGTGGACGGCACTTCCGAACTACAACTGGCTGTGTTGAAGCCCAGGAAATAGGAGGGTGTAGGCAGAGGCCTACTGTCTTTGTAATGCGGAGACAGCAGGAGAGACTGCCATCTCCACAGCAGGGGAACAGCTGGCAGTGCTGAACCCCACTAACACTTGAACGAATGTGTTTGGCTCTGTGGAGACGACACTTCTGAACACCAACTGACGTTGTTGGAGCCCAGGATTAGGCGAGGAGCAGGCTGGGGCCTACTGGATTTTGGCAGGTGAATGCAGCAGGAGACTTGCCATCTCCACAGCAGGGGAACAGCTGGCAGTGCTGAACCCCACTAACACTTGAACGAATGTGTTTGGCTCTGTGGAGACGACACTTCTGAACACCAACTGACGTTGTTGGAGCCCAGGATTAGGCGAGGAGCAGGCTGGGGCCTACTGGATTTTGGCAGGTGAATGCAGCAGGAGACTTGCCATCTCCACAGCAGGGGAACAGCTGGCAGTGCTGAACCCCACTAACACTTGAACGAATGTGTTTGGCTCTGTGGAGACGACACTTCTGAACACCAACTGACGTTGTTGGAGCTCAGGATTAGGCGAGGAGCAGGCTGGGGCCTACTGGATTTTGGCAGGTGAATGCAGCAGGAGACTTGCCATCTCCACAGCAGGGGAACAGCTGGCAGTGCTGAACCCCACTAACACTTGAACGAATGTGTTTGGCTCTGTGGAGACGACACTTCTGAACACCAACTGACGTTGTTGGAGCCCAGGATTAGGCGAGGAGCAGGCTGGGGCCTACTGGATTTTGGCAGGTGAATGCAGCAGGAGACTTGCCATCTCCACAGCAGGGGAACAGCTGGCAGTGCTGAACCCCACTAACACTTGAACGAATGTGTTTGGCTCTGTGGAGACGACACTTCTGAACACCAACTGACGTTGTTGGAGCCCAGGATTAGGCGAGGAGCAGGCTGGGGCCTACTGGATTTTGGCAGGTGAATGCAGCAGGAGACTTGCCATCTCCACAGCAGGGGAACAGCTGGCAGTGCTGAACCCCACTAACACTTGAACGAATGTGTTTGGCTCTGTGGAGACGACACTTCTGAACACCAACTGACGTTGTTGGAGCCCAGGATTAGGCGAGGAGCAGGCTGGGGCCTACTGGATTTTGGCAGGTGAATGCAGCAGGAGACTTGCCATCTCCACAGCAGGGGAACAGCTGACAGTGCTGAACCCCACTAACACTTGAACGAATGTGTTTGGCTCTGTGGAGACGACACTTCTGAACACCAACTGACGTTGTTGGAGCTCAGGATTAGGCGAGGAGCAGGCTGGGGCCTACTTGATTTTGGCAGGTGAATGCAGCAGGAGACTTGCCATCTCCACAGCAGGGGAACAGCTGGCAGTGCTGAACCCCACTAACACTTGAACGAATGTGTTTGGCTCTGTGGAGACGACACTTCTGAACACCAACTGACGTTGTTGGAGCCCAGGATTAGGCGAGGAGCAGGCTGGGGCCTACTGGATTTTGGCAGGTGAATGCAGCAGGAGACTTGCCATCTCCACAGCAGGGGAACAGCTGGCAGTGCTGAACCCCACTAACACTTGAACGAATGTGTTTGGCTCTGTGGAGACGACACTTCTGAACACCAACTGACGTTGTTGGAGCCCAGGATTAGGCGAGGAGCAGGCTGGGGCCTACTGGATTTTGGCAGGTGAATGCAGCAGGAGACTTGCCATCTCCACAGCAGGGGAACAGCTGACAGTGCTGAACCCCACTAACACTTGAACGAATGTGTTTGGCTCTGTGGAGACGACACTTCTGAACACCAACTGACGCTGTTGGAGCCCAGGATTACGCATGCCGCATGCAGAGGCCAATGGGCATCGGTTTTTATGGAGGTTGTGGACTACTACTGATTCTAACCATGCTCCACTTAGGCCTCTGGCTCCACTGTCTCTACTATTTACCCTGGCCTCCAACCCCGCCAGCTACATCTCTGAAGTGGCGTCAGCACAATCTACACTTGTTCCTGTGTTACTGGTGCTCAGTCCCATCAGTTGATCCCCTGATGTTTGTCCGGCAAGTTCGCCAGCTCTGTCCTCATTCCCACTACTGGTTATGGGAATGTGGACAGAGCAGGAGACCTTGCCGGACACACATCAGGGGATAAACTGATGGGACTGAGCCACAGGAACACAGGAACAAGTGTAGATTGTGCTGACGCCACTTCAGAGATGTAGATGGCGGGGTTGGAGGTCAGGGGAAATAGTAGAGACAGTGGAGCCAGAGACCTAAGTTGGGCACGGTTAAAAATCAGTAGTGGTTTGAATGTTGATGGAGCTGGTGACTCTGCCGTCCACACAGCAGGGGATCAGCTGGCATTACTGAACCCCAGTAACACAGGAGCTAGTGTGTTTCTCTGTGCAGACGACACATCTGAGCGACAACTGGCTGTGTTGAAGCACAGGGATTATAGTTCAGGTGGTAGAAAAATGAACACACCAGCAGACCTGGATACAGTTGCCAACCACTAATTTAGTCTGTAAGAGGAATGGCAAAGTCTTTGGAGATCCAGGCCTTGTTCATTTTCAGAAAAGTCAGCCGGTCAACATTATCGGAAGATAGTCGCGTGCGACGGTCTGTTAGTACACCACCTGCGGCACTAAAGACACGTTCCGATAATACACTGGCAGCAGGGCAAGCCAGCACCTCCAATGCATACTGGCTAAGCTCTGGCCATGTATCCAGCTTAGAGACCCAAAACTTGAAGGGGGAAGAGCCATCTGGGAGTACAGCGACAGGGCAAGACATGTAGTCTGACACCATCTGACGGAAGCGTTGCCTCCTGCTGACTCGAGGCGTCGCTGATGGTGTAGACAATTGTGGTGGACACACAAAACTTTGCCACATTTGGGCCATAGTGGTCTTGCCTTGTGCTGCGGCACTGCCTCTGCTCCCTCTTTGTGCAGAGTTTCCTCCACTGCCTCGACGCACAGAGCTGCTTTGTAAAGCACTAGCAACAATGCTGTCGGGTGGAATGGAAAACATTATGGACTGCACCAGTGACTCTTCGTACTCCCGCATTTTACGCTCCCGGTTCAACGTTGGTATGAGCCTTTGTACGCTGTCCCGGTAGCGAGGATCTAGGAGGGTGTACACCCAATAATCAGCCGAGACGAGAATGTGGGCGATGCGGCGGTCGTTTCTCAGGCACTGCAGCATGAAATCAACCATGTGCTGCAGACTCCCAACTGCCAAAGAACCGCTGTCCCCTGTTTGAGGCGTGACCTCGACCTGCTCTGCATCACCCCACCCTCGCTGTACATACTGAGTAGAGGTTTGTGTACCTCCCTCCTCTGGAGAGATGTCTTCCTCCTCCATCGACTCCTCCTCATCCTCCTCACAAAGTGTCCCCTGCCTAGGCCTTTGTGAGGAAACACGTAGCGCAGACTGTCCAGAAGCAGATGGCATTTGGGACTCCTCATCCTCCACCTCTTCTGAAACCTCATCCCTTAGTGCTTGCAGTGTTTGTTGAAGCAGGCAGATAAGGGGGACAGTCATGCTGACTAGTGCATCATCTGCACTCGCCATCCGCGTGGATTCATCGAAGGCACGCAAAACGAGGCAGATGTCCTTCATAGAGGCCCACTCAATGGTGCTGAAGTGTGAACGGCGCACAGTGCGACTTGTTTGCGCCTGATGCAGCTGGTACTCCATGACTGCTGCCTGCTGCTCACACAACCGCTCCAACATATGTAACGTTGAATTCCACCGGGTGGGTAGGTCACATATGATGCGATGTTCCGGAAGGCCAAATCGTCGCTGCAGAGCAGCGAGGCGCGATCTTGCCGTGCTGGAACGTCGCAAGTGAGCGCACTCTATGCGGACCTTGTGCAACAGTGCATCAAGATCCGGATAGTCCCTCAGAAAGCTCTGCACGACCAAGTTAAGAACATGTGCCAGACATGGGATGTGTGTGAGGTTGCCTAGGCCAAGAGCTGCCACCAGATTTCGGCCATTGTCACACACTACCAAGCCCGGCTGGAGATTCGCTGGCCCAAACCACACATCGCTCTCCAGCTTGATAGCATTCCAGAGCTCCTGCGCTGTGTGGCTTCGATTCCCCAAAGAAATTAATTTGAGTACAGCCTGTTGACGTTTGGCCACGGCTGTGCTCATATCGGTCGTAACAGGCTCCTGCTCTGCTGTTTCTGAGGAACTTGAGTAGGAGGAGGAGTCTATGTGTACAGACTGGAGTCCTGCAATCCGTGGCGTTGGAAGAACACGTACAGCGCCACTCTCCAGATCCGTACCCGGCTCCACAACATTGACCCAGTGGGCAGTGAGGGAAAGGTATCGTCCCTGTCCATGGTTACTGGTCCACGCATCGGTGGTCAGGTGGACCTTGCTACTAACGGCGTTTAGTAGCGCATGTTTTATTTTGCCCTCAACATGTTTCTGCAGGGCAGGGACGGCTCGCCTGCTGAAATAAAAGCGGCTGGGCACGTTGTATTGGGGGACTGCCAATGCCATTAAGTCCCGGAAGGTGTCAGTGTCCACCAGCCTGAATGACAGCATTTCAACTGCCAGAAGTTTGGCAATGCCAGCATTCAGAGACTGTGCTCGGGGATGGTTTGCCGAGTAAGGGCGCCTTTTATCCCATGCCTGTGCTACCGATGGCTGTGATGGATGGGAACGTGCTGTTATGGGTGGAATCTGACAGGGTCTCCGGACAACAGTGGCAGAGGTTCTTCCTTGGCGATCCTGTGAGGAAGCCGAACCAGCAGTGTGTGAGCTGGAGGAAGAGGGCCCAACACGAACTGAAGAGGTGGTAGGTGGTGCTGTACGTTGGCCTACGTCTTCAGGGTGTCTCTGCAACTCCAACTCGTGCTTGGTGCGCACATGTTTCCACATATTTGTGGTATTGAGGTTGCTGACATTTCTCCCTCTTTTGACTCTCTGATGACACAGCTTGCATTTGACAAAGCAAATGTCATCTGCAACTGTGTCAAAAAAGGACCACGCACTGCAACTCTTGTGAGCGCCCGGTTTGCCTTTGGAAGGAGGAATGCTCCTAACGGGTGCCGAAGTGGAGGGTACAGGCAACCAAGTCTTCCCCCTCCCTCTGCCTCCTGTTTTGGCCGGTAGGGGAATCTCTTCCTCCGAGCTGCTCCCACCACCTTCCTGTTGCTCACGCCATGATGGGTCAAGGACCTCATCATCTTCCCTCCCCTCTTCAAACAGCTGCTTCTCCGGGGTTGTCTCGCCAGCACCGTACGCACCAGAAAGTGGCAACTGAGTCTCATCATCATCTGATGCGTACTGAGGTGTGCTGACCATAGGCACTGGCCCACTCGCCTCTTCAGATTCAGAGGGACAAAGAAGTTGCGCATCACTGCATACTCCCTCTTCTTCACATTCAGGAATGCTGCTTGGCTGGCCCCCTCTTTCCAAGCCAACAGATTCCGAGAACAGAAGTAGAGACTGTGATGGCTCCTGTCCATGTCTCTCTGACTGCCTGGGCACTTTGGCAGGTGGTGAAGAGACAGATGGTTGCTCTTCGGTGCTCTGACCCTGAGAGGATGCGGAAGTAATTGAAGTCAATGCGTTAGCTGCCATCCATCCGACAACGGCTTCAATTTGTTCCTCCCGCAGCAGTGGGGTACGTTGAGGTCCTACAAAGCTGCGCATAAAGGACTGTTGCCTGCTAAAACTGGGGGATGCTGATCCACTGGTGCCCGCAGCAGGCCCAGAATCCCCACGTCCTCTACCTGTAGAATCCCCACGTCCTCTCCCTGCAGAATCCCCACGTCCTCTCCCTGCTGAAACTCCACGCCCACGCCCACGCCCCCGCGCCTTACTCCCTGCCTTCTTCATCTTGCAAGACTGCTTAAGATAGGCAAAAAAGTACAAAGGGGGGCCTTAGTGTGCTTATTCCTGAACAGCTGGTTACAGGTACAAGAAACACTAATTTTATGAAGTGTGTGTGTGTGGACTAGACTTTAATAGGAGCTGATGTGGCCTACACAAGTTCAAAATGTAGTGTTTGGTGAACTTTTTATGTGGTTTCTTTGTTTGAAACAAACTCAAAGTATGAGAACAAAGAATTGAAACTGATAGTATCACCAACTTTTTGGAGCTATTACAATGCAGGCAGGTAACCTACAATGCAAAAGATGAGGCTCCAAAAAAATTGGGTAATACTAATCTGGCTGCGCCGGCAGGGCACAAGCCAGAAAAAAAGGCTCCTCTATCTACTCCTATATAGTGTTTGCAACCAACCAATGTTGATGGATACGGATGGATGCACACTAATAGGAGAAGAAAAAATTAGCTGCACTCAGAGACAAATATGTGTGAGGCAGTGACGCACGTTGAGCGTCCTACAACCAGACGTAGCTGCAGGACACTCTACTCAGCGTGAGCTGCACTCACACACAGTCAGAGACCTCTCAGACAGCCGTCAACAGTGCAGCTAAGTGGGCACTGGCACTGACAGGCTGCAGAAAGGCTCCGCTGTGTACTCCTATATAGTGTTTGCAACCACCGTAGATGGAGACGGATGGATGCACACTAATAGAAGAAAAAATGAGCTGCACTCAAATAAAAATATGTGTGAGGCAGTGACGCACGCTGAGCGTCCTACAGCCAGACGTAGCTGCAGGACACACTACTCAGCGTGAGCTGCACTCACACACAGTCAGAGACCTCTCAGACAGCCGTGAACAGTGCAGCAAAGTGGACACTAGCACTGAAAGGCTGCAGAAAGGCTCCGCTGTCTACTACTAGTGTTTGCAACCAACGTATATGGATACGGATGGAAGCACACTAGATTGAAATTATTTAAAAAATGCAGCTCAAAAAATAAAAGATGTATGAGGCAGCAGTGATCACACTGGGTGGCCTACAGCCTGACGTGGCTGCAGGACCCACTCCACAGCGTGAGCTGCACTCACACAGCCCTTGCAGACAGCTGTGAACACTGCTGCTAGGGCAAAGAAGGCTACAGTGGTGGTTTATGTAGCCTGGGTAAAGCACTAGATGTTTGGTGGAATCGCTATTTCTAACTGTCCCTCACAGTCTTCTACAGCAGCCTGTCCCTAACTGAATTCACAGCAGAGTGACCAGAAATGGCGGCTGCGGTGGCTTTTATAGTGCATCATGACATCATTTCGGCAGCCAATCACAGCCATGCCAATAGTTAACATGCCTACATGCCTAACAGGATGTGCCCACACTTCGGAGGATTCCCATTGGCTTAATCAAAGCAAGCAGGCTCATAGCATGATGGGAACTTCCTATTCCGATTCCGATCCCGGAATCCGATATGAAAAAAGTATCGGAATTAAGTATCGGAATTCCGATACCGCTAATATCGGCCGATACCCGATACTTGCGGTATCGGAATGCTCAACACTAGTTGTGTAGTCTCCTTTCTAGCGCTTATCTGAGGAACTTGTAGTACTGAGTTACACTGAAGTTCCCCTTGCTTGCTCTCTTTAGAACTCCCCTCGTATGGCAGACAGCCATAGTCTCCTTTTTCTGGCTAACACAAGTTGCTGCTGTGCCTCAGAGTCTTAGTTGGGAACAGAGCATTTACAGCTGCTCGTTCCTCCGGTTTCTGCTGCAGGACCATTAGCATCCATACAACCTTGGATACCAGACTCCGGACCATGCGCTATAGTGAGCCTGAATTCTGCTCATTCCTCCAGCTCCTCTCTCTCATCCACACACTTCTCCTTCTCCACATGAACTGAACTAACTTCTCTTTCCTGCCCAGAGAAAGCAGCTCCTCCCCCCACCTTGGTTCAGAGCTCCGTCTGCTGGCCTGGAGTGGGAACTATGCTGTGTTCTGGATTTACCTAAGAGAGAGACCCTTCTTTGCTTCCAAGCATGACATCACCCTCCCTAGGAGGAAGGTAATGCCACTGTGGCGACCATACTCCTGGGGGCACCACGTTAAGGTCGGCCTACTTGACTCAGTTTCTTGGCAGCCGCACAGAGATACGCCTTGTAGATGGGGCTCAGAAAGGGCATGTGTTCGAGTGGATAGCAAGCACTGCATCAAGTGGCTTCTCCTCCTCTTCCTCCATCTTAACATCACACACAGTACAATCTTTAGAGGTGTCACCCCAATGACCCTTGTTTATACCCATGTCAAAAATTTCCAAACGCCCAACTGTGAGGAACCTCAGATTAGCCATTCTGAAGAGCTGATCAAACATTGCATTCCATTGGCATCACAGAATCTAGAGGAGGAAAGCATCTGCACTGATGTTCCAAATTTTTTCATGTTGGATCTAAGGTCGGACGAAGTAGGGTCCGAGCAGAATCCAAACCCTCATCACCAGACATTAACCACCAAGAGTAGAGGTGATCCTGATGAGCCTCAGATACCGGAGGCACTTGCAGACTGTACTTTGGTGTGAGGTCACGAAGAGGAGGAGGGTGACTCTCAGTGTGAGGAGTGTGAGAACAGAGAATGACAATGAGGTTGTAGATCCTACTTGGTGTGAACCCAGAGGTACGCACCTGAGTAGCTCAGCAGAAAAAATGGAGGAGGAAGATGAGGAGGTTACGTTGCAGCTTCCCCACACAGACACAAAGCTATGCAACTACAAGAAGCACTGCATCTTCAGCCTCAACTCTAGCTGTGGCCAACATCAGTTGCGATTGTGCAGTTCACATGGGAGGCAAGGGTTGCCTAGTCTGGGTGTTTTTTGAGACTGCATAGGATGACTCAACACACGTTATCGGTCAGATTTGAAAAAAAACTCAGTATAGGCAAATATTGCTATAATTTGACAACTACATGCATGAATCGGCACATGTGCGATCAACATGCCTTAGTGTAGGAATCTCACTGCTCTAAAATGTGGACTAGCAGGCCTCACCAAACACCGGCTTTCCCATCAACCCCATCTGCTGCTGCTTCTTCCTCCATCACCATTCAAAATGTTCACACACAGATCTCCGGCCACAGAAACTACAATTGTTCATCCGTTACAGTTGAGGTGAGTGAGAAGCCATCAACTTTTACGAAAGTAGACATGACTGCTGCTTTTGTGTCACCTAGCAAAACACATCTTTCTCAATCCACCATAACATCTCCACCTGCACCTGTCTCACAGTCCAGCAGTTTGTCCTGTTCTCTGTACTCTGCCCTCTCTTAGCACAGCAGTCAGCTCTTGGTCCAGCAGTTGTGGTTACGTAAAAGAATGTTTCCTCCTGCACATGGCAAAGCTAAGAGCTTGAATTCCATATCTCCAATCTGTTAGCCACAGAAATGCTGCCTTTCCGTCTGGTGAATACAGATGGTTTCTGAAAGTTGAAGGCTGTCGCAGTCCCCCAGCACCATTTGTCCAGTCACCATTACTTCTCAAAGAAAGCTGTGCCTGCACTACACCAGCATGTCGCCACCATCATCCGTTCCCTGACAAACTCTATGTCTACCAGGGTGCATTTCACCACTAACATCTTGACGAGCAAATAATAATAATAATAATCTTTATTTATATAGCGCCAACATATTCAGCAGCGCTTTACAGTTTAACAGTTTCAAAACACAAGTCATAAGTAACAACGTTAACAACGTTAGCAAACAATAATTAAAGCAAAATGAGAGGAAATAAGACGACCCTGCTCATGAGATCTTACAATTTACAATTATAGAGATACAAAGTACAGGTGTGTATATACAATGATGGTCCAGCCATCTTGAGGGAGTGGAGGATGGATGGAGATAGTGAATGGACTATACACGCACACTTACACATAGAATGACTTTGATTAGTGAACGTGATAAGCCGCTCTGAACAAATGTGTTTTGAGGGAGCGCCTAAAACTATGCAAATTGTGGTTAGTCCTAATTTCTAGGAGTAGAGCATTCCAGAGGATAGGAGCAGCACGGGAGAAGTCTTGGAGTCGGGAGTGGGAGGTACGGATTAGTGCTGAGGTTAGTCAAAAGTCGTTTGCAGAGCGCAGCGATCGGCTAGGCCGATAGACAGAAATGAGGGAGGAGATGTAGGGTGGTGCCGCACTGTGGAGAGCTTTGTGGGTGAGAACAAGTACTTTGAATTGGATCCTATAATGAATGGGCAGCCAGTGTAATGACTGACGAAGAGTGGACACGTCCGAGTACCGATTAGCCAGATGGACAACCCTGGCTGCTGCATTAAGTATGGACTGGAGAGGGGATAGTCGAGTGATGGGGAGGCCAATTAATAGAGCGTTGCAGTAATCCAGGCGGGAGTGGATTACTGCTACAGTGAGGGTTTTTGTTGTTTCCATGGTGAGAAAAGGGCGGATTCTAGAGATGTTCTTTAGGTGTAAGCTGCAAGAGATTGTATATGGGATGTGAAGGAGAGATTGGTGTCAAACATAACGCCTAGACAGCGCACCTGCTGCCGGGGTGTTATTGTGGTACCACCCACATAGAGGGAAATGTCATATTTAGGGCGGTTAGTAGACGGCGGGAGCAGAAGAAGTTCAGTTTTGGAGAGGTTGAGTTTCAGATAGAGAGTGGACATGATATTGGAGGCTGCGGACAGACAGTCATTATTATTATTATTATTATTATTATTTATTGTTATAGCGCCATTTATTCCATGGCGCTTTACATGTGAGGGGGGTATACATAAAAACAAGTACAATAATCTTAAACAATACAAGTCATAACTGGTACAGGAGGAGAGAGGACCCTGCCCGCGAGGGCTCACAATCTTCAAGGGATGGGTGATAATACAGTAGGCGAGGGTAGAGCTGGTCGTGCAGCGGTTTGGTCGATCGGTGGTTACTGCAGGTTATAGGCTTGTCGGAAGAGGTGGGTCTTCAGGCTCTTTTTGAAGGTTTCGATGGTAGGTGAGAGTCTGATATGTTGTGGTAGAGAGTTCCAGAGTAGGGGTGATGCGCGAGAGAAATCTTGTATGCGATTGTGGGAAGAGGAGATAAGAGGGGAGTAGAGAAGGAGATCTTGTGAGGATCGGAGGTTGCGTGCAGGAAAGTACCGGGAGACGAGGTCACAGATGTATGGAGGAGACAAGTTGTGGATGGCTTTGTATGTCATGGTTAGGGTTTTGTAATGGAGTCTCTGGGCAATTGGGAGCCAGTGAAGGGATTGACAGAGGGGAGAAGCCGGGGAATAGCGGGGGGACAGGTGGATTAGTCGGGCAGCAGAGTTTAGAATAGATTGGAGGGGTGCGAGAGTGTTTGAGGGGAGGCCGCAGAGCATGAGGTTGCAGTAGTCAAGGCGAGAGATGATGAGGGCATGGACTAGGGTTTTTGCAGATTCTTGGGTGAGGAATGAACGGATGCGTGAAATATTTTTGAGTTGAAGTCGGCAGGAAGTGGAAAGGGTTTGGATATGTGGTTTGAAGGAGAGATCAGCATCAAGGATTACTCCGAGGCAGCGAGCTTGTGGGACTGGGGAGAGTGGGCAGTCATTTATTGTAATTGATAGGTTCGTAGGGGGGGTCACGTGAGATGGGGGAAAGATGATGAATTCTGTTTTGTCCATGTTGAGTTTCAGATATCTAGTGGAGAAGAAGGATGAAATAGTGGACAGACATTGAGGGATTCTGGTTAGTAGGGAGGTGATATCTGGTCCAGAGATGTAGATCTGTGTGTCATCAGCATAAAGATGATACTGAAAGCCATGAGATTCTATGAGCTGTCCCAGGCCAAAGGTGTAAATAGAGAACAGCAGGGGCCCTAGGACTGAACCTTGTGGGACTCCGACAGATAGGGGGCGAGGTGAGGAGGTGGTGTGTGAGTGGGAGACGCTGAATGTCCGGTCTGTTAGGTATGATGAGATCCAGGAGAGGGCCAAGTCTGTGATGCCGAGGGATGAGAGGGTCTGTAATAATAGGGAATGGTCCACTGTGTCAAAGGCAGCCGACAGGTCCAGGAGGAGGAGGACAGAGTAGTGTCGCTTGCTCTTGGCAGTTAAGAGGTCATTGGTGACCTTAGTAAGGGCAGTTTCAGTGGAGTGGTGTGACCGGAAGCCAGATTGTAAGCGGTCGAAGAGGGAGCAAGAAGAGAGATGGGAGGACAGTTCAAGGTAGACGTGTTGTTCCAGTAGCTTGGAGGCGTATGGGAGAAGTGATATAGGGCGATAGCTAGATACAGAGGATGGGTCAAGAGAGGGCTTTTTGAGGATAGGTGTGATGGAGGCATGTTTAAAGCTTGAGGGGAAAACACCAGTTGTTAGTGATAGGTTGAAGAGATGGGTTAGGGTTGGGATGAAGACTGTGGTGAGGTTTGGGATGAAGTGGGATGGGATCGGGTCGAGTGCACAGGTGGTGAGATGTGATCTTGAGAGTAGAGTGGAGAGTCGATCTTCTGTAATGGTGGAGAAGTTGGTTTTGAAGGTGGAGGGCTGGGAAGTCGGGAGGAAGGGCTCTGGGGGTTGTTGACCAAAACTGTCCCTGATGTTATCAATTTTCTGCTTGAAAAATGAGGCAAAGTCTTCAGCTGAGATGAGTGGGGAGGGAGGAGGTGCTGGGGGGCGGAGGAGAGAATTGAAGGTGTTGAATAACTGTTTAGGGTTGTGAGACAGGGAGGATATGAGAGATGAGAAGTAGGTTTGTTTAGCTGTGGCGAGTGTGGTCTTGAAAGTAGTGAGGGACTGTTTGAATGCGATGAAATGCTCGTTGGAGTGGGATCTTTTCCATCTGCGCTCAGCAGCCCTGGAAGCTCGCCTCAGCTCTTTGGTCAGGCTGGTGTGCCAGGGCTGTCTGTTGATTTTGCGAGTTTTGGTATGTGTAAGTGGGGCAGCGGATTCCAAAGCTACAGCTATTGTGGTGTTATATAGAGCGGCAGCGTCATCCGCATTGTGTAAGGAACTTATATCTGTAAGAGGGTGGAGGGATTCGGAGAATGAGTGTAGGTCAAGGTGTTTAAGATTCCTGCGAGGGTGTGAAAGTTTGTGGGGTGGTGATTGTAGACATTGAGTGAAGAGGGAGGAGAATGTGAGCAGGTTGTGGTCAGAGAGAGGAAGAGGTGAGTTAGAGAGGTTAGATAGGGAGCAGAGGCGGGTGAAGATGAGGTCCAGTGTGTGGCCATCTTTGTGGGTGGCTGTAGAAGACCATTGAGTGAGGCCGAAGGAGGAAGTGAGAGATAGGCCTGTTTCACACTTCCGTTTTTGTGTCCGCCAAACGGATCCGTTTCCGTTTTTTTGACGGAAACTGATGCAAACGGATCCGTTTTTAGTCACTGGCGTTCTGTAGTACAGAGAGGGTAAGGTAAGAGGAAGACGCATATAGTTGTGTGTCATCAGCATAAAGATGGTACCAAAAGCCAAATCTGCTGATGGTCTGTCCAATTGGGGCTGTGTAGAGAGAGAAGAGAAGGGGGCCAAGGACTGAGCCCTGAGGTACCCCGACAGCAAGAGGAAGAGGAAATAAAGTGGAGCCAGAGAACAAAACACTGAAGGAGCGCTCAGAGAGATAGGAAGAGAACCAGGAGAGAGCAGTGTCATTAATGCCTACTGACTGGAGCCTAGAGAGTAGGAGATGGTGGTCAACAGTATCGAAAGCTGCAGATAGGTCAAGAAGAATGAGCAGAGAGTGGTCACCATTACGTTTTGCTGTCAGAAGGTCATTGGTCACTTTGATGAGTGCAGTTTCAGTCGAATGTAGGGGGCGGAAGCCGGACTGTGAAGGGTCTAGAAGGGAGTGAGTGGAGAGGTAACGGGTAAGGCAGGAGTAAACTAGGCGCTCCAAAAGTTTAGAGATGAAGGGGAGATTGGAGACTGGTCTGTAATTGTTTGTGCAGAATGGGTCGGGAGCCGGTTTCTTTAGTAATGGAGTAACGATGGCGTGTTTGAAGGAGGGTGGGTAAATGCCCGAGGAGAGGGAGAGATTAAAGATTGTAGTTAGGTGGGTTTTGACGACTGGAGAGAGAGACTGGAGGAGATGTGAGGGAATGGGGTTGGTAGTGCATGTAGTCGGACGAGAAGAAGACAGGAGTCTGGAGACTTCTTCTTCTGTGATGGGATCAAATGTGGAAAGTGAGCCAGGGGAGATGCAGGAAGGGATGGGAGTCACAGCACTTGGTGGTTGGGAGCAGATTTCCTGACGGATATTATCTATTTTTTTATGGGCAGGGGTGTTACATCTTGCTGACTGGGCACTGGGTGACTCTGGTGGCTGTGGGGGTAGGTGATCAAGAGGCTGCTACACAAGTCTTTGAATCCCCAAGGCATGTGGGACAAACCTCGGTATCTAACAGTTCCTCCACTGCTTCTGTCTCCTTAACCTCCTCTAGGGCCTCCACCTGTGCCCTCAACCTCACCCTTAAGCAGACACACATTCCAATAGTGCATATAGAATCTCCCCCACCCCCGCACTGCACAGCCATCTCTCACCGCAATCAGGCAATGTTTAAGTTAATATGCCTTGGAGATCGCAGTCACAGCTCAAGATTTATGTACAGGTATCCAGGTCAAGTTAGAACAATGGCTGTCTCCACTAAACCTGGAAGGCCGTGTGCAAAGACGGTGCAAACCTGGTGGCGGCCCTACGCCATTACTACCTCACACATGTGCCTTGCATGGCTCACATCCTCAACCTGATTGTACAGCAATTTCTCCGCAAGCGAGCCTGGATGCACTGCTACAGAAAACACGGTAGCAGTGTATTCACTTCTGATGATCGCACATCCCAGGTCATCGACTTGCAGCGCAACAGAGGTCTTTCTTTGATTAGTGATGTTCCAATGCAATGGAATTCCACTCTGCACATGTTGCAGTGACTATGGCAGCAGCGACGAGCTCTGGTGCAGTATGTTCTTTTGCATAGCCTGGGTCAACGCAGTCCGGAGGTGGTGAAAATCATGCTTGCGGAGTGGGCACAGGTGTAGGACCTTTGCACCCTTCTGAACAGTTTTGAAATGGCTACTAAGATACTTAGCACTGATAACGCCATTACCAGCATCACTATTCCAGTCATCTACATGCTGGAGCGCACTTTGAATAGTCTATGTGAGGAGGTAATGGTCCCGGAGGTAAAGTTGGAAGTAGAGGAGGGTGCGGAAGGGATAACAATATCTCAAATTTCCACTGTCGTTGCAGAGGCGAGTGCCATGGGATTGAGGCTTACAGCCATCAAGGAGGCTCATGGTACCAGACAAACTGTTAGTGAAGATGTAGGAGCCAAGGAAAAAATTGAGAAGGACAAGATGATGGACATGCCACAGTCAGGAAAGGGAGGATAATAATAGGCTCTCGGTTGTCTGTGTTTGGCAGGATGAGACGGAGGTAGCAACCCTGAGTGTTACCTTGTCACCAACACAGCATGGATTTGGTCCTCATTAAAGTGACCGACACATGGGTGCCTTCTTGCTGTACTATTTTCATCATGATGCTCGTATTCTTATGGTTACAAATAGTGCTGACTACTGGGTTGCCATTGTTAGATCCACGGTACAAGAGTAAATTAAACCAGATGCTTCTCCCCCTGGAAAGGGATGTGCGCATGCTGGAGTATCGACATACGCTTGTAGATAATCTTAAGGGTGGCTTTCCCCAAGACAGCAGTGAGACATCTAGTGTGTATCCCGGTTGAAGAGGTCCAACCCTCAGAACATCAAGGCGTCATCGCCAAAACATTAGCAGCAGCAACAGTAATGTAAGTGGCATAATTAATTTTTGTGAGTCGTTTAACACATTTTTTAGACCAGCCCGTGCACCAGTAGAACAGACTACAAGTTTGACACATAGTGAACAAATAGAGAGGATGGCGCAGGAGTATCTTGAGCTCAATATCAATATCAATGCCATGGGGGAGGTTTGGACCCTTTTACATTCTGGTCTTCAAAAATTGAAGAGTGGCCTGAGCTCACCTGTTACAGCTTGGAGGTTTTGTAACGCCCGGCAGCTAGCGTTGACTGAAAATGTGTCTTCAGCACTGCTGGTGGTGTCCTGCGAATCCGGCTGTCCCCGGAAAGTGTAGACTGCCTAAATTTCATTAAAATGAACAAGTCATGGATCTCTGATGACTTTTGAGTCCCAGTCATAGATTGGGCAGACTAGATGATGGTGTCGTTTTTAGTGTCATGTATTGATCTCGCATTATTGTAGTTTGTGCCATCTTTGTCATGGCTGTTGATGTTACAAACAATTTTTAGAAATGTGAAGACTCTAAACTTTGTCTTATTCTGGTGATTTGCCTGCAGTTGAAGGTGTGTTAGAGGCCTACTATACTATTTCTTCTCTGTGGAAAGTGATGCCACTTTAGTGGTGTGTGACAATTTTTTCTGAAATGTGGAGATTAGAGTTGAGCGAAACGGGTCAGTCAAATTCAAAAGTCGGCGACTTTCGCTGAAGTCGGGTTTCATGAAACGAAACCCGACCACAGTGTGAGATTGGCCACGAGGTCGGCGACCAGAGCGCCAAAGTCGCGTTTCAAATGATGATTCCAGCGCCCTTTTTCAGCCAATGATGGAGGACGCACACTGTGGGCAACGCGATGACATAGGCATTGGTCACCACCATCTTTGAGAAGGGCATGCAAGTGATTGGCTGGCTTTGTGTGGCGTCACAGGGGCTATAAAAGGGCGTGCACATCGACCGCCATCTTACTTCTGCCGATCTTAGCATTAGGGAGAGGTTGCTGCTGCTGTTGATTCAGAATAAGGGAGAGCGTTAGGCAGGGAAGAAGAACCAAAAAAACTGCTTCTGCTGTTAGCAATTTCCACTTACAACACAACACTTTGTGTGCAGTGACAGGGGAGGCTCTATTTTTGTGCATCAGCTCTGTTGGTTATTAGGCTGCCTTATAAGGCTCCCTGATAGCTGCATTGCTGTTTGCACACTGCTCTGCAAACTGCTTTTTAAAAAGCAAAAATACTTTTCTTCCTCTTTTCTGCACAGTTACCAAGCGTTCATTTTTCCTCCCTTTTGTGTGCAGCAGTCCTGCTTATTAGGCTGCCTGCGTCCATGCTTGGACTGAGAGCATCATTGTCAGCCTCCTCAAATCTCTAGTGAGATCCAAATTCTCAACAATACTATATACACCTTTTACTTTGTCATACACCAGCCAATTTCAGCCTGTTACATTGAGGTTTAATCTCTACTGGGCCTGAGACAATAGTTTAGCGTCTTAAAATCTCTAGGGAGCTTCCAATTCTCCCCAATACTATATACACACCTTGTACTTTGTCATACACCAGCCAATTTCAGCCTGATACATTGAGGTGTAATCTATAGTGGGCCTGAGATAATAGTTCAGCCTCCTAAAATCTCTAGGGAGATTCAAATTCTCCCCAATACTATATACACATTGTACCTTGTTTTAAAGTACCATATAGCTGGTGGTATTTTGGGTACATTTTTCCAAAAATGAGGAAGTATGGTGGAAGAGGCTGTGGAAGTGGGTGGGGGTTGCCAGCTGGTACTGATGGTGGTGGGGGTGGTGGTGCATCTGCTGGTAATGGCAAAAGCACAATAGCACCTAAGGCAGGAGGTGTAGAGTCTGCGTCATTGTCTGGCTCTACAAGGCCTTGAAGGCTCCCTTTTCTGGGAGTAGGTAAACCGCTTTTAAAGCCGGAGCTTCAGGAACAAGTTTTGGCTTAGATTGCTGACACAGCTTCAAGCTCTATCGCCTCCTCTTCTGAAGTTTCAAAAAATAAAAGCACTGAGTCGTCAGTGGAGGCTCCTGGTCAGGAACAACACCTTTCCTTATGTCCTTCACCCCTACCAAAAGTGAAGGATGTGGCAGGCCACACTACAGATTACTCCATGGAGCTCTTTTCACATACCATGCCTGGGTTATCAAGTCAAATCGTGAATTCCCCAGTCCAAGATGAATCGGACATGGAGTGCACTTATGCACAGCCACTGCCAATAGCTCAGAAGAGGAGGAGAAGGATCCGCAGCAGGCATCGACATCCCAACAACTGTTATCTGGCAGGCCTGTAGCCATCCAAAAACATTTTACAAAAACCCAAAGAGTTGCAGGACAGCTTGGCCAGACGGTCAAATTAGCACAGCGTGCAAGGCCTCAAAATGTCTTCCATAGTAGGAAGAGTGCAGTGTGGCACTGTTTGGAACAAAATCCTAATGATCAGGCAAAGACCTTTAGCACAGGGAAAAATCTGAGAAATTTGAATACCAGTTGCATGCTTAGACATTTAATCACCATGCACTTGCAAGCGTGGACGGACTACCAAACCTCACGTACCACATGTGCACCTGCTCCGAATGAAGGTAGTCAGCAACGCTACATCGCTTCCCCCACTGTAAGCCCACTGGTTAGCACACCACCACCAGCAAATGTTGAGGTGTCGTCGCAAGGCCAAAGCAGTCAGGGAATCACAATGTTATTGCTACGAAAGACTGAATCTAGGCCATCAGCAAAACCACCAACACCATCACCAACCCTCTCTCAGTCCGCCATGTCCACCGCTAGTTCCACCATATGCAGCTCTCAAGTCCAGCTCACCCTACCAGAGACTCTCAGTAGGACAAGAAAGTACTCATCCTCTCATCCGCGTACACAGTGTTTGAACGCCCACATTGCCAAACTAATCTCGTTAGAGATGATGCCCTACCGGTTGGTTGAAAGGGAAGCTTTCCGTGAGCTCATGGCCTACGCAGTACCACGCTATGACCTACCCAGTTGGCACTTCTTTTCTCGAAAAGCCATCCCAGTCCTCCACCTGCATGTGAAAGACCACATTATCCATGCACTCAAGCAATCAATGAGTGGAAAGGTGCACTTCACAATAGATACATGGTCCAGTACGCATGGCCAGGGCCGTTACGTGTCCATCACTGTGCACTGGGTGAATGTGGTGGATGCAGGGTCCACAGGGGACAGCGGCGGTGGGACAGTGCTGCCTAGCCCACGGTATAGGAAACAGTTGGCTGTAGGCGTTCGACCCTCCTCCTCCTCCAGAAGCGAAAGCTCGTCCACAGAGTGCAGTCGCACGAGCACTCCATCCACAGCTGCCAGTGTTGCACACGAGATGTCCCACTATTGAACAGCTAGTGGTAAGCGTCAGCAGGCTGTGTTGAAGATGATGTGTTTGGGCGACAACAGACACACCGCGGAGGTATTGGCCGACTACTTACAGCGACAAACTGAGTCTTGGCTGGGCATTCTACATCTTGAGGCAGGCAAGGTAGTCAGTGATAACGGCCGGAATTTTGTGGCAGCCATAGCCCTTTCAAAACTCAGACACATACCTTGCCTGGCTCACACCTTGAACCTGGTGGTGCAGTGCTTCCTCAATAATTATCCGGAGTTAACAGCCCTCCTCCATAAGGTGCGAAGATTGTGCTCGCACATCCGCCGGTCGCCCATACAGTCCAGTCGTATGCAGAAGCTGCTGCGATTGTTCCACCTTCCCAAGCACCATCTAATTATCGACGTTGCAATAAGGTGGAACTCCACCCTGCACATGGTTCAGAGGCTGTGCGAACAGAGGCAGGCTATAATGCATTTGTGGAAGGATACACGGGCAGGCAGTTTGAAGGCAGACATGGAGTTGTCTGGTGTGCAGTGGTCGAAGCTGAAAGACCTCTGTAAAGTCCTTCAGTGTTTTGAGGAGTGTGGCTGGTAAGCGCAGATGATGCCATCATAAGCATGAGCATCCCACTTATGCGTCTGCTCATGCAAACTTTGACGCACATTAAGGAGCAGGCGTCTGCAGCCGAGGAAGAAGAGGAGGAGGGAAGCCTTGATGTCAGTCAGCCATTGTCTGCTAAGGGAACTCTCCTGGACGAGGTGGAGGAAGAAGAGGAAGAGGAGGAGGATGATGGGGATGATTATTTAAGGGAGAAGGATGCTTCTCAGGGGGCAAGAGAAAATGTTGGCGTGGCAAGGTCAGGTTTGTGCGTGACTGGAGGGATGTTGATTTGCCAGAAAGTGCTCCTCCACCCAGCACTCACAGTGCATCATTGACACCTGGAACATTGGCCCACATGTGTGATTATGCCTTGTAGATCCTAAAAAGGGACCCCCGCATTGCCAAAATGATGAACGATGACGACTACTGGTTGGCCAGCATCCTGGATCCACGCTATAAAGGCAAATTCCAAAACATCATGCCACAGGAGAACTTAGAGCTAATATTGGCTAACAAACAAGCAACTATGGTAAACCGCTTGTTTGAGGCATTCCCAGCACACAGCGGCGGTGATGGTTCTCCCACGAGCCGTAGGGGGCAACATGGAAGAGGTGTTCGTGGTGCACACAGCCGAAGTGGTGTTGGACACAGGGGTTTCATGACCATGTTGTGGACTGATTTTTCAAGTACCACTCACACGACTGGTAATACTGCATCGATTGAAAGTGACAGGAGACAGCAGGTGTCAACTATGGTTACAAACTACTTCTCCTCCCATATCGATGTTCTCCCTCATAGGTCATTCCCCTTTGACTATTGGGCCTGTAAACTGGATACCTGGCCTGAATTGGCACAATATGCCTTACAGGAACTCGCTTGCCCTGCGGCTAGTGTGCTATCCGAAAGAGTCTTCAGTGCTGCTGGATCAATCCTGACAGAAAAAAGGACCTGTCTGTCGACCCAAAATGTTGATGATCTAGCCTTCATTACAATGAACCATGCATGGGTTTCAAAGGATTTTCTCCCACCTTCCCCTGCTGACACGTAGGTTGCCCGAAAAATGCATCGCTTTTGTCCTCCTCTTCCTCTGACTTTTCCAATTGCTCCATTTTCAGCTGCTGATTGTCCAACATCAGCATATGCCATTTTTTCAACCTCCCTAACTGGGCTGCCTCCCTCACAGGGCTGGGGTCACCACCTGGCGCACGCACCCTGTGCCAGTGCCGTTGCGCAAGAGTGGGCCCACCCATCTGTCCAGGGCAACGGCACTGGCACAGGGTCCCTCATAGTACAATCAAGTGTCTCTGACAGTGGGGGTGCACACCTGCCGTCAGACACACCGGCGTACTATGAGGGGCCCTGTGCCAGTGCCGTCGCCAACGAGTGGGCCCACCCTGCTTGCTCAGGATCACAGCACTTGCAAAGTTGAAATACTTACCTCTCCCTGCTCCTTGACGTCTTCCATGTTTCCTGACAGTGACATTCTGGTCAGAGAGCACGATGACATCACGTCTGTACGCCCTCTGCCTAAACAGTCCAAGTGCAGAGAGATGGGGATGACGAGGAGTCCAGACTAGTACAGGGATTCCCTAGCGAGGAAACTTATTTAATTGTTTTAAAGGTTGGGAGCAATCTTTGGGGAGCACTATACTCTGGAGAATGATATACAGTGGGGCAAAAAAGTATTTAGTCAGTCAGCAATAGTGCAAGTTCCACCACTTAAAAAGATGAGAGGCGTCTGTAATTTACATCATAGGTAGACCTCAACTATGGGAGACAAACTGAGAAAAAAAAATCCAGAAAATCACATTGTCTGTTTTTTTTTCATTTTATTTGCATATTATGGTGGAAAATAAGTATTTGGTCAGAAACAAGCAATCAAGATTTCTGGCTCTCACAGACCTGTAACTTCTTCTTTAAGAGTCTCCTCTTTCCTCCACTCATTACCTGTAGTAATGGCACCTGTTTAAACTTGTTATCAGTATAAAAAGACACCTGTGCACACCCTCAAACAGTCTGACTCCAAACTCCACTATGGTGAAGACCAAAGAGCTGTCAAAGGACACCAGAAACAAAATTGTAGCCCTGCACCAGGCTGGGAAGACTGAATCTGCAATAGCCAACCAGCTTGGAGTGAAGAAATCAACTGTGGGAGCAATAATTAGAAAATGGAAGACATACAAGACCACTGATAATCTCCCTCGATCTGGTGCTCCACGCAAAATCCCACCCCGTGGGGTCAGAATGATCACAAGAATGGTGAGCAAAAATCCCAGAACCACGCGGGGGGACCTAGTGAATGAACTGCAGAGAGCTGGGACCAATGTAACAAGGCCTACCATAAGTAACACACTACGCCACCATGGACTCAGATCCTTCAGTGCCAGACGTGTCCCACTGCTTAAGCCTGTACATGTCCGGGCCCGTCTGAAGTTTGCTAGAGAGCATTTGGATGATCCAGAGGAGTTTTGGGAGAATGTCCTATGGTCTGATGAAACCAAACTGGAACTGTTTGGTAGAAACACAACTTGTCGTGTTTGGAGGAAAAAGAATACTGAGTTGCATCCATCAAACACCATACCTACTGTAAAGCATGGTGGTGGAAACATCATGCTTTGGGGCTGTTTCTCTGCAAAGGGGCCAGGACGACTGATCCGGGTACATGAAAGAATGAATGGGGCCATGTATCGTGAGATTTTGAGTGAAAACCTCCTTCCATCAGCAAGCGCATTGAAGATGAAACGTGGCTGGGTCTTTCAACATGACAACGATCCAAAGCACACCGCCAGGGCAACGAAGGAGTGGCTTCGTAAGAAGCATTTCAAGGTCCTGGAGTGGCCTAGCCAGTCTCCAGATCTCAACCCTATAGAAAACCTTTGGAGGGAGTTGAAAGTCCGTGTTGCCAAGCGAAAAGCCAAAAACATCACTGCTCTAGAGGAGATCTGCATGGAGGAATGGGCCAACATACCAACAACAGTGTGTGGCAACCTTGTGAAGACTTACAGAAAACGTTTGACCTCTGTCATTGCCAACAAAGGATATATCACAAAGTATTGAGATGAAATTTTGTTTCTGACCAAATACTTATTTTCCACCATAATATGCAAATAAAATGAAAAAAAAACAGACAATGTGATTTTCTGGATTTTTTTTTCTCAGTTTGTCTCCCATAGTTGAGGTCTACCTATGATGTAAATTACAGACGCCTCTCATCTTTTTAAGTGGTGGAACTTGCACTATTGCTGACTGACTAAATACTTTTTTGCCCCACTGTATGGGGCCCACCAAACACTGGAGCATTCCAAAGGTGGACATTATACACTGGAGCATTAGAAATGGGGCCCATTATATATAGAGCATTATTTGGGCCCATAAAACACTGGAGCATCATCCATGGGGCCCATCATATACTGGAGCATTGTAAATGGGGCAGATTATATATGGAGCATTATTTGGACCAATCGTACACTAGAGCATCTTCCGTGAGACCCATCATATGCTGGAGCTTTCCAAATGGGGGACATCAGACACTGGAGCAGCATTTACAGAGCCCATTATACCCTGGAGCATTAGAACGGGGCCCATTATATATGGAGCATTATTTGGGCCCATAAGACAGTGCAGCTTCATCCATGGGGACCAACATATACTGTAGCATTATGTGGAGCACATCATATACTGTATCGAACATTATATGGCACCAATGATTCTGTATGGAGAAATATATGGGCCTCATTACTCTCTATGGTGCACTATGCGGTGGCCATAATACTGTATGGAGTAATATACTGTCCGTTTTTGGAGCTATTGAAGAATTTTAAATGGATATCAGTCATGTGATGTAAGAAGTGAAGTATTTTTCATTGTACTAAACCGCTATTTCTCTGCTGTATCAGAGGATCATAAATTGTGGCATGTGTTAAAGGAGCCCAGTGACACTCTTTGGCCCTGGGCCCACGAAAATCTGGTGCCAGCCCTACCCCCCCACAACTTTAGCCGAATAACCCCCAGTTTTCAATGCCTAACTATTATTATAAAGTAAATTAAGGTTGACAAGCTTAAGTAATAAGAATTGATGTGTTTGGCATTAAAATGGGCACTGTAGGTGTGTTTCCTGTCCTCCACTCACGGCCGACTTTTCTTCCCCCTTGAGTTGCATTGGGTTTCGTGTTTCAGTCGGCCTTCGACTTTTCACGATAATAGGCCGATTTCGTTCCACCCGACTTTTGCGAAAGTCGGGTTTCTTGAAACCCGACTCGATCCAAAAAAAGGCAAAGTTGCTCATCTCTAGTGGAAAATTCCCACACAGCAATGGCATAAAGTGAGACTAGGGACTTTTTTTTTTTAAGTGGCGGAGGAATACAGTGCGGAAGGATACCTACCTTCCGTCATTGGATTCCTGCAGCCCGTAGAGAACGGCAGCATCAGCTGATGCTGCAGTTCTCTACCCAAGATCGTCGTGGGACACACTCGTGGACTGCTTCGGATCGTGGGTGAGTATTTTTGTGGTTTGTTATGTTAATATTTATTCCGGAAAAGACAATGGCTTCGGGGAACAATGTGACAAGTATTGGTAAGTATGTTACTCTATGTTATATGTACTGTATGTCTATGTATGTATTGTATGAATGTATTGTATGTAGTATGTATGTAGTATATATGTGGTATGTATGTAGCATGTAGTATGTATGTAGTATGTATGTAGCATGCATGTAGCATGCAGTATGTATGTAGCATGCATGTAGTATATATGTAGTATGTATGTAGCATGTATGTAGTATGTATGTGGTATGTATGTAGCATGTAGTATGTATGTAGCATGCATGCATGTAGTATGTATGTAGTATGTATGTAGTATATATGTAGTATGTATGTAGCATGTAGTATGTATGTAGCATGCATGTAGTATATATGTAGTATGTATGTAGCATGTAGTATGTATGTAGTATGTATGTAGTATGTATGTGGTATGTATGTAGCATGTAGTATGTATGTAGCATGCATGTAGTATATATGTGTTATGTATGTAGCATGCATGTAGTATGTATGTAGTATGTATGTAGCATGCATGTAGTATGTATGTAGTATATATGTGGTATGTATGTAGTATGTATGTAGCATGCAGTATGTATGTAGCATGTATGTAGTATGTATGTAGTATGTATGTAGTATATATGTAGTATGTATGTAGCATGTAGTATGTATGTAGCATGCATGTAGTATATATGTAGTATGTATGTAGTATGTATGTAGCATGCATGTAGTATGTATGTAGTATGTATGTAGTATTTTTTTTTTTTTTAACATTTAACACATTAGCCGGATGATGGGACTACTACTGTCCCATCATTGGCTAATGTGTCAATCACTGTCATGGTAGCAGGCATCGCCAGATGGGACTTATAGTCCCATCGGACGATGCTTGCACAGACCCCCGGACATCAGCACAGCCCCCCGGCAGGCCGGCACAGCCCCCCGGCAGGCCGGTACAGACCCCCACAGGGTGCACAGCCCCCCGGCAGGCCGGTACAGACCCCCACTGGGTGCACAGACCACCGGCAGGCCGGCACAGCCCCCCGGCAGGCCGGTACAGACCCCGGGCAGTCCACACAGCCCCCCGGCAGGCTGGCAGAGACCCCCGGAAGGCCCGAAATGACGGCGCATCATGATGCGCACACACCGCGCATCATGATGACGTCATTTCGGCTGTCAATCAACTTTGAACTTCCGATTCCGATGCCGACTTCCGATATTGAAAAAATATCGGAAGTCGGTATCGGAATTCCGATACAGCAAGTATCGGCCAATACCCGATACTTGCGGTATCGGAATGCTCAACACTAATAAGGGCCACTCTCCCAGCTTCTATTCCTTATATAAATGTAACCTATCATGGCCTGTCCTCTGTTTCTTCACTAAGATTTCCAGGTCTTGAAAACTATAAGGCTTTCTTTGCTCATCTCCTCCCTATAGGTGCCCACTTGCCTGCTATAGGTAGGAACTTCTGCCACTCTAGTTGGTTGCCTTCAGGACTTTCCACCTGAGTACTCCAGAGTGCTCTCTATCTCTCTCTCCTCTTCTACACACATCCCACAACTGTACTAGCCTGCAATTTGGAGGTTACTTTGCCTTCAGAACTCTCTTACTAACTGCTTAGAAACAGGAACTCAGTTCCTAATGCACAATTATAAATGATGAAACTCAGAAACAACATGTCACATTTAAGATCATATCAGAAGTCTTCATAGAGGGTGTTCAGGCATCTCTCCACCTTTGTACTTCCCCTTTAATAATTGCAGTCCTTGGCAATCCAGGACCTGTAAAAAAAATTAAATTAGCATAATAACCACTACTGGAACTTGGAAAATTGCAAGGTGTTCTTCAAGGGGTTACAATCCTGGACATAACATCCGATCCTTCTTGGTTAAGGAGCCTGGATATGATAGGTACCACAGTCCAGCACATAGCCACAGTCTATAAAATGCAAGTGGATTCTGGTCTTCCTGAATAAGTACCCTGGAATAAGATCAAACACTGTCTCTCAATATTAAATGCAACAACACAGGCCTTGTTTTGGCCACGAAGGTGTATTAAGAAACAGACCCTCAACAAGGCATCTCCACTTTAAACTAGAGTCATTCATGAGACTCGGCTGACTTCCCACACACATTCTTATGTTATTCGCTTATAAGGACCCCTCTCCCAGCTGCTCTTCCTTATATGAATGTGCGCCAGGCTGGCCGGTCCCATATTCCTTTGCTATGACCTTCAGGTCTGGCAAGCACTAAGGCTTTCTTTGCTATCTTTTTTATTGGTGTCCACTCATTTTCTGTAGGTAGTAACTTCTGCTACTGTTTAAATGCTTTCTTTCAGTACTTCCTAGCTGAGTATTACAAAATGATCTCTCTCTTGTTAGGCATCAAGTTCCCACCACTGCACAGGGGAATCTCAAGCCATGTCCTCTGAGGTCTCCCATTCTTCTTCAGCCGCAGAGGTTCCTACTCAGCAGAGAAGTCGGTCCCAATGTCTTGCTCAAGCTAATGCTATGCGTCTGGTTGCTGCTGCCGCCCTAGGTTCAGCTATAGCACTCAGCACTAGTGTTGAGCAATACCATCCGATACCATGAAGTATCGGATCGGATTGGATTGGACTGATACCCAAAAAGTATCGGGTATCGGGCGATGCCTGCTACAATGACAGTGATTGACACATTAGCCAATGATGGGACAGTAGTAGTCCCATGATCCGGCTAATGTGTTGAATGGAAAAAAATTTTATACATACTACATATATACTACATATATACTACATTCATACAACATACATACATACTACATATATACAACATTCATACAACATACATACATACTACATACATACTACATACATACTACATGTATACAACATTCATACAACATACATACATACATACTACATACATACTACACTCATACAACATACATACATACTACATACTACATACATACTACATATACAGTATACTACATTCATACAGCATACATACAACATATACATTCATACAACATATATACATACTACATATATACTACATTCATACAACATACATACATACATACTACATATATACTACATTCATACAACATACATACATAGTACATTCTACATACATGCAACATACATACAACATGCTACAGACATACAAAATACATACTACATACATACTACATACAATACATTCATACACTCATTCAATACATACATATAGACATACAGTACATATAACATAGAGTACATACTCACCATCACTTGTCACTTTGATCCCCAAAGCCAGTGTCATCTATAAAAAACGTGAAAATAACAAACAAGCGATATACTCCCTGATCCACAGAAATCCACGAGTGTCCCATGACGATCTCCCGTGGAGAACAGCAGCATCAGCTGATGCGACCGCTCTCTAGGGGCCCCAGGAATACAATGACGGGAGGTAGGTATCCTTCCGCACTGTATTCCTCCGCCACTGTAAAAAAATAGTCCCTAGTCTCACTTTTGGCATTGCTGTGTGAGAAAGTTCCCACGCAGCTTTTGCCATAAAGTGGGACCAGTTAACTATAGTAACCTCTCAGTGATGCAGTGCAGGAGATCATCGTGGGACACTTGTGGATTTCTGCGGATCAGTGAGTATATCGCTTGTTTGTTATTTTCATATTTTTTATAGATGACACTGGCTTCGGGGAACAAAGTGACAAGTGATGGTGAGTATGTACTCTGTTATATGTACTGTATGTCTATATGTATGTATTGTATGAATGTATGAATGTATTGTATGTAGTATGTATGTAGTATGTATGTGGTATGTCTGTAGCATGTTGTATGCATGTTGTATGTATGTAGTATGTACTATGTATGTTTGTTGTATGAATGTAGTATATATGTAGTATGTATGTAGTATGTAGTATGCATGTATGTTGTATGATTGTTGTATATATGTAGTATGCATGTATTATGCAGTATGTATGTATGCTGTATGAATGTAGTATATATGTAGTATGTATGTATGTATGCTGTATGAATGTAGTATATATGTAGTATGTATGTATGTTGTATGAATGTAGTATATATGAAGTATGTATGTAGTATGTAGTATGCATGTATGTTGTATGAATGTTGTATATATGTAGTATGCATGTATGTATGTTGTATGAATGTTGTATGAATGTAGTATATATGTAGTATGTATGTAGTATGTATGTATGTTGTATGAATGTAGTATATATGTAGTATGTATGTAGTATGTATGTATGTTGTATGAATGTTGCATATATTTAGTATGTATGTAGTATGTATGTTGTATGAATGTTGTATATATGTAGTGTGTATGTAGTATGTATGTTGTAAGAATGTTGTATATATGTAGTATGTATGTAGTATGTATATATATATTATTTTTACATTCAACCCATTAGCCGGATGATGGGACTACTACTGTCCCATCATTGGCTAATGTGTCAATCACTGTCATTGTATCAGGCACAGACCGATGGGACTTGTAGTCCCATCGGACGATGCCTGCACACACACACAACCCCCGGCAAGCCCGCCCAGACCCCCGGCAGTCCGCACAGACCCCCGGCAGCCGGCACAGACCCCCGGCAGGCCCGTACAGACTCCCGGCAGGCCAGCACAGACCCCCAGCAGTCTGTACAGACCCCCGGCAGTCCGCACAGACCCCCGGCTGGCCCGTACAGGACCCCCCGCAGCTGGCACAGACCCCCGGCAGGCCCATACAGACCCCCGGCAGGTCCGCACAGACCCCCGGCAGTCCGCACAGACCCCCGGCACCCGGCACAGACCCCCGGCAGGCCCGTACAGACCCCCAGCAGCCAGCACAGACCCCCGGCAGGCCCGTACAGACCCCCGGCAGGCCCGCACAGACCCCCGGCAGCCGGCACAGACCCCCGGCAGGCCCGTACAGACCCCCGGCCGTCCGCACAGACCCCTGGCAGCCGGCACAGACCCCCGGAAGGCCCGTACAGACCCCCGGCAGGCCAGCACAGACCCCCGGCAGTCCGCACAGACCCCCGGCAGTCCGCACAGACCCCCGGCAGGCCCTTACAGGACCCCCCGCAGCCGGCACAGACCCCCGGCAGGCTTGTACAGACCCCCGGCAGGCCCGCACAGACCCCCGACAGGCCCGCACAGACCCCCGGCAGCCACAACAGTGACTCATTTCATTATGGGAACTTCTGATTCCGGTATCCGATATTGTAAAAATATCGGTACTCGGTATCGGAATTCCGATACAGCGAATATCGGTCGATACCCGATATTTGCAGTATCGGAATGCTCAACGTTACCCAGCGGCGAGCAGATGCTCCTGGGACTAAGTCCTGCTTTTCACCATCTGAGCATGGCCATGAGATGACCGCTCATTGGTGGTCGGAGGTCACATGCTCAGGTTCTCAAGCAGCTCGGACTGGGACATCAGCAAGGTCCTGGAAGGCTGCGATTATAAAAAGATCGCACGGCCGTGCGCTAGTATAGACCATGTGGAGTGAGTGTTGTATGCACGTATGAATGTCTCTGGTGAATGACTCATTATGAAACCCCTACCCTTGGTACTCATGTGTTGCTCAGCCTTGCCAAGTAGTGCAGGTAGGAGGCAGAGTCAGGGCCTAGCATCAGCGCCAAGTAGTGGCTTGGCTGTACGCCCTGTGCACCTTTGTCTGCACTCCACAGCAGCCATCATTGATAAGTGGAGTTCGGAGGTGCGACGCCGCTCGCTTAGTGGGTCTAGAGAGGGTCTTACCCCGTGTCCATGGGGTAAAGTCTTGTGACCGAACACAAGCGCTGATTCAGCTGTGCCCTGTGATAGTCAACAGGGTACAGCATCTGTGTTCTGCGGTTCTGTGGCTCTGTGAAGCAACAGAGCCTGGAGCTACTACTCACTGGGTGGCATTTAACCCACGTGTGTCCAGTGCGATACCGCCATTCAGTGTCCGCCATTACCGAGCAGCAGTTAACATCTCTGCACAGTGTACCTCGGGCTGCAAATGCACCTTATTACCATCTTCATTTTATTTGGTGAATTCAACCAGCGCACCAGCGCTAACATCTCTTCTCTCTCCTCTACACACAGCTGAGGGCTGTGCTGGCCTGCTGTTACTTCTCCTTCAGAACTCTCTCACTACAGTAACCAAAGTTCCCAACCGTCCCGAATTTGGCGGGACAGTCCCATTTTTGCCCCTCCTGCCCGCTGTCCCGCCCGGGACTCTATATGTCCCACACTGCAGAGAGATAAGCCACACGATCCCCCATGCATGCCATCCTCGCCCTCCCCAACCGCAGCCTCACAGCCTTGCAATGAGGTCGCTACACGGTTCTTCTCTTCTGTGCACGCAGGACCTGTGATGAGGTCACAGGAGGGGAGGAGTCAGGAGTCACATGATCATCATGTGACTCCTGACTCCTTCCCTCCTGTGACCTCATCACAGGTCCTGTGTGTACAGAAGAGATGAACAGTGTAGCGAGTAGCGACTGCAAGGCTGTGGTGATCAGGAGCCTCAGTGTCTGCAGGACTCTGCTGTGCTGGTTGGCATGGTGCTAGAGAGGGGAAGTTTGTGTGGGGTCAGGAGGGGTTTACAGGATGGATGTAGCTGAGCTGTGTGTGTATGGAGCGGAGCGTGTGTGTGCAAAGTGGAGCCGTGTATGTACGGTGTGTGCTGAGCGCAGCCATTTGTGTATGAGGTGTATGGAGCGGAGCCATGTGTGTATGAGGTGTATGGAGTGGAGCCGTGTATGTACGGGGTGTACGGAGCGGAGCTGTGTGTTTACGGGGTTACGGAGCGTAGCCGTATGTGTGCGAGGTGTACGGAGCGGAGCCGTGTGTGTATGAGGTGTACGGAGCTGAGCCGTGTGTGTGCGAGGTGTACAGAGCTGAGCCGTGTGTACGAGGTGTACGGAGCAGAGCCGTGTGTGTATGAGGTGTACGGAGCGGAGCCGTGTGTGTACGGGGTGTACGGAGCGGAGCCGAGCCGTGTGTGTACGGAGTGGAGCCGCGGGTGTGTGGAGTGTATGAAACAGAACCCTGTGTGTATGAAGTGTACGGAGCCGAGCTGTGTGTTTACGGAGCTGAGCAGAGCCGCGTGTGTACGGGGTGTACAGAGTGGAGCTGCGTGTGTATGGAGTGGAGCCGCGTGTGCGAGGTGTACGGAGCGGAGCCGCGTGTGTATGAGGTGTATGGAGCAAAGCCGCATGTGTACAAGGTTTACAGAGTGGAGCCATGTGTGTACAAGGTGTACAGAGCAGAGCCACATGTGTACAAGGTTTACTGAGCGGAGCAGTGTGTGTACGAGGCATACAAAGCGGAACCGTGTGTGTATGAGGTGTGCAGAGCCATGCGTGTACAAGGTGAATGGTGGGGAACATTCATACCTCCCAACCGTGCCAGATCCAGCAGGACAGTCCCAATTTTGAGTCTGCCCCACTGCCTCGGCCGGGAGGTTACTTTTCCCGCAGACACAGGAGTACATGGCGGAGCACTTTAAAATTTGCCCGTGATGTTCCACCGGAAATGTCGTGCTGGAAGCTGACCGGAAATTAGGTAATTTCGGGAGGAGATTGTGAGGGAACCATGGAGGCACTTCAAGGAATGCTTCAGATACATCACGTGTCTTCCTCCAACAGTGGGATCGCCTTGGACTCAGGGATGTATGCCCATGTGAGTGGATCATGATATTCCTGCATCAGCAGGCTCAGGTGGGCACTACAATGTGAGCCGGGCTGCTATAGTATCTTTATAGATTCTTTATTTTTTTCTCTCTCTTCTTTCCCCTATTCCTTTCTCGCTCTGTTCTTTCTTTATTTCTTTCCCCTTTCTTTCTCTCTCTAATCTTTCTTTCTCACTCTCTCTGTTCTTCCTTTATCTCTCTCTCTGTTCTTTCTTTCCCCTCTTTCTTACTCTCTCTGTTCTTTCTTTCTTTCACCTCTTTCTTTCTCTTTCTGTTCTTTCTTCCCCTCGTTCTTTCTCTCTTTCTTTTTCTCTCGCTCTGTTCTTTCTTTCCCATCCTTCTTTCTCTAATCTTTCTTTCTCTCTTTCTTTCTTTCTCTCTGTTCCTTTTCTCTCTCTCTGTTCTCTTTCTTTCTCTCTGTTCTTTCTTTCCCCTCTTTGTTTCTCTCTCCCTCTGGTCTTTTTTTCTGTCCCCTCTTTCTCTCTTTCTTTCTCTCTCTGTTCTTTTTTTTCTCTTTCTCTCTGTTCTTTCCCCTCTTTATTTCTCTCTCTGTTCTTCCTTTCTCTCTGTTCTCTCTTTCTTTCTCTGTTTTTTCCCATCTTTCTTTCTCTCTATCTCTCTGTTCTTTCTTTCCCCTCTTTCTTTCTCTTTCTCTCACTGTTTCTTTCTTTCCCCTCTTTCTCTCTCTAATCTTTCTCTCTCTGTTCTTCATTTCTTTCTCTCTGCTCTCTTTCTTTCTCTGTTCTCTTTCTTTCTCTCTGTTCGTTTTCTCTCTCTGTTCTTTCTTTCCCATCTTTCTCTCTATCTCTCTGTTCTTTCTTTCCTCTCTTTTTTTTTCTCTGTTCTTTTTGTCCCCTCTTTCTTTCTCTCTGTTCTTTCTCTGTTTCTTTCTTTCTTTCCCCTCTTTCATTCTTTCCCCTCTTTCTTGATTTATCTCTGTTCTTTCTTTCCCCTCTTTCTTTCTCTCCCTCTCTGTTCTTTTTTTCTTTCCCTTCTTTCTTTTTTTTTCTCTCACTCTCTGTTCCTTTTTTCTGTCCCCTCTTTCTTTCTCTCTGTTCTTTCTTTCTCTTTCTTTCTGTTTTCTTTTTTCTCTCTGTTCTTTCCTTTCCACAGTCAGTGTGCCAACATTACCAGCCACTGTGCCCATAATGCTAGCCACTGTGCCCTCAGAACCATTCAGTGTCAGCAGCAGTGCTAAATGGGTGCAGTTAGGCGTGGACATGGGTGTGACTAATTGTGAAATGGGTGTGGTCAGGGTGTTGCCTAAAATTTGTCGCAATGCGCTTCGCACGCCACAGCCTTTGTCCCTCTTTCCCTTCTTCAAAAGTTGGGAGGTATACAGTAACTGTTTAGAAACAGGAACTCAGTTCCTAATACCCACTTAACTCCATCCAAACCCTGTAGGCCAAACTCCACCCAAACCAGGGGTTGGCTCTACAGTTTAACATGTCATCTCTGGATCACAGAAGCTGAAACTTAACTGGGATAAAACACAAACAACATGTCACATTTAAGATCATATCAGAAGTCTTCAGAGAGGGGTTCAAACATCTTCTCAACCTTTACAAAGAAACTACAATGCAGTAACATTAATCCACAGGAAGCACGGAAAGGAAAAGCAGACAGTAGATTCATGCTGCCTGAACTACGTAAAACATGATTCAGATTTGCTGTTCTGTATGCTTTACAAATCTGGCTAGGGACTATGCTTTTCAGATGACTATTCTGACGCATGTCCCCGATAGCTTCTCCATGCCCCACTCTCCTAAATTGACTCACTATACACCCATGTAGGAAGAATCCTGTCTGTCAAGGGGAGTGGAGTGAAGCTGCTGGGGATTCTTGGCCTAGTCATCAGAGTAACACGGTCACCGGTCGGCTTTCAGTGTTTTCTCTGTAACACTGCAGAATTTCAGAGTAAGGCCAGGGTCACACTTACATTTCTGATGCGAGTCTCTCGCATCAATACCCAGCACTGCCGCTGGCACTCGGGACCGGAGCGCTCAGCTGCATAGAAACACATGCAGCTGCACACTCTGGTCCCGAGTGCCGGCAGCAGTGATGGGTATTGATGCGAGAGACTCACGCGAGTTTCTCACATCACACTCGTAAGTGTGACCCAGGCCTAAAACAGACACGGCTGCAACAGCATAGTCTATGTCTGGTTAATGCCCATGTGTTTTGGGAAGCAGGAATCTGATGTCAGGTTACGTTTATCACAAAGGCCTTTGGATCACAGGTTCCTACTCCACCGGACATGCATTTAACGTTACTGTTTTGTTGGGAGTGGCCATGTGGTCTACAGAAGGAGGTATATATTAGTCTAAACACAACGCAAAACTTTTTTATTTGTAATATTTAAATATCCATCACCATCCTACATAGCTGTAATAATATGTAATGGTGCAAGCAAGCTTGTGCTCAATGAAGGTCACGCTACTCTGGGCTTAAGTCAAGAACTACATCATGACATGATATTAAGTAATATTAGCATCACATGCTCTTTGAATTTTTTTTGCAAAATGCTAGATCAAAGTTCTTTTTTTGTTACGCAAAAGATGATTCACCAAAATGCTAAGCACAAAAATAAAAAATAAAATACAAATTCTGTAAATGCAAAATAAGTGAATCAAAACACAGAGAAACAAAGCGTGAGACAAATGAGTGAAAAGACGCAAAGTGCACAGAGATGCAGTGTTATAGAAATAATACATTAAAGTGAAAGTTAAGCGGTTGCATAAAAATGTGTAAAAAACTCTTACAAAGTAAGATAATAAAAATATCATGACAGTGAGCGAGGAAATTGTGTAGATGGTTGGAATAAAGAAATATTGATAATGTAGAGATGGATTTACTGATGGAGACACTTAGAGGAGAAGTTAGGGCTGAAGATATATGTGAACTCCTGGAATTAGGATTATTAAATCTGCATTTGCCATTGATAAATGCCCTGATAAGAGAATGAACTAAGATCAAAAGAATTAGGGGAGCAATATACGTCCAATAAAACGCCATTCTGGAATAATGGAAACTCAACGAAGCGTTCGCATTCACAGACAATATTGGACCAAAAATTGAGTTTCATTGAATCTTTATTGTAAAAGGTCAGACTAAAACTATTCAGGACTCACCAAAAATAATTTGAATTGCAGAGTTGTGTTATTTCCTTACTTCACTACAACCAATTGGTTCACATTTTGGGAGCCATCAGAGTGAAGGATGAGCAAATGAGGCCTCGGTGAAGGACACTTTCTAATGTCAAAAGTGTGAAGCTCAAGGGGGTTAATGTAAAAAATATTTAGATATGTATTAATGGAAGCCAAACTGAGTTTCTGCTCCACTTCTGGCATAGGATTATTGGCAGGGGCAGTTTAGACAATGGGAATGGGAGAGTTGGGAGTCAGTTTTACGAGATTTATATTTTAAGGGGTTTCCGTGGCTCATTTTAGTTTAGCTCAATTTTTCCCAAGAGAGATTGCATCAGAGGAGTCTCAGCCTATTCCCGCTGTCCAAAATGTTACATGGAGCAAGCTGGGCTATTCCATCTATGATATATTAGAGATGTCCTAATTTCCAGAGGTTTTGATATGAAGTAAGGTGACTGTGGAGTCGAGATGACTTTTTTTTAGGGAAAATTGACAAAGAACACTGCTAGCATTTGAAACACATAGCTGTGACTATGAATACCATGTCATTTAAAACTTTTTTTCAATAAATTTTTGCCTACATTGGAAGCTGGACTTATTCTTTCTTCATATATTTTCAGTGCTGTAGCCAAGAAACAAACATAACACATTTACTCACATCACTGTAAGGCCTTTCTAACCCCTCCAATTTAATATTGGCCTAACGGATGATGCTATGCATGCCATGTTTCCGCTCTGCAGAAAGGTAAAATCACCATAGGAAATATGACAACAATGTGTTTCCATGTGGGGTAGCAGGAGAGAGATAATGGGGGACAAAATATGAGGTTACAGCAGTATCAGTAACTAGAACCCTCATAACCCTCACAATAAACCATTTTGTCTTCAGATATTGGAATCAGCAGCGCATTTGAAATCCATTGTTCCTGTTTTTATAACTAGAACCACCATGACAGCAAGAATGGACATATGTTCCTACTTGAGAAGCCTGGAACAGTGGGATAATCTCAACCTCAACCAGGTTTACAAGACTGATTTCTCTACGTCCAAGAAACAGTCCGATTGCTCTGATAAGACTTTAATAAGTTTGTTCAGTTTTTCTCAGACATGGAAAAAACAATCTCCATCATCCCCATTCTATCAGTCAATGAAAATCAGACTGCACTCGGAAGATGTTTTTCACAGACCCATAGACTTGCATTTCCAATTGTAATGTGACATGCAGACCAAAATTGGATGTCTCCTATTTTTTTCCATTGACCACTCATTACAAGGTGAAAAAAAACAAACCTGTGCCCAACCCAATAGAATATCATAGGTACTACTGATATCCATGAAAACTATGGATAGCACTCGTACGAGAAAATCAGTCGTGTGTCACTAGATGTCGGGAACAACCCATCCAATCCACACAGGAAAGGAAACCAATAATGGGATGTTCATAAATTAAGTTGAGTAATAATGTGAAATGAGAAAGGGAAAATGCATTGAACACGCGTGTTGAAATGTATGTTATATGTAGTACAAGCGTATTTTTTGGAGATGACCGCTTCAAGACGAGAAACTAGTTGCATGCATTGCTCAAGTGTGATTTTGGCCCATTCTTCCACACCAACCCTCTTTGCATCCTAAACATTCTGTGGGCTTCTTCTATAAACTCTGAGCTTTAGTTCCTTCAATAAAGTTTCTACTGGTCTCAGGACATCAGGACAGGTGATCGACTCGGCCAGTCTAGCAACTTTATTCTCTTTCTATGACACCAATTGAGCTTTTCCTTGGCTGTGTGTTTAGGATTAGTGATGAGCGAGTAGTGGGTCGCCCTCCCAGGGCGGTGGGGTACTCGGTACCGGGCCCGATGAGCTTCAATGGGAGATGTCACGGCAGCTGTAACCCGGCCCGTGGCCTTGGAGCCCATTGTAAAAGGGGTTGTTTCAGTGTGCTTAAATTTTATAAGTGATTCGTGACGCCACCTGTGGTGTTCGGCAAGGGAGGTGTTAAGCCAATGCTGCATGCAGATCCTCTGGAACTGATGGTGTGGTGCAGCAAAGATGTTGTAGCCCTCCACAGGCAGGGCTGTAGTCCCAGGGCAGTGTAGTAGACGAAGAAGCATAGAATAGGCGCAGACAGTGTAGCAGAGGGCACCGAGATGTAGCCGTGCTGGATATGTTGGTGCAGGAATAAGTGGAGGACACTAGGGCATGTAGTTCCAAAGCTTTACTCACAGTCTGTTGTGCAAATAGGTGCCCACTTCCGCGTCGTGTCCTCCGGGTCAGGGACTCAGTCAACCTCCAGGCCCGATGAAGTACTCCTTTCCAACTCTCCGCCAACATATGTGCCTTTTCTGAACGTCTCCTCTTATAGCGCCTTTGAATGAAGTACTCCTAGTACTGAGCTACACTGGAGTTCCTCCTATCAGATGTTCCTATGAACTCTACTTGTACGATAGACAGCTGTAGCCTGCCTCAGGGACTCCTTGCTACTAAGTCCCGGCTCACTAATATGTTCCTGTTGTGCCCCCAAGTCTTGTGTGGGGAAAAAAGTGGTCACTACTTCTATTCCTCCGGTGTCTGCTGCAGGACCATTAGTATCCATACAACCTCGGGGACCGGGCCCCGACCTTGCGCTTAGAAATTGAAAAGGGTTCTCCTCTAACCCTGGTCCTTGTTCTCTTATTCTTCTTACATTCCGTGCTAATCCTTCTTTCTAATGGAGAATCAAGCTTCCTTTATCTGTCTCCTTCCTGTGCCAGCAGATCCAGATCACTGTGGCCTGCTGCAGCACTTCCTTCTTCCATCCCTCTCCTGGGGATCTTCTCTGTCTCACACTCTGTCCTTCTACATCCTCACTCACTGACTGAATGACTGAACTGAATGACTAACTCAACTCTTCCCGCTTTTTTGTCTCAACTAAACTCCACCCACCTCCCAGCACGTTTTGTGTTCCAAGCAGGGAGCCACCAAGGGGTGCTATGCTATACTCCAAGCAGGGAGCCGCCAAAGGTGCTTTGCTACACTACTTTGTGGTGTGGGGTGCAAGTGTTGGAGCGTGGTTAGGAGTCTCCACGTTACCTGTATGGTGGGGTACCACACCTCAGGAGGAGGTGCAGTACCTCTGTGGCGACTGAAGCCTCAGGGGTGCCACAGTAGCATTGTTGCTCGGGTCTCCCCAAGCATGCTCGGGTGATCTCTGAGTATTTTGCTCAGAGATTTAGTTTTCCTCATCTCATCTGCATGATTTGCGACTGCTAGAAAGCTTGAATACATGTGTGGAATGCCTGTTTGTTAGGGAATTCCCACATGTATTCAGCCTGACTGCAAGTCGCAAATAATGCAGATTAGACAATGAAAATTAAATCTCAGAGCTCGCCAAAATACTCGGAGGACCCAAGCAACGAGTATACTGGCTCATCTCTAGGATCATAGCCTTGCTGAAATATCCACCCTCATTTCATCTTTATCATCCTGGAAGATGGCAGCAGAATTTTATCAATAATATCTCCGTACATTTGTCCATTCATCCTTCCTTCAATGATATAAAGTTTGCTAGTGCCATATGCTGAAAACAGCCGCACACCATGGTGTTCCCACCTCCAAACTTCAATGTTGGTCTGGTGTTTTTGGGGTGATATGCAGTGAGTTTTGACTGTGTGTTATGGAATTCAAAGAGTTTGATTTTGGTCCCATCTGACCAGACTATATTCTCCCAGTATTTCACAGGCTTGTCTAAATGTTGTTGAATGTTGATCAAACTTTAAACACACTTAAACATGCTGTTTGTTCAGCAAAGAAACTGTGATTCCATGTCTTTCTGTAGCTCTGCACCGGTGATCTGTGGCTCTTGGACAACTCTTCTGATAATTATTTTCACTCCTATATCTGAAATATTGTGGGAAGCACCGAGTTGTGGCGTTTATGGCGAAACAATGTTCTTTCCCCTTCTCGATTATGTCCTCAACAGTACTCAACGGACCCTTCAGTTTAGAAATTCTTCAGTAACCAATACCATCAGTGTGTTTTCCAATAATACGGTTACAAATAATAATATAATAATATAATAATAATAAATTTTATTTTTATAGCGCCGACATATTCCGCAGCACTTTACATTTCAGAGGGGATTTGTACAGACAATAGACATTACAGCATAACAATAATCACATACAGTAGATTATAACAAATACCAAGAGGAGTGAGGGCCCTGCTCGCAAGCTTACAGTCTATGAGGAAAGAGGTAGACACGAAAGGTGGGTGGTAACAGTTGCCCTGATTGTATGGACCAGCCATAATGTTAAGTGTGTAACAGTACAGACACAGAGGGCTAATGGATGCATAAAGCATGTGGGAACATGATGCTGGGAACCTGGTTATGGTAAAATTTTTGGCTCTGCCACACAGGGATAGGTTAGGTTAATGTGTTGAGGCGATAGGCCAGTCTGAATAAATGCGTTTTCAGGACACGCTTAAAATTGTGGGGACTGGGGACTAATCGTATTGACCTGGGAAGTGCATTCCAAAGAATTGGCGCGGCACGTGTAAAGTCTTGGAGACGGGAGTGGGAGGTTCTGACTATTGAGGATACTAACCTCAGGTCATCAGCAGAACGGAGGGCGCGGGTAGGGTGGTATACTGAAACAAGGGAGGAGATGTAGGGTGGTGCTGAGCCATGGAGGGCTTTGTGGGTGAGGGTAATAAGTTTATACTGAATTCTGGAGTGGATGGGTAGCCAGTGTAATGACTGGCACAAGGTAGAGGCATCGGTGTAACGATTGGTGAGGAATATGATCCTGGCTGCAGCATTCAAGACAGATTGGAGAGGGGAGAGTTTTGTAAGAGGGAGACCGATTAGAAGAGAGTTACAATAGTCGAGACGAGAATGAATAAGAGAAACAGTAAGAGTTTTTGCAGAGTCAAAAGTAAGAAAAGGTCGAATTCTAGAAATGTTTTTGAGGTGCAGATGACAAGAGCGAGCCAGTGATCGAATGTGGGGGGCAAAGGAAAGCTCGGAATCAAGTATGACCCCAAGACAGCGGGCATGTTGCTGGGGAGTAATAGTGGAACCACAGACGGAAATGGCAATGTCGGGTGTAGGTACATTAGTAGCGGGAGGAAACACAAGGAGTTCAGTCTTTGATAGGTTCAGTTTCAGATATAGTGAGGACATGATATTAGACACAGCGTTTAGACAATCGCCAGTGTTTTCTAGAAAGGCTGGCGTGATGTCAGGAGAAGAAGTGTATAATTGGGTGTCATCAGCATAGAGATGGTACTGGAAACCAAATCTACTGATTGTTTGACCAATAGGGGCAGTGTACAAGGAGAAGAGGAGGGGGCCTAGAACCGATCCTTGAGGAACCCCAACAGTAAGAGGAAGGTGAGAGGAGGAGGAACCGGCAAAAGAAACAGTAAAGGAGCGGTCGGAGAGATAGGAGGAGAACCAGGAGAGAACGGTGTCCTTGAGGCCAATGGAACGGAGCATAGTGAGGAGGAGCTGATGATCCACAGTGTCGAATGCTGCAGAGAGATCCAAGAGAATTAGCATGGAGTAATGACCATTTGATTTAGCTGTTAGCAGATCATTAGAGACTTTAGTGAGGGCAGTTTCAGTGGAGTGTAAAGAGCGGAAACCGGATTGGAGAGGGTCGAGAACAGAGTTTTCTGAGAGATAGCGGATAAGACGGGAGTGGACCAGGCGTTCCAGGAGTTTAGAGATGAAGGGAAGATTAGAGACAGGTCTATAGTTAGCGGCACAATTTTGGTCGAGGGATGGTTTTTTAAGTAGTGGATGTATGATGGCATGCTTAAATGAGGAGGGAAAAATACCAGAAGAGAGAGAGAGGTTAAATATTTTAGTTAGGTGAGGGGTGACAGCAGGGGAAAGGGACTGGAGGAGATGTGACGGAAATGGGTCACTGGTGCAAGTAGTTGGGCGAGAAGATGCAAGGAGCCTGCTTACTTCTTCTTCTGTGACTGGTTCAAAATCAGAGAGTGAGTTAGATGCAGTGGGGGAGGGAGGACAGTGCATGGTATGAGGGGATTTGGAGATAATTTCCTGTCGGATCTGGTCAATTTTTTCTTTGAAGTAATTGGCCAGATCGTCAGCTCGATGTCTTGACCCAGCTTACTGGTTTTACCCATTATGAGATGTTTCTTTTTATAGGCTCTCAGTTGAACCTGTTAATATTATTTGTCACTAAGTAGCAGGATTGCTTTCTAAATCCTGATAGATTTCATCTGATATATTCATAAACAACCTGAGGCACAAAATTTTTAATTTTGCAGAAAAATATTTATTAACATGGAACATGAAAAATACAGAGTCCCCAACGTTTCGGCTAAAATAAGCCTTTATCAAGGGTTTATCTATAAAAAAGAATAACCATAATATATAGTCAACATAATATGTTGGGAAAATTTTCATTGTCATACAAAATCAATTCATTAATCAGATTATATATATAGATATTTTTTGCCAACATAAATAAGAAAAAGAAACAATTCCATCCGGTAGGTGTGTCATAATTTTCTGTTAAGAAGAAAACACAGCACATATGTAAGTATATGTGCACATATAAAAAATAAAAATGTATGTAAAATAGCAAAAAAATTAAGAGTAAAAAGTAGGTGAACGCCAGAATAATACCTGTATAATCAAGTGTTCTATTCTTAAATGTTCTAAAGAGCAAAACAAAAGGAAGAATTCTAAGTATCCAGAATAAAGGTATAGCCCAAGAAAGTAAAAGAAGGATGCCATAAACAGACCTGTATTGAATGAAAACACTAAGTACAGGGGACCACGCCGCCGTCTTGGTAGGAAGAAATGTGTACCAGACGGGGAGGAGGTTAATTTATTTAAGCTACAAAAATCATCAAGATAGACTGCAGCTGTGAATTAAGTGATCACATATATGTTAGCGCAACCCGAGCATGCGCTGTCCACCTAGCAGGATGGAAGAGGGGAAGAAAATGAGGAAGTGTGGCAAAGCGACTCGGTATACCTATGTGTCACGTTGCTATGTCAACCGCGCATGCGCGGTATAGCTAATCGGACGGAAATGGGGAAGAAAGATAAAGGAAGTGTGGCAGAGACTAACAGACATAGGCGCATAGCGCTATCATATCTAAGACTAAAGATATCATAACATCCTAATGGTACTCCTATCACTTGCGCAACATGTTTCAGACAGAGTATGGCATATTAGCGAAGATAATCAGAAAATATGACATCTATGTCAGTATAGTAAGGAAATATGAAAAATATGGAAAACAAAAAACAACAAACAACAAAAAATGGGGAAAAAAAGGACAAAGAAGAAAAAGACGGGAAAAAGGATATTTAGACAATAAATCTATTATGAATAATTGTTCAATACCTTGTTACAGCATATTATTAAGTCTGAAAAAAATAAAAAAATAAATATATACGCATATATATACATATGGACATACAATGTATAAATATATCCCCATTTCTATATATAATCGGAACAAAAACACAATAAATGTACATATACACACACATACTCATATACATATATATACATATATATATACATATACATACACAAATACACCCAAACAAAAATCAACATGTATGCACAAAAATATATACCCGTATCAAATACACGCATATATCTGTGT
Source organism: Dendrobates tinctorius (assembly GCF_039654945.1). Classification (NCBI taxonomy): domain Eukaryota; kingdom Metazoa; phylum Chordata; class Amphibia; order Anura; family Dendrobatidae; genus Dendrobates; species Dendrobates tinctorius. The sequence continues at coordinate 3,637,866 of NW_027362000.1, read as the reverse complement.
GCCAAATAACGTATCCTAACCTAATAGGGAATAGAGGTTAAACACCTACACTAAGATCGGCATAAATCTATGATGTCAGAACTTTTCTGGACTTTTTGCTCCTCTCTTTTTTCATGTGGTCAATAGTACGTTTCCCTGCATCATTTTTCATTATTACACATAACTAGTGTTGAGCATTCCGATACCGCAAGTATCGGGTATCGGCCGATACTTGCTGTATCGGAATTCCGATACCGACATCCGATATTTTTTCAATATCGGATGTCGGTATCGGAATCGGAAGTTCAAAGTTGATTGACAGCCTGACGTCATCATGATGCGCGGTGTGTGCGCATCATGATGCGCCGTCATTTCGAGCCTTCCGGGGGTCTCTGCCGGCCTGCCGGGGGGCTGTGCAGGCTCCGGTGGTCTGTGCCGGCCTGCCGGTGGTCTGTGCAGGCTCCGGGGGGCTGTGCCGGCCTGCCGGGGGGCTGTGCCGGCCTGCCGGTGGTCTGTGCAGGCTCCGGGGGGCTGTGCCGGCCTGCCGGGGGGCTGTGCCGGCCTGCCGGTGGTCTGTGCAGGCTTCGGGGGTCTGTGCAGGCATCGTCCGATGGGACTACAAGTCCCATCGGGCGATGCCTGCTACCATGACAGTTATTGACACATTAGCCAATGATGGGACAGTAGTAGTCCCATCATCCGGCTAATGTGTTGAATGTAAAAAAAAAAAAAAAAATTACATGCTACATACATGCTACATACATACAACATGCATACTACATATATACTACATGTAACATACATACTACATATATACTACATGCAACATGCATACTACATGCATGCTATATACATGCTACATGCATGCTACATTCATACTACATATATACTACATGCATGCTACATACATACTACATATATACTACATGCATGCAACATGCATACTACATATATACTACATGTAACATACATACTACATATATACTACATACATACTACATGCATGCTACATACATACTACATGCATGCTACATACATACTACATGCTACATACATACTACATACATACTACATACATACTACATGCATGCTACATACATACTACATGCATGCTACATACATACTACATGCATGCTACATACATACTACATGCTACATACATACTACATACATACTACATATATACTACATGCATGCTACATACATACTACATGCATACTACATATATATTACATGCATGCTACATACATACTACATATATACTACATACATACTACATGCATGCTACATACATACTACATGCATGCTACATACATACTACATGCTACATACATACTACATACATACTACATATATACTACATGCATGCTACATACATACTACATGCATACTACATATATATTACATGCATGCTACATACATACTACATATATACTACATACATACTACATGCATGCTACATACATACTACATGCATGCTACATACATACTACATGCTACATACATACTACATACATACTACATATATACTACATGCATGCTACATACATACTACATGCTACATACATACTACATATATACTACATGCATGCTACATACATACTACATGCTACATACATACTACATGCATGCTACATACATACTACATGCATGCTACATACATACTACATGCATGCTACATACATACTACATGCTACATACATACTACATACATACTACATGCATGCTACATACATACTACAGACATAGTACATGCATGCTACATACATACTACATGCATGCTACATACATACTACATGCTACATACATACTACATACATACTACATATATACTACATGCATGCTACATACATACTACATATATACTACATACATACTACATGCATGCTACATACATACTACATGCATGCTACATACATACTACATGCTACATACATACTACATACATACTACATATATACTACATGCATGCTACATACATACTACATGCTACATACATACTACATATATACTACATGCATGCTACATACATACTACATGCTACATACATAATACATATATACTACATGCATGCTACATACATACTACATGCTACATACATACTACATATATACTACATGCATGCTACATACATACTACATGCTACATACATACTACATATATACTACATGCATGCTACATACATACTTCATGCTACATACATACTACATATATACTACATGCATGCTACATACATACTACATGCTACATACATACTACATATATACTACATGCATGCTACATACAATACATACATACAATACATACATAGACATACAGTACATATAACATAGAGTAACATACTTACCAATACTTGTCACATTGTTCCCCGAAGCCATTGTCGTGTACGGAATAAATATTAACATAACAAACCACAAAAATACTCACCCATGATCCGAAGCAGTCCACGAGTGTGTCCCACGACGATCTTGGGTAGAGAACTGCAGCATCAGCTGATGCTGCCGTTCTCTACGGGCTGCAGGAATCCAATGACGGAAGGTAGGTATCCTTCCGCACTGTATTCCTCCGCCAATTAAAAAAAAAAAGTCCCTAGTCTCACTTTATGCCATTGCTGCGTGGGAAATTCGTGGACTGCTTCAGATCATGGGTGAGTATTTTTGTGGTTTGTTATGTTAATATTTATTCCGTACACGACAATGGCTTCGGGGAACAATGTGACAAGTATTGGTAAGTATGTTACTCTATGTTATATGTACTGTATGTCTATGTATTGTATGTATGTATTGTATGTAGCATGCATGTAGTATATATGTAGTATGTATGTAGCATGTAGTATGTATGTAGCATGCATGTAGTATATATGTAGTATGTATGTAGCATGTAGTATGTAGTATGTATGTATTATGTATGTATTATGTATGTAGCATGTAGTATGTATGTAGCATGCATGTAGCATGCATGTAGCATGCATGTAGTATATATGTAGTATGTATGTAGTATGCATGTAGTATGCATGTAGTATGTATGTAGCATGTAGTATGTATGTAGCATGCATGTAGTATATATGTAGTATGTATGTAGCATGTAGTATGTATGTAGCATGCATGTAGTATATATGTAGTATGTATGTAGTATGCATGTTGCATGTAGTATATATGTAGTATGTATGTTACATGTAGCATATATGTAGTATGCATGTTGTATGTATGTAGCATGTAATTTTTTTTTTTTTTTTTTTTTACATTCAACACATTAGCCGGATGATGGGACTACTACTGTCCCATCATTGGCTAATGTGTCAATCACTGTCATGGTAGCAGGCATCGCCCGATGGGACTTGTAGTCCCATCGGACGATGCCTGCACAGACCCCCGAAGCCTGCACAGACCACCGGCAGGCCGGCACAGACCACCGGCAGGCCGGCACAGCCCCCCGGAGCCTGCACAGACCACCGGCAGGCCGGCACAGCCCCCCGGCAGGCCGGCACAGACCACCGGAGACTGCACAGCCCCCCCGGCAGGCCGTCACAGCCCCCCGGCATTCCGGCACAGCCCCCCGGAGCCTGCACAGACCACCGGCAGGCCGGCACAGCCCCCCGGCAGGCCGGCACAGACCACCGGAGCCTGCACAGCCCCCCCGGCAGGCCGTCAGAGCCCCCCGGCAGGCCGGCACAGACCACCGGAGCCTGCACAGACCCCCTGGCAGGCCGGCGCAGCCCCCCGAAAGGCCCGTACAGACCCCAGAGAGGCTGTACAAGGCAAAAATAGGGTTTTTCTTATTCCGATACCGGAAGTCCCATAGACTTGAATGGGACTTCCGGTATCGGAATCGGCGATACCGATACTTTTTTTTAAGATCGGCCGATCCATTCCGATCCGATACTTTGAAGTATCGGACGGTATCGCTCAACTCTACACATAACTTAATATATGGAAATCTATAGCTTGATTTCTTTCCGTGTGGATTGGATGGGTTGTTATGAACTTCTAGTGAGAATTTCAGATCAATAGCACCTTTCGAACTATATTTACTTCTAAAATTGGTGAAGTGTTTAATACTTATTTCACCTGCTAGATATATTTATACATCATAAAAAGTATTGTGCAAAAATTTTTAGGCAGGTCAAAAATAATGCTGCAAAGAAAGAATGTTATAAAGTAAGAATCTTTTCAAAGTAGAAGTGTTAATGGTTTATTTTTATCATTTAACAAAACGCGAAGTGAATGAGCTAGAGGGAAATCTAAAACACATATTTTGTGATGGCTCTTTGCCCCCAAAGCTGCGCCATTTTTGCATCATACTGGGCCGTTTCAGAACATTATTTCTCCTCAATAAAGCTTGACACCATCATAAATTGACACCATGACTGCTCAGCATGGAAACACAATCCACAAAGGTTCAGACAAGATCGTGTAATATTTATTTATTTTATTCTCTTATATTGAGCCATTAATTCCACAGCATTTTATAGACATCATCGATGAACCCATAGGAGCTCACAATCTAAATTCCCTATCAGTATGTTTTTGGAGTGTGGAAGGAAACCGGAGTACCCGGAGGAAACCTTCATAAACACAGCTCCTTGCAGATGTTGTCCTTGGTGGGATTCGAACCCAGGACCCCAGCGCTGCAAGACTGCAGCGGTAACCACTGAGCCACCCCGCTGCCTGTGATATCATTTCTTGGTTTAGACTATGGTAACTAGTCCTGGAAATGAGTGGAGAGGATTTTTTACATGCACCTTTGTGCATGATCCTGTGTGTCTACTAGAAGCGCACGGGACTGACAATCTTGCAGAACAGAAAATTAATAAAATGATTGTTGGAGAGCTGATGTTTCATGCTACACCGACTCATTGAGCGCCAACCCATTTAATTGCTTATGTTTCTTTGAGCTGATCACTCCATAATCTTGACTTTTGCACTTGTAAGCTATGGCTTTAAGTCGAGGAACCTGATGATTAAAAGGGGTTCCCACAGTTATGGCAATGTAGCGTATATACAGCTTTCATATATGAGAGTTCTATAGATCTTTGCTCCATAGACATAGTAAACCATGTGGTTCCTTCCCACAGGCATAAATAACCATTGCTACATGTGAGGCTCTTCAATCAAGAAAATAATTATTTTGATCATTTTAGGAGCCACCAGCTTTACCGTTGCAATAAAATGGCACAAACAATGTTATATATATTGTCATAGGCATTTGTGCACTGTGGCCTTTAAAACTCTCAGGAGTCATCAATCTCCCGCCTCGGCGATGTTTGTCTGTATTGGCAAGGGAATAAAACGGCTTCTTCATAAAATGTGTTCTATCTGTTATTGTTCTGAGTTGTGGCCGCGCTCCCAGGGCTTCATCTCTAATTAATAAGCCAGTGTTTCCTCTTCACATTCAATGTTTCTTACTATCCAGACTGTCGTCGTAGGTTGGGAGCTTCAGCCAATTACACATGGAAAAATTATGCAGATGTAAAACTAGCAGAGAACGTTAAATTCACTGTCTGAGTGGAGATTTATGGACACCTCGTATGATATTTATTTGAGGAGAAGCACGAATCACATGAACTATATCACTCCAGATTAAGATGAGCTGTATGGATCTTCTACAACAGCATCAAAAAGGTTCTCTTCTCAAAAAATGCAGGATGGACTGACTTGATGGCATTTAGGGTTAGTCTGGAGTCCAGCCTATGGTTATAGACATTACTTGAAGCTAAATATATATAACAGGACCTCCACCTCATCTGTGCCATCGTATCTTGGGTATATGGAAACCACTCCTGAAGCTCTTGCATGCCAACCTACGGAAAATGTCCTCCAGATTCAGGCTAAATATTCTTTGGCATAAACACCTTCATTGTTTATGTTATAAATGTTGTAATGAGTATATACTTTATCATTTATCATTATAACAAAGTGTGTAACCTTAGTTATAGAACTATAGTTTTATCAAAATACATTGCATGACTGGAAACTTACTACCATAACAGATGTCACACTCAAGACTCAATTTCTGAGAGGTGTGCAGAAGCGGTAACAGCACCTGCTGCAAGAACTGGGTTCAACTGCCTCTGCCTTAATATAATTATTAAGTACGTTAGCCACACATCTTGTATTACCTTTATAAGCTTGATCAAAATATGTTAGGGTCATACAACTTATTTAGCCTTCAATTATGATGTTGTCTCCTTGCTAGTGTGGCGCCCCTAAGGGTCCAGTCGCCACAGAGGTACTGCACCTCACCCAGAGGTGTGGTATACCACAACTAGGTAAGGTGAGTGCACCCAGCCAGATTCCAACACCCACACCCCACACACACCAGTAGTGTAGCAGAGCACCCTTTATGGCTCCCTGCTTGGAACACGAAGAGTGCTGGGAGGTGGGCGGAGCGAATCTTAGAGCGGGAGCAGGATAGAAAGTGAGATCAGATCCCTCTGAGGGAGGGAAAGCAGAAGGACGTGTCTGCAGCAGCTCTACTGCTGGATGGATTGGAATACAAGGGAAGCTCCCTAGGAAAGAAGGTTCTTCTGGGACACGGCTGGAGCGAACTCCCCGTGGGTCCCTTATCCACGCTGACTACAGGTCAGGTGGAGGGAGAAACTGGTCGCAAAGGGAACGGCCCCTAGCCTAGATCGCATTCTTCAGGGTTCCACTAGCAAGCTGAGAGCTTTAGTTACTTTATAGACCATCACCAGGGCCGGCTCCAGGTTTTTGAGGGCCCCGGGCGAAAGAGTCTCCGTGGGCCCCCCCTTTAACACATACCACGATTCAAGATGCACAGATACAGCAGAGAAATATAGGTATAGTACAATGCCAGATCTCACTTCTTACATGAGTGATAGCTATTGTCCAGTTGCTTTGGGGTAAGCTCACCTAAGTTTCCTCCCACACTCCAGACATACCGATAGGGAATTGAAATTGTGAGCCCCAATGGGGCCAGTGATGATAATGTATGTATGTGGTGGTTCTATATGGATGACCTCTTTCATGACCTCTTTACCTCTCGTAACTTTTCCTTCCTTGGCCTCACCGAAACATGGCTGACACCCTCCAACACCGCCTCTGCTGCTGCGCTATGTTACGGCGGCCTCCACTTAACCCACACTCCTGGCCCTGGCAACAGACATGGCGATGGAGTGGGCCTTCTCCTTACTTCCAACTGCACGTTCAGCCCAATCCCACCTCTTCCCTCCTTTGTCCTCCCCTCTTTTGAAGTCCACTCCATCCGCATCTATTCTCCCTTCAACCTCCAAGTGGCCGTCATATACCGACCTCCAGGCCCGTCCACTTCCTTTTTTGACCAATTCTCTACCTGGCTCCTTCAATTTCTCTCTGCTGACATCCCACCATCATCATGGGTGACTTCAACATCCCCATTGACACCCACCAGTCGGCAGCCTCTAAACTCATGTCCCTTACTTCATCCTTTGGACTTACTCAGTGGTCCTCCTCAGCCACCCACACAGATGGACATACATTAGACCTGGTCTTCACCCACCTCTGCTCTCTTTCTAACTTCACCACCTCCCCTCTCCCTTTATCTGACCACCATCTACTCACTTTCTCATCCCTGTCCTCCTCCTCACCTGTCACCCACGTCCAGCAGCATACGCACCCCCGCTGAAACCTCGCACATCTAGACACTTGCACACTCTCTGACTCATGCATAACAGAGTGCGACGAACCAATAGACAACCCTGGCACAATAACACCACTAAAAAGCTTCGGCAAGTGTCCAGAATTGCAGAACGGCGCTGGAAGAAAACACATTTGCAAGACGACTTCACTGCACTCAAACAAGCAACACTTGTATTCAAATCAACTCTCACCTCTGCTAAACAGGCCTTCTTTACATCCCTTGTATCTTCCTTATCCCACAACCCCAAACAGTTGTTCAGTACTTTTAACTCCCTCCTCCGCCCACCACTGCCACCTCCAACTTCCCTAATCTCTGCCGAGGACTTTGCCGCACACTTCAAAAACAAGATAGACCAAACACGGTAAGTCTTTATTGCCCAACCACCTCAACCCCTTTGTATACCAGACCAATGCCCAAACCCCATAACCTCTCTCTCCAACATCACTGAAGAGGAGCTTAATCGCCTCTTCTCCAAATCGCACCTCACAACCTGTGCACTTGACCCCATCCCACCTCCTCCTCAACCTCACCACGACACTTATCCCATCCCTAACCCACCTCTTTAACTTATCACTAACTTCTGGTACCTTCCCTTCTGCTTTCAAACATGCCACAATCACACCTATCCTTAAAAAGCCAACCCTCGATCCAACATCCACGTCCAGCTATCGCCCAATATCGCTGCTCCCATTCACTTCTAAACTCCTGGAGCAGCATATCCACACTGAACTTTCCTCCCACCTCTCATCTAACTTGCTCTTTGACAATCTACAATCTGGCTTCCGCCCCCATCATTCCACTGAGACAGCCCTGACCAAAATTACCAACGACGTACATACAGCCAAAGCTAACGGACAATACTCTATACACCTGCTTCTAGACCTGTCCTCTGCATTCGGCACAGTTGACCACTGCCTCCTACTACAGATCCTCTCCTACTTTGGTATCAAAGACCTCGCCCTATCCTGGATCTCCTCATACCTTTCCAACCGCACATTCAGCGTCTCCCACTCCCACACTAACTCCTCATCCCACCCTCTCTCTCTACACACTTGGTCTGGGGCAACTCATAAAGTCCCATGGATTCCAGTACCACCTTTATGCCGATGATACTCAGATCTACCTCTCTGGCTTAGACATCACCTCTCTGCTCTCCAGAATCCCAGAGTGTCAATCAGCCATATCCTCCTTCTCCTCTCGCTTCCTCAAATTCAATGTGGACAAATCTGAACTGATCATCTTTCCCCCATCTCACAGATCTTCCTTACCAGACCTTTCTATAACAACTGACACAACATCACGCTTTCCCCCATACCGGAGGTCCGCTGCCTCGGAGTAACCCTTGACTCTGCCCTGTCCTTCAAACCGCACATCCAAGCTCTCTCCACCTACTGTCGCCTCCAGCTCAAAAATATTTCCAGAATGCGTTCCTTCCTCAACCCTCATTCTACTAAAATGCTTGTACATGCCCTCATCATCTCCCGCCTCGACTATTGCAACATCCTTTTCTGTGGCCTTCCTGCTAACACCCTTGCACCTCTCCAGTCCATTCTCAACTCTGCCGCCTGACTAATTCATCTCTCTCCACGCTACTCCTCCACTTCTCCCCTCTTCAAATCTCTTCACTGGCTCCCATTCCCTCAGCGTATCCAGTTCAAATTACTAATACTGACCTACAAGGCCATCTATAATCTGTCTTCTCCATATGTCTCTGAACTAATCTCCCGATACCTTCCCTCACGTAATCTCCGGTCCTCCCAAGACCTCCTTCTCTCCTCCACACTTATTCGCTCCTCACCCAACCGCCTCCAAGACTTCTCCTGAATAGCCCCCATCCTCTGGAATTCCCTGTCCCAACACGTCCAAGTATCAAACACACTCAGATCCTTCAGACGGAACCTGAAAACCCACCTCTTCAGGAAAGCCTACAGCCTGCAGTGATCCCCGTTGCCTCCTCACCACTACTGGAGCTACCGCCTCACCATCACTGGAACTGCTGTAACCCCCCAACCTACTGTCTCCTTCCCCACAATCCTGTAGCATGTAATTCTGAAAGGGCAGGGTCCTCTCTCCCCTTCTATATCAGTCTGTGATTGTTTGTTTTATGCTTGCACATGCTTTATGCATCCATTAGCCCTCTGTGTCTGTACTGTTACACACTTAACATTATGGCTGGTCCATACAATCAGGGCAACTGTTACCACCCACCTTTCGTGTCTACCTCTTTCCTCATAGACTGTAAGCTTGCGAGCAGGGCCCTCACTCCTCTTGGTATTTGTTATAATCTACTGTATGTGATTATTGTTATGCTGTAATGTCTATTGTCTGTACAAATCCCCTCTGAAATGTAAAGTGCTGCGGAATATGTCGGCGCTATAAAAATAAAATTTATTATTATTATTATTATTATTATTATTATTATTATTATGTTTGTTTGTTTGCTGTAAGTGATATCTGTAATCTGTATGTAACCCCTTCTCATGTACAGCACCATGGAACCAATGGTGCTATATAAATAAATAATAATAATAATATAATAATAATAATATGGATGGGGATGATAAAGATCCTAATAATATAGACCGTTTTCCAATCTCTGCTTGGTGCCAGCCAGACATGACAAGATGCCTCACACCCGTGTGTATCTACGGTGTCTATATGTCGGAGTGTTCATGTGTCTGTTGGTGGCTCATCTCTATAAACAACAATATTGTGTGCTGAAATGTGACATGCTCGACCCTTTTCTCCCCCAACATCATCCATCAGGAAGAGACGTGCGGCTCCATACACATGATGTTTGGACTGTCCGAGTTCACATAACCGTACTGTAATGTGTGGGCAACTAACTCTCCAGTGATGCAAGACAACAGTTCAATCCACTATGAGCTGGACGACATCCACCAGTGGTCTACCTGGTACCAGAGCGGCCGCGGGAAATGGTGCCACATACAAGAAGAACCCATCAGAGTTCTCCTACCAGATCAGACAGCAAGACATTGGGTTACCAGTGTGTCTACCATTACTACTACAAGCCAAAGTGGTGAAACCTATATGACTGGCCAAATTCAGGAGTCTGGTGACCACCCAGCTTTCCAAGAAATGTAACACAGCCAAAGAAAAGTTACAGTGTAACAGGAGAGGATGGCTCACACTTAGGGTGTGTGCGCACGTTGCGGATTCTGCTGCGGAATTTTCCGTGCGGATTTGTCTAAATCCACAGGTAAATCTGCTGGTCAAAAGACCTGTGGGTTATCTGTGGATTTTCTGCAGTTTTGCCTGCGGTTTTCCCCTGCAGTTTGAGACCTGATCATGGAGCAGGTGCCAATCCGCTGCGGAATCCGCACAAAGAAGTGACATGCTGCAGATTTAAAACCGCAGCAAATCCGCATGGAAAATTCCACCCCGTGGGCACTGCGGTTTTCAATTTGCATTGACTTATAAGGAAACTGCTGCGGATCCGCAGGACCAAATCTGCAGCGGATCCGCAGCAGAATCCGCAACCTGTGCACCTACCCTTAGGAGCGGTATGAGAAAAGACAATGTGAATCGACTTGCACGTCCTCCAACTGGGAACCGAGAGCTCGCCCTTACCAGACACCATTGATTACGTGGGCTGGACACAGCGCCATTGTTGCCGTGCGACGCCGTGCCAGGCCAGCAAATTGCTAACCAAAAGAGCCGCAGATGACGTCAGGTAAGAGATGATCCTCAGGGATCCGTCTGGAGAGGACAGTCATTGTCAATGGACCACGATCCTGCAAATTGATTCGTATCAACTCTAAGGCTGTGTGCCCACAGTAGCATTTTTTAAGCGTCTTTGAAGCGTTTTTAGGGGTCAAACCGCTTCAAAAACGCTTAAAAGGAGCTTCCCAATCATTTTAATGCTTTTTGGCCTTTTTGTGCCAATGGATGCGTTTTTACCGCTAAGGAAACGTTTAGTGGCTAAAAACGCAGCATGTTCATTAATTTTGCAGCTTAGTCTGCGTTTTTAGCTATTTCCTATGGTCCAGAATACGCGGGGGAAAAAACGCATCAAAGACGCGCATTTTTTAAGGAGTCCGGTTTTGTGTCAGGTTTAAAGCGCTACTGTGGGCACATAGCCTAGATGAGATCCATAAACAGCAATTTCCTAAATATTTTAATTGATGGAGACTCATGGAGTAACGAGGATGGGGGGGATACAGAACCCCACCTGCACGCAACGGGCAGCATATAGCCTTGCTAAATGTTTCTGCTGCTGGGAGAACGACCATAGTAGAGGGTCTGTCAGTGTGGTGGGCGGCTGCCATCTTACCTGAGAAAGATGCCTGGGGTTGGGACATCTGAAAAGAGATGAAGCTGATGGCACCGCGGCGGCTCAGGACGTGCTTGGGGACCGGCCTGTCCAGGGGCAGCACCGGCAGCTGGTAACATACTTCCATTGAACAAGTGCCTCAGGGCTGGGGGCAAATCACCAAAATAAAGGCAAGCAGCCGGACACCGTACTGGCTGCGGAGGGTCACAATGTCACATCACCCAGTCATACAGGGTCTGCGGTGGCGTCTGTGCTCGGGGTCCTCAGAGAGAAGAGCGGAGTGGTCCCTCCGGGCCCCTGGGGACAGTAGTCAGGCTCCCAGGAGCCACCTAGGTCTGGTGATGAGGAGAGCTGGTGGGATCCAGGCAGCGGCGGTGTCTTCTCTCCCTCCGTGCAGGCTCCGCAATGCATTCCCATCTTCCCTGCCCATTCATCGCTGCATGTCCCCGGAGGTGGGTGAGACACAGGCCGCGATGGGGCCTCCAAGTCCCAGGAGCCACCCGGGTCTGGTGCTGAAGAGAGCTGGTGGGATCCGGGCTGCGGCGGTATCTTCTGCTCCCTTCGTGCGGGCTCCGTATTCCCATCTTCCTCGCAGGTCACTGCTGCATGAGACACAGGCCGCGATGGGGCCTCCCCGGGCTGTGGAGCACCCAGCAACTGCTTCCCCTGGAGCGGCTCACAGGCGCTGCGGCTCGGGTAATGCTCCGGCTGCTCCTGCGGTCACGAAGGCTTTGTGTGCGCTCACAGTCAGCAGGCTGCCCAGCGTATCCCAGACAGTGTGAGTGGGCCCCCCTATCTCACGAGGGCCCCGGCACTTGCCCGGGTGCGCCGGGTGCTGACGCCAGCCCTGACGATCGCCCCTACCACAGTTTGTCCAACTGGAAAGGTGGCTATATTGAGTCACAGAAACGGTGGGTCATCGTCTGAACAGGATTCGCAGCTGCTGGTCCAGAACGATAACTGTGAAGTACTAGAGTGGAAGTAAGGTGGGAAAAGCAGCATATTGTTTGGAGATGGCCAGGAAAGGCACACACTGACAGGAAAAGCTGGAAGGGTGCATTTCATCACATCTGGGAGTTGGCTGGACCCCTCACCAGGAGGACACAGCACTGAAGCGGGCATCTGTGTGTACAGCAGAACTGTGAGTAAAGCCCATTGAACTGCAAGCCATTGTGTCCTCCGCATTCTTTCTGCATCACTCGTCCAGCACTACTACATCTTCCTCACTACACTACCAACTCACCTCTACTGCCCTGGGACTACAGCTCTACCTGTGGGAGCTTCAACATCTCAGCTGCACCCAACATCTGTCCCAGAGAAGCAACACCGCAGTGCTGGTCAATCTGACCAGAAACCACAGGTGGCGTCACGAATCACTACATAAACTTTATCCTCATTTAACTCACCCCCTTTTACGTGACTGCCTGAGGCCACCGACCAGGTCACTGCCATTGTGACATTTCCCATTGAAGTTAATCGGTTTGGTACCGAGTATCCCACGGCCTCTGGGGCACGTCACTAGCAAGCAATAAAGAAACGTATACTTTGGATTCAGATGTCTATATCTCACTTGCTAACTAAAAGGTAAAATTTTTCTTCTACAGTATATCAGACCATGTAACATTTTTATATATGTCTCGTTTTTGCTTCCGTTGGCGTCACTTTGGGGAAGACCTTGGAGGAGTGCTGCCTTTCAGGAGGTTCATGCAATGTGGATTTTTCCAGGAGTCCAGATAGTTTCTTCTTCTTCTGGCAACCTCCCTGCCATTTCTCAGAGCTATGGAAAGTGTACTGTTTCAGTTTCAACAAAAAATAAATACAAGTAAGAAAAAAGCCATTATACAAAGTCTATAAGAGGCATACCGATTGGTTAGGGTCATCACGACCTGTAGACAAACCAAATCAGTCCCATGGTCCACTCAAGATTGAAAGGGTATTTGCTCTTTCTTTGTCTCACTGTGGCGATCATTTGCTGTAAAAAAAATAAGAGAAAAAGGAGCTATCAGTGTAAAGCCCCCTTCATACATAGCGAGATCGCTAGCAATATCGCTAAAGCCTCACCGACTTTGTGATGCAACAGTGATATCAGTAGCGATCTCGCTACATGTGACACTTACCTCCGACCCGGCTCCCCGCTGGATATCGCTGATCGCGCGAGAACGGGATGGTCCATTTCTCGTCGTCGGCTTCCTACTGGCGCCGACGAGCGACTTCATGGACGCAGGTGGAATACGTCATCAGAGCTGCGAGTGACAGGTAAGTATCGACCGCCGACCGCAGCTGCATCGCTGGTGAGATCTGCCTGTTTGGCAGCTCACTAGCGACCATATAGCGATGCACCAGCGATCCTGACCGGGTCGTATCGTTGTCAGGATCGCTGGTGCATCGCTAAATGTAACTGAACCTTAAGTAGAGTGACCCATCACAGGTGAGAGGAATGATATCTGACGCAATCACTGATTTATGGGTGCAGGCAGATGGCTGTATAAATTGGACCATGATTGTGCCACTATGCAGGGATTGCCTGGAGGCTCTCCTGGCCCAAATGTAACAGCTGCATAGAAACACTCGTTTTTCATCAGTGGATCCAATGTTAACCCATTTTCCCCATCAGCGTGGCATCTGTTTTTCTTGAATGCCAAAAAAACCCAACATGTCTATCTGACGTATTAAGGCCCAATTCAGTCGTCAGTGATTCTTCACTTACTCAAACAAAACGGTCCGAGTTTCATCACTTTTCATCCGAGTCTCATCAGTGTTTGGTCAGTGTCACTTTTTCCATCAGTTTCATCAAATTTTCAAGTATGAAAAAATAAATGTACTTATTTATTGCAATGCTAATCCTTGACAGCACACGGATGGTACACTGTCGTCGCCCTTGTGCTGCAATATCCACGGATCCCACAGACCTGTATGGATAGTTTTGATGTATGACGAAAATCAAAAAATGGACTTGTCTCAGTGAGGTTTTTGGTTGACACACGGTCTGCAAAATAAACTGATGTGTGAATAGATGCATAGGTTATAATAGGAGGAATAGGGCTAAGCAACAGCTTGGGTATACTAATAGATCACAGACTGAATATGAGTCAACATTGTGATGCAGCAGCAAAAAAGGCAAATGCAATTCTAGGATGTATTAACAGAAGCATACAGTCTAGATCACGTGAAGTCATTATTTCCCTCTACTCCTCTTTGGTCAGACCTCATCTGGAATATTGTGTCCAGTTTTGGGCACCGCATTTTAAAAAAGTCATCAACAAACTGGAGCAAGTTCAGAAAAGAGCGACCAGAATGTTGACCGGTCTGCAAACCCTGTCTTATGAGGAAAGGTTGCAGGATTTGGGAATGTTTAGTTTGCAAAAGAGAAGACTGAGAGGAGACTTAATAGCTGCCTACAAATATCTAAAGGGCTGTCACATTGTAGAAGGATCATCTTTATTCTCATTTGCACAAGGAAAGACTAGAAGCAATGGGATGAAACTGAATGGGAGGAGACACAGATTAGATATTAGAAAAAACTTTTTGACAGTTAGAGTGATCAATGAGTGGAACAGGCTGCCACGAGAAGTGGTGAGTTCTCCTTCAATGGAAGTCTTCAAACAGAGGCTGGACAGACATCTGACTGGGATGATTTAGCGAATCCTGCTTTGAGCAGGGGGTTGGACCAGATGGCCCAGGAGGTCCCTTCCAACTCTATGATTCTATGATTCTAGGTACGTGTTCTAATTAGGAAAATCATCAATGTAAAACATACGTGAAAACACGGACGTCTGATGAAGCCTTAGGCAGTAAACAACAGACAGCACTCGGATGACACACGGATAATGTCCGTCTTCAGTCCTTTTCGTGACCCCATTGATTTGAATGGGCGAATTTTCTCTGGGACCGATCAAACCGGACAGGTCTACTATTTTGGTTTTTGCAAATCACACAAAGAACACGGGCCTGTGACCAGCACAATAGTCTATAATGCAGTGTTCCCTAACTCCGGTCCTCAAGAGCCACCAACAGGTCATGTTTTCATATTGCCCAGGTGATAATTGCATCACCTACAAAGGCAGGAATTCCATCACCTGTGAAATACTGAAGAAATCCTGAATACTTGACCTGTTGGTGGCTCTTGAGGATTGGAGTTGGGGAACACTGCTATAATGGATACATGTTCCATCCATAAAATTGACCAGAATGAGGCCTTACATAACTTGCACTGGAATAATGAGGTCTATCTTGTAACTGGAGACAAGAAACTAATGAGATAATCACAATGTGGATGATGCAGGTCACGAACACTGGAGCTTGAGTGAGGCTTTACCACTAGATGGCAGCATTGCTATACACTGTAACACAGTCCATGCGCGGCTCCCATCAATTCCCGCTGCTCTTTATTACGTAGTCAGTATTTTCTATATAAAACAATTTTAATGTAATAATCATGAACGAAAAGCAGAAAAGAGGAAAAAAAGACTGTCATTATTGCCATATGTCTATATGATAATTTTCACACACATCTCCCACTTACCACTAAGCAAGGTCACCATCCGTCCATAAATTCCAAGACAGTCTGTAAAAATAAGTCACTTTTTTGCCCTGTCTGTAAAAAAAATTAATCTTTTTTGAGGTTGAAGAAACTTCGACAGATTATTTAGACTGTAATCGTCATCAATTTACAGTGAATGTCTCATATGAGAATTATGGGCTGTAGACATTTGTCACTTATAATCCTAAGGATTTATGATGGTTTTCCAATCTGTCCATAGAAAGTATTGTCTGTCCGTGATTTTTTGAGAAGCCATCAGGAAAAAATCATAAGTCAAGATGACGACTCTGGTAAGTAGAGAAAGTTATAATTTGTATCAAATCTGCAGGAGAAAAGCTGTGCAGTTATTCCCGCCGCAAACGCCAAACTGAAATGTCTCTGTAAGAAAATGACAGCAGCATTTAAGTGGTTAAACAGATCCAATTGATCCTCTTAGAGGAGGATGCCAGCTCTATAACACAGCCAGCACTTGCCCCATGTGATGGGGGATCAGCACTCGCGCTCATAGACTTGCACCAGTTGCATGAAGTAATAATATGTTATAGGCAAAACCCAAAAAATAAAACAAAATGATCATGTACCTTGGAGTAAGTACATAAGTAAATGGTAATAGTACATGTAAGTAACATAGCTTACTTATTTAACCAAAAAAGTGTAAAAAAAAAAACATCCCACCACGACAAGGTGACCCATCTGAGATGGTCCTATCCTAGTTCTAGTATTAAAACCTCAGCTTACGTCAACCATCCTCAATGGGAATAAGGGCAGGGCAGGCCTGGGGCTCGAATATTCATACGCCTGTCCATGGTAAGCTATATAGATGAAATGCCTAGCTCTGAAAGGTGGGTTACTCTCCTGCTTGAACAAAGTACAAGAGACTACAACAAAACAAAAAAAAAAAAAAAAAAAGAGCCGGGGCATAAGTTGGTATATGTGCAAGGTGTAACAACAAGATAACACTATGGTCATTTCACAGACAAAACCCAAGAGAAAAACAAAAAGAGCATCTACCCTACAGCAACAAAATAGTAATAGTACAAGTTAATAATATGGGGTACTTATTTAACCAAAATAGAGTAAAAACCATCCCACCACAACAAGGTGACCCATCCGGGATAGTCCTATCCTATCTCAGTACTAAAACCTCAATTTATGTCTCCAACCTTAATGGGAATACGAGCAGAGCACGACAGGGGCCCGAATGTTCAGACACCTATCCATGGGATGCTATATAGATGAAATGCCGTGCTCAAAAAGGAGACAAGAAACTACAGCAAAAAGGGGTTAAAACTGGAATTTGGCTATAAAAGTACACATGAGCGCCAGACAGGGGGATGAGAGCTCCTCTTTAACTTGTAACTGTCATTTATTTAGTTAGTTATTTCATTTATTTTTCATAAACCAATGGTACAAATGAAAATAAGAAACTTTATGATATATCTTATCAGAAAATCTGCTTGTTTCTCCTCCTGGACTGATCATTCATTCTATAAATTCTATATTCAGTGAAGACAGATTTTCCCATTTCTGAGACTTGAGACGACAGTTGGTGCTTAAAAAGTTCTATGGAGGGGAAAGGAGGAGATGCTAAAGGCAGGCACAGACATTCTGCTGCAAGATCTCCTGAAACAATAAAGTTACGATTCGTTAAAACTGGTCTTTTGCACCAGTCTTAATGGGGGATATGCAGAAATAAGATATGCCTAATTTTTTAAGAGGTGGATACCACTTGAAGAATTCTGCGCATCTTATCAATGGCATATGCCTCTGTGCTCCTCCCCAGAAATGCTTCTTCAGTCGGGAACTGGAGTAACTTTTCTGGGAGAAGAAACGCCATCCCTTTTGATTAATTTGTCAAAAGCTGCCAGAAACTGGGCTGCGCTCACACGTAGCGTTTTTTCGCGTTTTTGCCGCATTTTTAAACGCACAATTTTGCCGTGAAAACGCAAAAAAAAAGCATCCCATGCAATCCTATGGGATTCCGCAATGCTGTGCTAATGCTGCGGATTATTCCGCAGCAGTATCACATTGCGGTAAAATACACAGCATGCTCATTAATTTGGCGGAATCGCGGCGATCCCGCACCCATAGGAATGCATTGTTCTGCTTACTTTCCGCATGTGGCTGTGCCCACCATGCGAAAAGTAAGCAGAACATTTGCGGATGGTACCCACGGTCCGGAGGAGCGGAGACTGTAAAAAATAGAATTAAAATGAAAAATAATGATCTTCTCATCTTCCGATGTCCCTCGCAGTGTCAGTAGGCCTCGGCGATGCTTCGACTGGTCCCATTCCCAGTGATGCCTTGCAAAATGACCTTTGATGATGTCACGGTCTCGCTATACCGTAGCGGTATAGGGAGACCGCGACGTCATCAAAGGTCATTTCGCAAGGCATCACTGGGAACGGGACCTGCCGGGCCATCGTGATTATCGGGAACGCAGCGTGGGACGCTGGACACGATTTTTTTGTTGTTGTTATTTTTAACATTAGATCTTTTTACTACTGATGCTCCATAGGCGGCCTCAATAATAAAAAGTTGGTCACACTCATCAAACACTATGCTTGATGAGTGTGACCAACCTGTCAATCAGTTCTCCAAGCGATGCTACAGATTGCTCAGAAAACGCTTGCAAATTGCTAGTTTTTCCACAGAAAATAGGCAGAAATTAAAATGCGATTTGCTCGCATATTTCCCGCGGAATGGAATTCAGGAATTCCCGCGGTATCTCAGCGGGAATTCCGCAACGTGTGCACATAGCCTTAAAATGACAAAAGTTGCAACCTTTTCTGTGCATTTTTGCTTTACTCTTTTCCGCCATAAAAACTTTGATGAATCAAGGCCTAAGTGTAAGGCTATGTGCACACGGTGCGGATTCTGCTGCGGATCCGCAGCGTTTCTGGCCCTGCGGGTCCGCAGCAGTTTCTGCTGCGTTTACAGTACCATTGTTTCCAATGGTAAAACCAAAAACCCTGTGCACATGCTGCAGATTTTTCCGCGCGGATTTGCTGCAGGTTACAATCCGCAGCATGTCAATTCTTTGAGCGGTATTTTGACCTGCGGATTTACCTGCGGATTTTTCAAAATCTGCAAGGAAAAATCCGCAGCACTTCCAACTACGTGTGCACATAGCCTAAGAGCCTGTTCACATGTTGCAGATCTGTCACAAAACCAGAAAGATTTCCTAAACACAGCAAAGTGATTGTGAATCCTGAAGTCTCGCGCACACGTTGCTTATAGTTTCCTTGCAGATTTGGTGCTTATTTCAATCTGCAGTATGTTAAATCTTTTTGCATTTGCTGCAGATTTCATCCATAGTAATGAGTGGCGAAAATCTGCTGCAAAAATGCAGGTAAAAAATGCACAAAAATGCTCCTGGATTATGCAGCTCTTTTTTTACTGACAAGGGGTTCAGAAATAATGCAGAAATTAATGCAACAAATACTTAATGTGTGCACATACCTTTATCATGTTGTTTCAGGAGAACTTGCAGCAGAATGTCTGTGTCTGCCTCTAGCTCCTCCCCTCTTTCTGTGTAAGGAGGTGGCGGGGACCCTCACGTGCCTCCTCTCTCCTGGTCACTGTTCGCTTATTCAAATGCGGCACCTCACAGTTTACTAATGTTCATATACTGTGATGTCATGTATTGTAATGTGAATGTAAAGTTTATAGGTTTAGGGCTAGAATAGGACATAGTGTAGTATAGAATAGAGGGGGGCACATTAGTGACAGAGAACAACATAGAATAGAATAGGAGATAGGCAGCACAGGGGTTAAGTGAATGGGAGGGGAAGCACAGTGTGGGGAAGTATAGTCAGAATACTTTCTGATGAGAGCAGAACCCCAGGCAGCCTGACCAAGGGCAGGTCGTCAGAGCAGTAGTGAAGTAGAACAATGCAGGCCATGGGGATAAAGCTGTTGCTGCAGTAAGGGTCCCCAGGTGAAGAACAGTGCCTGAAGGGCACCAGCTGGACAGGATCATCCCTAGGCAGGATCAGCGGTCTAAGACCAGATCGGAAGCAGCTGAGATAGTGTTCCTGGCACCTCTCCCCATTTTAGCCGGATGAGGGGCTGATAAAGAGCTGGCGACAGGAAAGGCACAGATGGGACACGGATTGTCCAAGGATACGGATGGGACACGGACTGTCCAAGGAAACAGGTGGGACACAGATTGTCCAAAGATACAGATGGGACACAGACTGTCCAGGGATATAGTTGAGCTTGCCGGGAAAGGGAAGCTGATGGAGAAGATAGAGCTTGTCAGAATGGCAGGGAGAGATATGAAGATGACTCTGTGCTTGCCGTGTGCTGCCATGTGATGAAAGCACTGCTGACCAGTAAAGTTGTGATATTTGAAAAGACTTGTGACTCTGAAATGCTTTGTGAAGCCAAAGTGACAGAGACTGAGGGGACTCCAGCAACTGAAGTGAGTACTCTGCTGCACACATCACACACACAACAGAAAGGACTGTGTATTTCCTCTGTGAGGTGCCAGGGTGTGGGAACACTACAGCTTGTTACCACAACTACCACCCTGGCAGCCTTACATCTACATAGAACACTATCAGCACCAACTGTCAAAAAGGGAAATTGGAACTAATTATTTGGTGGCACACCCTTTGGAATAAATAACTGCAATCAATCACTTCCTGTAATCATTCACAAGCTTCTTACACCTCTCAGCAGGAATTTTGGACCACTCATCTTTTACAAACTGCTCCAGGTCTCTAGGTGCCTTCTCCCAACAGCAGTTTTAAGATTTCTCCACAGGTGATCAATGGGATTTAGATCCGTACTCATTGTTGCCACTTCAGAACCCTCTAGCACTTTATTTCCATTCATTTCTGGGTGCTTTTTGAAGTATGTTTGGGGACATTGTGCTGCTGGAAGACCCATGACATAGGAAGCAGCAAACCCTGCTTTCTGACACTAGGCACTACATTGCCACTCAAAATCCTTCGGTTATCTTCATAATGTCTTGCACTCAGTCAGGGCACCCAGTGCAACTAAAAGTGAAAACCTCAAAACATCTGTGAACTTCCACCATATTTGACTGTAGGTACTGGGTTTCCTTTGTAGGCATCATTCTGTTTTTGATAAAGAGTAGAATGCTGTACTTTACCAAAAATCTCTATCTGGATCTTATCTGTCCACAAGATGCTTTCACAGAAGGGGTTACATTTTGGCAAACTGAAGTATAGCTTTTTTATGTCTATGTGTCAGTAGTGGGTACTCCTGGGTCCTCTGCTATAGCGTTTAATTTCATTAAAATGTTGACGAATAGCTTGCACTGACACTGATGCACCCTGAGCCTGCAGGACAACTTAACTTTCTTTGGAACTTGTTTGGGGCTGCTTATCCACCTTCCAGACTACCCTGAGTTGCAACCTTTCATAAATTTTTCTTTGCCGTCCACATCCAGGGAGAGTAGCTAAAGTGCCATAGGTTTTATCTGGTTTCAGGTGTGATTCATATTGCCCACACCTGTTACTTGCTACAGGTAAGTTTGAACGAGCATCACATGCTTGAAACAAAGTTGTCTAACCACAATTTTGTCTGGCCCATTTTCGGAGTTTTGTGTGAAGTTATGTCCAATTTTAATTTTTTTTTTCGTGTTGTTCCAATGCACACAAAGGAAATAAATAAGTGTATAATAAAACATGTAATTTCAATAATTTTCTTGTAGAAATACTTTATCAGGAACAATTTCTAGGGTGTCATCACTTTCGGCCATGACTGTACATGGCAAATTTCCCACAATCAATGGACTGGGACAGAAATTCAGCCCTGGCATTTGAAATCTCACAGGCCCATGTTGTCTCCATTCCGAAGCACTAGATGGGATATATTACTAATACTAGCTGAAGAGCCCGGCGCTGCCCGGGCATAAGTAACTAACTGTGGTTAGTTATAGCAAGTTATAATTATCCTCCATCCCATAGTCCCGTGCCCAAATACCCATCATACATATCCACGTTCCATAGTCCCATGCCCATATAGCCATCATACATATCCTCCATCCCATAGTCGAGTGCCCATATACCCATCACACATCCTCCATCCCATAGTCCCATGCCCATATACCCATCATACATATTCGTCATCCCGTAGTCGAGTGCCCATATACCCACACATCCTTCATCTCATAGTCCCATGCCCATATACCCATCATACATATCTGCCATCACATAGTCCCATGCCCATATACCCATCATACATACCCTCCATCCCATAGTCCAGTGCCCATATACCCATCACGCATTCTCCATCCCATAGTCAACCATTATGACATCATAATGAGCGGCTGGGCTTGCAACCTATGATGTCATCATCGTTGCCATGGCAACCATTATGACATCATAATGAGGGGCGGGGCTTGATACACACACACTTTTTCCCCATTATGTAGATAGGGGCAAAATTGTTTCGTGAATTGGAACGCACGGGGTTAAAATTTCGCCTCACAGCCTAGAATACTCTCGGGGTCCAGACGTGTGACTGTGCCAAATTTTGTGGCTGTAGCTGCGACGGTGCGGATGACATACACACACACATACATACATACACACGCTTTATATATTAGATTACCCTGGATGGAGGAAAGCAAGATTTACTACAAGACCAATATTTCTAATGATACCTGTGGCATGCTCCGTCACAACTCTTAACAGTATGGGTGTCTTGAGAACAGCAATTCTGCTAACAACATTGCAGACAAGACAGCCCATGACCAGACAGGCCCTTCTGGTATTTGCCAGAATTGCCAGATGGCCAGTCCGGCCCTGGCCACAATGCTGTTTGGCTCACAGAGCATTGTCTTCGCTAAGCACAATTATACCTCAGAGGTGAGCAGGACCCGAGGTATACAGGTTTACTTCCCTTATTGTACTGTGCTCTTATTCATTGACAGCTTATATACGATGAGGAATTGTAACACTGCAGAAATTACCATTCATACACTGGCTAAGATTCATTTATATAAAGGTAGAGAAGCCTTTCCAATTTTTTGTAGGATTACAGATATTGTGACAATTATATGCAATATAATCCATCATCTTCAAAATGAGGTTCTACAGCAGCTGTACATATACTGAAACGTACATAGTAGTTGAGATAATTCGACATTATCGACAGGAGTGAGATCCTAAAGCCTTGGTGACCACCAATATCTCCATTATCTCTAAAGAAAATAAGGAGCTTCAGTGTGTATTATGAGGTTCTGCAGCAGCTTAGGTATTATGGGGTTCTGCAGCAGCTGAGTTTTTAATGAGTTTCTGCAGATGCTGAGGTGTATTATGAGGTTCTGCCGCAGCTGAAGTGTATTATATGGTTCTGCAGCATGTGGTGTAGTGACCACTGTGTCCACTAGGGGGCGCTGTGTGGATGTCCTAGGAGAGAGGATGAATGGCAGAATACTGAATGACCGTTGTGTATCTCAAGGTGGGTGGCCTTGAGATGGAGACTTAAGTGTGTGTTGATCAGCAGTGATAATGCTGAGGTGCTGTTTCAGCGTGTCCGGGAGAAGTCTCCAGGTAGCTGGTGAGTCATGCGTGACTAGTTACCTACAAATCCACCCAGGGGTGTGGTTAAGAATGATATTGTAAAGAGTGTGAGAATGGTTCAAGGACCAGTGATGAGGTCATAGCCATGTCATCCGGTGGGCGTGGCTACGGACCATATAAAGTGGCCAGGTTAGGTCACATGGGTGAATGCTGGGACCTGGTTGGTCTGTTTTGGAAGGCCCCATCTGGGAGAGATGGGGGCTGTCTTCCTGACAGCAAGGAACCCTGTGTTG
Organism: Dendrobates tinctorius; assembly: GCF_039654945.1. Classification (NCBI taxonomy): domain Eukaryota; kingdom Metazoa; phylum Chordata; class Amphibia; order Anura; family Dendrobatidae; genus Dendrobates; species Dendrobates tinctorius. Next base: position 3,613,620 of record NW_027362000.1, on the reverse strand, counting down.
AATGGCTGCACATGCCTGATGATTCCCTGGAGGGAATGGACGTCTGCAGCATGATGAGGTGAAGCAGTCATGAGGAAACCCTGACGTGGGTGAGATAACTGAGGCTGAAGAGCCTGTGTATGCCTTACCTGTGTGACCATAGGGGTTACAGAGCTGAACTCTGTCATGGACGCTATGCTGATGTGATGAAGTTTATGTTGCTGCTGTGGGTTTATGATGCTGAATAAACCGCATGGACTATAATTGTTTTATGGAAAACCCGTGCTGGATCTGGTTTTGTGGCGGCTAAGGGAGTATCCCCTACTTGAATAACAGAGCTACCTTACAATTGGTGGAGAAAGCTATGGGCATTGTTTTAGCTTTGTTACTAGGAGCAACGGAAGAGGAATGCAAAGTTTCGGTTGCTAAGGGCAACGGTTTCCAAAGGCACATGTTGCAGTGCTGGCAATGCTGAGCCAACAGGTGACGGTCGTGAAAGCCGTGTTGTACTGACCGGGGTAAGTGAGAAAGAGACTGGTGATTGCTAGGGTGCCTCTGCGGCTAAGAGGTACCCGAGGACCTGTGTGGCCGACACAGGTAACGGACAGATGTTCGTGTTGTACTTGTCAGGAACACCGCACTGTACTTGCTAAATGAGCCAGTGCGCGTGTCCTGAGTGTCAGGATCCTGTCAACGCTGGCATGCAGCCTCCGCTGAGCAGGGACTCACCCGCACTGTAGGGGTACCGGGGTCAGGTACAGCCAGAAAGTACCGATGGACAGGACCTGTGGATGCTGAAGTTTAGCAAGCAGACACGGGACCTACGGTCATGTGACTGCAAGGGGGCGGGCTTAGCGTCCTGCTTAGTGAGATGGAAAGACACTATACAGAATTACTCAGAGTCAGGCAAAACGGGGTTCATACACAGAGATAGCCGTAACATACCAAGGATGAGACAGAGTGGACAGTCAGGGCCAAGCAGCAGTCAAAACCAAACAGACATAGAAGGTACCAAGCAGAATCCAAAGCAATATCCAGAGAACAGACCAAGTCATACACAGATTATCAAGCAACCAGAACACAGCACAAACACACTCAGGGGTCACCACACTATGCCAATGGCAAGAGTATAACTGACAGGGATGGGAGCATCCTGAGGCTATAAGAAGCCTCTCCCAGAACCAGGGAGAGGCCACAATCATAGCCCCAGGTGTGCAGTTAAGCCTGCACTGGGATCACAACCTTTAACCCCAGAAATGCCAGTCATCAGCACTGGTTCCAGACAAATAACCCCATGTGTGCGAGTCAAACACGCACTGAGATCATGACAGTAGCCTCCTCTCAATGGGGGGCCTCTGGACCCCCAGGCTTACCAGGGTGCTTAGCATGGAAAGCCCGCACCAGGCGATCAGCATGCATCAACCGGGCCAAAACCCAGGACCTGTCTTCCGGTCCATACCCCTTCCAATGAACCAAGCACTGTACCAACCGCCGTACCAACCTAGAATCTACGATATGACCAACCTCATACTCCACCTGCCCCTCGACCAAAACAGGAGAAGCAGCAGACTCAGAGTCTCCCCGAATTGCTTCAAAAGGTTTTAGTAGAGATTTGTGGAAGATGTTAGGGATCTTGAAAGAGGGTGGAAGGCACAGCCTATACGCCAATGGATTGATTTTTTCCACAATCTTGTATGGGCCAATGAACTTGGGCCCCAACTTGGCTGAAGGAACCTTCAACTTAATGTTTCGAGTGGAGAGCCAAATCTTGTCTCCAACCTGAAACGTGGGCCCTAGTGTTCGTTTCCTGTCCACGTAAAACTTATACCTGCCCTGAGACCTAGATACAGTATACTCCACTGAACTTCTGCCCATGTATTCTGTAATCGCTGAAGAGAGCCCTCAGCCCCGGGACACCCCGAGTCCAGACGAGAAAACTCACCAAAATGAGGACTGAACCCATAATTGATCAAAAAAGGAGTCATACCCGTGGATTGACTCACCCGACTATTGAAGGCAAATTCAGCCAACGGCAGTGCATCGCACCAGTCATTCTGTCTAGCAGAGGTTAGACACCTGAGGATCTGTTCCAGGGACTGGTTAGTGCGCTCCGTCTGACCATTGCTCTCAGGATGGTATGCAGACGAAAAGGACAGAGACATCCCTAAATTTTTGCAGAAAGCACGCCAAAACTTAGCCACAAACTGCACACCACGATCAGACACCACATTCAGGGGTACCCCATGCAACCGGATCACATGCTGCACAAACAACCTGGACAACGTCTCAGCTGACGGTAGTGCGGACAGGGGTACAAAATGAGCCTGCTTAGAAAACCTGTCCACCACTACCCATACCACTGTATTACCCTTAGATGGAGGGAGATTGGTAACAAAATCCATGGATGAGTCCATGGTCTTTCGGGCACTGCCAAGGGCATCAGCTCCCCTGCCGGCCGGCTATGAGAGCTTTTAGAACGAGTGCAGACCCCACAACCAGCAATGAATTTTTTTATGTCCGAACCAAGGGTAGGCCACCAAAAGATCCTAGCCACCGCCAGACGTGAGGCTGAAATACCAGGGTGAGCACTCAGCTTGGATTCATGGAACTCCTGCAAGAGTTTCAGGTGAAGTTGCTCTGGGACAAACAACTTCCCCCTCCGGCTTGGCCGCCGGAGCCCGCGACTGGGCCCCCTGAATCTCCCGTTCCAATTCAGATGAGACCTCAGCTATCACAACCCCAGGGTGAAGAATGGAGGACAGTGGCTCAGGGGGCAACACCGGCTGAAAACTGCGCGATAAGTCGTCAGCCTTGACATTCTTAGACCCTGGATGAAATGTAATCGTAAACTGAAAATGGGAAAAAAAAGTGACCAACGGGCCTGTCTGGGCGTTAGTCTTTTAGCAGACTCAATGTATGACAAATTTTTGTGATCCGTGATCACCGTAACCGGGTGACTGGCCCCCTCCAAAAAGTGCCTCCATTCTTCAAACGCCAATTTGACCACAAGAAGCTCTCTATTGCCTACGTCGTATTTTCTTTCCGCAGCAGAGAACTTCTTGGAAAAGAAAGCACATGGCCTGAGGTTGGTTTGAGTGGCAGGCCCTTGGGACAACACCGCCCCCACCCCCACCTCAGAGGCGTCCACTTCCACGACGAATGGTTTGAACGGATCTGGCTGTACTAACACAGGAGCAGACATAAAGCTTCTTTTCAGGGTTGCAAAGGCTTCTTTTGCGAGCGAGGACCAATTTCTCACATCCGCACTTTTACAAGTAAGATCTGTGAGTGGTTTGACCACCTGTAAAAACCCCCAAATAAATTTGCGGTAATAACTGGCGAACCCCAAGAAGCGCAGAAGACCCTTAAGGTCTCGGGGTTGCACCCAATCCGCAATGGCCTGCACCTTCTTGGGGTCCATGCGAAAACCCTCACAGGACACAATTAATCCCAAAAAAGACAATTCTTGAACAAAAAACACACATTTCTCCAATTTGGCATACAGATGATTTTCCCTCAGTCTTTGGAGAACGGTTCGTACATGATTCAGATGAGATTGACTGTCGTGTGAGTATATCAGAATATCGTCTAAGTAAATGACAACAAAACGACCAATGAGATCCGAGAATACCACTTTGATGAAATTCTGAAATATGGCTGGGGCATTGGTAAGACCAAACGGCATGACTAAATTTTCAAACAGTCCCCCGGTCGTGAGGTACGCTGTTTTCCATTCATCCCCTTCCCGGACCCTTATCAAATTATATGCCCCCCGAAGATCCAGTTTAGAAAACCACTTTGCCCCTGAAAGTTGGTTACACAAGTCGGGAATCAACGGAAGGGGGTACGTATTTCGTACAGTAATCTTGTTCAGCTCACGAAAATCGAGGCAGGGACGTAAACCACCATCTTTTTTCTTAACAAAAAAAACCCCTGCCGCCACAGGTAAGACTGAGGGACGTATGTGTCCTTTGCGAAGACTCTCAGCAATGTAATCTTTCATGGCCAAGCGCTCAGGGCCAGATAAATTAAACAGATGGGCTTTAGGCAATTTAGCCCCCGGGACTAACTCGATAGCACAGTCAAAGGGTCTATGTGGTGGCAACGTCTCGGACTCGCTTTCAGAGAACACATCTTTGAATTCTTTCAGGTACTCCGGAATACCTTCCAGCTCGACAGATGACACAGATACAGATTTAACAGGTTCAACCAATAGTGCAGACTTATCACATAACATCGAATCATCCCCACTGAGCAATCTCCCCCCGTTTTCCAGTTAATGACTGGGTTATGGCGTTGTAACCAGGGCATGCCCAACACCAATCCTGCTGGTAGATTGTCAAGAACCAAACAACTTAATTTTTCCACATGGGTAGCGCCCACTTTGAGTGAAAACAAGTCAGACATAAAGAGAATTCCCTCTTTAGTGAGGGGGGAGGAGTCAATGGCCACCACTTTGATCGGAACCTTAAGTGTAACTGTCCCTATCTTTCAGCGTGTGACCAATTGGGAGTCAACGAGATTGATGGATGATCCGCACTCCACGAAAGCTGTAGAGGGAAAACAACAATCGTCCACTAACAGTTCCACATGAAGCAACACCTTAGAAAATGAGGAAAAAGGTACCTGAGGGTCTGAGTAGTCTCCCCGCTGACTACCCAGACCTAGTCATTTCCCGTCGACCGGGTTGAGGATGGATAATCAGGACACTCCCTTTTCCAATGTCCCGTTTTACCACAGTAGAAGCATAACTGCTTTTCTCTCCAGCGTTGTCTCTCCTTTTCCTTCAGGGAGAGAGCCCCTACGTCCATGGGTACAGAAACAGTCTCATTTCCACTAGGGAACAATGGAGTCTCTGCCTACATCACCCCCCTGGCCCGCAGCCTGCGGTCCATCCGAACCGCCTGGGTCATGGCATCCTCGAGAGAGTTAGGTGGGGGATGTAATGCCAAGGCATCCTGTAACCGCACGGACAAGCCTCTGCGAAAGAGTCCTCGGAGTGCGTCGTCGTCCCAAGAGACCTCTGCGGCCCAGTGGCGGAATTCTGTGCAAAACCACTCAGCCGAGTGTTTCCCCTGACAGACACTCATCACCATGTTCTCTGCCAATCGCACTCGGTCTGGCTTATCATATATGTGCCCGAGGGCCTCAAAAAACGCATTCACACTCTCTCAGGGGCAACAAAAAGAGAGAAGAGCCAGCACTGCCAGTGGTCAGAACGCATAACATGAGGTGCATATGCACATATCTTACTGCATTCAAAATGAGACATTTAGCAAAATATTGATCAATATATTGAGCCACCCCGCCACGCCAAGGCAATCTCATATGGGGGGTCCTACTCTACATTTTTATTTATTCACTGTGCCATTGCGGCCTCCTAAATGTTTTAAAAGCAAGACCATATCAAATGCAATCCATACCTGAAGCATATCTGCATCACTCCCGTGCAGCTAGATGGAGCAGGTGCAGATGAAGGCCAACCAGGTCTGAACACAGACATCTCAGGTTTGACCTCCACACACTGCCTGACCAGCAAACACAGATGAAGGGCAATGCAGGCTCAGACATGGATGCAAAAATAAATAAAGCCTGGGGCAGGGCGGGGCTGCCGTGAGTGTGCACAGCAGCCTAGATCAATCACAATAAAAACAGAAAAGATGGCGAACATGACCCAGCGTGCACGGCAACAGTGGTGGTCAGCCACAAAACCAACTTGCAACAAAAAGAGAGAAGAGCCAGCACTGCCAGTGGTCAGAACTCTCTCAGGGGCAGTGGGAGGAAGGGAGAAAGCCCAAGCTTGTGGGGACCCTCTTAACAGAGACCTAATGACCCCAACCTTCTGACTTTCGTCCCCAGAGGAACGTGGCCTCAAGCTAAAGAAGAGTTTGCACCCCTTCATGAAGACCCTGAACTCCTTTTTGTTCCCAGAAAAAAAATCAGGCAGTTTAACAGGTGGTTCTGGGGACACCAAAACAACATCACTCGCCCCAGCCCCCAGAGACCCAGCAGCTAAAGCCCCCCGCACTCTCAGAAACCTGCTGCTGAGAATGAGCCAGAGCTCGCTGCTCCAGAGATAAACCCTGAAACATCTGACTCAGATTTTTCATTTGCTCAGCAAGAGATTGTATGGGGTCCATATTTCTCAGCAGAGGAAAAAAAAAAAACCCAAAAACTTAATGGTCAGTTATAATGTCAGGAACACCGCACTGTACTTGCTCACTGAGCCAGTGCGCGTGTCCTGAGTGTCAGGATCCTGTCAGCGCCGGCGTGCAGCCTCCGCTGAGCAGGGACTCACCCGCACTGTAGGGGTACCGGGGTCAGGTACAGCCAGAAAGTACCGATGCACAGGACCTGTGGATGCTGAAGTTTAGCAAGCAGACACGGGACCTACGGTCATGTAACTGCAAGGGGGCGGGGCTTAGCGTCCTGCTTAGTGAGATGGAAAGACACTATACAGAATTACTCAGAGTCAGGCAAAACGGGGTTCATACACAGAGATAGCCGTAACGTACCAAGGATGAGACAGAGCGGATAGTCAGGGCCAAGCAGCAGTCAAAACCAAACAGACATAGAAGGTACCAAGCAGAATCCAAAGCAATATCCAGAGAACAGACCGAGTCATACACAGATTATCAAGCAACCAGAACACAGCACAAACACACTCAGGGGTCACCACACTATGCCAAGGGCAAGAGTATAACTGACAGGGATGGGAGCATCCTGAGGCTATAAGAAGCCTCTCCCAGAACCAGGGAGAGGCCACAATCATAGCCCCAGGTGTGCAGGTAAGCCTGCACCGGGATCACAACCTTTAACCCCAGAAATGCCAGTCATCAGCACTGGTTCCAGACATTAACCCCACGTGTGCGAGTCAAACCCGCACTGAGATCATGACAGTACTGACCAGGGTCAGTGAGAGACTGCGTACCTGGAGGGTTCAGTTAGCAAGGTCCAGGAGGATCAATGTTGGGAGGTTCTGGGAGAAGAATCGGATCCCTGGAGCACGTGGTATGACCTTGGACTTGGTGAGGCGTGAGTGTTGGGCAGTCTCAGGCGGAGACGGATGTCCTGAAGAGCACCCGCTGAGCCCCTGGACCTGGTGAGGCCGGTGTGTTGTGAAACCCTGGGAGGAGGGTCGGCTCCCTGAATAGCACCTGGTGCGCCCTGTGTGTTGGACGGTGTCAGGCGGAGACGGAAAGTCCTGAATAGCACACAGACAGGACACGTGAGTTTTGTGTGGTGTGGTTTTTTTCCATTTCTCAACTCAGCCTGCAGTTGCTCAGTGTGAGTCAAGAAGGTGACAAGCGGCTTCCTGTAACTCGGCAGGGTTACGAAGGGGACAAGCGGCTTCCGGTAATTCGGCGGGGTTACGAAGGTGACACCAGCAGCTGTGGGTGAACGGCAGTCGGTGGTGTCGAAGATCGGTGACAGCAGGAGCTGTGGTGGTGCCAACAAGGACTTGTGTGGTATCGTAAGAGAAATAAACTGTGTTGTGTGAACTGTGGTCTGAGAAGACCGGTATAACGGACATGGGGAAATCCCGAAAGGGGGCGGTAGCCCAAATCGTGGTGGTAGCCCAAAAGTGGGTGGAGTCCCAGAGGGGGCAGTAACCCAAATTGGGGTGGTGGTCCAGAAAGGGGCTGGTGTGGCAAAAGAGGAATCTCAGGACAGTTGGGCTCGAAGAGTCAGGTGACTCTGACAGGAACTCCTCTCACTTTCTGTCTGACCGAGAAAACGGTCCAAGTTCGCTGTAAACATGGGGTCACAGCGAACTATGCGGTAGACAGAGTAATGTTTGAGGGGTTCGGAGGCAGTGAGTGCCAAGGTGGCAGTATACCACCAGACTTAGTGTATGCCTTGGAGTGGGGCCAGGACTTTGTCAGGTTTGATGACATATGCCAGGAGATTGGAGACGGTCCTACTGTTGGGCTAACCGATGTTAAGACGGTGACGGCTCCTGACGTGGAGAGGTCAGAGGTAGAAGTGACCGGGAAAAGGGGTACGTCTGCCCAACGGACGGACCAGACATCTCGTGACCGGACTGACGTTGACCTGGTTGATAAGATGGCTGGAGTATTGGCACGGTTAATGGGTAACTGGAGGGATTGCTCAGCAGGTCGGGGTGACGCAGACTCTGGGGGTGACTATGGCTCTGAGAGAGAAAGGGAGAACAGAATAGAAGGGCTAGAGAAGGAAGTCTCTGAGCTCAGAGGTCACCTGTCAACGTGGCAAAACATGAACAAGACCCTTATGGAGGAGATGGAAGAACATATGAAACGGGAAAGAGTCCTGAGACAAACGACCCAGCACAGGGTCGAGGAGCTCAAGAAAGAAGTCGTGGAGCTCAAAGAAACTGTAAAAGGACTTCTGCGGGAGAAGAGCTTGGATGAAGATGTACAGCAGCCGGGCCCGAGTGACAACAAGGAGGAACTGCCAGTACCAATCGTGGCAAAGGGTCATGAAGAGATAAAATCTTGTGAAGTTGGGGAGCAGCGAACTGAAGATGACAGTCACCTGGTTGGGTCAACGGTAGTGAGGGAAGTGTATGCGGTAAAGCCAGAGTCTTCTGTCCAGGAAGAGAGAAAGACCACAACCTTCAAATCTGTAGTCGAGGTACCCGAAGACATGCAAGAAGCCTGTGCTGAGGAAGGTGTGCATGAGGCCTTCAAAGAGGCGGTCAAGGCGTGTAAGGTGCACTGGGCGCCTGAGACTCAGGAGTTGGTGATAATTTCAGCCAGAGAAGATACGTCAAACCGGGTAGCTATCCTAAAAGAAATGCATCTGCAATGTCTTCATGCAAAACAGCTGGTTATGCGGAGTAATATGAAAGCTTCGCAACGCCTAGAGTTAGCAAGAGCGGCTATGGATCGGCTGGGTTTGCGAAAAGATGTGATTCCGGTACCCAAGAGTCTGATTGGGAGAATCATTGGTAGATTCGGGAAGGTAATGCAAGACCTTGTGAATATCTCCGGTGTGATGAGGGTGAGGATCCCTCCTGATGATGAAGACCAGATATCCAGTGAAGAGTGTAGGATTCCCATCATGGTGGTTGGCTCTGTGGAAAGCCTGAGAAATTTTTGGATGCTCTTGGAGTATCGAGTGGGGTACCTGCAAGAGATTGAGCAGTTGAGGCTGGACCGTCAGCAAATTAATAAAGAGGCACGGAACACCAGGTGACGGCCGCCTTCAACCCTAGATGTAAGGACCCGAAGGGTTCCTCCGAGAAGTGACATGGCAGATGACTGAAGAATGTCAGCAAGTGGTAGTTCAGCTGGCAGGACAAAGCTGAGAGACCGTAGTTCCTGTGAGACGCTGAATGAGTCAGACTCAAGCCAGAAGGTAGGCTCGAATAAGACTTATGACCGCACCAACCATGAGAGCCTGTTGGTGAGAGAAAGGAGTGTGGTGACTTAACGGTGTCTGATGACACAGACAGACTGTGATGGGAGGGCCAAAGATCAGGGCCGATATTCTGACCACTGGGGGCGGGGGAGGCCTAATGTAGAAATGAGGCCGTATGACAGATGGAGACGGTTCTCGCGACCTGTGGGGCAAGGTGTAATGAGTGCCCGGTCTCGAGATCCTGGTGTAAAGTGGTGTCTTCAACCCCACAAGTTTGAACAGAGCGGGAAGGTATGTGGTGTCGTGACCACTGTGTCCACTAGGGGGCACTGTGTGGATGTCCTAGGAGAGAGGATGAATGGCAGAATACTGAATGACCGCTGTGTATCTCAAGGTGGGTGGCCTTGAGATGGAGACTTATGTGTGTGTTGATCAGCAGTGATAATGCTGAGGTGCTGTTTCAGCGTGTCCGGGAGAAGTCTCCAGGTAGCTGGTGAGTCAGGTGAGACTAGTTACCTACAAATCCACCCAGGGGTGTGGTTAAGAACGATATTGTAAAGAGTATGAGAATGGTTCAAGGACCTGTGATGAGGTCATAGCCATGTGACCCGGTGGGCATGGCTATGGACCACATAAGGTGGCCAGGGTAGGTCACATGGGTGAATGCTGGGACCTGGTTGGTCTGTTTTGGAAGGCCCCATCTGGGAGAGATGGGGGCTACCTTCCTAACAGCAAGGAACGCTGTGTTGAATGGCTGCACGTGCCTGATGATTCCCTGGAGGGAATGGACGTCTGCAGCATGATGAGGTGAAGCAGTCATGAGGAAACCCTGACGTGGGTGAGATAACTGAGGCTGAAGAGCCTGTGTATGCCTTACCTGTGTGACCACAGGGGTTACAGAGCTGAACTCTGTCATGGACGCTATGCTGAAGTGATGAACTTGATGTTACTGCTGTGGGTTTATGATGCTGAATAAACCACATGGACTAAAATTGTTTTATGGAAAACCCGTGCCGGATCTGGTTTTGTGGTGGCTAAGTGAGTATCCCCTACTTGAATAACAGCGCTATCTTACAAGCAGCAGAGGTGTAAAATGAGGCTCTGCAGCAGATGAGGTGTATTATGATGTACTGAAGCAGCTGAGATGTATGATGAGGTTCTGCAGCAGCTGGGGTGTACTATGAGGTTCTGCAGCAACTGGGGTGTGCTATGAGATTCTGCAGCAGCTGAGGTTTATTATGAGGTTCTGCAGCAGCTGGGGTCTACTATGAGGTTCTGCAGCAGCTGGGGTCTACTATGAGGTTCTGTAGCAGCTCAGGCGATAAACACAGGGGAAGAAACTTCCTACACAGTTCAGTCACAGATTGGTCTCATGGGGAGAGATAAGCAGTGTGCTTATGGTGCCGCTCATCTCTGTTTACCCATCAGATTCTTACATCACGTTGTGAACTTCTACAGATATTATTTGGTGATAATCCAATTGTTCTATGTAATACATTTAGGTAAACTTAAAAAAAAATTCATTTTTGGCAGTGGCTTCCACTGCTGGTCTGTAATTCTGGTGCCATAGGGTGCCAACAGTCTGACCCCATTTGTATACGCCCGAACCCCAAACCTAGAGCACAAAATGAGGAACATTCTAGGGCAGATTCTTGGCTTCACTATCTGTATATTTGCATTAACCATGAGCATGCCACTCTGTATAAAACTCCCCTGTAAATGATGCGGTGTCATGTCCCTTTGATTCAATGAAGGGATTATGCTCCACTTCCTTCTTAGTTCAGCTAATGTTCCTCGGGAAGCCTCCAGGACAAGGATTATGACATTAAACTACTAATTAAAAGGCAGTCTTCTTCCAGGGCATAAATTATAGGAAGTGTAACGTTCCACTTTTTGGTCCTAACAAAAAGGGTTTTGCACCTTGTGTTAATGTATATACGTCTCATCATTAGAACTGCAGCACCAAGAAGGAAAAGTTGTGGAATTCTGGAAATCACAGGATGAAAAAAATAGAAATAATTTTTTTTAAATATTTTTGTTTATTCAGTCTGAAGTACGAGGTATCAACAGCAATTTGGCCATGGGGTATTAGCTCGGAGTCTAAAGTTGATAATTTAAATATGTATTCCAAAAATAAAGAGATCTCTAAGGCCTCTTTCACACATCAGGTTTTCGGCGTCAGGCGCGATCCGGCGCTTTTGACTAAAACCGGATCCGGCGAAATGCAATGCCGGATCCGGTTTCCCCCCCATTGACTTGCATTAGAGCCGGATCGAGCCGGATGGCCATGCATTTCATCCGATTTTCGCCGGATCCGGCAATGTGACGCGATCCGGCGTCTGGAAAAAACGGCTACTGTAACGTTTTTTGTCTCCGGCGAAAAAGCCGGACATGCCGGATCCGGCGTGTCCGGCTTTTTCATACAATGAAAGCCTATGAGCGCCGCAATGCGCCTGATCTGGCGACAGCCGAATCCGGCGGCCGGATCCGGTTTCTTTGGTCTGAGCATGCTCAGTAGCTCTGCCCACAAGACATATATAAAAGCAAGACAGTGGGACCCTCAGCCACACCCAACATGCCACCCAAGCCAAGAACCAGGAGCAGGAGAAGGCAGCAGAGATCTGCAGCAGCAGCACCATCAGCACCACCCCAAATGGAGCAGCATGCTGAACAACGGGAGGGGAGTCCAGCAGCAGATGAGAGACGGTAATTATCAAATCCCCCATTCCTCCAAACTAGGGCTATGGAATATCAAGATATTCATTGGCCCTTTGTTTCTCTTTATTCAACAGCCGCCCAATAGATGCAGCAGCAGCAGCAATGGCAGCAGAAGAAACACCACCCACAGCCATGGAGTCTGGCCATGACGAAGACAGCACATCTTCTTCTGGGAGGGTGGACAGACACTTGGAGTGGGCTCACAATTGGTAAGTTTTTTGCATCAAACGCAGAAACACAACATCACACTACACACAACACATAGAAAACAATGTTCTGCAGACCACACACAGCAAACAAATGCCTATATCCAAAGACATAACATTTTTTGTTTTCTTCTCTAGTCTTCCCAATCTGGTGCTCGGCCAAGAGGTCCTCGCAGTGCCTCCCAGGGTCGTCGGCGACAGCAACGCGGCGGTCACCAGCGTGTAAGTATAAATATTTTTGCTTTGTTTTTTTGCACTTTTTATTTCATTTCTTTTGTGGAGGCTAATTATGTTATTTTTGTCTTTTTCTTTAACAGCCTTCACAGCGTGCTCCCGACTCTGACGGTGAGAATGGAGGGATTGATGTGGACCGCCTCATCGATCTCATCAGAGAAAGGGAGCCGCTCTGGAATATGGCTGACCGCCGCCACGCTGACCTGATCGTTACCCGACGACTCTGGGAGGAAATCTGTTCGCTCCTTGTGGACCGCTGGGAGGACCTCGAAGCTCGGGCCCAGATTAAAGAGCGTAAGTATATACAGTACAGGTTGCTTGATTTAAACCAGTGTTTCCCGAACTCCAGTCCTCATGGTCCCCACGGATCATGTGTTCAGGATTTCTATTTACTTTGGAAATCCTGAAAACATGACCCCTGGGGACCATGAGGACTGGAGTTTGGGAAACACTGATGTTGTATACTAACCACTTTGTCCTTTCTCGTTTCAGGGGAGAGAATTGTGAAGCGGTGGCGGTCTGTGAGGGATCGTTTCAAGAAGGAGTTCAATAAAGAGATGCGGGCCCCGAGTGGATCTGGAGGATGCAGGAGCAAGTACAAGTACGCACGAGCCCTGTCGTTCCTCCGGGAGACAATGCTCACCAGAAGGTAAATATTACACACCACATGTGACAAAAAAATGTTTAGATGTAACTTTTTTTTTTCAGCCAGGGCCATACCATGTCACTATTTTAATTGTTTTTTTTTCTCTTTATTCCACAGCATGGTGAGCAGCACTCGGGAGCCTGCACGATTGGACCCTTCTGAGGCGATCCCTGAGGAGACCGGCACCGAGGGACACTTCGACCGCCCCGGTACATCTGCACCTTCCCAGCCTTCCCACACATTCGACCCATCTGTCCCATCCACCAGCACAGGAGCATCGTGGCCGCCTACATTACATGAAGCTGCTGGTGAGGAGATCGCTTTCCCTTTACCCCACCCTTCTGCCCCTGCCACCTCTAGTACACCTGCGGGTACTGGGCGGCAGCGGCAGAGGGGTCAGGAAAAGAGTTATGCGCAAGAGTTCTTGCATCTGAATGCATCTTTCCAGAACTGTCTAAAAGTCTTGTCAGAGCAAATCTCCGCAGGCTTTCAGCAGATCAACTCCAGCATTCTGGAGGTGAAGACACTTCTGCAAACCATGCATTCAGAAGCAAGATCTTCGCCAAACCACACCTTTTTCAGGTCTGTTGTGGAGCGCATGGCAACACTATCTCCTACCCAGCAGATGCATGTAATGCATTCGTGCCACGGTGCTCTACAGCAGGTTACCTCCCAACCTCCACCTCCCACCACTGTAGTTCCTCCACCTGCACCCCCTCCAGCCACTTTCCATCCTCCCCCTCCTATTACATCTGCACCCCCTCCAGCCACTTTCCATCCTCCCCCTCCTATTACATCTGCACCCCCTCCAGCCACTTTCCATCCTCCCCCTCCTATTACATACCAGCAACCTCCCCAGTACCAGCAACCTCCCCAGTACCAGACATCTCCCCACTTCCAGCAACCTGTCCCGTACCAAACTCCTTCCCCGTACCGAACTCCTTCCCCGTACCAAACTCCTTCCCCATACAACTTTCCATCAACATCATCTGCTCCTACAGTCCCTGCCCAACCCTCCACTCCACCGCCCACCACCTCTTCTGCCTCCCACATGTCCACCCATTCTGTAGCTTTTTCCACACCATCACCTCTAACTGTTCCTTCCCCACCACAATCCCAATCCTCTCTCCACACTCCCAGTGTCGAAGTGTCCCGCAGCCCCTCCAGCAGTATTTCCACCCCACACTACACAGATTTATGATGTGTTTTGTAATAAAAATGCCCAGTTTTTTTTCAAACCTTTATTAAAAAAGTTTTTTTAACTTTAAAAACAGTTTACAAACAAAAAAATATTTTAAACAAAAGTTAAATTATTGTTTACACTGGTTGTCTGTCATTTCTTTCTGCGGCTAAATATGTTTAAAAAAAAGGTTAAATACAGGGTATTTAAAAGGTAAAAAGGTATTCAAAACCAGGTATATAACTGTGGGTAAATTTTAGCTTTTTGCCACAGTTGTGTTCCTGGTTGTGTTTGAAGCAAAGTATTTCACCTAAAAAGTTGTGTTTATTGTTGGTGATTTCATAACAATGTACACAACTTTTGTTAAAAGGTGAAATACTTTGCATAAAACACAACCAGGTACACACCTGTGGCCTAAAGCTAAAAATAGAGACCATGACAAGATAGCCAACTTTGGTTGGCAAAGGTATATACTGTTGGTACAGAAGGTACACAAGTTTGGTTAGGGCACAAATCTTTCACAATCTGTCATCCTGCCAGTGTACTCTGCCTTGAGGTGACAAAGTATAGTGCAAAATTGTCCCTCATTACTGAAACCGTCACAGAACTTCTAGTGGTAATGTCATGGTAATCTTGCAAGGTGGTTTCTTCAGAGGTGTCCTCAATGGAAATGGGTTCCTTGCAGATAACAAAATTGTGGAGTACCACGCAAGCTTTGATCACCTCGTCCACAGTTTCTGTCTTGAGGTTGATCGCAGTCAATAGGACCCGCCATTTGGCTGTCAGAATACCAAAGGTACATTCAACCATTCTTCTTGCTCTTGTGAGGCGGTAATTAAAAATGCATTTTGGTCTTGTCAATCCTCTGCTAGAGTATGGTTTCAAAAGGTGTTCTGACAGCTGGAAGGCTTCATCCCCTACACAGACAAATGGTATAGGTGGACCAGATGTTTGCGGCAGCGGTCTAGGGGGTGGGAACTGGAAGGTGTTTCCATACAGTTTACGCCCCATGGCAGACAGTTTGAAAACTTGAGAGTCATTGGAGCGGCCATAGGCCCCAATATCCACAGCAATAAATTTGTATTCCGCGTCAGCGATGGCCATGAGGACAATTGAAAAATATTTCTTGTAATTGAAATATTCCGATCCCGATCCGGCTGGCTTTACAATGCGGATATGTTTCCCGTCCACAGCGCCCAAGCAGTTTGGAAACTGACATATCTGTTGAAACTTGTCAGCAATTTCAATCCACCTTTCTGTTGTGGGCTCTGGTAAAAGCTCTTCAGCTAAGGAGTCCCACAGTGCACGGCATGTGTACTTCACTATTCCTGATATGGTGGAAATCCCGAGTCTGTACTGGAAATGCAGTGACGAAAGGGATTCTCCAGTTGCAAGAAATCTGTGGGGAATTAAAAAACAATCAATTAGTTTTAAATCACAGCATTACATACCAAAACTGAGCTATAACACTTGGAGATACAAACTACCACCAACAAGATTGCAGTGAAAGTGTGCTCTGATGCGATCACATCCAATAAATGTGGCTTACCTTAAAGTCACCATCAGACGCTCTGCGGGTGAAACAGAGAAGCGGCAATAGGTGTCTGCTTTTCTTATGAGGTGTGCAATGCGCTCCACCAAGTAATCAAAATTCTCCATTTTCATCCGAACATATCCAAAAAATTTATCCGGGTTTCGTCGAAGGTCCATGCAGAGTGTAGAATAGACCCCACGCGTCATTCTCTTGGCTGTGATGGGGTGGATCCACAAACGTCGTCTACGATGCCTGATGCGCTGCTGTCTCGCTCTCTCCTTCTCCAGAACAATCACCCTCAAACGATTCGCCTCCGCTATAAAATCCGCCAAATTCTTCAAAATATTTCCAATCACAACATCCATCTTCGCCAGTAACTTGCTCTTCTCTCCAACCTGCACTTTCTCTTCGACAACCTGTCAAAGAAGGGCTGTAGGAACACTCTATATATAGTTTTCCAGTAGCCAATCCCGTTCGGAAGGCCACAAGGGTCAATTTTAAAAACCGGATCCGGCGTAATCCGTCAAAAAACGGATAGAAAAACGGATGAACCGGATGAGACGGATCCGGTTTTGTCTGTCAAGAACAAGACGGATCCGGCAGAAAACCGGATCCGTCACATCCGGTTTTACTAAACATTTGCCGGATCCGGCGTTCCGGCACGACGCCGGATCGCGCCTGACGCCGAAAACCTGATGTGTGAAAGTAGCCTTAAAGAGAGATGGGCGAACACGGACAGAAGTGTTTGTGGTTTGTACTGGACAGTCACTGATCAGGCCTGAAAGCTGAACACGGACTTTCTGGAAACGTCCGGTACAGTGTTCGGGGTAAGTCCATGGTGAGAGGGAGAAAGAGAGGGAAAAGGAAAAAGAGAGGGAAGAGGAGAGAGGGAAAGGGAGAGAGAGAGGGGGAAAGAGAGAGAGAGAAATGTGGCGCCCCTGAGGGTTCAGTCGCCACAGAGGTACTGCAACTCCTCCTGAGGTGTGGTACCACACTATCCAGGTAAGGTGGAGACACCTGATCACACTCCAACACCTGCATCCCACACAACATAGTAGTGTAGCAAAGCACCTTTGGTGGCTCACTGCTTGGAACACGAAGTGTGCTGGGAGGCGGGTGGAGTTAGTTTGCACTAAAAGAGCGGGAAGAGGATAGGATTTAGGCAGTTAGTCAAAGGAGTCTGACGAGGTCAGTCTGTGAAAGGAGATCCCCTGAGTGGGATGGATGAAGGAAGTGCTGCAGCCGACCTCAGTGACCTGGGTCTGCTGGCACAGGAAAGAGACATTGATAGAAAGCCTGACTCTCCATAAGAAGGAACAGATTAGTACGGAACGTGAGGAGAAGAGAACAAGGACCAGGGTTAGAGGAGAACCCTTCCCAAGTTATAAGCGCAAGGCCGGGGTCCGGTCCCCGAGGTTGTATGGATACTAATGGTCCTGCAGCAGACACCGGAGGAATAGAAGTAGTGACCACTTTATTCCCACACCATACTTGGGGGCACAACAGCAACGTGTGTGAGCCGGGACTAGGTAGAAGGAGTCCCCGAAGTAGGCTACAGCTGTCTGCCGTACAAGTAGAGTTCATAGGAACATCTGACAGGAGAAACTCCAGTGTAACTCAGTACTGAGAGTACTTCACTTAAAGGCGCTAAGAGGGAGATGTTCAGAACAGGCACATATGTTGGCGGAGTGTGGGAAAGGAGTACTTCATCTTGCCTGGAAGTTGGCTGAGCTCCTGACCCAGAGGACACGGCACGGATGTAGGCACCTGTACCACAACAGACTGTGAGTAAAGCTTTGAAACTACATGCCCTGGTGTTCTCCATTTATTCCTGTGCCAGCCTGTCCGACACCGCTACATCCCTCCTGCACTCAACACTACACCATCTAAGTGTCACTTCACCTATACTGCCCTGGGACTATAGCCCTGCCTGTGGAGGGCTATAACATCATTGCTGCACTACACCATCTGTCCCAGAGGATCTGTCTGCAGCGTCGGCTTAACAATTGCCGAATACCACAGGTGGCGTCATGAATCACTTATAAACTTTCACCACCATAAGCACACTGAAACAACCCCTTTTGTAATGGAGCCCCAGGGCCACGGACGGGGTCACTGCTGCCGTGACAATTCCCGTTAAGATGATCATCCGGCCCGGTACCGAGTACCCCACAGCCCTGGTGAGTGAGGGCGTTCCAGAAGGAACAAGAGAGAAAGAGAGAGAGGGGGAGAGAGAGGGGGAGAGAGAGAGGGAGAGAGAGAGAGGGAGAGAGAGAGAGAAAGGGAGAGAGAGAGAAAGGGAGAGAGAGAGAAAGGGAGAGAGAGAAAGGGAGAGAGAGGGAAAGGAAGAGAGAGGGAAAGGGAGAGAGAGGGAAAGTGAGAGAGAGGGAAAGAGAGAGAAAGAAAGAACGAGAGAGAGAAAGAACGAGATATTGAAAGAAAGAATGAGAGAGACAGAAAGAGAGAGAGATGAAGATAGAGGGAAAGAGAAAGAGAAAGAAAGAGAGTTACTGAGTGATGGAGAGTGATGGAGAAAGAGAGAGAAAGGGAGAGAGAGAGAAAGAGAGAGAAAGGGAGAGAGAGAGAGAGAAAGGGAGAGAGAGAGAGAAAGGGAGAGAGGGAGAGAAAGAAAGAATGAAAGAGACAGAAAGAGAGAAAGATAAAGATAGCGAAAGAGAGAGAGCGATGGAGAGAGAGAGTGATTGAGAGAGAGAGTGATTGAGAGAGAGAGAAAGAGAGAGAGGGAGAGAGAGGGGGAGAGAGAAAGGGAGAGAGAAAGGGAGAGAGAGAGCGGGAGAGGGAGAGAGAGGGAGAGAAAGAAAAAACAAGAGAGAAAGAAAGAGATAAAGATAAAGAGAGAGAGTATGGAGAGAGAGAAAGGGAGAGAGAGAAGCTCCTACACTGAGAACAGTTGCAGAGCGAAGGTCAACAGAAGGAGGATGGCCTATTTCCAACAGAGCTGAGGAGTGAGACAGGGCTGCATCCTCAATCCAACGCTCTTTAACATCTACATCAATGAGCTGGTGGTGGCCCTAGAGTCCACCTCAGCACCAGTACTCACCTTCCATGACACCCAAGTGAAATTTCTGCTGTATGCTGATGACCTCGGGCTGTTATCACCAAACGAGAAAGACCTCCAAGATTATCTGAAAATCCTAGAGACCTTCAGCAGCACATGGGCACTGCCAATCAACCAGAAGAAAACTAATATCATGGTGTTCCAGAAAAGAAAGTAGAAATCTCCTGGACATCCTACCTTTATGATAGACAACTGTACACTTGCAGAAACCAACAAGTACACCTACCTGGGCTTAGAACTCAGCCAGTCACGGAGCTTCAAGTAAGTCATAGAGTTACTGAAAGACAAGGCATCCAAAGCTTTCTGTACCATCTCAAGGCACCAGTAACCGTCTGGCTAAAAATCTTTGACTGCATCATTGCCTCAATCCTTCTGTACGGCAGTGAGATCTGGGGCCCAGTCTCATACCCAAACTGGTCAAAGTGGGACACTGGGCTGACTGAAATATTCAACTCAGAGTTCTGTAAGCATCTTCTCCAAGTCCATCGGAGCACATCAAGCATAGCTGGGCAGATTTACACTACATTTTGCAATTCAGAAGAAGGCGCTGTCATTCAAGGCTCATCTACAAGGTAGTAGTCCCAGCTCCAACTATCACAAAGCCTTCCTACACCAGGAAGCCCCAGGAAACCTCCCCACACAAAGTACTCAATGTCAGCCTGACCAAGCCGTCAACCTACATGGCCTGACAAAGGCGAAATCCGGAAGATGGTACACAAAGTCAAAGAAGAATATCTCAGAATCTGGAGGAACGACATAAACAAATCCCAGAAAATGACGATGTACCTGTCACGCTCACGCCCTGACTGGTGGGCATGAGCCAGGGGGTTGTGTCCCCTCTGTACCACAAACCAGACTCCCATGGGGCATGACTAAGACAGCTGCCTGGTTTTCGCTGGAGCCTCAGATGGTGAGGTCAGGCTTGTGCAGCAGGCAGCTGCCAGGTGCCACTCCAGGGTGGTGTCTGGCTGTGGCTGCTGATCCCACTTGGGGAGACGGTGGCACGGCAGAGACACAGGTCAGGCTGGCACGGCAGAGACACAGGGCAGGCTGGCATGGCAGAGACACAGGGCAGGCTGGCATGGCAGAGACACAGGGCAGGCAGGAGTGGTATATGAAGGAACAAGTAGGCAGATGCAGGTACAGAACAGGCAGGAAGGAGTAGAGTATGACGGAACAGGTTTGGACCTGTTCACACAGGAGGTGTGAGTACGGGCACTGACTGGAAGGAGTGGAGCATGACGGAACAGGTTTGGACCTGTTCACACAGGAGGAGCAGGTACGGGTACTGACAAGAAAGAGTGGAGCATGACGGAACTGGTTTTAACCTGTTCACACAGGAGGAGAACCGCAAGGCTGCGGAGTGCAAGTAGAGCCTAAAGAGTATAAAGCAGGCAGAGTTGCAAGAGAGCGGAGCATGAACAGAGCCGCAAGAATGCAGAACACAAGCAGACAGGGAGGACACAAGGAAAGACACAGCAGGGAAAGACGTCAAGGACAAGGAGACAGGCAGATAGAGGTAGGACAGAATTCAGATAAGGTAATAGTGTGAGACAAGGAACAGGACCAAGGACACAGGGACCAGAGTACACACAGATACAAAGCAAGGCTAGGAGCTACAGCACAGGGACCAGGAAATACTGCCTCCTGGAGGGCGGCAAGACAGGTATAAGACAAGGCTAGGACAAAGACACAGAGACCAGGATATTCTGCCTCCTGGAGGGCAGACAGAGAAATACCAAGCAAAGATAGGAGAAACACAGCAAGACCTGGCAGCTCAGTAGCAAGACACTAACTGAGTTAACACATTGCACAGGCAAGGTTGCTGTGGGTGGAGCTGCCCTAAATACTAGAGGGCTCTTGGTAATTGGTCAGGGACACATTAGACAGGTGCACCCTGACTCCATAAGAACCAGAAAGTTCTGTCACCGTCCCCCTATACACACAGCCAGGAAACATGCACAGAGCAGACAGGAGACAGAGCATGGAGCTGGCAGTAGACAGAAATCACAGCATGGTCTGGAGCAGTGAGAAAGTTGGTGAGTGGGAAATGGGAGGCCATGCAGCGATGTCAGCAGGGTTGTTACAGTACCAGAAGCTATAGAGGGAGTACAAACTGGCCCCATATCTAGAGAAACTAGAAAACCCAAAAGAGGAACAGATCCAGAGCCGGTACAGACTGAGCGCTCACAGCCTACTCATCAAAACCAGGCAGCACCGACAGAACTACAAGCCCCGAGAGAGCAGACACTGCCAGCAGTGCCACCAGGAAGCCGGCCCACTTCCTGCTGAGGAGCCCCAGACACTCCCCAGTGAGGGAAACTCATTTCAAGAGACGGTCTGATCTCCTCCCAGACTTCACCTCCATGGAGGAGGAAGAGAAAGTGCCGATAATACTGGGGGAAGAGGAAAGTGCAGCTGCCATAGTAGTGGAATATGTCAGTGCCTGCCACAGACTAAGGAGACTGATGTGTCATGGACTTCTATTCCCCACCCTGGACATGCCCCTATCCTCTAAAAGGAGCCTGATACTGTATATCCTGGACCTGTATATGCCTCTCTACCCCCACCCCACCCACCCCTGTCCCCCAATTTTTACCATTTGCTTTGGCAATGCTAACATGTCCTTAGTCCTGCCAATAAAGCTTATTTGAATTTATATTGAGAAATGGAGAGAAGGGGAAAAGTTAGAGAGAGAAGGGGAGAAAGGAAGGGAGAAAAAGGGAGAGAGAGAAAGGGGAGGAAAAGAGAAAGGGGAGAGAGAGAAAGGGGAGGAAAAGAGAAAGGGGAGAGAGAGAGAGAGAGAGAGAGAAAGGGATAGAGGGAAAGAGAGAAAGGTAGAGAGAGAGAGAGAGAAAAAGAAAGGGAGAGGAGAGAGAGAAAGAGACAGAGAAAGGGAGAGAAAAAGAGAGAGCGAGAGAGAGGGAAATGGAGAGACAGAAAGAGAGAAAGGGAGAGAAATGGAGAGAGGGAGAGAAAGGGAGAGAAAAGGGAGAGTAGAGAGAGAAAAAAAAGAGAAAAAACAGAGTGAGAAACGGAGAGAGAGGGAATGGGAGAGAGAAAAAGGGAGAAAGAAAGAGATTTTTTTCTTTTCTTGACAGCTCAGGAATCCAATATTTTCAATCTAGTTCGGGTTGTGGTGGACATACTGGTACTGTTTCAGCACCCAAGACATAACTTTTTAAAAAGATTGAGTCAGGTACCAGAACCCCAACTTCCACCTGTCCGCCTATCCCTACTCTTAAATTAAAGTTGAAGAAAAGTCCACGTACCTTTACAAAATCAGACGTGACCAAAAAATTGAAGGTAAAATCACTTGTCACAAGCAAACATGTGTTAATGGCTCCTGCACTCAGTTATCATTGGAGCAATGAGGAGGGTTCAACAAATTATGTTAACAATGCAGACACTTTAGTAGCTGAACGCTTGTGTTTATGTTTCAGGATTTGGAAGATTTCTCAATGAAAAAAATGGTGGATTTCAAAGCAGAAAGATCATACCTTCATTTACAAACAGAAGGAATTCAATGTTAGTTGCAAGATCTGCAATGAGTAGTTTAATATTACCTTTTCTTGCTGTCACTGTGCGAAAAAAAATAAAAGTGAAGGTTTTAAAGGGAATCTACCTGGTTTTTGATATCTTATTTAAAAGCAGTATAATGTAGGAAAGAGACTCAGATTCCCAGTCATCATTAAAACTGCAACACCAAGAAGGAAAATTTGTGAAATTGTGAAAATCACAGTATGGTTAGACATATTATTGATCTGCAAATAATAAAAAAAATATAATTTTTATTGAAATATAGTTATATAATTTTTTTTTTTTTAACTCAACTTATAAATTTAGAAAAAGAGATTTTCAATATATATATATATATATATATATATATATATATATATATATATATATATATATATATATGTTTTTCATACATTTATGGATTCCTTCTTTCTCTTGAGATGTGTTCCTGTTCTGGTCCAGTGGATGGGGTGGTTCACTGCTTTTTTCCAACTCTTGTTTTGCAGCGAGTTCGTTTTTTCTTTGGTGTATTTTTTCTTTTTTCCTTTTTTTAGTTTTTTCTTCTTTTTCAAGTTTTATCTGTAATTTAATAAAGGGACGTTGTTATTTTATTAGGTAAAGATTAATGATTGTGTTATTCTATGTATTTGAACTTTGACTTCTTGCAAGAGAGCATGTGACTATTGCGCCAATTTTCAAATATGGTGTGTATATAGTCTTGAGACAACGCTTTCTGCTCATGTTTGTCATCCCCTGAGGAAGAAGTATTTCTTACTTCGAAACACGTTGGGAAGAAATGATTAATCTTCTACCATAATTGGAATCCTGTATTTTGTCAAGCAGCGCATGGAAGTCCAAAAAGAAGTTCCATAAGAATTGATATATTGCCGGTCACTTGTTTGACCATTGGACATGCAGCAGCTGACTACTTATCTTATATGCCTGATCTCTCCTTTAACAAGTGAGTGGATTTCTTATATATTCTTTTATATTAACCCGGATAAGACCTTATTTGCGGCTTTTTTTGTTCCTATAGTGTATTATATTATCTGAAGAGGAAGAGAGGAGACCAGCAGGGGGAAAATGAGGGTCCAGTTGGTAAGTATTAGGTTTTTTTTTTTAGTGTTTTTTTATACCATACCTGTCAGCCAACAGCTGTAATCCATATCTGGGGGTTAAATAGTTTACAACCAGGAGCAGTGCTAATACTATCACCCCAGCTGTAAACCACTGAGGAAAGAATGAGAAGCTGCCTGAGCTGCCTCCCAGCCTCTCCCGTGGTGAACTCTGCAGTGTGGGAAAGTGACAGTTCTTTTTCCCACGCTGCAGAGTTCATCGCAGGTCAAGCTGGGAGGCTGCGAAGCATCAGTGATGTCAGCGCAGCCTCCCAGCCTGACCCACGGTGAACTCTGCAGTGTGGGAAAGTGACAGTTCTTTTTCCCACGCTGCCGAGTTCATCGCAGGTCAGGCTGGGAGGCTGCGAAGCATCAGTGATGTCAGCGCAGCCTCCCTGCCTGACCTGTGATGAACTCGGCAGCATGGGAAAATGAACTGACACTTTCCCACACTGTAGAGTTCACAGCAAGTCAGTCTAGGAGGCTGCGCTGATGTCGCTGATGCTGACGCTGGCAGCTTCTCATTCATTCCTCCATGGTTTACAGCTGGGGCGATAGCATTAGCACCGCTCCCGGTTGTAAACTATTTAACCCACAGATATGGATTTACGCCATGGGACTGACTGTACTCCGGACTTTGCAGGAGATCGTGGGCATCATTTGGATTAGCAGAAGAATAAAGATGGAAAAACTGTGAGGTCTATTATTTCATTAAAATACTGTACTCTGTGTGTGTTTATTTAACCCTTTACAAACTTCAAGGTTAATGATGTCTTACTGACACCTTTCCATTACTAACCAGTAGAGATGAGCGACTTTGCCTTTTTTCGGGTCGAGTCGGGTTTCATGAAACTCGACTTTCTCAAAAGCGGGTCGAACGAAATCGGCCGATTATCGTGAAAAGTCGAAGGCCGACTGAAACACGAAAAACAATGCAAATCAATGGGGAACCAAGGTCGGCAGGGAGTGGAGGACAGGAAACACACCTACAGTGCCCATTTTAATGCCAAAAACATCAATTCTTATTACTTAAGCTTGTCAACCTTAATTTACTTTATAATAATAGTTAGGCATTGAAAACTGGGGGTTATTTGGCTAAAGTTGTGGGGGGGGGTAGGGCAGGCTCCAGATTTTCGTGGGCCCAGGGCCAAAGAGTATTAATGGACTCGTTTAACACATGCCAGAATTCATGATCCTCTGATACGGCAGAGAAATAGCGGTATAGTACAATGAAAAATACTTCACTTCTTACATCTCATGACTGATATCCATTTTAAAATCTCCAATAGCTCCAAAAATGGACAGTACATTACTCCATACAGTATTATTGCCACCACATAGTGCGCTATACAGAGTAATGAGGCCCATATATTTCTCCATACAGAATCATTGGTCCCATATAATGTTCCATACAGTATATGATGAATATGATGAGCTCCACATAATGCTACAGTATATGTTGGTCCCCATGGATGAAGCTCCACTGTCTTATGGGCCCAAATAATGCTCCATATATAATGGGCCCCATTTCTAATGCTCCAGTGCATAATGGGCCCTGTAAATGCTGCTCCAGTGTTTGATGTGCACCTTTGGAATGCTCTAGTGTTTGGTGGGCCTCATATATCATTCCGCAGAGTATAGTGCTCCCCAAAAATAGCTGTCCCAACATTGAAAACAATTAAATAAGTCTCCTCGCTAGGGAATCCCTGTACTAGTCTGGACTCCTCGTTGTCCCCATCTTCCATTTCACTGCACTTGGACTGTTTAGGCAGAGGACGTACAGACATGATGTCATCGCGCTCTCTGACCAGAATGTCACTGTCAGGAAACGCAGAAGACGTCACGGCGGTGGAGCAGGGAGAGGTAAGTATTTCAACTTTGCAAGTGCTGTGATCCTGAGCAAGCAGGGGGGGGCACTCATTGGCGACAGCACTGGCACAGGGCCTTTCATAGTACGCCGGTGTGTCTTGCGGTGGGTGTGCACCCTCACCGTCAGAGACACTTGATTCTTCTGTAAGGGACCTTGTGCCAGTGCCATTGCCAAAGAGTGTGCCCACCCACCTGTCCAGGGCAACGGCACTCGCACGGGTGCGTGCGCTAGGTGGTGACCCCGGCCCTGTGCGAGGAGGCAGCCCAGTTAGGGAGGTGGAAAAATTGGCATATGTTGATGTTGGACATTCAGCAGCTGCAAATGGAGTAATTGGAGAAGTCGTGGAAAAGGAGGACAAAAGCAAGCCATTTTTCTGGCAACCTATGTGTCAGCAGGGGAGGGTGGGACAAAATCCTTGGAAACCCATGCATGGTTCATTTTAATGAAGGTTAGATCATCAACATTTTGGGTCGACAGACGGGTCCTTTTTTCTGTCAGGATTGATCCAGCAGCACTGAAGACTCGTTCAGATAACACACTAGCAGCAGGGCAAGGGAGCTCCTGTAAGGCATATTGTGCCAATTCAGGCCAGGTGTCAAGTTTACTGGCCCAATAGTCAAAGGGGAATGACGGGTGAGGGAGAACATCGATATTGGAGGAGAAGTAGTTTGTTACTATAGTTGACAACTGCTGTCTCCTGTCACTTTTGATCGATGCAGTATTACCAGTCGTGTGAGCGGTACTTGAAAAATCAGTCCACAACATGGTAATCAAACCCCTGTGTCCAACGCCACTTCGGCTGTGTGCACCACGAACACCTCTTCCATGTTGCCCCCTACGGCTCGTTGGAAAAACATCACCGCCGCTGTGTGCTGGGAATGCCTCAAACAAACGGTTTACCAGAGTTGCTTGTTTGTTAGCCATTATTAGCTATAGATTCTCTTGTGGCATGATGTTTTGGAATTTGCCTTTATAGCGTGGATCCAGGATGCTGGCCAACCAGTAGTCGTCATCGTTCATCATTTTGGCAATGCGGGGGTCCCTTTTTAGGATCTGTAAGGCATAATCAGACATGTGGGCCAATGTTCCAGATGATGCACTGCGATTTCTGGGTGGAGGAGCACTTTCTGGCAAATCCACATCCCTCCAGTCACACACAAACCCTGTACCTGACCTTGCCACGCCAACATTTTTTCTTGCCCCCTGAGAAGCATCCTCCTCTTCTTTCTCCACCTCGTCCACAAGACTTCCCTGACCAGACAATGGCTGACTGTCATCAAGGCTTCCCTCCTCCTCTTCCTCCTCTGCTGCTGACGCCTGCTCCTTAATGTGCGTTAAAGTTTGCATGAGCAGACCCATAAGTGGGATGCTCATGCTTATGATGGTTTCATCTGCGCTTACCAGCCGTGTGAATTCCTCAAAACACTGAAGGACTTTACAGATGTCTTTCAGCTTCGACCACTGCACACCAGACAACTCCATGTCTGCCTGCAAACTGCCTGCCCGTGTATCCTCCCACAAATGAATTACATCCTGCCTCTGTTTGCACAGCCTCTGAACCATGTGCAGGGTGGAGTTCCACCTTGTTGCAATGTTGATAAGTAGGCGGTGCTTGGGAAGGTGGAGCAATCGCTGCAGCTTCTGCATACGACTGGAGTGTACAGGCAACCGGCAGATGTGCGAGCACAGTCTTCGCACCTTATGGAGCAGGGCTGTTAACTCCGGATAATTATTGAGGAAGCACTGCACCACCAGGTTCAAGGTGTGAGCCAGGCAAGGTATGTGTCTGAGTTTTGAAAGGACTATGGCTGCCACAAAATTCCAGACGTTATCACTGTTGTGTGACTGTTGTCGCCCAAAAACATCATCTTCAACACAGCCTGCTGACGCTTACCACTAGCTGTTCGATAGTGGGACACCTCGTGTGCAACACTGGCAGCTGCGGATTGAGTGCTCGTGCGACTGTGCTCTGTGGATGAGCTTTCGCTTCTGGAGGAGGAGGAGGAGGGTCGAGCGCCTACAGCCAACTGTTTCCTATACCGTGGGCTAGGCAGCACTGTCCCACCGCCGCTGTCCCCTGTGGACCCTTTATCCACGACATTAACCCAGTGTGCAGTGATGGGCACGTAACGGCCCTGGCCATGCTTAGTGGACCTTGCATCTGTTGTGAGGTGCACCTTCCCACTCACTGATTGCTTGAGTGCATGGACAATGCGGTCTTTCACATGCACGTGGAGGGCTGGGATGGCTTTTCACGAAAAGAAGTGCAGACTGGGTAGGTCATAGCATGGAACTGCGCAGGCCATGAGCTCGCGGAATGCTATGCTTTCAACCAACCGGTAGGGCATCATCTCTAAGGTGAGCTGGACTTGAGAGCTTCATATGGTGGAACTAGCGGTGGGCATGGCGGACTGAGAGAGGGTTGGTGATGGTGATGGTGTTGGTGGTGTTGCTGATGGCCTAGATTCAGTCTTTTGTAGCAATAACATTGTGATTCCATGACTGCTTTGCCCTTGCGACGACACCTCGACATTTGCTGCTGGTGGTGTGCTAACCGGTGGGCTTACAGTGGGGGAAGCGATGTAGCGTTGCTGACTACCTTCATTCGGAGCAGGTGCACATGTGGTACGTGAGGTTTGGTAGTCCGTCCATGCTTGCAAGTGCATGGTGGTTAAATGTCTAAGCATGCAACTGGTATTCAAATTTCTCAGATTTTTCCCTCTGCTGAAGGTCTTTGCGCACTTCTTACAAATAACCTTTGCCTGATCATTAGGATTTTATTCAAAAAAGTGCCACACTGCACTCTTTCTACTATGGAAGACATTTTGAGATCTTGCACGCTGTGCTAATTTGACCGTCTGGCCAAGCTGTCCTGCAACACTTTTGGTTTTTGTAACACGTTTTTGGACTGCTACGATCCTACCAGATAACAGCTGTTGCGATGTCGTTGCCTGCTGCGGATCCTCCTCCTCCCTTCTGAGCTATTGGCAGCGGCACCCTCTTCCCCCAATGGATGCCAATCTGGGTCAACAACTGGGTCATCCATCACCTCCTCTTCAATTTCATGTGCACCTTCCTCTGTGTCACCGTGTAAGGTGGTATAGTATGCGGGAAGGGGCACCAGAGTTTCATCAGGGTCTGATTCTGCCTCAATACACTGCGAGAACAATGTAGTGCTTTGAGTGAATGTACCAGCAGAAAAATCTAGCAGTGGCTGTGCATCAGTGCACTCCATGTCAGATTTATCTTGGACTGGGGAATTCATGATTTGACTTGCTAACCCAGGCATGGTATGTGAAAAGAGCTCCATGGAGTAATTGGTAGTGTGGCCTGCCACATCCTTCACTTTTGGTAGGGGTGAAGGACACAAGGAAAGGTGTTGTTCCTGACCAGGAGCCTCCAATGATGACTCAGTGCTTTTATTTTTTGAAACTTCAGAAGAGGAGGCGAGAGAGCTGGAGGCTGTGTCCGCAATGTAAGCCAAAACTTGTTCCTGAAGCTCCAGCTATAAAAGTGGTTTGCCTACTCCCAGAAAAGAAACACCACCACCACCACAATCGGGACCAGCTGGCAATCCCCGCCCACTTCCATGGCGTCTTCCACCATACTTGCTCATTTTTGTGAAAATGTACCCAAAATACCACCAGCTATATTTGAATCTCACTATAGATTTGAGGATGCTGAACTATTGTCTCTGGCCCAGTAGAGATTACACCTCAATGTAACAGGCTGAAATTGGATGGTGTCTGACAAGGTGTAGGGTGTCTATAGGATTGGTGAGAATTTGAATCTCACTATAGATTTGAGGACGCTGAACTATTGTCTCTGGCCAAGTAGAGATTACACCTCAATGTAACAGGCTGAAATTGGATGGTGTCTGACAAGGTGGAGGGTGTCTATAAGATTGGTGAGAATTTGGATATCACTAGAGATTTGAGGACGCTGACAATGATGCTCTCTGTCCAAGTATGGATGCAGGCAGCCTAATACGCAGGACTGCTGCACAGTGCACACACAAAAGGGTGGAAAAATGAACGCTTGGTAACTGTGCAGAAAAGAGGAAGAAAAGTATTTTTGCTTTTAAAAAAGCAGTCTGCACAGCAGTGTGCAAACAGCAATGCAGCTATCAGGGAGCCTTATAAGGGAGCCTTATAAGGCAGCCTAATAACCAACAGAGCTGAAGCACAAAAATAGAGCCTCCCCTGTCACTGCACACAAAGTGTTGTGTTGTAAGTGGAAATCGCTAACAGCAGAAGCAGTTTTTTTGGTTCTTCTTCCCTGCCTACCGCTCTCCCTACAGAATCAGCAGCAGCTCTACCTTTGCTAAGATCGGCATAAGTAAGATGGCGGTCGGCGTTCATGCCCTTTTATAGCCCCTGTGATGCCACACAAAGCCAGCCAATCATTTGCATGCCCTTCTCAAAGATGGTGGTGACCGATGCCTATGTCATCGCGTTGCCCACAGTGTGCGTCCTCCATCTTTGGCTGAAAAAGGGCGCTGGAAGCATCTTTTGATACGCGACTTTGGCGCTCTGGTCACCGACCTGGTGGCCGACCTCACGCTATAGTTGGGTTTCGTTTCATGAAACCCGACTTCAGCGAAAGTCGGTGACTTTTGAATATGACCGACCCGTTTCGCTCAACTCTACTAACCAGGCTTAATGTCACCTTACAATACAAAGTTGACATTACCCCCTTATTACCTCACAAGCCACCACTACAGGGCAGTGGGATGAGAGTGGCTAACTGCTAGAATTGGCGCATCTTACAGAGGAGCCTTTTCTGGGGTATCTGGGGGCAGATGTTTTTAGCCGGGGAGGTGCAATAACCACTGTCCCTCTGTAGGCTATTAATATCTGCCCTCAGTCACTGGCTTTCCCTCTCTGGCTGTCAGAAACACCGCACTGCAGTTGCTCACTGAGCCAGTGCGCGTGTCCTGAGTAAGACAACCTGTGCTCAGAGATACCTGTGGAGCGGGCAGCAGCAGAGAAGATGCGTGCTTCAGACCCACAGGACCTGAAGCATGTGACTGCTGGGGGCGTGGCCTAAACTCCCGAGAGCTAGGAGCTGCAGGAAAACTCCTAGAATGGTAACTACGGAACAAATTTACTAATTGGCATAGACAGGGAAATAAACCAGATTAGGCTGGGGTCAAAGCACAAGATAGCATGACAATTTCCAAAGGGCAAGACAGAACGGATAGTCAAGACGTAGCCAAGAAGTCAGAAACCAGAGAAGCAGATATACAGTACAGAATCAACAGGCAAACTCACAACGGGGGACAGAACCAGATCAGAACCATATAAGCAAGCTATAAGACAACGAACAGGCACACAGGGGTCACAACACTCGGCCAAAGGCACAAGTATAACTGACAGGGATTGGAGTATCTCAGGGCAATAAAAAGATCTGCCTGAACCAAAGAGAGGCCACAATAACCCCAGGTGTGCAGGCCAAAGCCTGCACTGAGCTCAAGACATTAACCCCTGACGTGCAGGTCAAAACCTGCACTGGGATCATGACAGCACCCCCCTCTCAACGGGGGCCTCTGGACCCCCAGGCTTCCCCGGGCACTTGGTATGGAAAGCCCGAACCAGGTGATCTGCATGTACAGAGTGAGCAGGGACCCATGAGCGATCCTCCGGTCCATATCCCTTCCAGTGGACAGGTACTGCAAAGAGCGGCGCACCCGCCGAGAGTCCACAATATGTCCAACCTCATACTCCAAGTGACCCTCCACCAACACTGGAGGAACAACAGACTCGGAGTCCTCCTTGACAGATCCCACGGGTTTCAACAGAGATTTATGGAACACATTAGATATCTTTAAGGAGGAGGGGAGACGCAACCTATATGCCACCAGGTTGACTATCTCCACAATCTCGTACGGACCAATGAACTTTGGTCCCAATTTAGCTGACGGTACCTTCAAGTTGATGTTACGTGTGGAAAGCCAAACCTTCCCCCCCACCTGAAACATGTGTCCCGGGGCCCTCTTTTTGTCAGCAAAATATTTGTACCTCCCCTGGGCCCGAGAAATATTACACTGGACTTCAGCCCAGAGGTTTTTTAACTATTGGACGGACCCCTCTGCCCCTTGACAACCGAAATCCACCCGTGAAAACTACTGAAAATGAGGATTAAACCCATAATTGATTAGGAATGGGGACATGTTGGTGGACTGGCTCACCCGGTTGTTAAAAGCGGTAACGGTAAACGGTAACACATCACACCAATCCTCTTGTCTGGCGGAGGTCAGACACCTGAGAATTTGTTCCAGGGATTGATTGGTGCGTTCCGTCTGACCATTACTCTCCAGGTGATATGCCGACGAGAAGTTACAGGTACAGGTGCCCGCATCTGTGCCGTGTTCTCCGGGTCAGGAGCTCAGCCAACTTCCAGGCAAGATGAAGTACTCCTTTCCAACACTCCGCCAACTTATGTGCCTTTTCTGAACGTCTCCTCTTATAGCGCCTTTGAGTGAAGTACTCCTAGTACTGAGTTACAATGGAGTTCCTCCTGTCAGATATTCCTATGAACTCTACTTGTACGGCAGACAGCTGTAGCCTGCTTCGGGGACTCCT
This sequence comes from Dendrobates tinctorius, assembly GCF_039654945.1. Lineage (NCBI taxonomy): Eukaryota > Metazoa > Chordata > Amphibia > Anura > Dendrobatidae > Dendrobates > Dendrobates tinctorius. Next base: position 3,581,611 of record NW_027362000.1, on the reverse strand, counting down.
TGCTACTAAGTCCCGGCTCACTAATATGTTGCTGTTGTGCCCCCAAGTCTTGTATGGGAATAAAGTGGTCACTACTTCTATTCCTCCAGTGTCTGCTGCAGAACCATTAGTATCCATACAACCTCAGGGACCGGACCTCGGCCTTGCGCTTAGAACTTGAAAAGAGTTCTCCTCTAACCCTGGTCCTTGTTCTCCTATTCTCCTCACGTTTCGTGCTAATCCTTCTTCCCAATGGAGAATCAAGCTTCCTTTCTCTGTCTCTTCCTTGTGCCAGCAGACCCAGATCACTGTGGCCTGCTGCAGCACTTCCTTCTTCTATCCCTCTCCCGGGGATCTTCTCTGTCTCACACTCTGTCCTTCTACATCCTCACTCACTGACTGAGTGAAAGACTGACCGACAGACTCAACTCTTTCCGCTCTTTAATATGAACTAAACTCCACCCACCTCCCAACACGTTTCGTGTTCCAAGCAGGGCGCCACCAAGGGGTGCTATGCTACACTCCAAGCAGGGAGCCGCCGAAGGTGCTTTGCTACACTACTTTGTGGTGTGGGGTGCAGGTGTTGGAGCGTAATCAGGTGTCTCCACATTACCTGGATAGTGGGGTACCACACCTCAGGAGGAGGTGCAGTATTTCTGTGGCGACTGAACCCTCTGGGGCGCCACACTATTGTTATTACTTGTGCTTACAGTGTCATCTCTTTCTTTGTGGATAGATCATGGATGCATTAAAATTAATGTGTCTTATCACATCCATTTTTTGCAGTCCATTTTTCAGCAAAAAAAAAAATGGTGAAATGTCTTAAATTATCCCTATTGAATCATAGAATCATAGAGATGGAAGGGACATCCTGGGCCATCTGGTCCAACCCCCTGCTTAAAGCAGGATTCGCCAAATCATCCCAGTCAGATGCCTGTCCAGCCTCTGTTTGAAGACTTCCATTGAAGGAGAACTCACCACTTCTCGTGGCAGCCTTTTCCACTCATTGATCACTCTAATTGTCAAAAAGTTTTTTCTAATATCTAATCTGTGTCTCCTCCCATTCAGTTTCATCCCAATGCTTCTAGTCTTTCCTTGTGCACATGAGAATAAAGTTGATCCTTCTACAATTTGACAGCCCTTTAGATATTTGTAGACAGCTATTAAGTCTCCTCTCAGTCTTCTCTTTTGCAAACTAAACAATCCCAAATCCTGCAACCTTTCCTCATAAGACACTGTTTGCAGACCGGTCACCATTCTGGTCGCTCTTTTCTGAACTTGCTCCAGTTTGTTGATGTCTTTTTTAAAATGTGGTGCCCAAAACTGGACACAATATTCCAGATGAGGTCTGACCAAAGAGGAGTAGAGGGAAATAATGACTTCATGTGATCTAGACTGTATGCTTCTGTTAATACATCCTAGAATTGCATTTGCCTTTTTTGCTGCTGCATCACATTGTTGACTCATATTCAGTCTGTGATCTATTAGTATTCCCAAGTCTTTTTCACATGTGCTGTCACTAAGCCCTATTCCTCCCATTCTGTATATGCTTTTTTCATTTTTATTGCCCAGATGTAGTACTTTGCATTTCTCCCAGTTAAAAACCATTCTGTTAGTTGCTGCCCACTTCTCCAGTTTATTTAAATCTTTTTGAATCCTCTCTCTCTCTTCTCTAGTTTTAGCTATCCCTCCTAGCTTTGTGTCATCAGCAAATTTAATCAGTTTACCCTCAATTCCTTCATCTAAATCGTTGATAAAGATGTTGAACAATACAGGGGCCAGGACAGAGCCCTGTGGTACCCCACTTGAGACATTCTTCCAACTGGATGTGCAGCCATTTACGACCACTCTTTGGGTCCGATCACTAAGCCAGTTATGAATCCACCTAACAGTTGCCTTGTCCATTCCATACTTAGTCATTTTTTCAATAAGGATTGTATGAGACACTTTGTCAAATGCTTTGCTGAAGTCAAGATATACTATATCTACAGCATTTCCTTGATCCACCCAATCAGTGATACGTCATAGAAGGAAATTAAGTTAGTCTGACATGACTTATTAGTTACAAACCCATGCTGACTCTGTTTAATCACTTCATTCTTATCCAGGTATTGACATACATGTTGTTTAATAATTTGTTCAAAGATCTTTCCTGGTATAGAAGTCAGACTCACCGGCCTATAGTTGCCTGGGTCCACCTTCTTCCCTTTTTGAAGATAGGAACAACATTTGCTCTTTTCCAGTCTTCTGGCACTTCTCCTGTTCTCCAAGAATTTTCAAAGATTATGGAGAGCGGTTCAAAAATTTCTTCTGCTATCTCCTTCAGTACTCTGGAGTGTAATTCATCTGGACCTGGAGACTTGAATTAATTTAGGTTAGCTAAGTGTTTCCTCACTATCTTTCTGTTTATAGATATCCTGGATTCTTCTATTCCCTTAATAGGACAGTGAAGAACAGTTGATGTTACATTTCCTTTCTGAGAGAAAACAGTTGCAAAATAGGAATTTAAAAGTTCAGCCTTCTCAACATCCTGTCTTACCATTTCATCATTTTCATCCTGTAAAAATCCTATAGCATCTTTGACTTTTCTTTTACTTTTGACATATCCCCAAAATCCTTTATTATTGCTTTTGACATCTCTTGCAAGCCTCAATTCATTTTCAGCTTTAGCTAATCTAATTTGTGCCCTACAGGTTCTGCAGACAGCATTATATTCTTCTTTAGATATGCCTCCCGCTTTCCATTTTATAAACATTTTTTTCTTCCTTTTTAGCATGTGCTTAAGTTCTGTGTTCATCCATCCTGGTTTCCTTAAATGCTTCCTATTCTTCCCTCTTTTCGGAATTGTTAACAACTGTGCTTTGAGAATTTCATTTTTCAAGATTTCCCATCCTTCCTGGACATTTTTTTCTTTTTAAGGATATCCAGCCATTGGATCCCTCCAATTCTCTTTCTGAATCCCTTAAAATCTGCCTTTCTGAAATCTAACCTTGACGTCTGAGTCTTCACAGGTCTTCCGCCTCTAGTTATCCAAAATTCTAAAATAGCATGGTCGCTACCTCCTAGGGTCCCAGCCACTTTTACCTCCTCAACTATTTCCTCCCTGTTTATAAGGATTAGATCCAAGGTAGCAGTTCCCCTTGTTTTCTCCCCTACCTTTTGGAAGATAAAGTTGTCAGCAAGAGAGGATAAGAATTTCCTTGACCTGTTAGTTTCGCCTGAGAGAGATTCCCAACAAATGTCTGGATAGTTGAAATCTCCCATGACAACTATGTCATATTTTTTGGAGAACTTGGCCATTTGATGCATAAAGAGTTCATCCATATCTTCAGCTTGCACAGGCGGCCTGTAGTAAATGCCTACAATGGTGTCCTTTCCATTGTTCTGTCCTTGTATTCTTACCCAAACAGTTTCCACAGAACTTCCAGTCTCTGAAGCTTCAATCTCTGTGCAGATATACGCGTTTCTAACATACAATGCGACACCCCCTCCTCGTTTATCAAGTCTGTTTCTTGCAAATAAGTTGTATCCTTCTAGTCTTGTATTCCAATCATGTGTATCGTCCCACCAAGTTTCAGTGATTCCAATGACATCATATTTCTTTTCCTGTGTTAGTAGTTCCAATTCTCCTTGTTTGTGGCCCATGCTTTGTGCATTAGTATAGAAACATTTTAGTTTGTGATTGGTTTCTCTTTCTCCAATATTTTTATTAATTAGATACTTTTGTCTTTGTTCTTCCTTTCCACTTCTAATAGCAGAGTTCTCAATAGCATTTGTCAGGTGTATGGCTTTTTCTGGTCTTTTGCTTCCCTTCCCATGTTGTTCTAGTTTAAAGCTCTCCTTACAAGTGTAGCAAGGCGACTTCCAAATACATGCTTTCCAGTCTTCGTAAGGTGCACCCCGTCTCTAGCAAGTAGTCCATCGTATAAGTGATCCAGAAATCCAAATCGTTGCTGACGGCACCATCGACGTAGCCAGTTGTTCACCTGCAGAATCTTATTCCACCTCCTTGTTCCATGGCCATCCACTGGGAGGATGGAAGAGAAGACCACCTGCGCTCCCAGTTCTTTCACTTTCTTGCCTAAGTCTTCAAAGTCTCTGCAGATGGTTTCCAGGTCATTTCTTGCAGTGTCATTTGTCCCCACATGTAGTAGCAGGAATGGGTAGTCATCTGTAGGTCTGAAGAGTCCTGATATCCTGTCAGACACATCTTTAATTTTTGCACCTGGAAGACAGCACATTTCTCTTGAAGTTATATCCGGTCTGCAGATAGCGGCCTCTGTTCCTCTTAACAGGGAATCCCCCATGACCACCACTCTCCGTTTCTTCTTCACAACATTTTTCTTTCTCCATCCAGGAGGACTCTGAAGGCGTACAAGGTTGCTGTTTGTTGGCAAAGTCTTATCCTGATGTATTTCTTCATCTTTTTCCTGCGTGAGAGCCTGGTACTGGTTTCTGAGCAGTATGGGTGCTGACTGCCTCCTGATCCTCCTGCTTCTCTGGGTCACATGTCTCCATTCCTCTGTTTCTTCAGGTGCACTTCGAATTTCTTCTCTTTCTGTAACATGAAGAGATAATTCTGCTCTGTCCAAGAACTCTTCACCTTCCTTAATGATCTTCAACGTAGCTAACCTCTCTTCGAGATTTTGCAACTTTTCCTCCAACAGGGACACAAGCTTGCATTTGTGGCATGTGAAGTTTGGCTTTTCCACTGGTAAGTCTGTGAACATGTATCAAGAAATGCAGCTCACCAAATGGCTCCTGGCCTCTTCCATCTTGAGATTTCTTAAAAACGATGAAAGATGAGCCAAAATTCGGCGCGCGGTTTTCCGTTTTCCTCTTTTCAGCTGCAACGGCCAAAACCCAGTGATCGTTGAGCTCGCGGAGACTCTTCACTTATCCCAGAAGGCACTGGGAATATGCAAATGATCTCCTCAAGTCTCTTCCCCTGGTTTTATTGATGAGCAAACATGCTATTGCAAGCCAATGGCCCAATGCAAAAAGTTGATAGCACATGAATGTCGTCAGTGTGCTGTCTATAGCTACAGTAAATATTTGATAGGTAGGAGAAGCTACATTGAATAGACAAGAAAAACTGATGCAGCAAGGAGTGTAAAAACTGACACACAGGCCAACGTCCAATGTATTGAAAAATATACGGACTGTTTTTCACGTATGAACAAAAATTTGCTGCATGAAAACGGTCTAAGGTAGAGTTCTCTAATGGCCTCTGTTGAGGGTGCAGTCAGATGACTATATAAAACAGGCCATAAATGCTCCAACTGGTCGGCAACTCTCCCGACCCAAGCATGACAGCTGCATGGAAATATATGAAGCAGTCACGCTCAAGTAGGGAGAGCTACCGGCCAGTCCATGCAATTTGTCCTGATGTATATTTAATTTATGCGACTGCCTGACTGCTCCCTTATTGTGAAAACCTCCAACATAAGGATGTTCATAGGGTCCAGGAACCTATCGTATTTATGGTCAAAAGAGTGTCTATTGATCCCCGAACATCACACTAGCAGCCGATGACCTACATCCACCCAGAACCAAAGACACAGGTGTGTTTGTAATTAATATAAAAACTGGTTGCAACCAGCACTAATTTCCAATGGTTGTGCTGAATATATGGCTTTATTTCGGGTTGGGACATTAGGCTTCATTTCTCATAGCATTGAGATGTCTGAGCAGGTGTAGTGCTCAAGGTGTTGAGATGTTGAAAGAAAGAGCTATCAGTAAGAAACACTCCCATCCTGCCAGTGACTGATCTCCTAGGGTAGTGTGTGTAATCTCAGGGTCCATCTCCATTCATGTTATCAGTACAGGATAATTCCCTGAGAAGAAGCTGCTTAAGAAGCCACTGCTGAAAGCTTATACAGTCAGAGCAAGGTCAGCCGGCTATTAGCAGAAAGCTGAAGACATTTCAAAGGACAACTTATGGTAGGATTTATTTCTTAGGAACACTTCCTATACAGCGGAGGAAATTCAGCTTCATACTCTGGTCTTTAATTTATACTTGAAGAGGTTGATCCCTTCTTAACGATGATTTGCTCAGATAGTGGGATCCCATTGCTGGCGATTCTCTTCCTTTGAGCTAAGGGTTTAACTACTGACAAAGGAGACATGCAACTTCTAGAGCTTCAAAGCAGTAATCCCACCAACAATATTCATCGCCTCAATATCGGTCAGGTGATAAATGTATGATTGATGAAGACGAGACTGCTGGGGTCCTCATCAACCATGACACTGGAGGACATAGACAGAAGAGGCCCCTGTGCAAAAAGAATATATGGACACTTTGGAGCCTAATTGTTCATCATAATGCACAAATCCATCTGTTCCAGAGGTGGAAATGGGCCTCCCTACCCCTTATGCCCCGTGTGTGGCTTCTCAGGTTGCAACAATGACATGTCCACCCCTGAATCATGAGAGCAGAGGTGCTCTGTATCCCCTCTGAGTGAAGCACCATATGTGACCCCTGCTTAGTTTTTGTTTAGGGACCCCATTGTTCTTGAAGTCCCATGTCAATGGAGTGGTATTGTGCATGTTCCATTCACTCATACAGGTCTAGGCGATTGGTAGTGCACTTCACAAATGTGTGCTGCAGATCACATAATTCCAGAGGAGTGGATGGACACTACTGCTACATTGAATTGGGACTTCAAGAACAATGGGGTTCCAAAGGGTCAGGCCCTCAATTTACAAGGGAGTAGTAACAGATTAGCAAAACGTGGGACCTCAATTGTCTATTTTCTTTCCAATACAGTGCCACACTTGACCACAGGTTACGTGTGGTACTGCAGCTCAACCTTGTTCAGTGTGATGGAATTTAACTGATTTCAGACACAAACTATGGACAGGTGTGGAACTGGAAGAAAGTCACCACGTTTGTCTTAATCCAGAATAACGGCTTTGAAAAACAAGATGACATAATTTAAAAGATTCTTCATTTATATGTATTTTATATATTATACCTTTAGCCTACTGCCCCAAAACTAATCATTACCAAGGAAAGATACTAATCATTGGGTCATAAGATATTTTTATTATCTTTTGTTGACTATCCTTTTTATTTTCATGTCACTCGAAGCAAAGATCACCAAGCTACAACTTACCGACTTTGGACACATCATACAAAGAGAGTAATCACCGGAGAAGGACATCATGATTGGAAGAATAGAGGGAACAAGGGGAAGACCAGCAACCAGATGGCTTGATATTATCAAGATAATAGTGGTGAATACCCTGGTGGACCTAACCAGGTTTGTACAAGATCGACATTCCAACAGAGCGTTCATCCATCAAGTCGCCATAGCTCAAGATGGGGCTGAAGGCCGTCAAAAAAATTTAAAAGATCACCAAGCTACAACTTACCTACTTTGGACACATAATACAAAGAGAGTAATCACCGGAGAAGGACATCATGATCGGAAGAATAGAGTGAACAAGGGGAAGACCAGCAACCAGACGGCTTGATATTATCAAGATAATGGTGGAGAATACCCTGGTGGACCTAACCAGGTTTGTACAAGATCGACCTTCCAAGAGAGCATTCATCCATCAAGTCGCCATAGCTCAAGATCGGGCTGAAGGCCGTCAAAAAAATTAAAAAAAAAATATGATGCTATGATTAAAACATATTGCACCCTGCTCCATTGTACATCATATGGACAGATGTGTAAGAATGCATTGCTTCTAGGGAAGGAAAGCTCCATTTATATGATGCTTAACAGCAACTCAGAGGCAGTACAGCTCAGCACCAGGTGTACATAGAGACTTTAAGAGGTCATATTCAATGGGGAAATGCTTGCACAACCTACCAGTTTTGGCCATCTAATGTATGGGAGTGTCCCGACTCTTCCTTTGGTTTGGGAAAAGTAGGGTAGGGAATAGCAGATTTTAACTTGCTTTATGTTTCTATTCATCCTGTAGAAAAGTCTCCACAAGAAGTCACTGACAGTGCCCTTTTTATCTCCATAATTGAGGATACTTAGAGGAATAGCAGTTTACCGATAATTTTGTAAGGCATATAACTACATATAATGCTCCCATGAGGTTAAAGTAGGAAGACTTACCCATTTCAGTGGACACATGAACATTTAAGCTATGTGCCCACATAAGCAGTAAAAACCGGACTCCTTCCCAGCAAAAACACTTTTTTTTTCGCGTTTTTTTGGCACGTTTTTCCGGAGCATCCACATTCTCATAGAATATAGTTGGAAGTGCGTTTTTTTCTGCAAAATTAATGAACATGAATAACTTGATCCCAGACACAGAATACATATTCTCATGGCAATGACCCTGGTATCATACCAGGATATAAGAATTGTTCCCTATGGAGCTCCCAACTCGCTAGAAAACCCAAAAACAATTTGAGCAAAAATCCATACATGCAGCAAGTATAAAGTGTTAATCTTGCTTTATTAGTACAAAAAAGTGTTTTAAAAAGACATCTTTACATAGTTACACAAACTGAGACAGACATGTAAGACAAGGATCAAAATGCACCACAATTGGAAAAAACGTGCTGCCAATGTGCAGATGTTCAGCACGGGAAACAGGCCAAGACTACCCTCAGGGCCCCATATATAAATCCCAACATTATTTTAGATATCTCCAACATAGCCATCACATAACGGCCTTGTGTATAGTTAGATACAATCACATGGGGTCCAAATTCCTTCTCTAAACGGTTATCCCTATAACTACTGACCAAAAGAGGTTATAAAAATATCCTGCAACCATAAAAGATCAGTTACCAAAATAAAAAGTTATAGACAAAGGAAGGATTTTGCCTTAGCCATTACCCATGCTGGTGTCCATTGGTCAGCGTGTACTCTACGCGCGTTTCACGGTAGCTTCCTCGGGGAGTCCTGGTGTGATGAGTGTACCTCCATATTTCCTTATGTACCCCTCCGGTCCACCGTCATTGGCGTATGTCGCTGGCACATGGAGGCGGCGCCAAACGACCGCGCCAGCGTCAAGATGGCGGCACACATCTCGCGAGACGCGAGATGTGCGTCACATCCCGCGACACCGGTAGCGGCGCAGGCGGCGCGACCAAACCAGAGACATGTGCACTGGTGAACTAAGGCAGGTTGCGCCATCTTAGTAAAGGCGCGCGCTGCCCACTTCAGATATACAGAGCTCCCTCCCGTCTTGTCCATAAATGGATCTATCAGCCTGCTTCGAAACTCTAAGTGCCTATCTCTAATAAAATAATGGAGTACTATGAAGGTGTATTATATCAAAGTGAAGCCCTTCATTCTGATCTGTGAGGCAAAATGCCAAAGCAAATAAGCAATGTAATACAAATATGGCAGCTCAAACAAAGCACCTCCATTAACAATCCATACATACATACAGTTGTGGCCAAAAGTATTGACACCCCTGCAATTTTGTCAGATAATACTCAGTTTCTTCCTGAAAATGATTGCAATCACAAATTCTTTGGTATTATTATCTTCATTAGTGTTGAGCATTCCGATATTCGCTGTATCGGAATTCCGATACCGAGTACCGATATTTTTTCAATATCGGATATTGGAATCGGAAGTTCACATAATGCAAAGAGCCAATGCTGTGGCTCTGATTGGCTGCCGAAATGACGTCATCATAATGCGCGGTCTGTGCGCATCATGATGCGCCGTCAGTTCGGGCCTTCCGGGGGGTCTGTGCCGACTGCCCGGGGGTCTGTGCGGACTGCCAGGGGTCTGTACCGGCCTGCCGGTGGTCTGTACCGACTATTCGGGGATCTGAGCGGACTGCCGGGGGTCTGTACCGGCCTGCCGGGGGGCTGTGCCGGCCTGCCGGTAGTCTGTGCCAACTGTCCGGGGGTCTGTGCAGGCATCGTCCGATGGGACTACAAGTCCCATCGGGCAATGCCTGCTACCATGACGGTGATTGACACATTAGCCAATGATGGGACAGTAGTAGTCCCATCATCCGGCCTATGTGTTGAATGTAAAAAAAAAATAAAATACTACATACATACTACATGCTACATACATACTACATGCATGCAACATACATACTACATATATACCACATGCATGCAACATGCATACTACATATATACCACATATATACTACATGCATGCAACATACATACAACATATATACTACATGCATGCAACATGCATACTACATATATACTACATGCATGCAACATACATATATACTGCATGCAACATGCATACTACGTATATACTACATGTATGCAACATACATATATACTACATGCAACATGAATACTACATACAACATCTATACTACATTCATGCAACATGCATACTACATGCATGCAACATACATATATACTACATGCAACATGCATACTACATATATACTACATGCATGCAACATACATACATACATACTACATATATACTACATGCATGCAACATACATACATACTACATATATGCTACATGCATGCAACATGCATATTACATATATACCACATATATACTACATGCATGTAATATACATACAACATATATACTACATGCATGGAACATGCATACTACATATATACTACATGCATGCAACATACATATATACTACATGCAACATGCATACTACATATATACTACATGCATGCAACATACATACTACATATATACCACATGCATGCAACATGCAAACTACATATATACCACATATATACTACATGCATACTACATATATACCACATGCATGCAACATACATATATACAACATATATACTACATGCAACATACATACTACATATATACTACATGCATGCAACATACATACAACATATATACTACATGCATGCAACATGCATACTACATATCTACTACATGCATACTACATAAATACAACACGCATGCAACATACATACTACATATATACCACATGCATGCAACATGCATACTACTTATATACCACATATATACTACATGCATACTACATATATACTACATGCATGCAACATACATACAACCAACACATATACTATATGCATGCAACATGCATACTACATATATACTACATGCATGCAACATTCATATCTACTACATGCAACATGCATTCTACATATATACTACATGCATGTAACATGCATACTACATATATACCACATATATACTACATGCATGCAATATACATATATACTACATATATACTACATGCAACATACATACTACATATATACTACATGCATGCAACATTCATATCTACTACATGCAACATGCATTCTACATATATACCACATGCATGTAACATGCATACTACATATATACCACATATATACTACATGCATGCAATATACATATATACTACATATATACTACATGCAACATACATACTACATATATACTACATGCATGCAACATACATACTACATATATACCACATGCATGCAACATGCATACTACATATATACCACATATATACTACATGTATGCAACATACATACAACATATATACTACATGCATGCAACATGCATACTACATATACACAACATATATACTACATGCATGCAACATACATATATACAACATATATACTACATGCAGCATACATACTACATGTATACTACATGCATGCAACATACATATATACCACATGCAACATGCATGCTACATATATACTACATGCATGCAACATACATACATACTACATATATACCACATGCATGCAACATGCATACTACATATATACCACATATATACTACATGCATACAACATACATATATACTACATACAATGCATTCATACAATACATACATATAGACATACAGTACATATAACATAGAGTACATACTCACCATCACTTGCCACTTTGATCCCCGAAGCTATTGTCATATGTGGAATAAACATTAAAATAACAAACCACCAATATACTTATCCCTGATCCGCAGAAGTCCACGAGCGTCCCACGACGATCTTGCGTGGAGAACAGCAGCATCAGCTGATGCTACCATTCTCTACGGGCTCCAGGAATCCAGTATCGGGATATAGGTATCCATCCGCACTGTATTCCTCCGCCACTGTAAAAAAAAAAGTCCCTAGTCTCACTTTATGACAAAAGCTGAGTGGGAAATTTCTCACACAGCAATGCCATAAAATGAGACTAGGGACTTTTTTTTTTACAGTGGCGGAGGAATACAGGGCGGAAGGATACCTACCTCCTGGTTTTCTGGAGCCCGTAGAGAACGGTAGCATCAGCTGATGCTGCTGTTCTCCATGCAAGATCGTCGTGGGACACTCGTGGACTTCTGCGGATCAGGGGTAAGTATATTGGTGGTTTGTTATTTTAATATTTATTCCATAGATGACAATGGCTTCGGGGATCAAAGTGACAAGTGATGGTGAGTATGTACTCTGTTATATGTACTGTATGTCTATATATATGTATTGTATGAATGTATTGTATGTAGTATATATGTATGTTGCATGCATGTAGTATATATGTAGTATATATGTAGTATGCATGTTGCATGCATGTGGTATATATGTATGTTGCATGCATGTAGTATATATGTAGAATGCATGTTGCATGTACTATATATGTATGTTGCATGCATGTAGTATATATGTGGTATATATGTAGTATGCATGTTGCATGCATGTAGTATATATGTGGTATATATGTAGTATGCATGTTGCATGCATGTGGTATATATGTAGTATGTATGTTGCATGCATATGGTATATATGTAGTATGCATGTAGTATATATGTTGTATTTATGTAGTATGCATGTAGTATATATGTAGTATATATGCATGTTGCATGCATGTAGTATATATGTGGTATTTATGTAGTATGCAAGTTGCATGCATGTAGTATATATGTAGTATGCATGTTGCATGTAGTATATATGTAGTATGCATGTTGCATGCATGTGGTATATATGTAGTATGTTGCATGCATGTAGTATGTATGTAGCATGTATTTAGTATGTATGTTGCATGTATGTAGCATGTATGTAGTATGTATGTAGCATGTAGCATGTGTGCAGTATGTATTTTTTTTTTGTACTTTCAACACATTAGCTGGATGATGGGACTACTACTGTCCCATCATTGGCTAATGTGTCAATCACCGTCATGGTAGCAGGCATCGGACGATCCTGCACAGACCCCCGCAGCCTGCACAGACCCCCGGGACAGTCAGTACAGACCACCGGCAGGCCGGCACAGACCCCCGGCAGGCCGGTAAAGACCCCCGCAGCCTGCACAGACCCCTGGACAGTCGGTACAGACCACCGGCAGGCCAGCACAGCCCCCCGGCAGGCTGGCACAGCCCCCCCGCAGCCTGCACAGATCCCCGGACAGTCAGTACAGACCACCGGCAAGCCGGCACAGCCCCCCGGCAGGCCGGTACAGACCCCCGGCAGTCCGCACAGACCCCCGGGCAGTCGGCACAGACCCCCGGAAGGTCCGTACACCCCCCACCCCGAGAGGCTGTACAAGGACAGAAAAGGGTTTTTCTTATTCCGATACTGGAAGTCCCCTAGACTTGAATGGGATTTCCGGTATCGGAATCGGCGATACCCGATACTTTTTTCGTATCGGGCCGATACCATCAGATCCGATATTTTAGGGAATCGGATGGTATCGCTCAACACTAATCTTCATTTAATTTGTCTTAAATGAAAAAACACAAAAGAGAATGAAGCAAAAAGCAAAACATTGATCATTTCACACAAAACTCCAAAAATGGGCCAGACAAAAGTATTGGCACCCTCAGCCTAATACTTGGTTGCACAACCTTTAGACAAAATAACTGCGACCAACCACTTCCAGTAACCATCAATGAGTTTCTTACAAATGCTCTGCTGGAATTTTAGACCATTCTTCTTTGGCAAACTGCTCCAGGTCCCTGATATTAGAAGGGAGCCTTCTCCAAACTGCCATTTTTAGATCTCTCCCCAGGTGTTCTATGGGATTCAGGTCTGGACTCATTGCTGGCCGCCTTAGAAGTCTCCAGTGCTTTCTCGCAAACCATTTTCTAGTGCTTTTTGAAGTGTGTTTTGGGTCATTGTCCTGCTGGAAGACCCATGACCTCTGAGGGAGACCCATCTTTCTCACACTGGGCCCTACATTATGCTGCAAAATTTGTTGGTAGTCTTCAGACTTCATAACGCCATGCACACATTCAAGCAGTCCAGTGCCAGAGGCAGCAAAGCAACCCCAAAACATCAGGGAACCTCCGCCATGTTTGACTGTAGGGACCGTGTTTTTTTCTTTGAATGCCTCTTTTTTTCTCCTGTAAACTCTATGTTGATGCCTTTGCCCAAAAAGCTCTACTTTTGTCTCATCTGACCAGAGAACATTCTTCCAAAACGTTTTAGGCTTTTTCAGGTAAGTTTTGGCAAACTCCAGCCTGGCTTTTTTATGTCTCGGGGTAAGAAGTGGGGTCTTCCTGGGTCTCCTACCATACAGTCCCTTTTCATTCAGACGCCGACGGATAGTACGGGTTGACACTGTTGTACCCTCGGACTGCAGGGCAGCTTGAACTTGTTTGGATGTTAGTCGAGGTTCTTTATCCAACATCCGCACAATCTTGCGTTGAAATCTCTTGTCAATTTTTCTTTTCCGTCCACATCTAGGGAGGTTAGCCACAGTGCCATGGGCTTTAAACTTCTTGATGACACTGCGCACGGTAGACACAGGAACATTCAGGTCTTTTGAGATGGACTTGTAGCCTTGAGATTCCTCATGCTTCCTCGCAATTTGGTTTCTCAAGTCCTCAGACAGTTCTTTGGTCTTCTTTCTTTTCTCCATGCTCAATGTGGTACACACAATGACACAGGACAGAGGTTGAGTCAACTTTAATCCATGTTAACTGGCTGCAAGTGTGATTTAGTTATTGCCAACACCTGTTAGGTGCCACAGGTAAGTTACGAGTGCTGTTAATTACACAAATTAGAGAAGCATCACATGATTTTTCGAACAGTGCCAATACTTTTGTCCACCCTCTTTTTTATTTTTGTGTGGAATTATATCCAATGCGGCTTTAGGAGAATTCTTTTTGTGTTTTTTCATTTAAGACAAATTAAATGAAGATAATAATAACAAAGAATTTGTGTTTGCAATCATTTTCAGGAAGAAACTGAGTATTATCTGACAAAATTGCAGGGGTGTCAATACTTTTGGCCACAACTGTATATATCTCTGGATATTAACAAAAAACATAATATATGTATCATTAATATTGGACAACATAGGCCCACATCAATATAGGGAACCATCTCAAGCATAAAGGACATATTAAGGTTGCAAGAGGATATAGATGAATGGTTTCAGTTTCCATCATAAGCTGAAGTTTCGTCATCAGACATCAGTACTTAATGACTATTGAAGGTGACAGGGTTACTCCACGGAGATGCTCCAGAGCGTACACAAGGAGAGATGTGCATGTTACATCAAGACTAGACAACTAGGACATAAACAGGAAAGAACACATAATTAAAAACAGTTCCAATGAAAAGAGTGACCATCAGACTACGGACTTCACTGGCTCACAAATATGATGAAGAACTAAGGTGCTCATTAAGGCCCGCAGGAGCCATAGTTCCCAATGTAACAATCCATCGGCATTCTCTTTGATTCAGGCGCGGATTTTATCACCCCCACGTATTCCCATATTTATGTGGTCAATGCCTCTTATTTTTAAACTCTCAGGATTGCACTTACTGTATGTTTTGATTTAAAGTGCCTGGGTATGGTTTTCAACAGGCCAACATCCTCCACATCACAAGCGGCCTCGATATCACGCAGTGCTCGCGTGAAGTAAGACCCACGTAAATCAAATTAATGAACATGCTGCGTTTTTTTACCGTGGTGCAGGGGTTTTTTTTTGGAAGAAAAAGACGCATCATGTGCACAAAAATGGCGGAATGCATTATAAGAATGGGATGTTTAATGTAAGCATTTTTTTAAGCGTTTTTGCATGGAAAAAATGCTTAAAAAATGCGAAAAAAATGCTTACGTGGGCACACAGCCTTAGGCTATGTGCCCACGATGCGATTTTTAAGCATTTTTGCTGCGATTTTCGGCGCAAAAACGCTGCGAAAACGTTTAAAAATCGTGTACATGATGCACCCCATGCATTCCTATGGCATTCCGCACATGCTGTGCTAATGCTGCGCTTTTTTCCGCAGCGGAATCGCATCGTGGAAAAAATCGCAGCATGCTCATTCTTTTGTGCGGAATCGCAAAGAATTGCCGCGATTCCGCACCCATAGGAATGCATGAGAATCGCTTACTTCCCGCATGTGGCTATGCCCACCATGCGGGAAGTTAAGCGTCTCATGTGCGGTTGGTACAAACGTGTGTGGAGGAGAGGAGACTGTCCTCCAGGCCCTGGGTACCATACCCCTGTAAAAAAAAGAATAAAAAATAAAAAATCGGGGTATATTTACCTTCCGGTGTCCCGCGCTGCATTCCCGGCCAAAGCGTTCCCAGTAATGCCTTGCGGCAAGGTCCTGTGATGACGTAGTCTCGCGTGACTTTTTATCATTTTTAACATTTTATCTTTTACTATTGAGGCCGCATAGGCGGCCTCAATAATAAAAAGCTGGTCACACTTGTCAAACACTATGTTTGACGAGTGTGACCAACCTGTCAATCACTTTCCAAGCGATGCTTCAAATCGCTTGGAAAGTGCTTGAGAAAATTGCGGCAAAATTGCGAACAGAATCGCGGTAAAATCACGGTGAAATCGCGCGGAAAAAACTGCGCGATTTCTGGGAAGGAGTCCGGTTTTTAGTGTACGTTTTAAAACGCTACGTGGGCACATAGCTTTAAGGTGTTTTGTGGGTGGGAAGGATCAGGCCGCTTGAATTTGAAGCTCAGTCTGGATGAGACAGAAGCGGTTGACAATGGTTTATTACCCTAAGCTAGACACACACATCAGATGCCTGTCAGCCAATCGTTTGTCCAACAGCCATCTCTGACGACTTGCCCATACATAGGAACACTCATTAGGCTGAACGCTCCTGTGTTCTGTATGAAAATGATACCGAGTGACACGTTGATCGGTGGTTTATTGCCTAGAAACAATGAATTACACAGTCTGAAATTGGATTTGTCCAATCAACATCACTCCTGACGATCAGTCAGTGGGCACCCCATATACATCAGACATTGACAGGTTCGGATTGCATTAGTGTTATGTGTCACGGTGACCCTGGATACACTGCCTCCAGTTGGGTGAATTTAAATAATAAGACGTGCAGCTGGATACACCGCCTCCAACTGGCGAATTTACGTATTACACGTATTTATACAATAGTCTGGAAACCCCGCCTCCAGTAAGGCGAATTTAAATAATAAAGGGGAACCTGGGTAACATTAACAATGGTGGGTGCTGCGATAGGGAATAGGGACGTGGAGACCTCCTGCACTCCCCTGAGCCAGAGTCCCTGCACTCCTAACGTTCCCTATGCCGGTTCCGCACAGGGCGACTCACAGGAACCTTAAAACCCTGACTCGCCCTGACCCTAAACCCTCACTAGGGAATTGGTCGGTGCGGAAACTAATCCCACCACTGCACTAAACACACACAAGGAAAAATGACAATACAGGGGGAACACCACTTAGCTTTGCTCTGTTGCGTACGCTCCTAGCAACAGAGCCCACCACCTGCGTGCATCTTCTCCTCCACCCGGATCCATCACCATAACCGGATCCATCACCGTAGTGCAGCCTTGGAGCAGAGTCCACCACCAGTTGCAGCTGCCCAGTAAACAGAGTCCCAAAGATGAATCCAGCTTCTGCCAAAAAGTCCAGCATGCTTGAGTCCAGTTTTCATCAACCAAGCCCAGCATGCTGAGTGCAACTCTCACCATCGTCGCCACTCCACCAAGCCATGCAAGCACCTCCTGCTGACACCATAAACTGCGACTCCACCATGACATGCCAGCCCTCCATGCAGACTCCATAGCTGACTCAACCCCGCTGGCTGGGCTGCCCAGGACTCTCATTCAGCTCCTTCCTTCACCCAGGCTTCCTTGAGAATGACTAACTCACAATATCACCAACCATGATTGAACATACCTGACTCTCTTTTATAGAGCCTCACACCTGATTTATAATTACATGCACATTAAACCAAAGAAACTAAAGTGCACTACCGCTCACCACCATCGGGGCAACTTAGAATGAACGACACCACGTGTAATAATTCTAATGGCCACCGGGGGCAATCACACCACTTTGGCACCAAGCCAAAGGAAAAAAGTTCACTTTGTCCATTTACTTGTCAGATCCACCTTGGATCATGACATTATGATTGGGTCACCGAGGAGGAAAGCAAGACCAAGCTAAGCCACAGAAAACCAGAGAGGTTGGTAACTAAGCGGATTGCAAACCTCTGATCTTATCCACACATCTAGCAGTAGCCGTGGAACGTGCCTATGATGATTCTAGACGCCTCAACACAGCCGGAGAACTAAATGAGCCTAAAGCAAGAAAGGGGAAATCTAAACTGCCCCAGAGCAGGCCCCAAAGGAATAGATAGCCCCCAAACATATATTGTCGGTGAGACAAGATGAAAACACGAACGCAGGTAGGAAAATAGGCTGAGCAAACGATGGGGCCCAAACTAACATGACAGGACAGGAAAGGAAAGACACTGTCTGCAATCATGCAAAAAACCCTGCAAAAAATGTCCAACACGTCTGATAGAAAAAATACTGAAGTCACTAGACATCGCCCCCCCACTATATCAGCACTCTGGTATATTCTGAAAGCAGAGCAAAGTGAGGCAAATCCAATAAGAGACAAAAACAAACTGGCACAAACCGTAACATAAGGATAGAAATTCAGCACAGCCCAAGCCGGGGCTGGCTGACCACACAAAACTGAAATAGACAAAACCAAATCAAATGTGAATAATAGCAAAAGAACACTTAGCTGAGCATGCAGGGACTGAGCTGGAAACTAAAACCTCAGGAGGCAGTAAAAAATCACCAGCAGGGATAGAGGGAGTCGGCTGTCTTAAATCCAGTCAGAAACTCCCAATGTCCAATTGTCCTCCTCATTATCAGGTGGCAGTCCTCTGTTAATTAGATAAGCTCCATTACCTCCTGTAACCACCAGAGGGACCCCGGAAAGAGAACTCGCGACCCCTCTGTCAATACAACCATCTCCACTACCTTCACCAGCATCCGGAGGTAGGCCAGAAAGTGAATTCACAACACATTAGCTTAACGTGTATAGGGTCTTCTTTACTCATGAAGACTTGGCCGAATTGAACATCCAAGTATGTGGAGGAAACTAGGCAGATAGCCATCAGCCCGAACAAGCTCTAAGCAACTGCACCCCAATAGAACACCAACTGTATCTTCTCCAACTCCTTGTGCAAAATGACTGTCTTTTGTATTAGGGCCTGTGCACACATTGAAGGTTTTCCTCTTTTTTTTCTGCTCAGGTCTGTCACAAGTCCTGAAGGGTTTCCTGATGCCAACAAAGTGAATGAGAATCCTGACATCTCATGCACACGTTGCTTACTTTGTGACTTGCAGATTTAATTCAGCAGATGTCAATTCTTTGAGCTTTTTGGCTGCAGATTTCACTCATACTGAGTAGAGAAAAATCTGCATCAAAAATGCAAGTAAAAAAACTAAACAAAAGAGCGGCAAATGCGCCTATTTTACACAGCATTTTTCCTGCCAAAAGATGCAGAAATGATGCAGAAATGTCGTCACCAAATAATTAACGTATGCACATACCCTTAATGTGTATTTATTTTCCATGTACAGTGGATTCAGACAACCAAACAAAAGTGGATCTAGACTATATAATGCTGACCAAGGTGTTACGTGCTACAGAACCACTCAGCACCCAGAATATGTTGTGCAGTTATATGTATGTATAATAGGTTCTATGTGAGATGCATGTCCCTAAAGCATCAGCCCACAGGCTGCGCCCCTGGGCAGAGGGGACACGATATTCTCCTTTTGTCCGCCCTCCCCCCACCTTTGTAATTCCCACAGTAAACATCGGCAGGCTCCGGCCACCTGCGCCTTTTGTAATGCATGTCTGGCCTGCCGCTTTTCTATTGGCCAGCCCTCTGTATCTATGTGATATATTCTGTGTCTTGTGAGTAAAGTGTTGTCAGACTGGAAATACATGGAGAAGCAGTGATCTTTTATATGCGCCCATGTAACCAAGGAATTCCAGCCAGCGTCATTCATTCAGACTCCAGCCAACGCAGTGCGGACCTCCAAAAACACGGGGTGGTACTGAAAGAGGTACCCCAGCTTGGACAAGAGTAAGAGATATTGACGTGGTGGTATGTATCTGATGAAGAACCAACACTAAAAGTGAACATTCTTACATTGCTGTGCACATATTCTGTCTCTTACTACCTCTTTCCACAGCCTCAGGGTTCAGAAGCTGAAAAGCAATTAAAAGAAGTAACTACAATGTAAAACACAAAGAAGAGATGCTGGTGGTAGAGCCACTGCATAAAAAAGAAACCAATGGCAATACCAATGAAGCTGCTTTGGTAAAACGACTGCCGGCGTTTTACCTAAGCGGCTTCGCCTACAAAAAGTCGGTAGAACAATGAACCTTGTGCACATACTCATTTTTTCGATTGTAGTCAGGTACCTTCAGCAAATCATTGAAATCCCAGACCAGGGAACAAAACTTGATAGATCAGTCATTTTGCCTGGAATGTCTTTTTAAGATAGGACATTGTCGTCTAAGGTGAAAAACATCACAGACCGACCATGAACGACAAGTCTTTCTGAAGTCATATCTCTAAAATCCCTGCAGTATGCAAGTTGTATCCTTCAGATCAGGTAGGATGATACAAATATAAAGCATTATCATTGACAGTGAATACTACCATGGTCGTACCAAGGGCAGATCTTCCCGTCTGACCAATATGTGAGGATTATGCTTCTAGTGTGACACTTCCGCCTCCTCGATGACACTTGTTTATTTAGTCTCAGTGATCGGCCGCTCACAATAGCGTATAAGCTGCTGACAGTAACCAGCCGCATTGTCCGCTTATTTGTTATTATGTATAGTAAATAGTAAAGTGAAACCGGCCTATAGCTCCTCATCCAGGAGGAAAATCACTTCCTAAATCTGTCCTCTTCTCTAAACTATCCACAAGGATCTTAAGTACCATCAGCTACTGCATATAGGGAACCTGCAGTGCTCTGATTAGAATCCTTACTATGGAGAGTGGAAAAATTAGCTCATTTTACGATAGTTTTTTTTAACACTAAGGATAAGTTTACACATGCTGCCTTTGCCGTGAATTCATTTAGCATCAAATCTGCAGAATTTTGCAGGTAATCCATAGAAAAAACTGTAACGCAACATTACCTGCAAGTGCGATTGCAGATTTCTTCTTTCTCATTAAGGTTAACTGGAAAATCTTGCAGTCCGCCACAGAATTGACATGCTGCAAAGTAAAAAATCTGCACTGCAGGTCAATTTTAGAAAACAGTCATCACGATCTGAATGAGGTTTGGTGGAGGTGTCTCACCCACTTGCCTGTTATGTCTTAATCAGGCATCTATTTTTTCTAGTTGTGCTAAATGAGACTGTTTTTCATCAGAGTGTCCGTTCTAATTTTCATCCATTTTTGATCCATCTGTCCAGTTTTACCATTAGTGTGGCATATGTTTTTCTCATATTCCACGCCCAAAATATTCCATAGATTAGAATCATAGAATCGTAGAGTTGGAAGGGACTTCCTGGGCCATCTGGTCCAACCCCCTGCTCAAAGCAGGATTCACTAAATCATCCCAGATAGATGTCTGTCCAGCCTCTGTTTGAAGACTTCTATTGAAGGAGAACTCACCACTTCTCGTGGCAGCCTGTTCCACTCATTGATCACTCTGTCAAAAAGTTTTTTTCTAACATCTAATCTGTGTCTCCTCCCATTCAGTTTCATCCCATTGCTTCTAGTCTTTCCTTGTGCAAATGAGAACAAAGATGATCCTTTTACCGGAATCCAACCTCAGAGGTGTGATACTCGAGTAGTGATGTGATGGCAAGCCAGCAACAACAGTATGCCAAACATACTTGGCTCCAGCCATCGCGCATAAGAACACCTTTAATGGCTGGGGTACTCTGCACCCGATCCCACTTAAGATAGAGGGACTTTTCTAGAGCCCTTTGAAGGTGACAATAGCAGGGAGGCTGGTGGCTGGGCACATTGGCCGCAGTTGGGTCAAACACACCAATAAACTATACCGGTAAGACAGAAATGAACCTAACAAAAAAACTTGAAACAGAAGGCTTAAAACAGGGACGTAGGAATCAGAGGAATCCATACACAAGAGACAAACCAAAGAAACAATCACCAAACAACTACCAACCTTACCACTGAAGCACACTAAATAATGAGCAGTGAAGTATAGATATGATGGGTTTAAACATTTCTCTCATGGATCAACTGACACTGATGAGGTAATGCCCAATCTCCACCCTCTGCCCAGAGACTCAGAGAAAGAGACAGAGAAAGGGACGAGGAGGGCGAAGAGAAAGGGACGAGGAAGGCGGGGAAAAAGGGACGATGAGGGCAGAGAAAAAGGGATGAGGAGGGCGGAGAGAAAGGAACAAGGAGGGTGGAGAGAAAGGGACGAGGAGGGCGGAGAGAAAGGGACGAGGAGGGCCTAGAGAAAGGGACGAGGAGGACGAAGAGAATGGGATGAGGAGGGTGGACAGAATGGGATGAGGAGGGCAGAGAGAATGGGATGAGGAGGGCAGAGAGAAAGAAACCTTCCACCACTTACCTGAACAAGGAGACAAACCCCGGCTGATGGTGGGGAATTCGGAATCCCGGGACCCCTGAATAGTATCAGTGCTGGGAGTGATGGCATCCCGCCCTCCAACCACACCACGCCCTGAGGCAGAAGCCCTGGGAAGGAGAACATGGGCAAGGCAGGACCCCTGCACAGGCCCCACCCCTGGAAGTGAAACCCCATCCCTTTCAACCAGAAAGCATAGAGAGAAAGCCCATCAGGGAATGGTAGCATACACAGGAGCACAAGAGGCACGCTTGCATACAGAAATATAAAAGAGTCCAGCACCCCTGTTCACCGGAGATCTGCTTCAACGCCCACCGGTATCCAAGGTGCCAGAACCCTCCTGGTAAGACCACCAATGCCTTCCCAACTGCCTGACAAGGGGTAAATATGGCTTCTTTACTTTAATTACCATACTTGTTGATTTTCATACTCCCTCAAAAAAAAAACAATGTTTCTGCTACCCATTAGGCTAGGATCAGAAGACTGATTTTTTTCTTATCAGAAAAGGTCCAAATATGCTAGGTAGACTGATTAAACTTAGATAAGCGTGCGATTTGATTTTCTTGGATGTGGAGAATAAAAAAAGAAATGTCTCAATATTCATCATTCTGCCAGTCCAAGTCTGGTACGATTTTTTTCACGGACCCATCAACATAGTGTGATTTTATCAGATATCACTCACATATCCTGCGATTTTTTTTTCCCCTGACCGACCCAGTCTGAGGTAAAAAATTGGACATATGCACAGCCCCATAGAATAACGTGGGGATTAATGCAATTCTTAAAAAAAACAGACAGCAGTCATCAGATTTTTAGAGTCGTTTGCATGAGCCCTTTAACAGTAAAAATCATACAGCTGATGACACATGGATGGTATTGCTGTTCTGTCAGTATTTTTCACCGACCCTTCTATTTGAATGGGGGAGTTTGATACATGATTTATATAAAACACGGACACTTGCTTTAATTTTTGTTTTTTTTTGCAGCAACTACAATTGGCACATGTTCTTTCCATGAAATACAAGAATGGAAACGACTTCCCCTTAAAACCTTAGGCCAACTGTAGAGGAGTGTATGAAAAATTGTCTGAATTTCATCCAAAAAACTGATAATTTTTAAGTAGTTTTTGTCTAATTTTCATTGGTGTGATATATTTTAGAACAGCTGTGTGTGATCTGTATTCATAAATCTTCTTTAAAAAATTAACATGATTAAATATTGTTTCTTGTTTTCATACCACTGCCTCCCTCTCATGTCCTGATTATGCACTGAAGCATTACAATGAAACACTTCAAAGTTCCCTGGATGAAACTGCACCTCCTATACATAGAACAACTAGGCACAGATGGCAACAAACCCTGGCACACGCTGCAAACACGCTTCCTGCAGCGGTGCTCCAGGTGCGCCGAACATCTGTGGAGAAAATCCAATCTACCTGAAGATTTCATCCATTATAATTTTATGCTTAGAACATACAACACTGCCCTTCACCTTTCAAAACAAACCTATTTCAACACCCTCATCACCTCACTATCCAATAACCTGAAACATTTATGACACTTTTCATTCCCTACTAAACCCAAGAGTGCAGACTCCAACTACGGATCTCCGAGCTGATGATCTGGCCAATTATTTCAAAGAAAAAATTGACCATATCCGACAGGAAATTATCTCCCAATCACCTCATACCATGCACTGTTCTCCCTCCCCCACTGCATCTAGCTCACTCTCTGATTTTGAACCAGTAACAGAAGAAGTAATCAGGCTTCTTACATCTTCTCGCCCTACTACTTGCACCAGTGACTCCATTCCATCACATCCCCTCCAGTCCACTTCCCCTGCTGTCAACACTCACCTTACAAAAAAATTCTACCTCTCTCTCTTCTGATATCTTTCCTTCCTTATTTAAGCATGTCATCATACAGCCATTACCTAAAAAACATCCCTTGACCAAAACTGTGCAGCTAACTGTAGACCTGTCTCTAATCTTCCCTTCATCTCTAAACTCCTGAAATGTCTGGTTCACGCCAACTTATCCGCTATCTCTTGAGCCACTACAATCCGGTTTCCGCTCTCTACACTCTACTGAAACTGCTCTCTCTAAAGTCTCTAATGATCTTCTAACAGCTAAATTTAATGGTCACTACTCCATGCTAATTCTCTTGGATCTCTCCGCAGCATTCGACACTATGGATCATCAGCTCCTCCTCACTATGCTCCGCTCCATCGGCCTCAATGACACCGTTCTTGCCTGGTTCTGACTCTATCTCTCTGACCTCTCCTTTACTGTATCTTTTGCTGGCTCATCCTCCTCTCATCTTCCCCTTATGGTTGGGGTTCCTCAAGGATCGGTTCTAGGCCGCCTCCTCTTCTCTTTTTATACTGCCGTTATTGGTCAAGCAATCAGTAGATTTGGGTTCCTGTACCATCTCTATGCTGATGACACCCAATTATACACTTCTCCTGATATCACACCTTCCTTTTTGGAAAACACCATTGATTGTCTTACCGCTGTCTCTAACATCATGCCCTCCCTCTATCTGAAACTGAACCTGTCAAAAACTGAAGTCCTTGTGTTTCCTCCCTCTACTAGCCTACCTATGTCCGACATTGCCATTTCAGTGTGTGGTTCCATGATCACTCCCCAGCAACATGCCCGCTGTCTTGGGGTCACACTTGATTCTGAGCTTTCATTCATCCCCCATATCCGATCACTGGCTTGCTCTTGTTATCTGCACCTCAAAAAAATTTTTTAGAATTTGACCCTTTCTTACTTTCGACTTTCTTTTAATTATTCTCGTCTTGACTATTGTAACTCTCTACTAATCGGTCTCCCTCTTGCCAAACTCTCCCCTCTCCAATCTGTCGTGAATGCTGCAGCCCTGATCATATTCCTCACCAATTGTTATACCGATGCCTCTACCTTGTGCCAGTCCTTACACTGGTTACCCATCCACTCCAGAATTCAGTATAAACTTATTACCCTCACCCACAAAGCTCTCCGTGGCTCAGCACCACCCTACATCTCCTCCCTTGTCTCAGCCTACCACCCTGCCCGTGCCCTCCATTCTGCTAATGACCTGAGGTTAACATCCTCAATAATCAGAACCTCCCACTCCCGTCTCCAAGACTTTTCATGTGCCGTGCCAATTCTTTGGAATGCACTGCCCATTCTAATACGATTAATCCCCAATCCCTACAATTTTAAGCGTGCCCTAAAAACGCATTTGTTCAGACTGGCCTATCACCTCACCGCATTAACCTAAAACCCCTGTGTGGCTCATTCAAAATGTTTTACCATAACCAGGTTCCCCGCATCATGTTCTCACATGCTTTATGCATTTAATAGCCCTCTGTGTCTGTACTGTTACATATTTAGACTGTTAACCGGTTCATGCAGCAACAGGAACACCCGATTCTTACACTATGGCTGGTCCAAACAATAAAAGAAATTGTTACCACCCACCTTTCGTGTCTCCCCTTTTTCCTCATAGACTGTAAGCTTGTGAGCAGGGCCCTCATTCCTCTTGGTATCTCTTATGATCTATGTGATTATTGTTATGCTGTAATGTCTATTGTCTGTACAAGTCCCCTCTATAATTTAAAGTGCTGCGGAATATGTTGGCGCTATAGAAATAAAATTATTATTATTGTTATCTGCCTTACAAAATCTTTCATTATTAAATATAGTTTCCTGTTTTCATACATCTACTTTACAAAAAGTGACATGATCAAATAGTTTCCTTTTCATACATCTTAAAAACATTTACATGATAGAAAACAGGAAACTGCATTTGACCATCTACTTTGGAAAAACTTACATGAGTAAATACAGTTTCCAATTTTCATACATCTACTCGACAACAAGTTACATGATCAAATGCACTTTCCAGTTTTCTACCATCCACTTTATAAAAATGTACACGATTAAACACAGTTTACTATTTTCATACATCCACTTGACAAAAGCATGATCAAATACAGTTTCCTGTTTTCATACATTTCAAAAAACATTTACATTACAGAAAATAGGAATCTGTATTTGACCATCCACTTTCCAAAATGTATGTGATCAAACACAGTTTCCTATTTTCTACCATCTGCTTTGAAAAAACGTACATGATCAAATAGTTTCCAGTTTTCATGCATCTACTTAACAAAAACCCACTTGTTAAATACAGTTTCCTGTTTCCATACATTTACTTTACAAAAACTTACATGATCACATACAGTTTCCCAGGTCAAGAGTAAAGGTGTACCCATTAAAATCGGATGCCACATGGATCAGATTTGTTTTATGCGCCCCATAGGATCGAACGTGTGAGTCTCATCCTATATACAGTATGTGGAAAAGTAGTGCCTACTGAGATTATAATTTTTTTTCACAGCCAAGAGAAAAATCGTCCATCTGAACATCCCTATTTACTAATATTCACATTTATGGATGCGTTAAAAAAAAAAAGAAAAAATTGGATCCCACATAGAACAATGTCAGAAAAATCTCTTGGCTCTACCTTGAATCCTTTGAATTTCCAGCCGCACGTGTGATGAGGGTCATTATTATCAGGTTATGTATTGCAGTAGCCTCGCTAATGTGATGATTGCCTCTGGAAATTCTTCATTCTTACCATACAGATCATTCATGCGACATCAGATTTTTATGGATACCTTTCTATAAAGCAAGGAAAGTATATTTGATCATGTACATTTTTTAATTTAATTGTATAAAAGAGGATCACATACGGACAGAAAAAAAAAGACACTGTTGGAAATTGGATGCTCACGGTGGCTCAGTGGTTAGCACTGTACAGTGGTTAGCACAGTGGCTCAGTGGTTAGCACTGTACAGTGGTCAGCACAGTGGCTCAGTGGTTAGCACTGTACAGTGGTCAGCACAGTGGCTCAGTGGTTAGCACTGTACAGTGGTCAGCACAGTGGCTCAGTGGTTAGCACTGTACAGTGGTCAGCACAGTGACTCAGTGGTTAGCACTGTACAGTGGTCAGCAGAGTGGCTCAGTGGCTAGCACTGCTACTTTGCAGCACTGGAATCCTTGGTTGAAACTCCTTCAAGAACAACATCTGAAGGCGCTTGTATGTTCTCCCTGTGTTTCCTGGGTTTCTCCGGTTTCCTCCCATACTCCAAAGACTAACTGAGAGGGAATTTCAATTGTGAGCCCCAATGGGGACAGCAGTGATGGGGAATGTGATGATGCTGCATAAGTAAAGTATAATTAATAAATACTTGAAAAAAATTGAAAATCATCAATGTTTACTGGATGCA
Organism: Dendrobates tinctorius; assembly: GCF_039654945.1. Taxonomy (NCBI): domain Eukaryota; kingdom Metazoa; phylum Chordata; class Amphibia; order Anura; family Dendrobatidae; genus Dendrobates; species Dendrobates tinctorius. The sequence goes on along the minus strand of NW_027362000.1, from coordinate 3,553,593 downwards.
AAGCGGATGATTTTTCATCTGCTCCTCTGCAGCCAACCTAAGGCTGGTTTTACACTTGCCGTGTTTTTTCGGCCCGTTTTTTTGCAGACCCAATGCATTTCTATGGGGCCGCAAAAATTAGTAGGAGGGCCGTGCTCTATAAAGCCGTATGTACTGCCGTGAAAAAATATCGAGCTTCCTCGACACGGACATGGCTGCAATGTATTTCAATGGTACGTTAAGTTGTTTTTACGGTACACCGTATTTGCGGATCGCCATTTTTCCCTGCTATTTGCTATAACAGGGAAAAACGGCGATCCGAGAAAGTTTTCTTCTGCCCGATTTTGTGAGAGATTGCAAAAATCACGGCAATACGGCCCGTAAAAAACGGCCCGTAAAAAACTCGGCATGTGTTTAAAGTACCTAAGAGTTTGATCTCACGAGTAGGATGCACAGTTTTTTTTCTTTATCTGGAAGCTATCTGTTCCAGGTATTTCAGTACCTGCATTGTGGGTGAAAGTTACTGAAATCTCATCTAAAGGTTGCAGACTCGCAATGTAAAGGGAGCACTGATCCGCATACTGTCAAATTACGCTGAGGCTTTTCTTCAAAGGAAGAAATCTTTGGCAAAATTGCAGAGAAAACAGCACTATTTGGTGCAGATTGTACTGCGGTGGATTTGAAGCCCATATTCCCCATATGTGATTTCTAAGTCTAGTGTCACACAATTACTTATATATACTGTATATTGTATGTTGAATATATTTGACTTCCGGCAGAAATATATGTTTGATTTATAAAACCCTACTAGATTCTTCTTTTTCACATGATTCTGTTTAAGATTGTCTTCCAACAAAATGTAAAGAGCAAGAAGAAAGGGCAAATATCTCTTTGGAGCATGGAGCTGGACTGATCTCTAGAATACGCAAATAAAGGCCATGGAGCCTCATTTAAGAGTCTCAAACACGGGACTAGCCAGATCTTCCTCCAGGGAAGGACCCAGCCAAGGAGTGGCTCCTTTCGGAAACCACCATTACCACCATATTAAGTGGCCCTTTAAGTCAATATCCAGCTCGTTACGCGTTTACAGATATGACAAGGGAAATACCAAGGCCAGGTATCCATCCACAGACAGCTGTTTCGGGGTGTTGCCCCTCATCAGTGTGGAGTAGGATTCTGGCTAGGTGGGAGCAATGCCTAGTAGACCAACATCACGAAGCAATCACTGACCTCAGGGAGACCAGTCAAAGAAAACTGTGAGCCACTCCTCCTTGTTAAGACAATACAAATGATCACTGAACAATAATCCCCATATCTCTGGAGCTCTGAGGTGGAATTTAAAAAAACAAAAACGAAATCTGTAGTACTGAGGTGATCGGTGGGAATAAACTAAGAGCAAAAACTGGTCCCTTTTGACCTGGTGACATGTCCTCTTTAACTCAATACAGGGAAGTTAAAGCTCTTTCACCGTTGCTAAACCAGATGTCCCCAACCTCCTGCAAATTACAACTCTTAGCATGCAAGGGGTTGCAGTTGCTAAAAGTTGGAGACCTGTGCTCTAGACTGCTTATTTCACCCTCAAGATCCAGGTTGGATAAACTGAATATTACGAAGTCTTAGTTGAGGCAAAACTATGTGTGTCCACATTCAGCCCATCACTTCTGTAACCTAACCCTGCTCTTAACAATCACTGTCTTTGGTGATAGAAAGTGTAAAGTGAAATCATAAGAGCGGTGCAAGGTGAGAACGTAAAGAACCGCATCTGTCACCTGACACCAGCTCTGTTCTTTGATCCTATGAGTAGTGTTGAGCGATACCATCCGATATCGTGAAGTATCCGGTCGGATTGGATCGGACCGATACCCAAAAAGTATCGGGTATCGCCGATTCCGATACCGGAAACCCATACAAGTCAATGGGGCACAAATATCGGAATGAAAATAAACCCTTTCTTTACTTGCACATCCAGTTTGGGAGGGGGGAAGAGTGTGGGCGGTGTGTGGGCGGACACTGTGCGTGTCTGTGTGTGCAGGCAGGGTCTGTACGGGCCTCTCAGGGGTCTGTGCGGGCCTGCCGGGGGACTGTGCGGGCTGCCGGGGGTGTGTACGGGCCTGCCGGGGGTCTGTGCGGGCCTGCCGGGGGACTGTGCGGGCTGCCAGGGGTGTGTACGGGCCTGCCGGGGGTCTGTGCGGGCCTGCCGGGGGTCTGTGCGGGCCGGCCAGGGGTCTGTGCGGGCCGGCCGGGGGTCTGTACGGGCCTGCCAGGAGTCTGTGCGGGCTGCCGGGGTTCTGTGCGGGCCTGCCGGGGGTGTGTACGTGCCTGACGGGGGTATGTGCGGGCCTGCCAGGGGTCCGTGCGGCCTGCCGGGGGTCTGTGCGGGCCTGCTGGGGGTCTGTGCGGGCTGCCGGGGGTCTGTTCGGGCCTGCCGAGGGTCTGTGCAGGCTGCTGGGGGTCTGTGCGGGCCTGCCGGGGGTCTGTGCGGGCCTGCCGGGGGTTGTGTGTGTGTGCTGGCATCGTCCGATGGGACCACAAGTCCCATCGGGCTATGCCTGCTACAATGACAGTGATTGACACATTAGCCAATGATGGGACAGTAGTAGTCCCATCATCTGGCTAATGTGTTAAATGTAAAAAAAAACATACATACTACATATATACTACATATATACTACATTCATACAACATACATACATACATACTACATATATACTACATTCATACAACATACATACATACTACATATATACTACATTCATACAACATACAAATATACATACTACACACATACTACATATATACTACATTCATACAACATACATACATACTACATATATACAACATACATACATACTACATATATACTACATTCATACAACATACATACATATACAGTATACTACATATATACTACACTCATACAACATACATACTACATATATACTACATACTACATTCATACATACATACATACATAGTACATACTACATGCATACTACAGACATACAACATACATAAAACATGCTACAGAGATACAACATACATACTACATACATACTACTAACAATACATTCATACATTCATACAATGCATACATATAGACATACAGTACATATAACATAGAGTACATACTCACCATCACTTGTCACTTTGATCCCCGAAGCCAGTGTCATCTGTAAAAAATATTAAAATAACAAGCAAGCAATATACTCCCTGATCCGCAGAAATCCACGAGTGTCCCACATGTATGTATGTATGTTGTATGAATGTAGTATGTATGTAGTATGTAGTATGCATGCTGTATGAATGTAATATATATGTAGTATGTATGTTTGTATGTTGTATGAATGTAGTATATATGAAGTATGTATGTAGTATGTATGTATTTAGTATGTTTGTTTTTTTGTTTTTTTTACATTCAACAAATTAGCCGGATGATGAGACTACTACTGTCCCATCATTGGCTAATGTGTCAATCACTGTCATTGTAGCAGGCATAGCCTGATGGGACTTGTAGTCCCACCGGACGATGCCTGCACACACACACAACCCCCGGCAGCCCGCACAGACCCCCGGCAGGCCCGCACAGACCCCCCGGCAGCTCGCACAGACCCACGGCTCGCCCGTACAGACCCCCGGCAGGCCCACACAGACCCCCGGCAGCCCACACAGACCCCCGGTAGGCCTGCACAGACCCCCAGCAGCCCACACAGACCCCCGGCAGGCCCGTACAGACCCCCGGCAGGCCCGCACAGACCCCCGGCAGGTCCGCACAGACCGCGCATCATGATGACATCATTTCAGCAGACAATCACAGCCATGCCATTAGTTAACATGGCTAACACAACTGGCTGATAGCATTATGGGAACTTCCGATTCCGGTATTCGATATTGTAAAAATATCGGTACTCGGTATCGGAATTCCGATACCACGGATATCGGCCGATACCCGAGATTTGCGGTATCAGAATGCTCAACACTACCTATGAGGTCAATTCTTAGATGAAGCTGGCCATCTAGGTTGAAAGGTAGAAGTTGAATTGTTTCTCCCTATCTTCTCTGACAATTCCCAGTCACTTACTAATTGATGTTGCTCTTAGATCCAAGTAAACAGTTTAGAAGAAGGATTTTCCTGCATCTTCATTCACTTGGTTCCATGGTCCCTGATTCCATGGAGTATAGCAATCCATGACCAAACCTCAATTGGAGAATAACATTATTAAATTATAGTTATATAGAAGGACAAAGCCTTTCAATCTAATGTAATCTGCCAACTAGCTATGGGTACCGATCTGTCGTACATTTGTACTTCAGGGAAATATTAGGGCCAAGTGGATTTTTGATATGCACCGCTGATTTAGTACAATCCAAATGATCTCAGAAAAAAGTGGTTTTACCCCTTCGCCCCGAATCGCGTTTTCACCTTCCTGACCAGGCCAATTTTTACAATTCTGACCATTGTCCATTTATGAGGTCATAACTCTGGAACGCTTCAATAGATCCCCTGTGATTCTGAGATTGTTTTCTCGTGACAAATTGTACTTTATGACAGTGGTAAAATTTATTTGATATGACTTGCGTTTATTTGTGAAAAAAATAGAAATTTGGTGAAAATTTTGAAAATTTCGCAATGTTCAAATTTTTAATTTTTATGTCCTTTAATCAGAGAGATATGTCACACAAAATAGTTTAAAAAAACATTTCCCACGCGTCTACTTTATATCGGCACAATTTTGGAAACATGATTTTTTTGTTAGGAAGCTGTAAGGCTTAAAGTTGACCAGCAATTTCTCATTTCTACAACAAAATATGCAAAACCATTTTTTTAGGGACCACCTCACATTTGAAGTGACTTTGAGGAGCCTATATGATAGAAAATACCAAAAATTGACACCAATTTAAAAACTGCACCCCTAAAGGTACTCAAAACCATATTCAAAAAGTTTATTAACCCTTCAGGTGCTTCACATACATTTTTGGAATGTGGAAGTAAAAAATAAACATTTACTTTTATTTCACGGAAATTTTCCTTTAGACTCATTTTTTTTTTTTAATTTCGCAAAGGTAACAGGAGAAAATAGACAATTCATTTTGTTGTGCAAATTCTCCAGAGCACGCCGATACCCCATATGTGGGGAAAATCTACTGTTTGGCCACACGCAGGGCTCGGAAGGGAAGGAGCGTCCTTTGACTTTTTGAATGTAAAATTTGCTGGAATAATTAGCGAACACCATGTCATGTTTGGAGAGACCCTGATGTACCTAAACAGTGGAAACCCCCAACAAGTGACACCATTTTTGGAAACTAGACCCCTTAGGAAACTTATCTAGATGTGTATTGAGCAAATTGAACCCACAGGTACTTCACAGAAGTTTATAACGTTAAGCTGTGCCGTGAAAATAAAAAAAAATCATATTTTTGCGAGATAAATCATTTTTAGCTCCAAATTTTGCATTTTTATAAGGGTAAAAAGAAAAATTGCTCCATAAATTTGTTGAACAATTTCTCCTGATTGTGCAGATACCAAACTTGTGGGGGAAAACAACTGTTTGGGTGCACTGCAGGGCTTGGAAGGGAAGGAGCACCATTTTGCTTTTAGAATGCCAAATTTGATGGAATAATTAGCAGATGTCATGTCGCTTTTGAAAAGCCCCTGTTGTGCCTAAACAGTGGAAACCTCCAACAAATTATACCAATTGGGAAACTAGACCCCTTTGGGACCTTATCTAGATGTGTATTTTGCATTTTTATATGGGCAAAACAAGAAAATGGACCCCATTGTTTCTTGTGCAATTTCTCCTGAGTTTACCGATACCCCATATGAGGTCAAAAACTACTTTTGAGGCACAGTGCAAAGCTCAGAAGGGAAGTAGCGCCATATTACAGTGCAGATTTTGCTGCACTTGTTTTAGGGTGCCATGTTACATTGGCAGAGCCCCTGAGGTGCCAGAAAAGCAGAAACCCCATAATTTTACCAATTAAACCTCTAAATGAATTAATCTAGGGGTGCAGTGATTATATTGACACCACGGGTGTGTCATAAACTTTTATACCATTGGGCAGTGAAGAAAAAATAACTTACATTTTTACCACCAAGATTGTGAGTGAGCCCCAATTTTTACACTTTCACACTTGTAAATGGGTTAAACTGGCACCAGAATTAGTCCCACAATTTCTGCTGACTGTAGAAATACCCCATATGTGGCTGTACAGTACTACTTTGCCATACGGAGTGACTCGGGAGGGACAGAATTTGCCTCATGGAGCGCAGATTTTCCTAGACTAGTTTGTGGACTTCATATAAAAGAGCCCTTAAGTGCTAGAAAAGAAGAATCCCCCCTCAAGTGACCCCATTATGGAAATTATAACCCTTGGCGAATTTATCTACAGATGTAGTGACCATTTTGACTCCATGGGTGTTTTCCAGAAAAAAGCAGCAGTGGATGTTGCAGAGTGAAAACTGCAAACTGCCGTTGTAGTGACAAGTACGCTGTAGTGACCAGTATATTATGCCCAGCTCATTCTTCTGGAGACACACACCTGTAAGTTAGGCAGGCTCTAATCACTACAGAAATACCAAACATGTGGGCACTAAATGTGGTTTAGACACACTGGGGCTCAGAAAGGGACAGAGGCATTTGGATTTGGGAGCGGAGAATTTGCTGAATTTTTTTTGGGGGGCGAGGAACCATTTTGCTTTTCCAGAGCCTTCGTACAACCAGTAACATGGAAGCCCCCCATATTTCCATTAACAGATGACAGACCTGAGTGGGGACTTGCTTTTTTTGTGGATTGAGTTAAAGCTTTTATTGGGAACATTTTACATAATGTTTGGGATAACATTTATCTGGCTCTCTAAGCTGAGCACTTACTTTGGGGTTTCCATCTAAATCTCCAAGTGATGTGACAGATGAAACCCCAGAGGGATCCATTCACTATAATGAGGCAGCAGATTTACTCTGGACTCTGTCTGGCCTCTGTTCAGCGGTGCCCTTTTCAGAAGTGCACAAACCTGTGGCCGAGGGCACTTTTATGCAATCCTGAAAAGATGGACTTTGCTAGATCACAGGTGAGACGGCTTACTTATATACACAGAAATCCAAGTGTAAGCGCTCAGCATGGAGTGCAGGATTAATGCGCGCTGAGACTTACTGTGATCTTTGGGAGGCAGAATGAAAACATCAAAGCAGGTGAAGAAATGGTTTTTATTTTTTACACCATTCCCCAAGCGGTATGAGTGATTAGGCGGCTTTATTCTTCAGTTTGGTGCGATTACAGTGATACCAGATTTATATCGGGTTTTTATGTTAGGCTGCTGTCACATACTAAAAGACGCTTTTTTTTGCAAGAACTAGTTTTTGCATCACCATATTTTGAGAGCTATAATACTTTTATATTTCGACCGACATGGCTTGTTTTTGTGAGAAGAGCTGACGTTTTAAATTGTACCATTTTTGGGCACATGACATTTTTTGATCGATTTATATTCTGATTTTTGGTAGACAGAATGAACAAAAACCAGCAATTCAGGAATTGCTTTTTGTTTTTTATACCGTTCCGTGTGTGGTAAAATTCATAGACAACTTTATTCTTCGGGTCAATGCGATTACAGCGATACCTCATTTATGTCATTTTTAATGTTTTGGTGCTTTAACACAATAAAAACTATTTTATAGAAAAAATAATTATTTTTGCATCGCTTTATTCTGAGAGCTATAACTTTTTTATTTTTCTTCTGATGAAGCTACCTAAGTCAATGTCTTTTTGGGTAGTTAACAGGGCTGTTTTGCCAACCCCAATTTCCCATCGGACAGTACCCCTTCCCCTCACTGTGTCTCCGAACCATCAGGAGATAATCTCTTTTCTGGTTATTTCAGAAGGTATTGATGAGGTACTTCTGGGGATACCATGGCTGCGCCTCCATTCTCCACAGATTGATTGGGCAATGGGAAGCATACAAAAATGGGGTAGCTTTTGTGAGAGCCTGTGTCATAAAGCCCAGGTACCCCCGGACAAGCTCTATACACCACTGGGAGCTTCGGCCGACCAGCAAAAATACATCAATGCCTCCCAGTGTATGGCAAATGTTGCCAGGGAGGGGGTGTTAGTGGAGGGGTAATGTTAGGCACTGGGATTTTTCCACTGCCCGGGATAGATCCCAGGCCTTGTCTGGTGCTGTGGTCTCTCATTTAGGTTCAGCCACTGGGATGACTGCTCAGCACAGACTCTGGCCCCAGCACCTTGCTGAGGCTCATACTGCACGTGTAGTTGGTGCTGGCTCTCCAGCTAAGCCTATGGTGACTACTGGTTTACACATGCAGCATTGTACTCTGGAGCCTAAGTTCAGATTTCATCCCACTGAGCATGTCCAGGATGTGGCACCTTCTCATTGGTGTTTGGACATCACCTGCTCTGGTTATGTTGCAGCTTCTGATTGGTCCAGAGGCAAGGTCCTGTCTGGACTTGAGATGTATGTATAAAAGGTCCTCTGGAGCGCACACCGGTGCACTAGTACAGTATCTTGTGTGTTTGGTGTGTTGGTGGCTACTTTATCACCCTGTGTGCTGCTAATAACACTGTGAGTGCTTGTCTAGACAGGCAGTGTAGGGTGGGAACTCCAGCTTGATCTTAGCATCTGCATCAGGCATCCTCAGGCGTGCGTGCTAAAGCACACTATGTGTCAGAGCAGGGTCAACCACCAGCTTAGTCTTCTCTGGTGGCTAAGATATAGGGACCCCAATTGGTGTTTTATTTTCTATACGCCTGTGCAGTCTAACAGGGTATAGCCCTTTGTGCGTTGCTTCATAGTACTGCTCTGTGCTGTAACAGAGCTTGGTACTTTGCACTCCGTGCACACTGAGTGACATTTCACTCAGGGTGCTTAGAGTTTTTTCTCGCAGCCTTGCTCCGCAGTTGTGCTAGCTGCGGTTTCTCCATCACTGCACGTGGACCCCGGGTTGCGAACACAGCTTATTATTATTTCTTATTTGGTGTGTTGTGCCAATCCTAACAGTAATAGTCTGTGAATAATACAGAGATTGAATTGCTAGAACGAGAGAGAGAAGTGTCAGTAGTAGGCTCTTTGTGATAAATCAGTGATACAATGTTGCTGACATCTGTCCTGTTGCATTTGAATTACAATTAAAAATGTCTTCATTGTTAATGCACTAGAAAGTGGCAGCATGACAGCACAATATTTTTTATTACAAAAAAGTAAACATTTCATTGTACATGTTTGTTTTTGTACACCTATTTTGCTTATTTAATTTGACAGCTGTATATGCCTATACTGCAGACTAGATATATATCTTTGTACCGTGTTAGCCAGTAGATAGAAGAATATTTAGAATTGAGAGTCCTCAGTGGTTGATACCTTTAATGGCTAACTGAAAAGATGGTAGCAAATTGCAAGCTTTCGAGACTACTCAGGTCTCTTCATCAGACAAAGACTAACACAGCATCTGAAGAATCACATATTTATACACAAGACAGCACAGAAATAATGGCAATAGTTAAGACAAGTGATGTGAAGCAGAAGTGTCATTATAGGAGAGGGATAAACATAAATATTGGAGCAGTTCATAGATAAGGAGCCTGAAAGTTTTATTGCCCTCTGATTGGGGTCTAGTTCTGTGTTGTGATAAGAATAGAATATCCGGCACTCAAATTAGATAGCTGCTCAAAAGTTTTTATTCAAATGACATAATCCAAAATGTAACGTTTCGGTCTTTGTCGACCTTCATCAGACAGAATATGTTAATTGAAGAAACTCCATAAGATAAATATGGGGAAAATTCCCTATAGATCGTAAGAGAAAGTCTCACAGGAGCGCTCAGGAAAGTGGTTTGCCGCCAGTGGAAAATGCGCATTTTGGAAACGTTACATTTTGGATTATGTCATTTGAATAAAAACTTTTGAGCAGCTATCTAATTTGAGTGCCGGATATTCTATTCTTATTATATATAAGGGAGTGGTAACCCTTCATCCTGGCACCACCTATATGAAAAGGAGTGACGTGTCAACTTTAACCTACAAATAGTTCTGTGTTGTGATGACCCCAGAAGGTCTGAAGAGAAAATTCCTTAATTGATGTAAAAAGACATAAATCCATGCGACACATTCATTCCAGCACTGAATGTTTCAAAAGTTTTCACAAATTTCTATTCCGAGACTCTTCTCTCTCTCTGACACTTGAAGTTACCTTTTAATTAAATTACATTTAATTAGGGATTGGAGAAGCAGGAAGCTCATCTGCATATTTCCGGTGCATTCTGGGAAGAGGAGAAGAGTCGCCTTAAGCTGATCGATCGCTGGGACTTGCCGGGTCTCGCTGTTTGAGGACATCGCAAAACCGCGCACCGTGCAATAGCAATATGGAAGAAAAGAAAATCCACATGGTCACCTGCAACACATGCTACATGTGTACAGATCTTCCGGCCCAAAAACTCAACTTTACCTGTCAGAAGTGCAAACTTGTTGCCCTCTTAGAGGAAAAGGTGCAGAGACTGGAAGAAAGAATAGCAACATTGAAAGTAATTAAAGAACATGAGGACTTCTTGGATGAAGCAGAAGCAACCATTCAGGATACGGAAAGTGAGAAAAGCTTCAGAGCACATACAGAGGCTGAAAAGTGGAGCCATGTGACGAAAAGAAGCAAACGGATCAAGTGGTCATCACCACCCACACAGCTTAGTAACCAATATGAAGCCCTCATGCTGGAGAACGAAAATGGCACAGCTCAGGATGATACCATATCTACAAGAGAAGACACACTATCAACAAAAGAAGTTACTGTGTCAACAAAGGCGGAAACAAATGGCACTCAAAAACACTCACGAGCAACAAGCAGTGCGTCCGGAATGAAAAGAAGAGTGGTAGTTATGGGCGACTCACTACTAAGAGGCACGGAGGCAACTATCTGCAGGCCGGACATAACCGCACGAGAAGTATGCTGCCTCCCAGGAGCAAAAATCAAGGATGTGGCCGACAGGATACCAACTATCCTCAAATCCAAGGACGACTACCCTTTCCTACTGATACATGTAGGCACAAACGACACGGCAAGAAATGACCTACCAACTATCTTCTAAGACATTGAAATTCTGGGGAAGAAAATAAAGGAACGGAACGTACAGGTTGTTTTCTCATCAATCTTCCCAGTCGATGGTCATGGCATCAGAAGATGGAATAGGATACTCGAGGTGAACAACTGGCTACGACGGTGGTGCAGGCAGCAAGGATTTGGATTCTTGGACAATGGCATGAATTACCTCTACGATGGACTTCTCACAAGAGGTGGGATCCACCTCACAAAACCTGGGAAACACACATTCGCCAGAAGACTTGCCACACTCATCAGGAGGGCTTTAAACTAGAAGAAGAGGAGATGGGAGGAAAAACAGCAGACAAGAACATGCAGTAGAAGGACAAACTAATCAAGGATACTAGATGTGGTAAAGAGGACCCAAGACAGGGTACTCAGAAGGAAGCTAAGAAAAAGGAATGAAAACTTCTTTCCTGCATGCTGACCAACGCAAGAAGCCTGACCAATAAGATTGAAGATCTGGAGTTGGTAATGTATGAGGAAAAATACGACATAGTAGGAATAACTGAGACATGGTTAGACGACAGCTATGACTGGGCAGCTTACTTGCAAGGATATGATTTGTTTAGGAGGGATCGTAAAAAAAGGAAAGGGGGTGGAGTCTGTCTATATATAAAGTCCACTTTAAAGCCCACACTAAGAGAAGATATACAAGAGGGAAATGAAGAGGTGGAGTCTCTATGGGTGGAGATACAAGGAGGGAAAAGTAATAAAATCCTCATAGGGGTTTGTTATAAGGCACCAAATATAACAGAAACCACTGAGAATGTATTATTGAAACAAATAGACAAAGCAGCAAATCACAATGAGGTGATTATCATGGGGGACTTCAACTACCCCGACATAGACTGGGAAACTGAAACCTGCGTATCTCAGAAAGGAAACCAATTTCTGTCAGTGACCAAGGATAATTATCTGTCACAACTTGTGCAGGGCCCAACTAGAGGGACAGCCCTTCTGGACTTAATGTTAAGCAACAGGCCAGATAGAATAACAGAAGTACGAGTCGATGGGCACCAAGGGAGCAGTGATCACAATATAATACAATTCCACTTGTCCTTCAATAAGGTGCCCTGGAAGGGGGTTACAAAAACGCTGAATTTCAGGAAAGCAATGTTTGATCAGCTTAGAGAGGACCTTCGCTGAATTGATTGGGACAATGTCCTCAAAAATAGGAGCACAGAAAATAAATGGGAAATATTTAAATCAGTTTTACACACCCACTGCGAGCTAGCCATACCGTACAGAAATAAAAGGGCTTGGAACAGGAGAACACCAATGTGGCTAAATAAGGATGTAAAAAGGGCAATAAATAACAAGAACAAGGCAGTTAGGAAGCTAAAACAAGAAGGCAATGAAGAAGCATTAAAAAGTTATAGAGGAAAAAATAAAATGTGTAAAAAACAAATACATTTAGCAAAAGTGGAAACTGAGAGACTCATTACTAAGGAAAGTAAAACAAACCCCAAACTATTCTTTAATTATATAAACAGTAAAAGGATTAAAATCTATGGTGTCGGCCCTTTAAAGAACAATGAGTGTGAAATCATAGAGAGCGATGTGGGAAAAGCAAATGTTTTAAATACTTTTTTCTCAACAGTGTTCACACAGGAAAATGATTTGCCAGGAGAAATGCAGAGTGATAATGTAAATTCCCCATTAAGTATTACCTGCCTAACCCAGGAAGAAGTGCAGAACCGCCTTAGTAAGGCTACTTTCACACATCAGGTTTTCGGCGTCAGGCGCGATCCGGCGTCGTGCCGGAATGCCGGATCCGGCAAATGTTTTGTAAAACCTGATGTGCCGGATCCGGTTTTCTGCCGGATCCGTCTTGTTCTTGACAGACAAAACCGGATCCGTCTCATCCGATTCATCCGTTTTTCTATCCGTTTTTCGACAGATTACGCCTGATCCGGTTTTTAAAATTGACCCTTGTGGCCTTCCGAACGGGTTTGGCTACTGGAAAACTATATATAGCGTGTTCCTACAGCCCTTCTTTGACAGGTTGTAGAGAAGAAAGTGCAGGTTGGAGAGAAGAGCAAGTTACTGGCGAAGATGGATGTTGTCATTGGAAATATTACCACTAGAAGTTCTGTGACGGTTTCAGTAATGAGGGACAATTTTGCACTATACTTTATGTCACCTCAAGGCAGAGTACACTGGCAGGATGACAGAGTGTGAAAGATTTGTGCCCTAACCAAACTTGTGTACCTTCTGGACCAACAGTATATACCTTTGCCAACCAAAGTTGGCTATCTTGTCATGGTCTTACTATTTTTAGCTTTAGGCCACAGGTGTGTACCTGGTTGTGTTTTATGCAAAGTATTTCACCTTTTAACAAAAGTTGTGTACATTGTTAGGAAATCACCAACAATAAACACAACTTTTTAGGTGAAATACTTTGCTTCAAACACAACCAGGAACACAACTGTGGCAAAAAGCTAAAATTTACCCACAGTTATATACCTGGTTTTGAATACCTTTTTACCTTTGAAATACCCTGTATTTAACCTTTTTTTTAAACATAGTTCGCCGCAGAAAGAAATGACAGACAACCATTGTGAAACGATAATTTAACTTTTATTTAAAAATTTTTTTTTGTAAAATGTTTTTAAAGTGCAAAAAACTTTTTTAATAAAGGTTTTAAACCCAATGGGCATTTTTATTAAAAAACACACATTACAAATCTGTGTAGTGTGGGGTGGAAATACTGCTGGAGGGGCTGCGGGACACTTCGACACTGGGAGTGTGGAGAGAGGACTGGGATCGTGGTGGGGAAGGAACAGTTAGAGGTGAAGGTGTGGAAAAAGCTACAGAATGGGTGGACATGTGGGAGGCAGAAGAGGTGGTGGGCGGTGGAGTGGAGGGTTGGGCAGGGACTGTAGGAGCAGATGATGTTGATGGAAAGTTGTATGGGGAAGGAGTTTGGTACGGGGAAGGAGTTTGGTACGGGGAAGGAGTTTGGTACAGGGCAGGTTGCTGGAAGTGGGGAGATGTCTGGTACTGGGGAGGTTGCTGGTACTGGTGAGGTTGCTGGTATGTAATAGGAGGGGGAGGATGGAAAGTGGCTGGAGGGGGTGCAGATGTAATAGGAGGGGGAGGATGGAAAGTGGCTGGAGGGGGTGCAGATGTAATAGGAGGGGGAGGATGGAAAGTGGCTGGAGGGGGTGCAGGTGGAGGAACTACAGTGGTGGGAGGTGGAGGTTGGGAGGTAACCTGCTGTAGAGCACCGTGGCACGAATGCATTACATGCATCTGCTGGGTAGGAGATAGTGTTGCCATGCGCTCCACAACAGACCTGAAAAAGGTGTGGTTTGGCGAAGATCTTGCTTCTGAATGCATGGTTTGCAGAAGTGTCTTCACCTCCAGAATGCTGGAGTTGATCTGCTGAAAGCCTGCGGAGATTTGCTCTGACAAGACTTTTAGACAGTTCTGGAAAGATGCATTCAGATGCAAGAACTCTTGTGCATAACTCTTTTCCTGACCCCTCTGCCGCTGTCGCCCAGTACCCGCAGGTGTACTAGAGGTGGCAGGGGCAGAAGGGTGGGGTAAAGGGAAAGCGATCTCCTCACCAGCAGCTTCATGTAATGTAGGCGGCCACGATGCTCCTGTGCTGGTGGATGGGACAGATGGGTCGAATGTGTGGGAAGGCTGGGAAGGTGCAGATGTACCGGGCCGGTCGAAGTGTCCCTCGGTGCCGGTCTCCTCAGGGATCGCCTCAGAAGGGTCCAATCGTGCAGGCTCCCGAGTGCTGCTCACCGTGCTGTGGAATAAAGAGAAAAAAAAACAATTAAAATACTGACATGGTATGGCCCTGGCTGAAAAAAAAAAGTTACATCTAACATTTTTTTTCACATGTGGTGTGTAATATTTACCTTCTAGTGACCATTGTTTCCCGGAGGAACGACAGGGCTTGTGCGTACTTGTACTTGCTCCTGCGTCCTCCAGATCCACTCGGGGCCCGCATCTCTTTATTGAACTCCTTCTTGAAACGATCCCTCACAGACCGCCACCGATTCACAATTCTGTTCCCTGAAACGAGAAAGGAGTGGTTAGTATACAACATCAGTGTTTCACAAACTCCAGTCCTCATGGTCCCCAGGGGTCATGTTTTCAGGATTTCCATAGTAAATAGAAATCCTGAACACATGATCCGTGGGGACCACGAGGACTGGAGTTCGGGAAACACTGGTTTACATCAAGCAACCGGTACTGTATATACTTACGCTCTTTAATCTGGGCCCGAACATCGAGGTCCTCCCAGCGGCCCACAAGGAGCGAACAGATTTCCTCCCAGAGTCGTCGGGTAACGATAAGGTCAGCGTGGCGGCGGTCAGCCATATTCCAGAGCGGCTCCCTTTCTCTGACGAGATCGATGAGGTGGTCCACATCGAGTCCTCCATCCTCACCGTCAGAGTCGGGAGCACGCTGTGAAGGCTGTTAAAGAAAAAGACAAAAATAACATAATTAGCCTCCACAAAAGAAATGAAATAAAAAGTGCAAAAAAACAAAGCAAAAATATTTATACTTACACGCTGGTGACCGCCGCGTTGCTGTCGCCGACGACCCTGGGAGGCACTGCGAGGACCTCTTGGCCGAGCACCAGATTGGGAAGACTAGAGAAGAAAACAAAAAATGTTAGGTCTTTGGATGTAGGCATTTGTTTGCTGTGTGTGGTCTGCAGAACATTGTTTTCTATGTGTTGTGTGTAGTGTGATGTTGTGTTTCTGCTTTTGATGCAAAAAACTTACCAATTGTGAGCCCACTCCAGGTGTCTGTCCACCCCTTCCTTCTTCTTCTGGGAGCTCCTCTTCATCTTGTGATTCCTGTTTTGAAATAAAAGGCAATGAATAGACATATATTACAGAGATGATGGATTTTGGAAATAAAAACTTACCGTCAAACGCTGACGATGCGAGGGAGGGCTCCCAGAAGAAGATGTTCTGTCCTGTTGATGGCCAGACTCCATGGCTGTGGGTATTGCTGCTGCTGTTGCTGCTGCCAGTGATGCCATTTCTGCTGCTGCTGCTGCATCTCTTGGGCGGCTGTTGAATAAAGAGAAACAAAGGGCCAATGAATATCTTGATATTCCATGGCCCTAGTTTGGAGGAATGGGGGATTTGATAATTACCGTCTCTCATCTGCTGCTGGACTCCCCTCCTCAGCATGTTCCATTTGCTGCTCCATTTGGGGTGGTGGTGGTGCTGATGGTGCTGCAGTGGTCTCCTGCCTTCTCCTGCTGCGCTTGGTTGCTTTCTTGGGTGGCATGTTGGGTGTGGCTGTGGGTCCCACTGTCTTGCTTTTATATATGTCTTGTGGGCAGAGCTACTGAGCATGCTCAGACCAAAAAAAACGGATCCGGCCACCGGATCCGGCTTTTGCCGGATCAGGCGCATTGCGGCGCTCATAGGCTTTCATTGTGTGAAAAAGCCGGACGCGCCGGATCCGGCGTGTCCGGCTTTTTCGCCGGAGACAAAAAACGTTACAGTAGCCGTTTTTTCCAGACGCCGGATCGCGACACATTGCCGGATCCGGCGAAAACCGGATGAAACGCATGGCCATCCGGCGCGATCCGGCGCAAATGCAAGTCAATGGGGGGGAAACCGGATCCGGCATTGCATTTCGCCAGATCCGGTTTCTGTCAAAAGCGCCGGATCGCGCCTGACGGCGAAAACCTGATGTGTGAAAGAGGCCTAAGATTAAAATTGACAAATCACCAGGCCCTGATGGCATTCACCCTCGGGTATTAAGGGAGTTAAGTAATGTGATAGACAGGCCTCTATTCCTTATATTTAAAGACTCTATAGAAACAGGGTCTGTTCCTTTTGATTGGCGGCAAGCAAATGTGGTACCAATATTCAAAAAGGGGTGTAAAAGGGAACCTGGAAACTATAGGCCGGTAAGCTTAACATCTGTTGTGGGTAAAATTTTTGAAGGGTTTCTAAAGGATACCATTATGGAATATCTCAATGTTAATAAATGTTTAACTCCATATCAACATGGATTTATGAAGGATAGCTCCTGTCAAACTAACCTGATCAGCTTCTATGAGAATGTAAGCTCTGAAATGGACCAAGGAGAATCATTGGATGTCATTTATCTCGACTTCTCTGAAGCATTTGAGACTGTCCCACATAAAAGATTGGTAAGTAAGATGAGAAAGCTTGGGCTAGGAGAAAGTATGTAGATGGGTAGGTAGCTGGCTTAGTGATAGAAAACAAAGAGTGGTTATTAATGGGGCATACTCAGATTGGGCCAGGGTTACTAGTGGGGGACCGCAGGGTTCTGTATTGGGCCCCCTACTATTTAATATATTTATTAATGATCTAGTGGATGGCTTACACAGTAAAATATCAGTATTTGCAGATGATACAAAACTATGTAAGGCAGTTAACACAAAGGAGGACAGTTTGCAACTACAGACAGATTTGAGTAAATTGGAGAATTGGGATGAAAAATGGAAGATGAGGTTTAACACAGTCAAGTGTAAGGTTATGCACATGGGAAGGAGAAACAGAGGCTACAATTACTTACTAAATGGGAAACTGCTGGGGAAATCAGACATGGAAAAAGACTTATGCATCTTAGTCAATAAGAAGCTAAATTGGAGTGCCCAGTGTCAAGTAGCTGCCACCAAAGCAAATAGGGTCATGGGATGCATTAGAAGAGGTCTGGGGACACGAGATGAAAACATAATTCTCCCTCTGTAAAAATGACTCATCAGACCACACTTGGAGTATTGTGTGCAATTTTGGACGCCGGTGCTCAAGAAAGACATTACTGAACTTGAAAGGGTTCAAAGGCGGGCTACTAAAATGATAAATGGAGTTGGTTCACTACAATACCCAGAAAGGTTATCAAAATTAGGTCTATTTACTCTAGAAAAGAGAAGACTTAGGGGAGACTTAATATATATGTACAAGTATATCAGAGGGCCATACAGAGGTCTCTCCAATGAACTGTTTGTACCAAGGACTGTGACAAGAACAAGGGGGCATTCTCTTCATTTGGAGGAAAGACAATTTCTGCACCAGCATAGAAGAGGGTTCTTCACGGTAAGAGCAGTGAGGCTCTGGAATTCTCTTCCTGAGGAAATGGTGATGGCCAACTCACTGAATGAATTTAAGAAAGGAATGGATGCTTTTCTTGTGAGTAACAGTATACACTGTGTTCCAAATTATTATGCAAATTGGATTTAAGTGTCATAAAGATGTAATTTTTTGTTTTTCAAATAGACTCATAGATGGTATTGTGTATCAGGGCTCTTTGGATCACTGAAATCAATCTCAAATGCCTGTGATAATTAGTTTACCAGGTGAGCCCAATTAAAGGAAAACTACTTAAGAATGATGTTCCACATTATTAAGCAAGGCACAGGTTTCAAGGAATTTAGGAAAGAAAAAGGATCTATCTGCTGCTGAAAAGCTTCAAATAGTGCAATGCCTTGGTCAAGAGATGAAAACATTAGATATTTCCCAAAAATTTAAACGTGATAATCGTACTGTTAAGAGATTTGTGGTTGATTCTGAGCACAGACATGTTTGTGCTGATAAAGGCAGAATGAGGAAGGTTTCTGCCAGGCAATTTCATCGGATTAAGAGAGCGGCTGCTAAAAAGCCATTACAAACCAGGAAACAGATATTTAAAGCTGCTAGTGCCTCTGGAGTCCCTCGAACCTCAAGGTGTAGGATCCTTCCAAGGCTTGCTGTGGTGCATAAATCTACTATTCAGCCACCCCTAAACAGTGTTCACAAGCAGAAATGGTTGCAGTGGGCCCAGACATACATGAAGACTAATTTTCATACAGTCTTGTTAACTGATGAGTGTCGAGCAACCCTGGATGGTCCAGATGGATGGAGTAGTGGATGGTTGGTGGATGGCCACCATGTCCCAACAAGGCTGCGACATCAGCAAGGAGGTGGAAGAGTCATGTTTTGGGCCGGAATCATGGGGAAACAGCTGGTAGGGCTCTTTAAGGTTCCTGAAGGTGTGAAAATGACCTCTGAAAAGTATATCGAGTTTCTGACTGACAGCTGTCTTCCATGGTATAAGAAGCAGAAATGTGCCTTCAGGAGCAAAATCATTTTCATGCATGACAATGCACCATCTCATGCTGCAAAGAATACCTCTGAGTAGAGTTGAGCGAAACGGGTCGAAAAATTTCAAAAGTCGCCGACTTTTGGCAAAGTCAGGTTTCATGAAACGAAACCCGACCCTAGGATGAGGTCGGCCACGAGTTCGGCGACTTACGTGCCAAAGTCGCGTTTCAAAAGTTTGTTTTGCGCTCTTTTTCAGCCAATCAGGATCCACGGACACTGTGGGCAACGTGATGACATAGTCAGGGGTCACCACCATCTTTCAGAAGGGCATGCAAGTGATAGGCTTGCTTTGGTGGGCGTCACAGGGGGTATAAAAGGGCGTGCACGCCGACCGCCATGTTCCTCATGCTGATCTCAGAATAGGGAGAGCTGCTGCTGCTGCTGATTCTGTAGGGAGAGCGTTAGGCAGGTAAGAAGACATCAAAAACTGCTTCTGCTGCTAGCGATTTTGCCTGTACAACACACCAGTCACTGTGTGTGCAGTGTAAGGGGAGGCTATATTTTGCTGGATCAGCGGTGTTGGTTGTTAGGCTGCCTTCTAAGGCTTCCTGACGGCTGCATTGCTGTTTACCCACTGCTCTGCAAACTGCTTTTTTAAAAGCAATCCCAATTTTTTTTTTTGTCCTGCTGAGGTACTGAGCGTGCATTTTTCAGTGCGTAACTAGTATTATGAAGTTAATTAAGGTTGCCAAGCTTAAGTAAGAAGAATTGATGCTTTTGGCATTCAAATGGGCACTGTAGGTGTGTTTCCTGTCCTCTCACTGCCGACTTTTATTCCCCATTGACTTACATTGGGTTTCGTGTTTCGGGAAGACCCCGACTTTTCCCTATAGTCGGCCGATCTTGCTCGACCCGACTTTTGGAAAAGTCGGGTTTCACGAAACGAAACTCGACCCTAAAAAACCAAAAGTCGCTCAACTCTACCTCTGAGTCATTGGCTGCTATGGGCATAAAAGGAGATAAACTCATGGTGTGGCCACCATCTTCCCCTGACCTCAACCCTATAGAGAACCTTTGGAGTATCATCAAGCAAAAGATCTATGAGGGTGGGAGGCAGTTCACATCAAAACAGCAGCTCTGGGAGGCTATTCTGACTCCATATAAAGAAATACAAGCAGAAACTTTCCAAAAACTTCCAAGTTCAATGGATGCTAGAATTGTGAAGGTGATATCAAGGCAGGGTTCCTATGTTAACATATAACTTGGCCTGTTAGGATGTTTTGGAGTTAAATAGCTTTTTTGTTCAGTGAATGTGACCTCCTAATGCTGCAAATTCCACAAATGAGCATTTTCAGTTCTTTAAAACATATCAAATGTTTAGAAATTCTACTGTGCGTAATAATTTGGAACAGTGCAATTTGAGTTTTAATTCATTTTGGAGATTATACTGTTATCATTGGGAGGTTTCTTCAATAAAATTCGATGTATAATCTAACAGGTGATGACTTTTATTAGACTGACTGTCATTTGTACCGACTATTTAGGAAAATCATAGAAAAATATGATTTGCATAATAATTTGGAACACAGTGTAGAAGGTTACGAATAACAGAATATTATAGGTAGATGGTTGACCCTACTTAGGGGAAGGAATTTTTTTCCCTATGGAGAAAATTGGCTTCTACCCTGTGGGTTTTTTGCCTTCCCCAGGATCAACAATGCAGAACAGCTGCACTAAAAATAGGCTGAACTAGATGGACATAAGGTCTTCCTTCAGCCTTCAAAACTATGTTTCTATGTTATGTTACATTGTATTAAAAAGGTAACTTCAAGTCTCTGAGAGAGAGAAGAGTCTCGGAGTACAAATTTATAAAAACTTTTGACACATTCACTGCAGGAATGAATGTGTCGCATGGATTTATGAATTTTCTCTTCAGACCTTCTGGGGTCATCACAACACAGAACTAGACCCCAATCAGAGGGCAATAAAACTTTCAGGCTCCTTATCTATGAACTGCTCCAATATTTATGTTTATCCCTCTCCCATAATGACAATTCTGCTTCACATCACTTGTCTTATTTATTGCCGTTATTTCTGTGCTGTCTTGTGTATAAATATGTGATTCTTCAGATTTTGTATTAGTTTAGCCTGATGAAGAGACCTGAGTAGTCTCGAAAGCTTGCAATTTGTTACCATCTTTTCAGTTAGCCATTAAATGGTACCAACCACTGAGGACTCTCAATTCTAAATATTCTTCCATACTGCAGGCTAACACCATAATTTGTTTTCTGTACGTGTACCTACCTAACTAGCATTTCTTGTTAAGACCTTATTTAGTAAGCATAAAAAAAACAAACACTCACACTGCATGTGAAAATAAAAAATGTTACAGCTCTCAAAAGAATTACCTCACAAACAATTTTTTTTTACTAATATCTAAATTGTTTTTCCAGGACGTCCCTCCTGACAGCACCATGGAGGATGTCCTTCCTTCCTTATAGGGACAGGAAATGCACAAGAGGTGAAAAGTCCCCTCCCCACCCACATCCCCAGTGTTTTTCATGTCCCTGTAAGGACAGGCATGAGAGAGAGGAGGTCAGGGTTGGAGCTCCGGCCGATCCAACCTTTATGATGGGTGCAAGGGGTCTGGGGGTTCAGCCTCTCCTTCCTCCTGTCAAGACCCCTGGGGCCGACACCCCCCGAAGGGGGGTTCCTTAGCCAGGTTCCCTGTTAAGCGTCAGAGGAGTTTCGTGGGTTGGTGCCACTTCCCTTTGACGAGGGTTCTCGGTATCCAGGGCTGGCAGGGCGGCCGCTGACATCACATCTGGAGCTAATCAAAGGAACTTTCGGGATGCATTCCAGGCTGGAACACAAGGTGCGATGCGCTTTCTGATAATGTCAGATTCAGCCGCAGACTTGCAGAGAGTGTGAAGATAAGGTAGGGAATAAAAATTGCCTTGTCGGTGTCAGGCTGTGACAGATTATACCTCTGAAAGCATGGAGGACCCTGTGAGGTGTGTTCCCCCTCTGAATCACCAATAACCATGAGTAGCAGAAAGTAGGGGGAAACAGGCAGAATGGGACTAAGCTGATTAAGTGATCCTATGTATTATTAGGATAATACAGCCCCAGCCTTGACACCGATAGCCAAGTGGTCTGGCAAGGCCTCAGGGAAATCCAGGAAATGTGGCATCTGTAATTGCAAGCTGCCTGACTCATGGCGTAAACAGCTGTGTGAAGTATGCATATGTAAGGTCATCAAGGATGAACAATCCTCCTTTCTGACAGAGATGCGGACCATGGTTAGAGAGGAGGTTCAGGCTTCCATCTCAGACCTCTTACCAGCATAGTCACTCCAGCAGGGTCCTCATTCTAAAACACCTAGATGGGAAATGGAGCAATCCCCTGAAGAAGAGGATCAGTCCATGTACTCGGACTCAGAGGAAGAGGGAGAAATCACCTCGGAACCTCCTGAAGTGGGCAAGAAATACCTTTTCTCCTCAGATGACACGGATGAGCTACTCCGGGCTGTCAGAGCAACCATGCAGATAGTGGAAGCCTAGAAGCCCCAGTCGATACAAGATGAAATGTTCGGAGGGCTGAGGTCACAGATTCATCATGTGTTTCCTATCAATGACCATATCAGAGCAATGATTAAGTAGGAGTGGGAGGACGCTGAGAAGCATTTGGTCATTTCAGACTCCCATCTACTGTTTGACCTGGACGATATAAAAGTCTGGGACGAAATCCCAAAATCTATGTTCCAGTGGTCAGAGTTTCAAAAAAGACCTTGATTCCATTTGAGGATTCATCTAGCATCAAGGAGCCTATGGACAGAAAGGCGGATGGACTCCTTAAAAGAGCTTAGGAGGCTTCAGCGGCAGTCATGAAAACAAATATTGCCGCAACGTCAGTGGCCAGGTCCATGCATACAGTGGGGAAAAAAAGTATTTAGTCAGTCAGCAATAGTGCAAGTTCCACCACTTAAAAAGATGAGAGGCGTCTGTAATTTACATCATAGGTAGACCTCAACTATGGGAGACAAACTGAGAAAAAAAAATCCAGAAAGTCACATTGTCTGTTTTGTTTTCATTTTATTTGCATATTATGGTGGAAAATAAGTATTTGGTCAGAAACAAGCAATCAAGATTTCTGGCTCTCACAGACCTGTAACTTCTTCTTTAAGAGTCTCCTCTTTCCTCCACTCATTACCTGTAGTAATGGCACCTGTTTAAACTTGTTATCAGTATAAAAAGACACCTATGCACACCCTCAAACAGTCTGACTCCAAACTCCACTATGGTGAAGACCAAAGAGCTGTCAAAGGACACCAGAAACAAAATTGTAGCCCTGCACCAGGCTGGGAAGACTGAATCTGCAATAGCCAACCAGCTTGGAGTGAAGAAATCAACTGTGGGAGCAATAATTAGAAAATGGAAGACATACAAGACCACTGATAATCTCCCTCGATCTGGTGCTCCACGCAAAATCCCACCCCGTGGGGTCAGAATGATCACAAGAACGGTGAGCAAAAATCCCAGAACCACGCGGGGGGACCTAGTGAATGAACTGCAGAGAGCTGGGACCAATGTAACAAGGCCTACCATAAGTAACACACTACGCCACCATGGACTCAGATCCTGCAGTGCCAGACGTGTCCCACTGCTTAAGCCTGTACATGTCCGGGCCCGTCTGAAGTTTGCTAGAGAGCATTTGGATGATCCAGAGGAGTTTTGGGAGAATGTCCTATGGTCTGATGAAACCAAACTGGAACTGTTTGGTAGAAACACAACTTGTCGTGTTTGGAGGAAAAAGAATACTGAGTTGCATCCATCAAACACCATACCTACTGTAAAGCATGGTGGTGGAAACATCATGCTTTGGGGCTGTTTCTCTGCAAAGGGGCCAGGACGACTGATCCGGGTACATGAAAGAATGAATGGGGCCATGTATCGTGAGAATTTGAGTGCAAACCTCCTTCCATCAGCAAGGGCATTGAAGATGAAACGTGGCTGGGTCTTTCAACATGACAATGATCCAAAGCACACCGCCAGGGCAACGAAGGAGTGGCTTCGTAAGAAGCATTTCAAGGTCCTGGAGTGGCCTAGCCAGTCTCCAGATCTCAACCCTATAGAAAACCTTTGGAGGGAGTTGAAAGTCCGTGTTGCCAAGCGAAAAGCCAAAAACATCACTGCTCTAGAGGAGATCTGCATGGAGGAATGGGCCAACATACCAACAACAGTGTGTGGCAACCTTGTGAAGACTTACAGAAAACTTTTGACCTCTGTCATTGCCAACAAAGGATATATCACAAAGTATTGAGATGAAATTTTGTTTCTGACCAAATACTTATTTTCCACCATAATATGCAAAAAAAATGAAAACAAAACAGACAATGTGATTTTCTGGATTTTTTTTTCTCAGTTTGTCTCCCATAGTTGAGGTCTACCTATGATGTAAATTACAGACGCCTCTCATCTTTTTAAGTGGTGGAACTTGCACTATTGCTGACTGACTAAATACTTTTTTTCCCCACTGTATATGGATCGACCAACTGGAGGAGCAGTTGAAAGGAAAGGCTTCTGGGAATACTATTTTAGAAGGTCTTCCCTTGTTAAAACTCACTATCAGGTTCTTGGCAGATGCCTCAGCTGAATCGGTGCAATTTGCTGCCCGAAATAACTCTATCTAACGCAGCTCAGAGAGTTGTATGATAATAGCCTGACCAGGTTTTCATCCAATCAAAGAATAAACTTTGTGCCATACCATTTTCAGGTTTTAGAGTGTTCGGTCCTGTTCTAGACAATATACTAGAAATTGCCACCGATATGAAAAGGAAGTTTCGGGTGAAAGTCTAGTCATTGGGACAACCATAAAGGGGGTAGAGCGCAGACCTCACGATTTTGCTCAGGTCCAATGACCAGAAGAAACACCAAAGTCCAAAGGTTCTATTCCCTCAATCCAGCAGACAACCCGGTGGGGATCAATGACTTAAACCAGACATGGGGAAAGGAACTCCTGTACGCCTTCCCACCCATCCCCTTGATCCAAGAGTCCTCAGAAAGATACAAGAGGAAAGTGCATTGGTGATGTTGATGGTTCCATTTTGCCGAAATTAAGCTGGCTTCCCCCTGCTGAAGAGGATGTCCCAGAGAGGTCCACTTCGGTTACCGGACAAGGAAGACCTGCTGTTTCAGGGCCCAGTTCTTCATCCAGATCCAAAGAGGCTTCAGTTATCTTCATGTATCCTGAAAGGAAGATCTTAAGAGCTAAAGGTCTCTCCGACCAGGTGATCTCCATGATCAAGGCCAGCCGTAAACCTGTGACCTGTGCAATTTACAACAAAATCTGGAAGAGATTTTGTCTGTAATGTGGTAGCTCATGCATAGATTCTTCCCGGCCTGATATCTCAAAGATCTCCAGGCAGGTTTTAACAAAGGATTAAAGCTAAGCACTTTAAAAGTACATATTGTGGCTCTGAGTATTTTTTTCAATTTTCCCCTGGCAACTCACCCTTGGGTAGCAAGGTTTTCTAAAGCCACTCAGAGGTAAAGGCCCTCAATAAGGGGATCAGTCCCTCCATGGGATTTAAATCTAGTACTCAATGCCTTATGCAAGTCACCTTATGAACAGTTAAAAGACATTGATATTGCAAACCTTTCATTCAAAACGGTCTTTATAGTGACCATTACTTTGGCCAAGAGACTAGGGGAAATCCAGGCACTCTCTGTTAGGGGCTTGTGGAATGCACCAAATAATAAAGATGGTATAAGGTGCATTCACAGCCCAGGGTCCACCGTGCAGAGATGGTAAACTGCTGCTCGGTAATGGCGCAGAATTAAGTAAACACCTGCAGGATATCCGCTGACCCGATGTGCACAGGAGTGAACTCTTACCTCACAGAGCCACTAAAACAACTGCTGGAGCCTGTTAATACTCACAGAGCTCGGCTGGGTGAGCACTAGCTAACAGTCACAAAACGGCCCAGAGCAGGGAGGAAAGCGCTTAACTAGCGCACGGCGCCGCAGTAAGGAACACTGCTGCGCGAGCGGTGCAAAGGTGCCTTGTGCTGGATGGCACTATATGATGCTAACACTTGTGTGGAGAGCAGGATGCTCTGTGGCACATAGACTATGCCACTACTGGCGCTGACTCTGACTCCATAACCCTATAACATACACAACCAAAGGGAGGGGATCATAATGAGTCAGTCACCAGTCTGATGCTTCCATCTTTACACACACAACTACCCATAAGAGTCTATACTAGCGCATGGCCGAGAGGCCATGCAACTCTTTTATAGCGGCGTCCTTCCGGGACCTTCCCTGTGGACCAATTGGAGCAGGAATGGGACCTATTCATGTGACCTCCAACCTCCAATGAGAGGTCGTCCCACGGGCATGCTCAGTAGGCAAAAGACAGGAGTGTCTGCTTGCTGCTGACTCAAGCATGGTGCTATAGCAGAGCCAGAAGGATTAACTAGATGCCTAGCATCAGCCTAGGCAAGTTGCCGGGACCGACGCCTCTGCTGAGCAGGAATCTCTGTGGCCACAGAGGAGTAGGAGACCGCAGAGGACACAGCTTGAGATTTCCCCTGTGCTGTGGGAGAAACTCCACCTAACACTCTCAATTCAGAACCCATATATCCAGATCTATGACGATCGCATAATTCTAAGGCTAAATCCCAGGTTTTTGCCCAAAGTAATCTCCTCTCAAAACCTAAACCAAGAGATAGTGCTCCCCTCGTTCTGCCAAGCACCAACAAACCCAAAAGAGAAGTTTTTCCAGTCTTTGGATGTTAGGCAGGCAGTCATCCACTATCTCGAAGCAACACAAGAGTGGTGGCAAGATACAAATCTTTGTCCAGTACAGGGGGAAAAATAAGGGAATGAAGTGTCAAAACCCTCCTTAGCTGGATGGATAACATCCACCATATCCCTAGCATACGAGACCAAAAGGTTACCCAATCCGGTAGGATTAAGAGCCCACTCTACCAGAGCAGTTGCAACCTCCTGGGTCGAGAGGGCAGGTATCTCAGTGGACCAGATTTGTAGTGCAGCCACTTGGTCTAGCCTAAATATATTATATAAACATTATACGCTGGATACTTCGGTGGGAGATAAGTTGTCCTTCGGCCATAAGGATCTGCAGGCAGTAGTCCCACCCTAAATTCAGAGTACTTTGGTATTCTCCATGGTGCTGTCAGGAGGGACGGCCTGGAAAACCAGAATTAGACCTATCGGTTGTTTCCAGGTGTCCATCCTGACAGCACTGGTAGTTCCCTCACTTAAATTTTGAATTTATGATATTAAACTTGTACAGAATTTTAATAAATAACATTTGCATCCATCCACATGGTACATGGAAAATTCACTGGGGATGTGGGTGGGGAGGGGACTTTTAACCTCTCGTGCATTTCCTGTCCCTATAAGGAAGGAAGGACGTGCTCCATGATGCTGTCAGGATGGGCTCCTAGAAATAACATTACCGGTAGGTCTAATTCCATTTTTTTTAACCACTTACATAAAACGAAACCTATATATGTTTGGTATCTCCATAACCGGACTGGCGTGTAGAATCATAAAGTCTGGTAATTTTTACCGTAAAATAAAAACGAATTTGCAGAATTGTGCTTATTTTTGCTATTTTGCCACACTTGAAATTTTGTTCCCCTTTCCAGTACCCCACATGATAAAATGGATGGTGCCCTTTAAAAGTATAACTTGTCCTGCAAAAAACTAGCATACACAGGTTTATGTCGATGAAAAAAATAAAAAAGGTATGGCTCTTGAAATAAGGGGAGGAAAAACAAAAGCGCCAAAAAGGAAAAAATAACCCAGCCCTTAAGGGGTGGACTATTGAAGGCTTTGCACTAAAATTATTTGACCAAAATCATAAAATTGCCTGTTCATATTTCCTGTTAGTCTAAAATTACTAGCCCAAAATTCTTACTTGCCATAAAAGATGGAATTCTTGAATGCCAGGTGAAGAACATTCAAAATATTACTGCATTTATATTAAGAAACCAGAATGTGATAATGGTACAATAAGGCACATAGTATTTTTGGAAAACACCATGACTAATCCTTTAATTCCTCGATTAAACATACATTGTGTTGGGTTTCTTAGACTTCTCACTCAGGACATGTAAACATGTGATCGGTGTCATTGTAAGGCGAGGAAGACTCTTCCATTTATCCTAAGGCCTCTTTCACACATCAGTTTTTCGCCGTCAGGCGCGATCCGGCTTTTTTTTGTAAAACCGGATCCGGAGAAATGCAATGCCGGATCCAGTTTTTCCCCATTGACTTGCATTAGCGCCGGATGGCATTGCGTTACATCCGTTTTTTGCCGTATCCGGCTACTTGTCTCATTCCGGCGTCTGGAAAAAACGGCTACTGTAACGTTTTTTGTCTCCGGCGAAAAAGCCGGACGCGCCGGATCCGACGCTTCCGGCTTTTTGCCACAATGAAAGTCTATGGGCGCCGGAATGCGCCGAATCCAGAAAAAAAGACGGATCCAGCCACCGGATCCGTTTTTTTAAGTCTTCGCATGCTCAGATCCAATTGGCCAGCCCCCAGGAGACAGATATAACCTGCTAGACGGATCCGGCAGAAAAACGGATCCGTTTCTACAGTTCTCCAAAATTTATGCCGGATCCGTTTTTTCTAAAAATAGCCGAATCCTGCCTGACGGCAAAAAACTGATGTGTGAAAGTAGCCTAAGCCGTTGCGAAGCTTCAGTAGGATCACATACTGATCTTCTGAGTATTCAGTTGGGCTTACAACTAAAATCAAAGCCAAATATGAGATGTGGAAGCCACCTGTCATCAGCTATGGGAAGGACAAGATCCGTGAAGGGCTTTGCATCAGGATTATATTCTTTGCTCTCCATTTCTTATTTCAGGTGAAGGGTCAGGTAAGAAAGCCAATCTTGGTGAACTTTATTTGCAGATATCAGTGGAGTATTGGTGAAGCATTTAGCAGAAAGAATGATGAGCCTTGTAGACTGTAACACACCATGATGACAGAGACTCGGTAAACTGATCGGAGGAAAAGTCCAACTACTAAACTGGTTTCTAAAAACAGTGTTAAAGGATGTGAGACCTTTTGCAAACAATGTTTTAATGCTACAATGCTTCTAAAATAAAAAAATACAAATAGTCTTGCAAAGTTCTACTGTTTTGAGCATACAGCTCCTATGCAGAACAATGTGTCTCCATAAGGGTGGTTTCACATTAGCATTTCAGGCCGCAGCGTCGGCCTGCACACACCGCGGCTAAGCCCCGCCCCCTGCCGCGCCTCCTCCGGTAGCTCCGCCTACGGGCGCATGACGCTGCATGCGTCCTGCGTCCCCAATCTTTAGCACTGGGGACGCAGGCCATGCGCAGGTATGCGTTTGGCGGTGCATGCGTCCTTTTGACTGTGCGCTGACCAGCGCCAAATGCAACAGGTTGCATTTGGCGCTGGTCGGCGCACCATCAAAAGGACGCATGCGCCACCAAATGCATACCTGCGCACGGCCTGCGTCCCCAGTGCTAAAGATAGGGGATGCAGGACGCATGCAGCGTCATGCGCCCGTAGGCAGATCTACCGGAGGATGCGCGGCGGAGCTTAGCCGCGGCCATGCGCAGGCCGACGCTGCGGCCTGAAACGCTAATGTGTAACCACACTTATTTCTGACTATAGACAAACCCTGGGTTTAGTCTAATCCTTCTGCAATGTGTTAACATCCACAATATCCTCCATGTGCTTGTACTAGCACCCCATAGCAGCCACATGACGCTAATATATACTACCAGTCAAAAGTTGGGACACAATTGTTAATGCAATGGTTTTCCGTCTTTTTTTTAATGTACACATTGTAGATTCAGATTGAAGTCAACAAAAAATGAAGAAACAAGTATGAAACAAACCAGACTTTTAATTAAACTTTAGATTCCTTAAAGTACCAACTTTACACTTTGACAACTTTACATCCGCTTGTCATTCCCTCAAGCAACTTCATCTGGTAGTCACCTGGAATGGTTTCCAATGCAGAGCTACAGGTGCATCTCCCAAAATTAGAATATCATCAAAAAGTTAATTTATTTCAGTTCTTCAATAAAAAAAGTGAAACTCATGTATTATATAGAGTCATTACTTTACATGTTTGTAATGATTCTATAATTTAATGACTAATGTAATTAAATAGATCACTCTGTTGAGTGATCTATATCAAGTGTTTATTTCTGTTAATGTTGATGATTATGGTTTACAGCCAATAAAACCCAAAAGTCATTATCTCAGTAAATTAGAATGCTTTATAACACCAGCTTGAAAAAACGATTTTAAAATCCAAAATGTTGGCCTACTGAAATGTATGTTCAGTAAATGCACTCAATACTTGGTGGGGCTTTTTTTGCATAAATTACTGCGGCGTGGCATGGAGGCGATCAGCCTGTGGCACTGCTAAGGGGTTATGGAAGCCCAGGTTGCTTTGATAGCAGCCTTCAGCTTGTCTGCATTGTTGGGTCTAGTGTCTCTCATCTTCCTCTTGACAATACCCCATAGATTCTCTATGAGGTTAAGGTCAGGTGAGTTTGCTGCCAATCAAGCTGTGACGGACTCAGCTTCTGCTGAGCTGATTTTTTGAGTGGACCCTCTGGGTCGTGGCACCCACCCACCGAGGGCGAGCTGACCTTGTGAGGAACCACCCCCTATACAGGGAGTGTCAGGGGCAAGACCAAGGGGGTGAGCCACCACGACTGCTGGGACCAGATGGCCGGCTCAGGGGGACACTAGTGAGTGTCTAACAGGAGCGAGCAGGATGCAAAACATAAAGCGAGGTCACTGGGTTTCTTCAATAAACGTGGTTTCAAGCTTTAATCAGGTGCAAGGCATAAACAGTGAAACACAGCAAAGTGCGTGCAGGGGCACGTCAAATGTTCAAGGCATAACATGTGCTAGAAAACATGCCAGGGTCCAAGGCAGGGTACGTGCTAGGAGACACACCAGGGGTTCAAGGCAGGAGGCCTGCTAGGAGACACGTCAGAGTTCAAGAGAGGATGCGTGCTAGGGGACACGCCAGAGTTCAAGAGAGGATGCGTGCTAGGAGACACGCCAGGGTCCAAGGCAGGGTGCGTGCTAGAAGACACGCCAGGGTCCAAGGCAGGGTGCGATGGCATTGGACTCTGGACTACTGGCAACGACCGACAGGATCCAGGCATCAGACTGCGGAAATCAGCTCCAAACATCAGGCCGTAGTCATCTGGTTCCGGACCTCTGGCAGCGGTCGGCAGGTTTCGGGAATCAGGCAGGCAAGTCAGGGTACATGTTAGGAGACACACCAGGGTTTCAAGGCAGGAGGCCTGCTAGGAGACATGCCAGAGTTCAAGAGAGGATGCGTGCTAGGAGACACGCCAGTGTTCAAGAGAGGATGCGTGCTAGGGGACACACCAGAGTTCAAGAGAGGATGCATGCTAGGAGACACGCCAGGATCCAAGGCAGGGTGCGTGCTAGAAGACACGCCAGGGTCCAAGGCAGTGTGCAATGGCATCGGACTTCTGGCAACGACCGACAGGATCCAGGCATCAGGCTGTGGAAATCAGCTCCCGACATCAGGCCGCAGTCATCTGGTTCCGGACCTCAGGCAGCGGTCGGCAGGTTTCGGGAATCCGGCAGGCAAGCCAGGGTTCAAGGCAGGGTGCGTGCTAGGAGCCACACCAGGGTTTGAGGCAGGGTGCGTGCTAGGAGCCACGCCAGGGTTCAAGGCAGGGTGCGTGCTAGGAGCCATGCCAGGGTTCAAGGCAGGAGACACACCTCACTGGCCAGTGCACACGGCTGAGCAAGCGGCATGACTAAGGCACAGGAGGCGGGCAAGGGGCAATCTGTCACGTATGCCTGTCCTGTGTGACACGACCCGAAGGCCGGTAACTAAAACAACAAGACTGATAGGTGACACTGTCCTGTGAGACGCAACCAACAGGTCGATACTGAAACAACAAGACAAGGGTAAGGGAAAACCAGACAGGGCAAGGAAAAGACAAAGCAAGGAGCGGAACCTAGGCAGAAGCACAGAGCGGGGTCAGAGAGAGTACAGGAAAGGAGAGTGTGCCAGGAGGCACCACAAAGCAAGGTAGAATACAGAGCTATCAGTGGAGCGTAGGCCGAAGCCCAGAGCCGGGTCAAGGAAGAACCTTGAGACTAGCCTGGAAATGTGCTGGAGAAGCAATATAAGTCAGAGAAAATGGTGCGTGTGCCAGGAGGCACAATAGAGCACCAGGCAGAGATCAGGGCTAGCAGCGGAGCGTAGGCCAAAGCCCAGAGCCGGGTCAAGGAAGAACCTTGAGACTAGCCTGGAAATGTGCTTGAGAAGCACCATAGGTCAGAGCAGCAATGGTGCGTGTGCCAGGAGGCACAACAGCACACCAAGCAGAGCAAAGGCAAGACATGGCAAAGCAGGCAAAGGCATAGAACACAGGAAGGACTACAAGTCAAAGCATAGCAAAAGCAAGACATGTCAAAACAGGCAAGGCAGAGAACACAGGAAGGACTACAAGTCAAAGCATGACAGAGACAAAACATGGCACAAAGGACAACACAAGACATGGCACAGGACAAGAGACAGAATACAAGCACAGTGCATGTGCAGAGACGCACGACAGGGCTGAGTGCAGGGGCACAGAATACGGGGAGCGACCGAGCAGACCAAGCAGCAATGCAGGGAAGCAAAACGGTTATCAGGCCTCGACCATAGGAAGGGGTGGTCTGATATAAGACATTAGCACATGCACTTCCGGGTCAGGAACAGGAGGGGACTTCCGGTTCAGCTCCTCCAGGATCATAGAGAGCATTGCTAGATCAGACTGGGCTGGACCATAGAGAAGGTCACTTGATCAGGGGCTTCAGAAACACTGAGAGGTTAGCTGGGTCAGACAGTGCTGGAAAGGTCACATGATCAGGCTCCTCAAGAATACAGAGGATTGCCGCAGGCAGAGCAGAGACAGCCGTTCACACAGCCACGAGGTGATGTGCGCATGCACACTGCTCCAGGCATCCTGCAGCACAACAGTCACGAGGTGCATGTGCACACTGCTCCAGGGATCTTGCAGCATAAGACATGAGAGACCTCCAGGGCGCCCGCAGGGACCCGAAACTGGGGGCAAAGCGGCATGACAGGCAAGGCAGGCGTGACAGCACCACCTTCTTTAAGCCACCTCTTACCAGGGCAGGGCAAAAAAAAATTTTAGGCAAAAACCAGAGTATATGCAAGCCATTCCTCATAGCGTTGTTCCGCCATCTTGAAACGGACACCTGCACTTGTTAGGATACAGGAGTCACAGACGAAGACATGGGTAGCCAGAGGAGAGGGCAGCGAGTAGACGTGGAAGTCTTCATTCTCTGGCTGCCTCAATATTCCAAGCGAGTTAAGGAAACATAAACCAAGTCTGATTCTTCAGAAGGAAACAACAGTCCAATTAAAGAGTAGCCGAGGTACCAGCGGAGTCCAGGGCCTGATTATCTGTGACGGACTCAGCTTCTGGTGAGCCGATTTTTTGAGTGGACCCTCTGGGTTGTGGCACCCACCGAGGGCAAGCTGACCCTCACACCTCATGCAACACCTCCAATTTTTTTTCCCAGCCACACTCAGATGGCACAAACGTCAGTTTCATAGACTACTATTGATAAAAAAATGTAAGAATAGTAACATAGGCAGTTTACTGATCAATTGACCCACAGTAGAACATTTTATAATGGCACAGAAGCAGTCAGCCATGGTCCATGAATGAGGTATCAAAATCCGGCCCAGCATTTGGAGCTTTGAATTGAAGCTTCAATTAAGATGAAGTGGATGAGGGAGCGATGTAAGCCTTCATGGCTGTAAACCCTGTTACCTCATTCAACGGCTCAAACTGATTTTTTTTCCAGCCACACTCAGGTGGCACAAAATTCAGCTTGGTAGAGCACTAATGTTAGAAATATGTAAGGATAGTAACACAGGTAGCTGACTGATCAATTGACCCACAGCAGAAAATTTCATAATGGCACATAAGCAGTCAGTATTGGGCCTTGTATGAGCCATCAGGGTCTGGACCAGCATTTAGAGCTTTGAATTGAAGCTTAAATAAATACCTGGTGGTTAAAGGAGCAGTGTGAGCCTTCTTTGCTAGGAGCCATGATACCTTATGCAACAATTTTTGTCTTTTTTCCCAGCCACACTCAGATGGCACAAAACATAAGTTTCATAGAGTACTATTGGTAGAAAAATATAAGGAAAGTAACACAGGTAACTGACTGATCAATTGTATACCATAGTATAACATTTCATAATGGAACAGAAACAGTCAGCCATGGGCCATGCATGAGGTATCAGGGTCTGGGGCAGCATTTACAGCTTGAAATTGAAGTTTAAATTAATATTTTTTGCAAATTTGGCAGATAATGTGAATTGGGTCATCCTTTGCGGTCTCAAAAAAGTTCCAGGCTAGGCAACCTTTGCTGCCCCTGCTGTGGCGCCCCTGAGGGTTCAGTCGCCACAGAGGTACTGCACCTCCTCCTGAGGTGTGGTACCCCACCATCCAGGTAAGGTGGGGACTCCTGACCACGCTCCAACACCTGCACCCAACACCACAAAGTAGTGTAGCAAAGCACCTTCGGCGGCTACCTGCTTGGAGCATAGCAAAGCACCCACTGGTGGCTCCCTGCTTGGAACACAAAACGTGCTGGGAGTTGGGTTGAGTTAGATTATATTTCAAGAAGCGGGAAGAGTTTAAGTCAGTGAGTCAGTAGTTGGTTGGGGAGAGAAGAAGATCCCTAGAGAGAGGGATAGATGGATGGAAGTGCTGCAGCAGATCCCAGTGATCTGGGTCTGCTGGCACGGGAAAAAGAGAGAGAGAGAGCAACATAGACTGAAAGTTTGACTCTCCATAGAAAGAAAGGATTAGTACGGAACGTGAGGAGCAAAAGAGAACAGAGGACGTGGGTGAGAAAAGAACCCTTCCTAGAAGTTCTAAGTGCAAGGCCAGGGCCCGGTCCCCAAGGTTGTACAGATACTAATGGTCCTGCAACAGACACCGGAGGAATAGAAGTAGTAACCACTTTATTCCCACACAAGACTTGGGGGCACAACAGCAGCTGGATAGTGAGCCGGGACTTAGTAGCAAGGAGTCCCCGAAGCAGGCTACAGATGTCTGCCGTACAAGTAGAGTTCATAGGAACATCAGACAGGAGGAACTCCAATGTAACTCAGTACTAGGAGTACTTCATCTAAAGGCGCATATAAGAGGAGACGTTCAGAAAGGCACAAGTTGGTGGAGTGTTGGAAAGGAGTATTCCATCTGGCCTGGGAGTTGACTGAGTCCCAGACCCGGAGGACACGGCACGGAAGCGGGCACCTGTTTGTACAACAGACTGTGAGGAAAGCTTTGGAACTACATGCCCTGGTTTCCTCCACTTATTCCAGCGTCAACCTGCCCGGCACTGCTACATCCCCTGCGCCTGACACTACACCACCTAAGTGTCACCATATCTACTCTGCCCTGGGACAACAGCCCTGCCTGTGGAGGGCTATACCATCACTGCTGCACCACACCATCTGTCCCAGAGGATCTGTCTGCAGCGTCAGCCTAACATCTACATTGCCGAACAACACAGGTGGCATCACGACTTATTCATTCACACTGAACATTTACAATGGGCGCCCAGGGCCACGGGCCGGGTCAGAGCTACCGTGACAGCTTCCATTGAGGTCCACCGGGCCCGGTACCGAGTACCCCACAGCCCTGGGTGTGAGGGCGTCCCACTGCAAACTGCAGCCTTGCGAATGATGCTGATGGCAGGAAGAGTTGTGGCTAAGGATGCATTGCTTGTCATGATTTAATCACTCCATGTCTATGTAGGAAGTCGCAAAGTAACCTCCTTGTCTTCCTCCTCCTATGCTGAGCTGCGTAGCTCTGGTTTCAAAGCAAGTGGGATCTATAACCTCATCATCATCCTCTCTTTTCTCCCACTCCTCAATCTGAGAGTCACCCTACTTCTCTTCCTGCCTTGACACCGCAGTAAAGTCCACATGCACCTCTGGTATCTTAGTCCCATCAGGATCCGCTCCACCCTTGGTGGTTAACATTTGGTGATGAGAGTCCGAATTCTGCTCAGACCCGGATCCAACATGAAAAAATTTTGGGCATCATTGCAGATGCTTTCCTCCTCTGGGTTCTGTAAATCTTTGGAGCAGACCTCTGATGCTCATGGGATATAATGTGTAAACAGCTCTGCAGAATGGCCTATCTGTGGTTTCCACAGTCAGATGGGCATTTGGAAATTTGTTGCATGGGTTGACATGGGGTGAAACAATGATGGTTGAGTTGCCGCCTCTGAAGATTGTACGGTGTGTGATGTTAAGGTGGAGGAGGTGTACTGCTGTGTGGCTGCCAAAGAAAGGTAGTCGAAAAGCCTGTCCAGTAACATATGTCAGTGGTGTTTGAAAAGGACAAGACGGTGTTTATTCAGTTGAGCTTTCATTAACACCTAACCAACATACACGTTGAACACCAAGCCTATCCCCCCCTTCCACCATGACCTTGTTTTTTCACATTCATGTTGTATGTGTCCCTCTTTTAACTTGCTGTTTCGCAACCTTAAGCCCACACCTGTCAGTTGTCATGATCCAGGTTGGGTCTGACAGTTTAAATGCACAAAGTAACCTTTTTTTTTCCTTTGACTGTGTGCCAAAGGTGGTTTTGCTCCCGGTGGCCATTAGGGTCATTGCACTGTGATGATTTCAGCTGTAGTTTTCCCCCCGGTGGCCATTAGGGTCATTACACTCTGGTTATCTTAGTTTGTGCACTTAATTATGTATCAGGTGTGTCAATCACGGTTGGTGATTAGTTCTCAGTTACATGCAAGCCTGGGTGGAGGGAGCTCAAGGAGAGTCACTGGCAGCTCAGAGAGAGTGCATTGGTGGAGTCAGCGATGGTGTCTGCAAGAAGTGCTGGCATGGCGTGGTGGAGTCGCAGCGATGGTGTCAGCAAGGAGTGCTGGCGTGGTGGAGTGGCAGTTGCGGTGTAGAACTGCACTCACGGTACTGGACTTGGTTGCTGAGAGCTGGACTCAAGCATGCTGGACATTTTGGTAGAAAAGCTGGACTCATTTGCGGGACTGTCTCTGGACAGCTGCATGGAGGTGGTATACTCTGGTTGCTCCAAGGCTGCACTATGGTGTTGGACCCGGTCGGAGGAAAAGATGCATGCAGGTGGTGGGCTCTGTTGCTAGGAGCGTAAGCAACAGAGCAAAGCTAAGTGGTGTTTCCCCTGTTTTGTCACTTTTCCTTATGTGTGTTTAGTGCAGTGGTGGGATTAGTTTCCGCACCGACCAATTCCCTTGTGAGGGTTTAGGTGGAGGGCGAGCTAGGGTTTAAAGGTATCCTGAGCGGCGCCCGGTGCAGAACCGCCTAGGGAACGCTAGGAGTGTAGAGACACTGACTCAGGGGAGTGCAGGAGGTCTCCACGTCCCCATTCCCTATCGCAGGGCCACCATTGTTATTGTTACCCAGGTTTTCCCTTATTGTTTAAATTCGCCTTACTGGAGGCGGGGGTTTCCAGATTTATGTGTGACGTGTATTACCTAAATTTGCCTGTTGGAGGCGACGTATCCAGCTGCACGTGTTATTATTTAAATTCGCCCAACTGGGGGCGGTGTATTCAGGGTCACGCGTGTCATCTAAATCCACCCTGCTGGGGGCGCTGTGTCCAGCCGCGCGTGACCGTGACATCAGTCACCTGTCACTAAATGAACAATCACTATTTATTTTCTTAGATAGTGTGTCTGAACAACACTCTTCTACCTATCGATTTTTAAGAGGAAATGGGGCCTCCTAATTCCTTACTGCAACACAGTTTTATCCCAAACGATTTGGATAAGCAAATATGGCCTCCTGGTTGAACCCCAATATTAGGACTAATGCTTTTTAAGAGGTAATGGGGCCTCATGATTTATCACTGCAACACAGTTTTATCCCAAATGATTGGGATGAGCAAATAAGGCCTCCTGGCTTAACCCCAATGTTAGGTCTAATAATTTTGAAGTGGAAATGGGGCCTACTGACTCCTCACTGCCACACAGTTTTTTGCCAAAACGATTTTGACTAGCAAATGGGGCCTCTGGAGACTGCAACACAGTTTTTGCATAATCTAGTTAGATGTTAGTAGATCGATTTCATAGAGGACAGGATCTTATCTAGCTAACTGACAAATTCACTATCAGCAGGAGCGACCTCTGTGTGCTGTTACACTGCGAAAATGGCGAAAACAAAACAAGATGGCTGCTTTTTATGTTGACTGGGACATGTGACTTTGACAGCCAATCACAGAAGTCTTTGTGTCATAACTTTGTGGATGGTTTCTGAGCCCTGATTGGCTGCCAGAATGTACACACACACAAAGTTTTTACAGAACAAAAAAAAATGAAAAAAAAAATTACTCTGCAGCTCCTCTGACCTAGATCCACCCTTTCCCACTCACACAGCACCACTATCCTAAACAAAGTCAAAGCAAAATAGTTAGTGGAAACGCAATCATTTACCGATCTGGGACCAAATTTTGCTGACTGGGAGGGAAAATGATCAGGAAACCGAACACGAATTGGAATGTGCTACATTCATGCCTAATTTGAGATTGGCAAACGTTTTCAGAACAAGTTTGCTCATCTATAGCTCAGATGTTTCCAGAAGGAGAACTTATGAGCATGAAAGATCCTTTAGTTGTTAAGAAGTTACCTTGAGTTCTTATGTGATCTCCCAGACTGTATTTGCCTTGCTCTTGGAGTGATCTTTGCTGGTTCATCACTCCTGGAGAGAGTAAAAATGATCTTAAAATCCTATATGAGTGTACAATCTGACAGTGGATTGGTTCATTAGTCCAAAAATTTTAGAGCTGACTTTGTAACCTTTTCCATCCAAAAGGGTATCAACAACTGATCACAAAAGTGTTGCGAAGATCAGATTTTTTTTTATTCCCTTTTATTTTAGTTTTGCATGCAAACAATAAGAAAACCAACTTGTAAGGAACCCAAAGCCACAGAAGATCATACTTTGATACATCCCTGTTCTTTAAATAAAACAGGTCACCCAATTGCACCCAACTATCATCCAATTGATTGAAACCAGACTCTAACTTCACCTTCAAATTATCCTATAAGTTCACATCCTTTTGCCACTCACAGACGTGTAATATTGGATAATTTTCCTCATTTTTTTTTTTTTAAATGACAGCAATATATTTGACTCATTTGTTTGATTTGGCTATCTTAATCTACTTTCCATACTTGTGAGAAAATTTGTAGTTTTAAGTCATATTTTATGCATATGAAACACAGTAAGTGTTCATGAACTTAAAAGCGTTGCCTGGGCATAGTAACTAACTGTGGTTAGTTATAACAAATTATAATGATTATATTGCACATGAAAACATTTCACATCATATATTCAACACTACAGATTTGCAATGCAAATTAAATGATTACCCAAGTATTGATAATATTTTATTTTCAACTCATTCAAGAGCCTTTTGATAAACATTTTTGGTTTTTACTTCCGGTACAAAGATGAACAGATTTTTGGCAGTTCCAACTCTTGTACAGGCCACGTAAAGATGACCATATTACACTGATTAAAATGATACCTAGGTTGGAGAAATCGGTCTTATATTTCTTTTCTTAATCTTTGAAGTTTTAAGCTAATGAGATGCTGGTAGTGATTAGGGATGAGCAAGTAGTGAAATACTCAGATTCGCTGTACTCGTTACGAGTAGCTCCTAATACTTGGGTACTGATAACAAGTAGCGAGTTCAATGTATGTCTATGGGAAGTGCGAGTAATGGGCTCTGCGGGAATGTGCTGGGCTGTGCGGGACTGTGCTGGGCTGTGCAGTGACTGTGCTGGGCTGTGCGGTGACTGTGCTGTGCGGTGACTGTGCTGGGCTGTACAGGGCTGTGCGGGGACTATGCTGGGACTATGCCAGGCTGTTCGGGGACTGTGCTGGGCTGTGCAGGGACTTTGCAGGGCTGTGCGGAGACTATGCCAGGCTGTGCGGGACTATGTTGGGCTCTGCGGGGACTGTGCGGGACTATGCTGGGCTGTGCGCGGGCTGTGCGGGGGCTGTGCGGGGGCTGTGTGGGGACTGTGCGGGGACTATGCCAGGCTGTTCGGGGACTGTGCTGGGCGGTGCAAGGACTGTGCTGGGCTGTGCGGAGACTGTGCTGGGCTGTGCGGAGACTATGCCAGGCTGTGCAGGACTATGCCGGGCTCTGCGGGGACTGTGCGGAACTATGCTGGGCTGTGCGGGCTGTTGCGAATATTGCGAGGCGAGTAGTGAAATACTCGCCAGGATTCGAGTACCGCATTACTTGGCGAGTACCAAATCCCAACGAGTATACCCGCTCATCCCTAGTAGTGATGGGTGAACCCCCGGAGGATCGGGATCGTACGACTTTTTTTGTAAAGTTCGAGTTTGGAGCCGGAGGTGATGCGAACTTGCATCCAAACCCCGAGCTTAGACTTTACAGTTATGAACCCTGATGTCACCGCACGAACACTGCCAGAAAAAGCCGAAGACTGCCGAATGCAGTGAATACCGCCGAAAGTTAATGAGCGGCCCCAGAAGCAGATGCGGCCGGGAGACAGTGGGACGGGAGGATGCGTCGCTGGACAGACAAGTATAATTATAATGTTTATGATTAATTTTATGCTTTTGTTTTACAGCCGACCCTGGACCCGAACAGTAACACGGGTTTCCCTTGGAAACCCGTGTTCGGGAACAAAACTTTACAGTTTGGGTTCGCCCATCCCTAGATGCTGGTGCTCCGAGGTGTGACGGAATGCGGATCTTTTTTGATGCTCTGGCCTCATCATGATCATTCTGGGCTTAATTGACAGGTCACTGAACCTTCAGTGACGTGCTTCCTATTTTAAATACTGCGCCTGTGTATTTAATATTGTCGTCTTCAAAAAAGAAAAATTTTGCTTCAACAAAACCGTGCTGGCGCATACGCACTTTATTTATTTTACTCATTTATATAGCGCCATTAATTCCACACTGTCCTCAATGGGGCTCACATTCTAAATGTCCTCGATGGGGCTCACATTCTTATTTCCCTATCAGTATGTCTTTGTAATGTGGGAGGAAACCCACGCAATCACGGGGAGAACATGCAAACTCCTTGCAGATATGGTCCTTGGTGGGATATGAACCCAGGATCCCAGCGCTGCAAGGCTGCAGTGCTAACCAGAGATCCACCGTGCTGCCCGCAATAGTATCTATTGGCAAGCAATGCTCTCAATTTGCACATGCACAGCCCACTCTGTTCTTAGGACCAGTGTGGGAACGTGCACAAGAAAAAGAAATTGTTCGCTCTTGAACATAGCAACGTTCTTGCACTTCTTGCACTGGTACACGGAACACAATCGGCGTAATTTTGTTAAAGCAAATTTTTTTTAACACAATATTAACCCCTTAGCGACAGCCGATATGATTATTAAGGGGCCTTATTCCTCCTGCACCTCATGCCCCTTCTTTTTACACAGCCTCCTCCTGCACCTCACACTCCTCCTTTATACACAGCATTTTTCTGCAGCACAGCTTTTCTCTTTTATAGTCGCCTCCTCTTGATCCCGAGAGAAATTGCACTAATTGCAATAAAGCGTATCGTATACACAGCCTACTTCTTCTGCAGCAACACACTTTACTCTTTTAGACCTCGTTCACACGTTATATGGGTCAGTATTGTACCGCAGTATTTGTAAGCTAAAACTTGGAGTAAAACAATCATAGGAAAAGTATATTAGAAACAGGGCTGGGAACATAGAGAAATTGGGATCGTTCTGCTTTGTGCTGAGGAAACTGGACAGTGGAGGTAGGTGCCTCCTTCTGGAGTCATATAGTGACCACTAGCTAAGATGACCTTTTCTGACTTGCTTTCATTAAGGTCAGTGATGAAATCCTTGTTATTTGTCATATGACTGCTTGCACCAGAATCTATACACCATATATGCTTTGAGGATGGGCCTGTACTGGCATTAAATGCAGCTTCAGCACATGCAGAATCTTTATTTACAGCTGTTTTAACCCTTTGATGACTATACTGCTTTTTAAGCTGATTTTTAAACAGCAGACAAAATGGCAGCAACACTTACCTGCCCAGATCTTGGAAAAATGCACTACAGGGTGAAGCCAGCCCATAAAGCAAGATGTTAGCAACACAGGTGCAAAACACCAGATTAACAGCCACCCTCCACCTATCCATTCCTGGAGGGGGTGACTGCCCAGTATACAATTGCACAATAAAGGCCTGCATAGGGCGTTGTTCACACAAGGGTACTGCATAGTGTCTGGTTCACAGCCTATTAGTCACACCCCTACTTTTCGATTAGGCGGGCTGGCCAGCACACTCTCATTGCATAACAGTGTGAACATCCCTCATGCGAGACCAGACGTGTTTGGGTTTGGCTGCACCCCAAACAATATAGCGCAAAAAATTCAAAAATAGTGAGGTATTAGTTGATATTTTTATATAAGCTCGTAACCTGCGCCAAAGGTCCCCACACTTTTTAAGCTGACTCAAATTCTGTAGTCTGCTTTAAGGTGGCCGGGCTTTTTACAGACAAAACATTCACGAGTTTCTCTTTCATTGCTTTTATATTTAGGGAAGTCCCGTGTCTTTAATGCTGTTTCTGCTCAGGATTTATTACTGCTGCTTACATACTGCATTTTTCTCTTGAATTCATCCACAAGTTTGCCTTTAACATACTCTAGTGTCAGGTCATCATCTGGCCGTGCATCCAGTGCAGTCACCAGTGTGTCATAACTCTCTGGAAGACAACTTAATAGAAGTGCAGCAACATGAAAATCTTTAATTTCTTCTCCAATACCCCTGAGAAGCTCCACAATCTCTACAGTGTTTCTTATATAGTCCTACATATTCTGTCCATCACTTAGTTTAGACTGATAAAGCTTTCTCATGAGATAAAGCTTATTGCTGAGATTTGATCTTTCATGCACTTTCTGTAACTCATCCCACATCTCCTTTACAGTTACACACTTGCATATATGCACAAACTGATTATCATCTACACTGAGGGAGATCTTGCTCTGTGCTTTCTGATCCTTCTCTAGCCAATCATCTGGTAGTAGATGAGGCATTTGTTCCTGAGTATATTTCCATGTACCTTCTCTTATGAGCAGTGTCTTCACCTAGAATTTCTGGGACTGTTAGTTCTGGTTGGTGAGGCTTGGCACTGACAACTCGACAGGATTGCTGCTAGTAGACATCTCCTCTGTTGTTCTGTGCTGCTTTTGCTCTGGGCTTCTGTTGTGTTACTTTGGGGTTCTTTGTCACTCTGGGCCCATAACCTGTTGGCAGTGGATTATTCAGGATGCCCACCAAGCATGTGATAACAGAACTTGCTTATTCATGAACAATATATCATAAGCTTAATAGGTCAGTAATAATTCATTTGTGTGTCTCTATATGTGCATCATCTACAGCAGTCTGCGTTTTTCATACACAGACACAGGAAAAACAGGAAATAGAGTCACATGGTCTCCCTGTGTAAGCCTCTGTGTTAAGGCCCCGTCACACACAGCGATCTCGCTAGCGAGATTGCTGATTTTGTGATGCCACAGGGATCTCGCCAGCGAGATCGCTGTGTGTGACGGGGGATCAGCGACCGGCCCCCCTGCCGATTATTGCTGATCGTGCTCGATCGGCCTGGGCCATTTTTCGACCGCTGGTCTCCCGCTGGCCAGCATGCATCGCTGCGTGTGGCAGCGAGAGACCAGCGATC
The DNA here is from genome assembly GCF_039654945.1 of Dendrobates tinctorius. Classification (NCBI taxonomy): domain Eukaryota; kingdom Metazoa; phylum Chordata; class Amphibia; order Anura; family Dendrobatidae; genus Dendrobates; species Dendrobates tinctorius. The sequence goes on along the minus strand of NW_027362000.1, from coordinate 3,509,659 downwards.
AGCGACGCTGGTTTCTAATGTAAACATCGCCGTGGCTCCTGGATACCCGATGTGTACATTAGAAACCAGCGTTGCTGGTCCTAATCGCTAGAGGGGCCATCTTGTGACAGCTCACCAGCGATCAGCCTAACGATGTCCCAGCGATCCCATCATGTCGGATCATTGGTGGGATCGCTGGGACATCGTTATGTGTAACGGGGCCTTTTGGCGTCGGGTTCCTGCCTCTGCACAGGAGGAATCCCAAGCCTTGCCTTCTGCGGCCTCCCATTCAGTACCGACCACAGAGGAGGCTACTCAAAGGCGTTGGTCCCGGCGTCTTGCTCAAGCTAGTGCTGTCAGGTTAGTTTCTGCTGCCACCTCTGGTTCAGCTTTGGCAATCCGCACTAGCCAGCAGCTCCAGAGGCCAAGTCCTTTTTGCATCCTACTGAGCATGCCCATGGGACGACCTCTCATTGGAGGTCAGAGGTCACATGCTAAGGTCCTCAAGCAGCTTGGAATGGACCATCAGGAAGGTCCCGGAAGGACGCTGCTATAAAAGGTTTGCATGGCCGCTCAGCCATCTGCTAGTATACACTCATGTTATTAGCTGTGTGTGATGATGGATGCATGTGTACAGGTGACTGACTCATTATGACTCCCCCATTGGTTGTGTATGGGCAAGGGTTTATAGAGTTAGAGTCAGTGCCGAGTAGTGACACTGCCTAGTGCCACAGTGCTCCCAGTTCATCTCACATGTTAGCGCCTGAGGGTGCCATTCAAGCACACAGCACCACTCTACCGCATGTACCGCAGCGTACGTCAGAGCGGCGCCGTGTGCAGATAGTGCGCTTTCCAGCTCTAACCTTAGGCTGGTTAGTGGTGTCCGCCCGTGCGGCGCTGTTCTCATTCAGTGCGGTAAGCAACTGTCTGCTGCACCCTGTGATTGTTAACAGGGCACAGCATTCCTTAATGGTCTACCCCTGGCACCGCAGTAGCGGTTCCGTGCGCCTGTGGGTCTAGAGGGACTCCATCCCCGTGCCTTGTGACCACTTCACTAGCGCTTTTTCCTATGTTATATCAGTCCTGTGAAGTTAACCGGCTCCAGCATTTGTTCTAGTGGCTCTGTGGGGTAACAGAGTTTGCCCCCGTGTACACCGGGTCAGTGGTTAGCTTGCCGGTGTGCAGTTAGTACTCCGCCAATACCGAGCAGCAGTTTACCATGTCTGCACGGTGGACCCCAGGTTGCGATCGTACTTTTTATATTTTATATTTAGTGCAATCCGCAACCCTAACACTCTGTGAGGTTATATTTTGTTCTAACTTTATGAAGAGCATACAAATCTAGCAACTGAACTCATAGACAGGAATGGAGTTGTTGCACCAAACATATTCCAACAGTAAAAAACCGTCTTTCGTTTGAAAATTTTTGCTTAACTTGAATGTTGCAAAAACGCTTTAAACGTTTGCTATTTTCATGCCAGTCCAACCCACCTTTGCCAAATTGAGTTGGGCACAAGCAAGACAGGGCATGGCTAAGCCCACCCTTCTAATGTATTAAAGTTTGCAATGCTTCAGGGCAGTGACACATGCTAGTTGTAAGATAAGCCTAATTCATTAAGTGGTGTGCGCCCACCTCTTAATGAATAAGGCACATTTCACTCCAGTGGTGCCGATCATTAAAGGGCATGTCACACTAAGAGATATCGCTAGCAATATCGCTATAACTAGTGACGTTATAGCGATATTGCTAGCGATATCTCTGTGTCTGATACTTACCAGCGACCGGCTCCCCCGCTGGTTATCGCTGATCGCGCGAGAACGTTCAGGACTGTTTCTCGTCGTCAGCTTCCTGTGGCGCTTCCTGCTGTGAGGACGAGCGACGCGTGGAGCCGGGCGGGAGGACGCAGGATCGCCTGGTGTGACAGGTAAGTAGCGATCCCCGTCCCCAGCGATGTCGCTAGTGAGATCTGCCTATGTGGCAGCTCACTAGCGACCACTTAGCGATGTACCAGCGATCCTGACCGCGTCATATCGCTGGTCGGGATCGCTGGTACATCGCTAAGTGTGACAGTACCTTAAGACTCAAATGCACAATGTCAATCTTAATGAGTCAGGCCCATAGTGATTTAAAAGCCCCAAAGTAATAAATATGCATATTAACATACAGTTTGGGAGGCATTTATCTCAAGGGAGTACACACTGGGTGTTTCTGACTTGAAATGGTTAACAATTAAAGTATTAAATAGGGCACCAGGTCAGAGGACTTAATGTGAATTCTCTTTAACAGATCTGTAATTCTATCCACTTAAGGTGAAGAATTCATAGCCCTGAGGGACTGGATAAGACCTGAATCTTATGCTGGTCCTTTGTCCATTGCAACAACCAATTCAGAGGAACTTTTTGTGACCTTTTGTTCCTGGCAGCCGTCCCAGGGATAGTGGCTCCAGCTACTAGTCTGCTTCTATCCAATTTGTTGCATCTTGTAGCCCAGGTTTAAGAAAAAAGACGTCTAAGTTATTGTATACCCATGGACATCTCCCCGGTGGTCTTTTACCCAGAGTTTGTAACTTTGCATAAGAACCTAGGAAACATTTATACGATTTAATTGTTTTTGGAACTAAGTGGGTGTCTGGGAGAAAGACTCCTGCAGTTTTGTTCATACTTCCAGAAGAAATGTGTAACGAAGGGAAGCGGAGGCAGAGATGGTGAAGTTCACATTCGTTTTTATTTTTAAAGTGGAACCTCGAGACCACGGTCCGGGGGGCTCCGAAGGGGGCGTGACTAATGAGCCCTGGGTACCCATAGTAAAGCCCCTCAGACAGGGCCAGAATGGAATATCCGGAGGACACAGGTGCTACTTCCAGTTAGACCCTGGACACGTGGCAGCTGTCCCAACGAGACCAAAAGGTAGTTACAGCAGAGTCCGTAATGAGACGGGTCCTGGATCCAGGTAGTTGGTAAGTAGTTGGTTCCAGTGACCTTCACACAGTCCTCGGACTCGAATGGCTGTTGGCGGAACGGGATGGCTTTTGCCCAGATGGTTGCAGATATAACCAGGTAGCACAGGATACTGATACTCTGTGGAGACAGATAGCATTAGAGAATGCACAGAGACTGCAGACACAGCGCAGACAAGTTAGCAAGAGAACCGGATTTAGTAATGATTGATACTCGTTGCTCCGGCGCTCTCCCTATGGAGGAGAGGCTTGAAATAGCAGCCAGTGCGCTGCCATTGGTTAATTGCTCTTTTTGAAAATTTGAAAAATGCACGCTGTCCCTTTAAGAAGGCAGGAGAGCAGGCGGGCGTGCGTGACCTAATAGCTTTAGTTACAGATCTGCTGACAGGACACCAGGAGGTGGAGGCAGGAGGGAGACCTGAATGATGAGCAGCAGCATGAGACCCAGAGGAGGCCGGCTGCTGCCTAAGGACAGCGTGCGAGGCTCGAGGTGAGTGCCCAGAATGGGGAACAGCGGCAGACCTGGACGCAACGCCAGGACGGGGACCAGGTGTAACAGTGGCAGACCTGGGCGCCATGCCAGGACAGGGACCGGGTGTAACAAAATGTTAGTGAGTAATACCGGATTTAAGCCCCATACACGAGACTAATGTCAACTGAACTCCCTGATATTGATGGGCTCAGAAGATCGGTTAATGCGTTAGAGAATGCCAGGTGACTGATGGTCAGGAGAGATGTTGATCACACATGTTCAATTTTGGACTGCCGATCACATTGTTCTGCATGACATGAGCCACCGGTCAACATGACTGGCGGTTGCTTTTTCATAGAGAACACAGGAGTGCTTTGCAGAATGAGGGAGATGAGATGGCTGTGGTCGAACAATCGGCCAAAGCGTTACATGGCTGACAACCATCTGTCGTGTATGGCCAGCCTAAAGCCTCATTCAGACATCTGCTTTTTTTTGCATATGAGCATTATCCCTTTTTTTCACAAATAGCACTCGTACCTACAATAGTGAATGGGGTCAATCACATGTCCGTGATTTTTTGCGAACCGGGTGGTTGAAGTAAAATTGCTGCGATATCTCTGATGTTGATCAAAATTAGGAATGCAAGTCTATGGGTTTGTGAAAAAAATCTGACAGCACTCAGAAGTTGTCAGAATGCGGTGTGGTTTTCATGGACTGTTAGAGAGTAGAGGACGGTGAAACTTTTGTTTTTGATGAAAAAGAAAAACTGATGACACTCAGGCTGAACGTTGACGATAATCGCTGGTGAAACTTGGTCCATTTTTCTTGTACATTTAAAAAAACTGACTGGTGAATGAGTCCTTAAGATGATAATAAATAAAAAAAGATCTCATACCAAAAAGAGTTTCATCCAAAGCAACTTAATACATAAAGGTAGAGTTGAGCGACTTTTGTTTTTTTATGGTCGAGTTTCGTTTCGTGAAACCCGACTTTTCCAAAAGTTGGGTCGAGCAAGATCGGCCGATTATAGTGAAAAGTCGGGGGTCGTCCCGAAACACGAAACCCAATGTAAGTCAATGGGGAATAAAAGTCGGCAGTGAGAGGAGGACAGGAAACACACCTACAGTGCTCATTTGAATGCCAAAAGCATCAATTCTTCTTACTTAGGCCTCTTTCACACATCAGGTTTTCGCCGTCAGGCGCGATCCGGCGCTTTTGACAGAAACCGGATCCGGCGAAATGCAATGCCGGATCCGTTTTCCCCCCCATTGACTTGCATTTGCGCCGGATGGCGCCGGATGGCCATGCGTTTCATCCGGTTTTCGCCGGATCCGGCAATGTGTCGCGATCCGGCGTCTGGAAAAAACGGTGACTGTAACGTTTTTTGTCTCCGTCGAAAAAGCCGGACACGCCGGATCCGGCGCGTCCGGCTTTTTCACACAATGAAAGCCTATGAGCGCCGCAATGCGCCGGATCCGGCGAAAGCCGGATCCGTCGGCCGGATCCGGTTTTTTGGTCTGAGCATGCTCAGTAGCTCTGCCCACAAGACATATATAAAAGCAAGACAGTGGGACCCACAGCCACACCCAACATGCCACCCAAGACAGCAACCAGGCGCAGGAGAAGGCAGGAGACCACTGCAGCACCATCCGCACCACCACCACCCCAAATGGAGCAGCAAATAGAACATGCTGAGGAGGGGAGGCCAGCAGCAGATGAGAGATGGTAATTATCAAATCCCCCATTCCTCCAAACTAGGGCTATTGAATATCAAGATATTCATTGGCCCTTTGTTTCTCTTTATTCAACAGCCGCCCAAGAGATGCAGCAGCAGCAGCAGCAGCACTGGCTTCACTGGCAGCAGCTGTAACACCACCCACAGCCATGGAGTCTGGCCAGCAAGAGGACAGCACATCTTCTGGGAGCCCTCCCTCGCATCGTCAGCGTTTGACGGTAAGTTTTTATTTCCAAAATCCATCTTCTCTGTAATATATGTCTATTCATTGCCTTTTATTTCAAAACAGGAATCACAAGATGAAGAGGAGCTCCCAGAAGAAGAAGGAAGGGGTGGACAGACACTTGGAGTGGGCTCACAATTCGTAAGTTTTTTGCATCAAACGCAGAAACACAACATCACACTACACACAACACATAGAAAACAATGTTCTGCAGACCACACACAGCAAACAAATGCCTACATCCAAAGACATAACTTTTTTTGTTTTCTTCTCTAGTTTTCCCAATCTGGTGCTTGGCCAAGAGGTCCTCGCAGTGCCTCCCAGGGTCGTCGGCGACAGCAACGCGGCGGTCACCAGCGTGTAAGTATAAATATTTTTGCTTTGTTTTTTTGCACTTTTTATTTCATTTCTTTTGTGGAGGCTAATTATGTTATTTTTGTCTTTTTCTTTAACAGCCTTCACAGCGTGCTCCCGACTCTGACGGTGAGGATGGAGGGATTGATGTGGACCGCCTCATCGATCTCGTCAGAGAAAGGGAGCCGCTCTGGAATATGGCTGACCGCCGCCACGCTGACCTGATTGTTACCCGACGACTCTGGGAGGAAATCTGTTCTCTCCTTGTGGGCCGCTGGGAGGACCTCGAAGCTCGGGCCCAGATTAAAGAGCGTAAGTATATACAGTACCGGTTGCTTGATGTAAACCAGTGTTTCCCGAACTCCAGTCCTCGTGGTCCCCACGGATCATGTGTTCAGGATTTCTATTTACTATAGAAATCATGAAAACATGACCCCTGGGGACCATGAGGACTGGAGTTTGGGAAACACTGATGTTGTATACTAACCACTCCTTTCTTGTTTCAGGGAACAGAATTGTGAATCGGTGGCGTTCTGTGAGGGATCGTTTCAAGAAGGAGTTCAATAAAGAGATGCGGGCCCCGAGTGGATCTGGAGGACGCAGGAGCAAGTACAAGTACGCAGAAGCCCTGTCGTTCCTCCGGGAAACAATGTTCACCAGAAGGTAAATATTGCACACCACATGTGAAAAAAAATGTTATATGTAAAAAATTTTTTCAGCCAGGGCCATACCATGTCAGTATTTTAATTGTTTTTTTTTCTCTTTATTCCACAGCACGGTGAGCAGCACTCGGGAGCCGGCACGATTGGACCCTTCTGAGGCGATCCCTGAGGAGACCGGCACCGAGGGACACTTCGACCGCCCCGGTACATCTGCACCTTCCCAGCCTTCCCACACATTCGACCCATCTGTCCCATCCACCAGCACAGGAGCATCGTGGCCGCCTACATTACATGAAGCTGCTGGTGAGGAGATCGCTTTCCCTTTACCCCACCCTTCTGCCCCTGCCACCTCTAGTACACCTGCGGGTACTGGGCGGCAGCGGCAGAGGGGTCAGGAAAAGACTTATGCGCCAGAGTTCTTGCATCTGAATGCATCTTTCCAGAACTGTCTCAAAGTCTTGTCAGAGCAAATATCCGCAGGCTATCAGCAGATCAACTCCAGCATTCTGGAGGTGAAGACACTTCTGCAAACCATGCATTCAGAAGCAAGATCTTCGCCAAACCACACCTTTTTCAGGTCTGTTGTGGAGCGCATGGAAACGCTCTCTCCTGCCCAGCAGATGCATGTAATGCATTCATGCCACGCTGCTCTCCAGCAAGTTACCTCCCAACCTCCTCCTCCTCCCACCACAGTAGTTCCTCCACCTGCACCCCCTCCAGCCACTTTCCATCCTCCCCCTCCTATTACATCTACACCCCCTCCAGCCACTTTCCATCCTCCCCCTCCTATTACATCTACACCCCCTCCAGCCACTTTCCATCCTCCCCCTCCTATTACATACCATCCACCTCCAGCCACTTTCCATCCTCCCCCTCCTATTACATACCATCCACCTCCCCAGCACCATCCACCTCCCCAGCACCAGCAACCTCCCCAGCACCAGCAACCTCCCCAGCACCAGCAACCTCCCCAGCACCAGCAACCTCCACAGTACCTGCAAACTCCCCAGTACCAGCAACCTCCCCAGTACCAGACATCTCCCCACTTCCAGCAACCTGCCCCGTACCAGACATCTCCCCACTTCCAGCAACCTGCCCCGTACCAGACATCTCCCCACTTCCAGCAACCTGCCCCATACCAGACATCTCCCCACTTCCAGCAACCTGCCCCGTACCAAACTCCTTCCCCATACAACTTGCCATCAACATCATCTGCTCCTACAGTCCCTGCCCAACCCTCCACTCCACCACCCACCACCTCTTCTGCTTCCCACATGTCCACCCATTCTGTAGTTTTTTCCACACCTTCACCTCTAACTGTTCCTTCCCCACCACGATCCCAGTCCTCTCTCCACACTCCCAGTGTCGAAGTGTCCCGCAGCCCCTACAGCAGTATTTCCACCACACACTACACAGAATTATAATGTGTGTATTTAAATAAAAATGACCAGTTTTATGGTTTCAGTTTTATAGTTTCAAAGTTTTATTAAACAAGTTTATTAAAATTTTAAAAAAGTTTACTAAACAAAACATTTTTCAATAAAAGTTAAATTATTTTACACTGGTTGTCTGTCATTTCTTTCTGCGGCGAAAAAGGTTAAATACAGGGTATTTAAAAGGTGAAATGGTATTCAAAACCAGGTATATAACTGTGGGTAAATTTTAGCTTTTTGCCACAGTTGTGTTCCTGGTTGTGTTTGAAGCAAAGTATTTCACCTAAAAAGTTGTGTTTATTGTTGGTGATTTCCTAACAATGTACACAACTTTTGTTAAAAGGTGAAATACTTTGCATAAAACACAACCAGGTACACACCTGTGGCCTAAAGCTAAAAATAGAGACCATGACAAGATAGCCAACTTTGGTTGGCAAAGGTATATACTGTTGGTACAGAAGGTACACAAGTTTGGTTAGGGCACAAATCTTTCACAATCTGTCATCCTGCCAGTGTACTCTGCCTTGAGGTGACAAAGTATAGTGCAAAATTGTCCCTCATTACTGAAACTGTCACAGAACTTCTAGTGGTAATGTCATGGTAATCTTGCAAGGTGGTTTCTTCAGAGGTGTCCTCAATGGAAATGGGTTCCTTGCAGATAACAAAATTGTGGAGTACCACGCACGCTTTGATCACCTCGTCCAGTTTCTGTCTTGAGGTTGATCGCAGTCAATAGGACCCGCCATTTGGCTGTCAGAATACCAAAGGTACATTCAACCATTCTTCTTGCTCTTGTGAGGCGGTAATTAAAAATGCGTTTTGGTCTTGTCAATCCTCTGCTAGAGTACGGTTTCAAAAGGTGTTCTGACAGCTGGAAGGCTTCATCCCCTACACAGACAAATGGCATAGGTGGACCAGATGTTTGCGGCAGCGGTCTAGGTGGTGGGAACTGGAAGGTGTTTCCATACAGTTTACGCCCCATGGCAGACAGTTTGAAAACTTGAGAGTCATTGGAGCGGCCATAGGCCCCAATATCAACCGCAATAAATTTGTATTCCGCGTCAGCGATGGCCATGAGGACAATTGAAAAATATTTCTTGTAATTGAAATATTCAGATCCCGATCCAGCTGGCTTTACAATGCGGATATGTTTCCCGTCCACAGCGCCCAAGCAGTTTGGAAACTGACATATCTGTTGAAACTTGTCAGCAATTTCAATCCACCTCTCTGTTGTGGGCTCTGGTAAAAACTCTTCAGCTAAGGAGTCCCACAGTGCACGGCATGTGTACTTCACAATTCCAGATATGGTGGAAATCCCGAGTCTGTACTGGAAATGCAGTGACGAAAGGGATTCTCCAGTTGCAAGAAATCTGTGGGGAATTAAAAAACAATAAATTAGTTTTAAATCACAGCATTACATACCAAAACTGACCTATAACACTTGGAGATACAAATTACCACCAACAAGATTGCAGTGAAAGTGTGCTCTGATGCGATCACATCCAATAAATGTGGCTTACCTTAAAGTCACCATCAGACGCTCTGCGGGTGAAACAGAGAAGCGGCAATAGGTGTCCGCTTTTCTTATGAGGTGTGCAATGCGCTCCACCAAGTAATCAAAATTCTCCATTTTCATCCTAACATATCCAAAAAATTTATCCAGGTTTCGTCGAAGGTCCATGCATAGTGTAGAATAGACCCCACGCGTCATTCTCTTGGCTGTGATGGGGTGGATCCACAAACGTCGTCTACGATGCCTGATGCGCTGCTGTCTCGCTCTCTCCTTCTCCAGAACAATCACCCTCAAACGATTCGCCTCCGCTGTAAAATCCGCCAAATTCTTCAAAATATTTCCAATCACAACATCCATCTTCGCCAGTAACTTGCTCTTCTCTCCAACCTGCACTTTCTCCTCTACAACCTGTCAAAGAAGGGCTGTAGGAACATGCTATATATAGTTTTCCAGTAGCCAATCCCGTTCGGAAGGCCACAAGGGTCAATTTTAAAAACCGGATCCGGCATAATCCGTCGAAAAAACGGATAGAAAAACGGATGAACCGGATGAGACGGATCCGGTTTTGTCTGTCCAGAAAAAGACGGATCCGGCAGAAAACCGGATCCGTCACATCCGGTTTTCAGAAACATTTGCCGAAAACCTGAAGTGTGAAAGTAGCCTTAAGCTGGTCAACCTTAATTAACTTCATAATACAAGTTACGCACTGAAAAATGGGGGTTATTTGGCTAAAGTTGTGGGGGGGTAGGGCTGGCTCCAGGTTTTCATGTGCCCTGGGCGAAAGAGCACCCCTTTAACACATAATACCACAACTCATCATGCTCCGATACGGCAGTGAAATAGCGGTATAGTACAATGAAAAATACCTCACTTTTTACATCTCATGACGAGGCCCATCTATTTCTCCATACAGAATCATTGGTCCCATATAATGTTTGAAACAGTATATGATGAGCTCCACATAATGCTACAGTATATGTTGGTCCCCATGGATGAAGCTCCACTGTCTTATGGGCCAAAATAATGCTCCAAACATAATGGGCCCCATATCTAATGCTCTAGTGTATAATGGGCCCTGTAAATGCTGCTCCAGTGTCTGATGTCCACCTTTGGAATGTTCCAGTGTATGGTGGGCCCCATCTATCATTCTCCAGAGTATAGTGCTCCCCAAAAATTGCTGTCCCAACATTGAAAACAATGAAATAAGTCTCCTCGCTAGGGAATCCCTGTACTAGTCTGGACTCCTCGTCGTCCCCATCTTCCATCTCACTGCACAGTATTTCAACCTTGCAAGTGCTGTGATCCTGAGCAAGCGGGAGGGGCCCACTCGTTGGCGACGGCACTGGCACAGGGCCCCTGATAGTACGGTGGTGTGTCTGATGGCGGGTGGGCCGAACCTGCACTTTCATCTGCAGCTTCCTCTTTGTCACCGTGTAAGATGGAACTGTATATGGGAAGGGTAACCTGAGTTTCATCAGGGTCAGATTCAGGCCGGGTAGCGTGCGAGGAAAATGTAGTGGTCTGGGTCAATGTACCAGCAGATTCATCGAGCAGTGGCTGGGCATCAGTGCAATTGTGTCGCCCCCAGGAGTACGGTCGCCACAGTGGCATTACCTTCCTCCTAGGGAGTGTGATGTCATGCTTGTGAGCAACGAAGGATCTCTCTAGCAGGTTAACTGATTGGGCGGCGTTATTCCCACGAGTCATGATCCTCCAAACAGCGTTCATGAAGGCAAAGTGTTTGTTTTACGTGGGCAGTATGGTTGCAAAGCTGAACCTTAAAGGAATGTCCAGAAGGGCACCACCAGGAGTGGAGCCTACGGCGTAATTTGACTCAACACGGGCAACCTCAACCATGCCAGCTACAGAACAGATGCACACATTGCAAGCTTAATTCCGTTAACGAACGAGACTCCGTCATGCCCCGCGGTCCGAGTCCGGCTTACTAGAGGGACACGTGAGGCTCTGGCACATGAGATTGGCCAATAACTGGTATGTCATGCCCTTACATGTCCGTGGCTGCATGTGCGCTACACTGAAAAGGCCAGCGTTTGTCGCTTACAGGTGCAGATAATACGCTGAACAACGTTAGTGATGGGGATCACTGATTACAATTATTACTCGCGAACGATGAATTCCCAGTATTAGGTCTAACCGTGGGCAAGCGAGCTCCTGTAAGGCATATTGTGCCAATTCAGGCCAGGTGTCCAGTTTAGCAGCCCAATAGTCAAAGGGGAATGACCTGTGTGGGAGAACATCGATATGGGAGGAAAAGTAGTTTGCAACCATAGTTGACAACTGCTGTCTCCTGTCACTTTCTATCGATGCTGTATTACCAGTTGTGTGAGCGGTACTTGAAAAATCAGTCCACAACATTGTCATGAAACCCCTGTCTCCAACGCCACTTCTGCTGTGTGCACCATGAACACCTCTGCCAAGCTGCCCCTGGCCCGTACGGCTCGTGTGAGAACCATCACCGCTGCTGTGTGCTGGGAATGCCTCAAGCAACCGATTTACCAGAGTTGCTTGTTTATTAGCCAATATTAGGTCAAGGTTCTCTTGTGGCATGATGTTTTGTAATTTGCCTTTATAGCGTGGATCCAGGATGCTGGCCAACCAGTAGTCGTCATCGTTCATCATTTTGGCAATGCGGGGGTCCCTTTTTAAGATCCGCAAGGCATAATCTGACATGTGGGCCAATGTTCCCGGTGTCAATGATGCACTGCGAGTGCTGGTTGGAGGAGCACTTTCTGGCAAATCCACATCCCTCCAGTCACGCACAAACCCTGTACCAGACCTTGCCATGCCAACATTTTCACTTGCCCCACGAGATGCATCCTCCTCCCCTAAGTAATCATCCCCATCACCATCCTCCTCCTCTTCTTCCTCCAACTCGTCCAGGAGAGGTCCCTGAGCAGACAATGGCTGAATGTCATCAAGGATTCCCTCCACCTCTTCCTCCTCGTCAACATTGGCTGCAGACGCCTGCTCCTTAAGGTGCGTCAAAGTTTGCATGAGCAGATGCATAAGTGGGATTCTCATGCTTAGGATGGCGTCGTCTGCGCTTACCAGCCGTGTGCATTCCTCAAAACACTGAAGGACTTTACAGAGGTCTTTCAGCTTCGACCACTGCACACCTGTCAACTCCATGTCTGCTCTCAAAGTGCCTGGCCGTGTATCCTCCCACAAATGCATTATGGCCTGCCTCTGCTCGCACAGCCGCTCCACCATGTGCAGGGTGGAGTTCCACCTTGTTGCAATGTTGATAATGAGGCGGTGGTTGGGAAGGTGGAGCAATTGCTGCAGCTTCTGCATACGAACGGAGTGTACAGACGACCGGCGGATGTGCGCACACAGTCTTCGCACCTTATGGAGCAGGCCTGTTAACTCAGGATAATTTTTGAGGAAGCACTGCACCACCAGGTTCAAGGTGTGAGCCAAGCAAGGTATGTGGCTGAGTTTTGAAAGGGCTATGGCTGCCACAAAATTACGGCCGTTATCACCAACTACCTTGCCTGCCTCAAGATGTACTTGAGAGCTGCATATGGTGGAAGTAGCGGTGGACAGGGCGGACTGAGAGAGGGTTGATGATGGTGATGGAGTTGGTGTTCTTTCTGATGGCCTAGATTCAGTATTTCGTTGATATAACAGTGGGATTCCCTGACTGCTGTGGCCTTGCAACGACACCTCAACATTTGCTGCTGTGCTAACCGGTGGGCTTACAGTGGGGGAAACAATGTAGCGTTGCTGACTACCTTCTTTGTGATCAGTTGCACATGTGGCACTTGAGGTTTGGTGTTGTGTCCACGCTTGCAAGTGCATGCTGGTTAAATGTCAAAGCATGCAACTGGTATTCAAATTTTTCAGATTTTTCCCTCGGCTAAAGGTCTTTGCGCACTTCTTACAGAACCTTGGCCTGATCATGAGGATTTTGTTCAAAAAAGTGCCACACTGCACTCTTCCTACTTTGGCAGACATTTTGCGGCCTAGCACGCTGTGATGTTTTGACCCTCTGGACAAGCTGTCCAGCAACTCTTTTGATTTTTGGAACCCGTCTTTGGAATGCTCCGGGCCTGCCAGATAACAGCTGTTGCGATGTTGATGTCTGCTGTGGATGCTCCTCATCTGAGCTATTGGAAGCAGCACACTCTTCCCCCAATGGATGCCAATCTGGGTCAACAACTGGGTCATCCATCACCTCCTCTTCAATGTCATGTGCACCTTCCTCTGTGTCACCGTGTATGGTGGTATAGTGTGCGGGAAGGGGCACCTGAGTCTCATCAGGGTCAGAATCTGGCTCTGTACACTGCGAGGACAATGTAGTGCTCTGAGTGAATGTACCAGCAGAATCATCTATCAGCGGCTGTGCATCAGTGCACTCCATGTCAGATTCATCTTGGCCTGGGTAATTCACCATTTCACTTGATAATCCAGGCATGGTATGTGAAAACAGCTCCATGGAGTAATCAGTAGTATGGCCTGCATCATCCTTCAATCTTGGTTGTGGTGAAGGACACAAGGAAAGGTGTGGTTCATGAACATAAGCCTCCAATGACGACTCAGTGCTTTTACTTTTTACAACTTCAGAAGAGGAGGCGATAGAGCTGGAGGCTGAGTCAGCAATGTAAGACAAAACTTTTTCCTGATGCTCTGGCGTTAAAAGCGGTTTGCCAACTCCTAGAAAACTAAGCCTTCGAAGCCTTATGGAGCCAGACGATGACACAGGCTCAACACCTCCTGCATTCGGTCCTATTTTGCTTTTGCCACTACCATCAGATCCACCACCAACACCATCATTACCAGCTGCCAACCCCCGCCCAATTTCATGGCCTCTTCCACCAGCCTTCCTCATTTTTGGTAGAAATGCAGACAAAATCCTACAAACTATATAGTAATGTAAAACAAGGTACAAGGTGTCTATAGGACAGGGGAGATTTAGATTTTCTGCAGACACTTGTGGACACTGGACACTTGGATTGTGTGAGGCCCACTGAATATCACAGCGCTATGTCACAGGCTCGATGGCACAGGTGTGAAAAAAGTGAATTGTAGAATTGGGCAGAATAGGAATCTCCCTAGAGTGTAGGTCTGTAAGAACGGAACAAGTCCTCCACTTATCCTTCCACAGTGACACACAGATAGCTTGAGAAAATGGAGAAAAAGCTACTGACCAAAATGCAGGGATCACTGCAAAATTACAAATTTTATTGGTAACAAAAAGACAACATTCATGTAAAAACATTTAAAAAGTCATACAATGACAATAAACTATCACAAAGGCTTATAATAAAGCCCAAAGAGCTCCCTTCAGTAAATGGACATATATAAAAAAAAGGCTCTAGAATACATCACATACAATAGCATACCTGCAATGAAGAAATGTTCAGAGATGTAATACTAAACATAATGATCCATTGAATAATCCATCCAAATAGACTATAGTACAATAATGAATGCAAGTGATAACAAATGTAAGCAACTGAGCCATGAAAATAAACACCATAGGGTACTAAGTAGTGTTGAGCATTCCGATACCGCAAGTATCGGGTATCGGCCGATACTTGCTGTATCGGAATTCCGATACCGACATCCGATATTTTTTCAATATCGGGCATCGGAATCGGAAGTTCAAAGTTGATTGACAGCCGAAATGACGTCATCATAATGCGCGGTGTGTGCGCATCTTGATGCGCCGTCATTTCGGGCCTTCCGGGGGTCTCTGCCGGCCTCCCGGGGGGCTGTGCTGGCCTGCCGGGGTCTGTACCGGCCTGCCGGTGGTCTGTGCTGATGTCCGGGGGTCTGTGCAGGCATCGTCCGATGGGACTACAAGTCCCATTGGGCGATGCCTGCTACCATGACAGTGATTGACACATTAGCCAATGATGGGACAGTAGTAGTCCCATCATCCGGCTAATGTGTTAAATGTTTAAAAAAAAAAAAAAAAAAAAATTATATATATATATATATATATATATATATATATATATATATACACACTACATACATACCACATACATACTACATGCATGCTACATACATACTACATGCTACATACATACCACATATATACTACATACATACTACATGCATGCTACATACATACTACATATATACTACATGCATGCTACATACATGCTACATACATACCACATATATACCACATACATACTACATGCTACATACATACCACATATATACTACATACATACTACATGCATGCTACATACATACCACATATATACTACATGCATGCTACATACATACTACATGCATGCTACATACATACTACATGCTACATACATACCACATATATACTACATACATACTACATGCATGCTACATACATACCACATATATACTACATGCATGCTACATACATACCACATATATACTACATGCATGCCACATATATACTACATACATGCTACATACATACTACATGCTACATACATACCACATATATACTACATACATACTACATGCATGCTACATACATACTACATGCATGCTACATACATACTACATGCATGCTACATACATACTACATGCATGCTACATACATACTACACGCATGCTACATACATACTACATGCTACATACATACCACATATATACTACATACATACTACATACATACTACATACATACTACATATATACTACATGCATGCTACATACATACCACATACATACTACATGCTACATACATACCACATATATACTACATACATACTACATGCATGCTACATACATACCACATATATACTACATGCTACATACATACTACATACATACTACATGCATGCTACATACATACCACATATATACTACATGCTACATACATACTACATGCATGCTACATACTACATACATACTACATGCATGCTACATACATACTACATACATACCACATATATACTACATACATACTACATGCATACTACATGCTACATACATACCACATATATACTACATGCTACATACATACTACATGCATGCTACATACATACTACATGCTACATACATACCACATATATACTACATACATACTACATGCATGCTACATACATACCACATATATACTACATGCATGCTACATACATGCTACATACATACCACATACATACATACTACATACTACATACTACATACATACTACATGCATGCTACATACATACCACATATATACTACATGCATGCTACATACATGCTACATACATACCACATACATACATACATACTACATACATACTACATGCATGCTACATACATACCACATATATACTACATACATGCTACATACATACTACATGCTACATACATACCACATATATACTACATACATACTACATGCATGCTACATACATACTACATGCATGCTACATACATACTACATGCATGCTACATACATACTACATGCATGCTACATACATACTACATGCATGCTACATACATACTACATGCATGCTACATACATACTACATGCATGCTACATACATACTACATACATACTACATGCTACATACATACCACATATATACTACATACATGCTACATACATGCTACATACATACTACATGCATGCTACATACATACTACATGCTACATACATACCACATATATACTACATACATACTACATACATACTACATACATACTACATGCATGCTACATACATACCACATACATACTACATGCTACATACATACCACATATATACTACATACATACTACATGCATGCTACATACATACCACATATATACTACATGCTACATACATACTACATGCATGCTACATACATACCACATACATACATACATACTACATACATACTACATGCATGCTACATACATACCACATATATACTACATACATGCTACATACATACTACATGCTACATACATACCACATATATACTACATACATACTACATGCATGCTACATACATACTACATGCATGCTACATACATACTACATGCATGCTACATACATACTACATGCATGCTACATACATACTACATGCATGCTACATACATACTACATACATACTACATGCTACATACATACCACATATATACTACATACATGCTACATACATGCTACATACATACTACATGCATGCTACATACATACTACATGCTACATACATACCACATATATACTACATACATACTACATGCATGCTACATACATACTACATATATACTACATGCATGCTACATACATGCTACATACATACCACATATATACCACATACATACTACATGCTACATACATACCACATATATACTACATACATACTACATGCATGCTACATACATACCACATATATACTACATGCTACATACATACTACATGCATGCTACATACATACTACATGCTACATACATACCACATATATACTACATGCATGCTACATACATACTACATGCATGCTACATACATACTACATGCTACATACATACCACATATATACTACATACATACTACATGCATGCTACATACATACTACATATATACTACATGCATGCTACATACATGCTACATACATACCACATATATACCACATACATACTACATGCTACATACATACCACATATATACTACATACATACTACATGCATGCTACATACATACCACATATATACTACATGCTACATACATACTACATGCATGCTACATACATACTACATGCTACATACATACCACATATATACTACATGCATGCTACATACATACTACATGCATGCTACATACATACTACATGCTACATACATACCACATATATACTACATACATACTACATGCATGCTACATACATACCACATATATACTACATGCATGCTACATACATACTACATGCATGCCACATATATACTACATACATGCTACATACATACTACATGCTACATACATACCACATATATACTACATACATACTACATGCATGCTACATACATACTACATGCATGCTACATACATACTACATGCATGCTACATACATACTACATGCATGCTACATACATACTACATGCTACATACATACCACATATATACTACATACATACTACATACATACTACATACATACTACATGCATGCTACATACATACCACATACATACTACATGCTACATACATACCACATATATACTACATACATACTACATGCATGCTACATACATACCACATATATACTACATGCTACATACATACTACATGCATGCTACATACATACTACATGCTACATACATACCACATATATACTACATACATACTACATGCATGCTACATACATACCACATATATACTACATGCATGCTACATACATGCTACATACATACCACATACATACATACTACATACTACATACTACATACATACTACATGCATGCTACATACATACCACATATATACTACATGCATGCTACATACATGCTACATACATACCACATACATACATACTACATACATACTACATGCATGCTTCATACATACCACATATATACTACATACATGCTACATACATACTACATGCTACATACATACCACATATATACTACATACATACTACATGCATGCTACATACATACTACATGCATGCTACATACATACTACATGCATGCTACATACATACTACATGCATGCTACATACATACTACATGCATGCTACATACATACTACATGCATGCTACATACATACTACATACATACTACATGCTACATACATACCACATATATACTACATACATGCTACATACATGCTACATACATAACACATATATACTACATACATACTACATACATGCTACATACAATACATTCATACAATACATACATAGACATACAGTACATATAACATAGAGTAACATACTTACCAATACTTGTCACATTGTTCCCCGAAGCCATTGTCGTCTACGGAATAAATATTAACATAACAAACCACAAAAATACTCACCCATGATCCGAAGCAGTCCACGAGTGTGTCCCACGATGATCTTGGGTAGAGAACTGCTGCATCAGCTGATGCTGCCGTTCTCTACGGGCTGCAGGAATCCAATGACGGAAGGTAGGTATCCTTCCGCACTGTATTCCTCCGCCACTTAAAAAAAAAAAGTCCCTAGTCTCACTTTATGGTAAAAGCTGTGTGGGAATTTCCCAATGGATCATTGTTTAGTATTACATCTCTGAACATTTCTTCATTGCAGGTATGCTATTGTATGTGATATATTCTAGAGCCTTTTTTATACATGTCCATTTACTGGAGGGAGCTCTTTGGGCTTTATTATAAGCCTTTGTGATAGTTTCTTGTCATTGTATGACTTTTTAAATGTTTTTACATGGATGTTGTCTTTTTGTTACCAATAAAATTTGTAATTTTGCAGTGATCCCTGCATTTTGGTCAGTAGCTTTTTCTCCATTTTCTCAGTTTGTGTTTATACTGACTGCTGGTTGATCTGCATATCTTATTCAGTAGTGCCCTCCTGAGTTTTTACATATATACACAGATAGCTTCACTGTGGCTGTGATAACAGCCGTTACACGGTACTGTGTGAGGAGCGTACACCGCTGTATGGTGTGAATAAATGCACGCTCAGTACCGCAGCAGGACAAAAAAAAAAAAATTGGGATTGCTTTTAAAAAAGCAGTTTGCAGAGCAGTGGGGAAACAGCAATGCAGCTGTCAGGAAGCCTTAGAAGGCAGCCTAACAACCAACACCACTGATCCACCACAATATAGCCTCCCCTTGCACTGCACACACAGTGACTGGTGTGTTGTGCAGGCCAAATCGCTAGCAGCAGAAGCAGTTTTTTTTTCTTCTTCCCTGCCTAACGCTCTCCTTACAGAATCAGCAGCAGCAACCTCTCCCTATGCTAAGATCGGCAGAAGTAAGATGGCGGTCGGCGTGCACGCCCTTTTATAACCCCTGTGACGCCCACCAAAGCAAGCCAATCACTTGCATGCCCTTCTGAAAGATGGTGGCGACCCCTGCCTATGTCATCACGTTGCCCACAGTGTCCGTGGATCCTGATTGGCTGAAAAAGAGCGCTAAACAAACTTTTAAAACGCGACTTTGGCGTGTAAGTCGCCGACCTCGTGGCCGACCTCATCCTAGGGTCGGGTTTCGTTTCATGAAACCCGACTTTGCCAAAAGTCGGCGACTTTTGAAATTGTTCGACCCGTTTCGCTCAACTCTACATAAAGGGGTTTCCCTTTCAAATATAATTTGTCGCTTGCTTACCGTATATTCTCGTGTATAAGACGACCCGAGTATAAGCCAACCCCCCAAATTTTGCCCCCCCCAAAACTGGGAAAACTTATTGACTCGCGTATAAGCCTAGGGTGGAAAATGCAGCTGCCACTGGTAAAATTCAAAAATAAAAATAGATACCAATAAAAGTAAAATTAATTGAGACATCAGTAGGTTAAATGTTTTTGAATATCCATATTGAATCAAGAGCCCCATATAATGCTCCATACAATTCATGATGGCTCCATAAGATGCTCCATACAAAATACACCCCATATAATGCTGCACAAAGGTTAATAATGGTCCCATAAGATGCTCCATAGAATAATATGCCCCATATGCTGCTCTATAAAGGTTATGGCCCCATAAAATGCTCCATAGATTATGCCCCATATGCTGCCCGATAAGGTGCTCCATAGATTATGCCCCATAAGATGCTCCATAACATGCTCCATAGATTATGCCCCCACAAGATGCTCCATAGATTATATCCCCTTAAGATGCCCCATAAGATGCTCCATAGAACAGGCCCCATAAAACGCTAAATAGAATAGGCCCTATATGCTACCGCTGCTGCTGCAAATAAAATTAAAAAATGTCATACTCACCTCTTGTCGCTGGGGGCCAGGTGTCGGGTCCTGAGCAGGCGGGGACACCGGTGAGCTATGGGGGACAGGTGCCGGTGTCGCTGCTGGCTCAGGCCCCAGCACTTGCGATATTCACCTTTCCCCAGTCCATCGCTGCTCGCCGCTGTCTTGACGGGTCCTCTGTCAGTGACTGTTCAGGCAGCAGAGGGTGTGGCGCGCACTATGTCACCGCACCCTCTGCTGTCTGAACGTCACTGACAGAGGACAGCGGAGAACAGTGTTGGAATGGGGACAGGTGAAAATCGCATATACTTACCCCTGCCTGGCGCGGTCTCTGCAGCCCCACTTCTCCCACGGTCTCCCTTCCTTCCTTCAGCAGTCACATGGTACCACTCATTAAAGTCATGAATATGCGCATATTCAGGACTTTAATGAGCGGTACCACGTGACCACTGAAGGAAGGAAAGGAGACCGTGGGAGAAGCTGGGAGGCTGCAGGGGTGTGCCGGGGGGGCAAGTATGATCTGACACCCCCACTGACCCCCTGGTATATGACTCGTGTATAAGCCGAGAGGGGGACTTTCATCCCCCCAAAAATGGGCTGAAAATCTCGGCTTATACGTGAGTATATACAGTAATTTTGTTTAAAACAAAAAAAAATGGGCTGTACTCACCATTAATTTCACAGAGGGTTAGCCGATCGGTGACCTTAGCAGCTCTAAGTGGGACATTCCAGTGTAAAGAACGGCAAGTTCTGAGCAGATGAGCTAAGTGATTGGCTGCGACGCTGAGGTCACGTTAGCAGCCAAAGATGGACAATGGGAGCAGTGGCAGAGACTCGCTGGTGGACTGAGGGAAGGTGAGCTCATGCATCACATGTAACACAGATCAATATAGAAAATACGTTCTTATACTAGAAAAAAGTGATTGACCAGTCAATAAATTAATTGAAATATTGTGCAAACAATAAAACAAGTCAAAACAAGTGGAGACAGTCTACAATGCTGGACTAATTCGTATTCGAGTTTTTAACAATAAGATATATTTGCTCATAAAAATACTTAGTAGAATTAGGAATTTGTTTATATATATATATATATATATATATATATATATAGAAAATTAATTAATTATTTTTTTAGATTCTGTGATTCTGTCTCTCAAAGTTGAATTACACCCATGTTAAAAATTACAGACCTCTCCATTCCTCGTAGGTGGGAAAACTTGCAAAATTGACAGTATATCAAATACTTATTTTCCCCACAGTATATGACCAGTGCTAAAATTAATTTAAATAAAATGTCCTAATATTGTTTCTTATTACGCGGTTTTTCACTTTTGCAGTTTACTATTGTTTTGAAGCTCACTTTCTAGGTAATTTGTATTCTTGTTTTATTGGTTTGTTTTATTTTGAAATCCTTTACACGTTTATTTCTGTTTTATTCTCACATTTAAAAAAAAAAAAAAAAAAAGATTTTCACTTTTCAATGACACGCTTAAATAAATTAATTTGTTCCTTTATTTTAAGTGGCTCCATGAAAATTTTTTACCTTTGTGCAATCAGTGCACCAGTGATCCCGACAACGATACAACCTTGTCAGGATCGCTGGTGCATCGCTACATGATCGCTGGTGAGCTGCCAAACAGGCAGACACACCAGCGATCAGCACAAGCAAGGACGCTGGTATCCAAGGTAAATATCAGGTAACTAAGCGCGCGCGTCACTTAGTTACCTGCTGAAGACCTTGGATATCAGCTCTCAGCACGAGCACGCAGGTATCCAAGGTAACTAAGCCACGTGCGCACTTAGTTACCTGATTATTTACCTTTGATACCAGCTCCCAGCGTCAGCTTACAGCGCCAGGAGCTCGCTGATCGTTGGTCTTCCGCTGCCACACGCAGCGATGCGTGCTGGCTAGAGTTGAGCGAAACAGGTCGGTCGATTAAAAAAAAAAAAAAAAAATCGCCGACTTTCGCCAAAGTCGGGTTTCATGAAATGAAACCCGACCATAGCGTGAGGTCGGCCTTTTGGAAGTGCATTGAGCAGCAAGGTGGTGTGCTGGTGAAAGGGGAAAAAAAAAAAAAAAACTCTTTTAAATCTTCTTCCTGAGCGAGTGTGAACGAGCTGATTGTGACCTGAGCGTAAGTGCGAACTGTGGTAAGTGTGTGACTTGAAATTCAGTGACTTTAGATTCAGGGAGTTTCCAAGGGAGGTCTTACTGAATTGCTGTTATATTAATACTTTTTTTTTTTTTTTTTAATTAATTTATTTTTGCTTCTCTTATTGTCTGGTGCAATCCCCATTAGGATGTGCTCCACTATTGCCAATGCCATCCAGTGCACGTCTTGCCGCATGTATGAAATCCTTGAACAGCCGGTCGAGGGTGCATACTGCTGTGTGAGATGTGAGCACGTTGTGCATTTGGAAGCCCAGATACTGGATCTAAATGTGCAGCTGGCAACACTGAGATCCATAGACAATATGGAAAGGAGTCTTCTGCTCAGTGGGATAGATGAGGGGGGATGCTAGGTTGGAGCTGCAGGACAATGAAGCAGCTAGCTGGGTGACAGTCAGAAGGCGGGGTAGAGGGAAGAGCACCAGGGAGGCTAGTCCTGATCTGGCACACCCCAATAAGTTTGCTAAGGCTGGTTTCACATTAGCGCTTTTTAAGCGCACGCACGGCCGGGGGTAGCTCCGCCCCTGAGCCGGCTCTCTGCCCGGCGTGCCCGCCCCTTGCTTGTAGCGCCGCCTCCTAGCGCACAGCGGCGCCTGCGATCGGCGCACCCTATCTTTAGCATAGGGTGCGCAGATCGTGCGCAGGCCGTGCGCTAGTTGCGCTTTGACCTGCGCTGCGCACTTTTGACGGTGCGCCGTGCGCGCCAAAATCCGAAAAGTTTGATTTTGGCGCGCACGGCGCACCGTCAAAAGTGCGCAGTGCAGGTCAAAGCGCAACTAGCGCACGGCCTGCGCACGATCTGCGCACCCTATGCTAAAGATAGGGTGCGCCGATCACAGGCGCCGCTGTGCGCTAGGAGGCGGCGCTACAAGCAAGGGGCGGGCACGCCGGGCAGAGAGCCGGCTCGGGGGCGGAGCTACCCCCGGCCGTGCGTGCGCTTAAAAAGCGCTAATGTGAAACCAGCCTAAGTTGGCAGATGAGGGGAGTGTCGGTGCAGGAGTAGCACTGCTGCAGCAAGGCATGTCCTCTGAAAGCCGGAGGAGTGTCTGCTCCAGTAAGGGGGGAAATAGGAGAGCAGGGCAGGCCAGACAGGTTCTGGTAGTGGGAGACTCAATTATTAGGGGAACAGATAGGGCAATCTGTCACAAAGACAGGGATCGTCGAACGGTGTGCTGCCTACCTGGCGCTCGAGTCCGACACATTGCTGATCGGGTTGACAGATTACTGGGAGGGGCTGGTGAGGATCCAGCGGTCATGGTGCACATTGGCACAAATGACAAAGTTAGAGGTAGGTGGAAGGTCCTTAAAGATGATTTCAGGGAATTAGGCTGTAAGCTTAAAGCAAGGACCTCCAAGGTGGTATTTTCGGAAATACTTCCTGTACCACGTGCACGCCAGAGAGGCAACGGGAGATTAGGGAGGTTAATAAGTGGCTCAGGAATTGGTGTAGGAAGGAGGGGTTTGGGTTCCTGCAGAACTGGGCCGACTTCTCAGTTGGCTACAGGTTCTACGCTAGGGACGGGCTGCACCTCAATGGGGAAGGTGCAGCTGTGCTGGGGGAGAAAATGGCTAGAAGGTTGGAGGAGTGTTTAAACTAGGGACGGGGGGGGTATTCCTTTTATAGGAGGGGAAGACAGTGCAGATAGAGACCTGGGCACAAATAATGGCATGGGGGGTGGGGTTAGAACAGTTAATAATTTAAGAAAGAATAGAGGTACAGAGAGATACATAAAGTGCATGTACACTAATGCCAGAAGTCTCGCCAACAAAATGGAGGAATTGGAGTTAATGTTGTTGGAACATAATTATGACATGGTGGGGATATCTGAGACATGGCTGGACGAGAGCCATGACTGGGCGGTTAATTTACAGGGCTATAGTCTGTTCAGAAATGACCGTACAAATAAGCGAGGGGGGGGCGTGTGTTTATATGTAAAATCATCCTTAAAACCCATCCTTCGTGATAATATATATGAATCTAATGAAAATGTAGAGTCCCTGTGGGTAGAGATAAGGGGAGGGGGGAAAAATAATAAATTACTGATAGGGGTTTGTTATAAATCTCCAAAAATAATGGAAGCTACAGAGAATATCCTCATAAAGCAAATAGATGAAGCAGCGACTCAAGGAGAAGTCATTATTATGGGGGACTTCAACTACCCTGAAATACATTGGGGAACCGAAACCTGCAGTTGCAGCAAAGGTAATAGGTTTTTGGCTACTATGAGAGACCATTACCTTTCACAACTGGTTCAGGACCCAACAAGAGGGGGGGCACTGCTAGACCTAATATTAACCAACAGGCCAGACCGCATATCAAATGTAAGGGTTGAGGGTCACTTGGGTAATAGTGATCACAAATTAATAAGTTTTCATGTATCCTTTAATAAGATGTGTAGTAGAGGGGTTACAAGGACACTAAACTTCAGGAAGGCAAATTTCCAACGGATGAGAGATGATCTTGGTGCAATTAACTGGGACGATATCCTGAGACATAAAAATACACAAAGAAAATGGGAGACGTTTATTAGCATCCTGAATAGGATCTGTGCACAATATATACCGTATGGGAATAAACATGCGAGAAATAGGAGGAAACCACTATGGCTAAATAGATCTGTAAGGGGCGCAATAAGAGATAAAAATAAAGCATTTAGAGAATTAAAGCAAGTAGGTAGTGATGAGGCATTAAATAAATACAGAAGATTAAATAAATTCTGTAAAAAGCAAATCAAGACAGCAAAGATTGAGACAGAGAGACTCATTGCCAGAGAAAGTAAAAATAATCCCAAAATATTCTTTAACTACATAAATAGTAAGAAGCTAAAAAATGATAGTGTTGGTCCCCTTAAAAATAGTCTGGGTGAAATGGTGGATGAGGAAAAAGCCAATATGCTAAATGACTTTTTTTCAACAGTATTTACAGAAGAAAATCCCATGACGGATAACATGATCAGGGATTAAAATTCTCCATTAAATGTCACCTGCTTAACCCAGCAGGAAGTACGGCGGCGTCTACAAATCACTAAAATTGACAAATCCCCGGGCCCGGAGGGGATACACCCCCCGAGTACTGCAGGAATTAAGCACAGTCATAGATAGACCACTATTTTTAATCTTTAAAGATTCCATAATAACAGGGTCTGTACCACAGGACTGGCGTATAGCAAATGTGGTGCCAATATTCAAAAAGGGGACAAAAACTGAACTTGGAAATTATAGGCCAGTAAGTTTAACCTCAACTGTGGGTAAAATCCTGGAGGGTTTTCTAAGAGATACTATACTGGAGTATCTGGAGAAGAATAACCTTATGACCCAATATCAACATGGGTTTACAAGAGACCGTTCCTGTCAGACTAATCTGATAAGCTTTTATGAAGAGGTAAGTTCCGGACTGGACCAAGGGAATGCAGTGGACGTGGTGTACATGGACTTTTCAAAAGCTTTTGATACGGTGCCACACAAAAGGTTGATACATAAAATGAGAACAATGGGGATAGGGGAAAATATGTGTAGGTGGGTTAAGAGCTGGCTCAGGGATAGGAAACAAAGGGTGGTTATTAATGGAGCACACTCAGACTGGGTCACGGTTAGCAGTGGGGTACCACAGGGGTCAGTTTTGGGCCCGCTTCTTTTTAACATATTTATTAATGACCTTGTAGGGGGCATAGAGAGTAGAATTTCAATATTTGCAGATGACACTAAACTCTGCAGGGTAATTAATACAGAGGAGGACAATTTTATATTACAGGAGGATTTATGTAAACTAGAAGCTTGGGCTGATAAATGGCAAATGAGCTTTAATGGGGATAAATGTAAGGTCATGCACTTGGGTAGAACGAACAAGTTGTATAATTATGTGCTTAATTGTAAAACACTGGGCAAAACAGTCACTGAAAAAGACCTGGGTGTATGGGTGGACGACAAACTCACATTTAGTGGCCAGAGTCAAGCAGCTGCTGCAAAGGCAAATAAAATAATGGGATGCATTAAAAGAGGCATAGATGCTCATGAGGAGAACATAATTTTACCTCTATATAAGTCACTAGTGCGACCACACTTAGAATACTGTGTACAGTTCTGGTCTCCGGTGTATAAGAAAGACATAGCTGAACTGGAGCGGGTGCAGAGAAGAGCGACCAAGGTTATTAGGGAACTAGGGGGTCTGCAATACCAAGACAGGTTATTACATTTGGGGTTATTTAGTTTGGAGAATCGAAGGCTTAGGGGTGATCTTATTACAATGTATAAATATATGTGGGGACAATACAAAGACCTTTCTAATGATCTTTTTACCCTTAGACCTGTGACGGGGACAAGGGGGCATCCTCTACGTCTGGAGGAAAGAAGGTTTAAGCATACTCACAGGCGCGGATTCTTTACTGTAAGAGCAGTGAGACTATGGAACTCTCTGCCATATGATGTTGTAATGAGTGATTCACTACTAAAATTTAAGAAGGGACTGGATGCCTTTCTTGAAAAGTAGAATATTACAGGGTATATACACTAGTCTCCTTAATATTGCGTTGATCCAGGGAGCTAGTCTGATTGCCGTATGTGGAGTCGGGAAGGAATTTTTTTCCCCAATGTGAAGCTTACTGTTGCCACATGGGTTTTTTTTGCCTTCCTGTGGATCAACATGTTAGGGCAAGTTAAGATAGGATATGGGTTGAACTAGATGGACTCAAAGTCTCCCTTCAACCTTAATTACTAGGTTACTATGTTACTATGTTACTATGATGTCGGCGACCCGAGCGCCAAAGTCGCGTTTCAAATGATGCTTCCAGCGCCTTTTTTTCAGCCAATGATGGAGGACGCACACTGTGGGCAACGCGATGACATGCGCAGCGACCAGCACCATCTTAGAGAAGGGCATTGAAGTGATTGGCTGGCTTTGTGTGGTGTCACAGTGGCTATAAAAGGCTGTGAACGCCGACCGCCATCTTACTTCTGCCGATCTTACAATAGGGAGAGGTGCTGCTGCTGATTCTGAACAGGGAGGGCGTTAGGCAGGGAAGAGGAAAAAAAAACTGCTTCTGCTGATAGCGCTTTTCACTGTACAGTTAGTGTGCAGTGAAAGGGGAGGATTTTTGTTGTGTGCAGCAGCGCTGGTGGTGATTAGGCTGCCTTTAAGGCTACCTGCTAGCTGCATTGTTGTGTGCACACTGCTGTTCAAACTGCTTTTTTCAAAGGACTCCAAATTTTATTATTTTGTCCTGGTGAGTTACTGAGCGTTCATTTTTTCACACCGTCTAGCAGTGTACGCTCCTCACACACTACCATGTACCGGCTGGTATCACGGACAAATAGAAGCTACCTGTGTGTGACTCTGGAAGAAAAAGCCGAGGAGTTTGTCCATTTTTCCAGACCTACACCTTAGAGTTGTGTCCGTTTTTCAAACAGTTTCGTATATCTGCTGTTTGATTACAGTCAAAACTAGACAGACAGCGTGTGTCAGTCCGTATGCAAATACACGGAGACTGACAATTTTCCATACAGACACCGTCTAGCGGTGTACGCTCCTCACACACTACCGTGTACCATCTTCTAGCACGGACAAATAGAAGCTACCTGTGTGTGACTCTGGAAAAAAAAAAAACGAGGAGTTTGTCCATTTTTCCAGACCTACACCTTAGAGTCGTGTCCGTTTTTCAAGCAGTTCCGTATATCCGCTTGTTGGATTACGGTCCAATACATACTGTGAGAGTGTCAATTAAATTTGTTTAATACACCTTACACAGCTGGACGCTCCTCATACAGTACCATCTCTCTGCTAGTATTTTGGTTTCATTTTCCCAAACATGAGGAAGTATGGTGGAACAGGCCACAGACGTGGGCAGGGGGGCGCGGCTGGTACTGATGATGGTGGTGCATCGGCTGGTTCTGGCAAAAGCACAATAGCAGCTAAGCCCTGTTTCACACATCCGTTTTTTGTGTCCGCCAAACAGATCTGTTTCCGTTTTTTTGCCGCTAACGGATCCGTTTGGATCCTTTTTTTTGACGGATCCGCGGTAGCCGCTAATGCAAGTCTATGGAGAAAAAAAAACGGATCCGCCAAAAACATGGTGGATCCGTTTAACGGAAAACGACGGATTTAAAAAAACAGAAGTGTGATCCAGGCTTAAGGCAGGTGTTCAGCCTGCGTCATCCTCTGGCCCAATAAGGCCTGTAAGGTACCCTTTTCTTGGAGTAGGAAAACCGCTTTTAAAGCCGGAGCATCAGGAACAGGTTTTGGTGTACATTGCCGAAACAGCCACCAGCTCTATTGCCTCTTCTGAATGGTTGAAACCTGCAAGCATGGAGTCGTCAGTGCAGGGTTCTGGTCATAAAAAAACCCTTTCCTTGTGTCCTTCACCACCACCAAAAGTTAAGGATGCGGCAGCCCACACTGCAGATTACTCTGTGGAGCTCTTTTCACATACCATGCCTGGGTTTATCCAGTCAAATCCTGAATTCTCCAGTCCAAGATGAATATTACATGGACTGCACTGATGCACAGCCACTGCTAGATGATTCTGCTGGTACATTGACCCACTGCACTACATTGCCCTCGCAGTCTATTGAGCCAGAATCTGACCTTGATGAAACTCAGGTGCCCCTTCCCGCATACCATACCACCTTATATGGTGACACAGAGGAAGGTAAAGAGGAAGGTGCAGAAGACTTTGAAGAGGAGGTGATGGATGACCCATGTCTGGACCCGGATTGGCATCCATTGGGGGAGGAGAGTGGCACTGGCAATAGTTCGGATAAGGAGAAGGATCCGCAGCATGCATTGACATCGCAGCAGCGGTTATCTAGCATGCCCATAGCTGTCCTAAAACATGGAACAAAAACTAAGAGTTGCAGGACAGCTTGACCAGACGGTCAACTTAGCACAGCGTGCAAGGCCAGAAAATGTTTACCATAGTAGGAAGAGTGCAGTGTGGCACTTCTTTGTCCAAAATCCTACTGATGAGGCAAAGGTCACCTGTAAAAAGTGAGGAAGGACCTTTAGCCGAGGAAAACAACTCAGAAATTTGAATACCAGCTGCATGCTTAGACATTTAATCAACATGCACTTGCAAGCGTGGACGCACTACAAAACCTCAGGTAGCACATGTGCACCTTTTCCGACTGAAGGTAGCCAACAACGCTCCATCACTACCCCCACTGTAAGACCACCGCCACCATTAAGCACACCTCTTCCTCGGACTTGCCCAATTATGCCCTTTGCAGGAGCTGAATGTCCAGCCAACACATCTACATATGCCAATTTTTAAACCTTCCTAACTGGGCTGCCCACCCCTCCCCCAATGGCTGGGGTCAAGACCTGGCACACCCCGGCAAGTGCCGTTGCTCTGAACAGGTGGATGGGCCCACTGATGACCGCCGTCAGACACACCAGCGTACTATGAGGGGCCCTGTGCCAGTACCGTCGACCATGATTGTGCCCCCCCTGCTTGGTCATGGCCACAGCACTTGCAAGTTGCAATACTTACCTCTCCCTGCTCCACCGCTGTGTAGTCTGGGCAGTTAAATCCTTCACAGGGATGGCCACTCGAAATTTGGTGTATTGATCAATGATGGTTAAGATGTAGCTATGGCCTGTCCTGCTGGCCTCTACCTTCAGGTGATCAATGGCTACCATTTGAAAAGGACATCAACTTACAAGCGGATGCAGTGGAGGTTTATGATCACCTTTCACAGTTGTGATAGCCACAGAAGTGTGACATTCCTGCCACCATTTTTCAATGTCTCCTCTCATGCCAATCCAATAGAATCGCCTACGGCCTGTGGCTTCTGTCTTTTGCATTCCAAAATGACCGTCATCATGATAGGCAGTGAGGACCATGGGTACATCTCTCACTGTGATCACAATTTGATGGAGACCAGTAGCGGTGATGTGATCCACGCTACTGCGATAAAGCAATCCTTTCTTCACAAAGAACCTTTTTCACTTTCTCCACAGACACAGTAATTGAGGGTCTGCATCGCCTCTGCAACATATACCGGGAGGTTTCTCCGCAATGAGTAATTCCAAAATTTCTGCCAACACTCGATTTTGCGTCTATACTTGTATCCATGTAGTTTTCAGTAGCGGAGATTCTTGACTGGCTTACTGAGATTAGAATGTATGCGAAGATTTAAAAGTACCACAACACTGTATACTGATATACGCTATGAATACCTTTCCCTTTTTCTACTTTTTTAAGTCTGGTGTAATAGATAGTGAGCTTGTGACTGTCTCTGTCTGACTCCCGAAGTACAGAAGGAAATTTAACCCTAGACTGGACACACCTGGTATGTGCCGATACAGTACCTTGTTTCAAAAATCTGTATTAAGGTATCATCTGTAGGATAACCAACTGTGGGGGGGACCCTCTTCTTGCCGCAGAAAAACACGAGACTGAGACAGAGTTTGTATTGAACAGGTCCGTTTTTAGCGCCCATCCTACTGTCAACAGCAATTCACCACAGCCGTTTCACATTTCTCTGTACACAGGCCCCGGTACGTTCACTTCATTTGTAACTATAATCGTGGCGTCCTCTGTGGCTCTTCCACTGTGGCTTGCCTAGGCCCAACCTCCACAGTGCTGCACCAGTCTGAGCACACCGTCCGTATGATAGCCCCAGGCCGTCTTCATCTGCGGCTACTGTCCTCTGAGCCACACCCCCGTGACCGCCTCAGCTGTCAGTCCTCTCTGGAGCCTTTCCACTGTCTCTATTTCATCAGCAGAACTTCCTCTTTACTGTGCTCCCTTCGCAGACTGACTCTTCCAGAACCTTCCCTCAACCTTTTATACTTCCAGTTCTGGTAACTCCGCCCACCATCACCTAACAGTTTCTCTGACCAATGGCAGTTATTCAGTCCCACTGCTACATTCTCCACTGCCCTCCAATGGGCAAGCTAAAACACAGCACCCTTTCTCTTTGCGGTTTCACACCTACACTGCGCTACACCTCTGCTTCTCACTACAGGCTGGTTTGTCTGTCAGTCCACCTTCCCTACATCATCCATAGTGAGTGTGTGTGGGTTATGCCTTCTATATATATGGTGAATCAGAGAAGCAAATTTTTACACTATACTCGATACAGCTTTTTCTTGTTATACAGCACCTTTGTTCGACATTTAGCATTATGGTCAAATCCATACTGTGTAAGCATCTGAGAGTGACTACGGGACTATTTATATGGAGATTTCAATTGTCCCCTAAAAAATATATACTTGCTATTTTGTTATCCAGGAACTTTTTTACAACATTTTTTATTATGGTCAAAACCAAACTGAGTGAGCGGCTGAGGGTGACTACGGAAATATATACCGATATTTTCAATTTGGTCAACACTGTATACAGCAGAACGCTTCTGATACAGTAACCTTTTTAGCTATTTAGATTCTGGTGTAATCCATAATGAGCCTGTAAACGTCTGTCTGTTACTCCGGCAATATATTTGGAACTTGAAGATTACCCCAACACTGTATACAGCTGTACGCTTGTGTTACATAACCCATTTACAGCTTTGCATATTCTTGTGTAATCCATACTGGGCCTGAGAGCCTGTGTCTGCCTCCTGAAATGTATACGGAGAATCAGAATGTTTACACTATGCTATATATACCTTTTATCTGGTGATACTGTACCCTTTTTCAACTTGTTATTTTATTGGGTAATCCATACTGAGCCTGTGAGTGTCTGTGTATGCCTCATGAAATATATACGGAGATTTACTGTTATCCATGGACTGTATAGAGCTGTACGCTTATGATACAGTACCATATATCTGCTGGTATTTTAGGTTCATTTTCAAAAACATGAGGAAGTATGGTGGAAGAGGACACGGATGTGGGTGTGGAGGGCCATCTGGTACTGACAGTGGTGGTGCCAAAAACACAATAGCAGCTAAGGCAGGAGGTGTTGAGCCAGCGTCATGGTGGGTGTAGCTCTGGAAGGCCTGTAAGGCTCCCTTTTCTGGGAGTAGGTAGACTGCTTTTAAAGCCGGAGTATCAGCAACTGTTTGTGGCTTACATTGCTGAAACAGCCTCCAGCTCTATCGCCTCCTATTCTGAAGTTGTAAAAATGCAAGCACTGAGTCGTAACTGCAGGCTTCTAGTCAGGAGCAACCCCTTTCCTTGTGTCCTTCACCCACACCAAAAGTGAAGGATGTGGAAGCACACACCTCAGATTACTCCATGGAGCTCTTTTCACATACCATGCCTGGGTTAATTAAAAATAGGGCCCATCATATACTGGAGCAATGTAAATGGGGCAGATCACACACTGGAGCAGCATCTAAGGGGCACATTATACACTGGAGCATAACAAATGTGGCCCATTATATATGGAGCATTATTAGAGCACATCATACACTGGAGCATCATCCATGAGGCCCATCATGTACTGGAACAATGTAAATGGGGCAGATCAGACACTGGAGCAGCATCTAAGGGGCACATACACTGGAGCATTACAAATGGGGCCCATTATATAGAGAGCATTATGTGGAGCTCATCAGATACTGTATGGAACATTATATATGACTAATTATTTGGTATGGAGAAATATATGGGGCTCATTATTCTGTATGGCGCAGAATGTGGTGGCCATAACACTGTATGGAGTAATATACTGTCCTGTTTTTGATCTATTGTACAATTTAAAATAGAACAGTTAGTGAAGTGTCATTGTACTATACCTATATTTCTGCGGCGTATCGGAGCATCATGAGTTGTGGTATGTGTTAAAGGGGCGCACTGACACTCGTTGACCCAGGGCACATGAAAACCTGAAACCAACCCAACCCCCCCACAACTTTAGCCAAATAACCCACAGTTTTCAATGCGTAACTATTATTAGGAAGTAAATTAAGGTTGACAAGCTTCAGTAATAAGAATTGATTTTTTTGGCATTGAAATTGGCACTGTTGGTGTGTTTACTGTCCTCCACTCCCTGCCGAGTTTGCTTCCCCATTGACTTGCATTGGGTTTCGTGTTTCAGTCGGACTCTGACTTTTCCCTATAGTCGGCTGATTTCGTTCGACCTGACTTTTGCGAAAGTCGGGTTTCATGAAACCCGACTCGACCCGAAAAAAGGCAAAGTCGCTCATCTCTAGTGCTGGACAGCGGGAGATCAACGATCAAAAAAATGGCCCAGGACATTCCTGCACGATCAGCGATACCCGGCGGGAGAGCCGGTCGCTGATGCATGTCACACACAGCGATATATCGCTGGCGACATCGCTGATGCGTCACAAAATCAGCGATCTCGCTGTGTGTGACGGGGCCTAAAGATTATTTTTCCTCGTTGCGTACCTCCTCATCATCTTCTTTAGTGTTACAGTTTTATTTATTCTTTAAACCATTATTAATTCCATGTTCTTTTCTATTTTTAGATAACATCTTTCACCGCTTTGCATTTTATCCCAACATACTACAACCGCTCTACAAATTAACCTTTGCTTTCCAATCATCTTTCTTTGATTTCCAATGTTTTCATGCTCAACTTCTCACATGTGTTAGGGCCCCGTCTCACATGTAGCGAGATCGTTAGTGAGATCGCCGAAACATCACAGATTTTGTGACGCAACAGCAACTTCGCCAGCGATCTCGCTACATGTGACACACCGGCCACCCGCTGCGATCTCGCTGATCGTGCCCGAATGTCCAGGGCCATTTTTTGATCATTGGTGTCCCACTGGCCATCATGCATCGCTGTGTTTGACGTCAACGAGCGACCTCGTTGGCGACTCAGAGCTCAGGGACGGAGGTGTGAGTCATCAGAATAGCTGCTGTGTGACAAGGTACCAACGACTGCCGAGGTCGTTGTACGGATCGCCTGATCGTTGCTGCATTGCTGATGAGATCTGCCTGTTTGACAGCTCACTAGCGACCATTTAGCGACGTACCAGCGATCCTTACCAGGTCGTATCGTTGTCGGGATCGCTGGTGTGTCGCGCAGTGTAACGGTACCCTTAGTGGTTTGCAATGGAACCCAAGGTAATTTAACCCCTTCCTGACATCAGACGTACTATCCCGTTCATGGGACCCGGGCCCCTATGCTCATGGACGGGATAGTACGTCTACCGCGATGAGCGGCGCCCACGTGGTGAGCGCCGCTGATCGCGGCCGGGTGTCAGCTGATTATCACAGCTGACACCCGGCACAATGTGTCAGGGGCGGTCACGGACCGCCCCCGGCACAATGTGTCAGGGGCGGTCACGGACCGCCCCCAACACGTTAATCCCTTGCACACCACGATCAAACATGATCGCAGTGTACCGGGGGTTAAAGGGAAGCATCGGCAGGGAGGGGGCTCCCTCCGTGCTTCCCTGAGCCCCCCACGGCAGCGCAATGTGCAGCGCTGCTGCGGGGGACTCCTTTCCTGCAGGCCCCCGAATCCAAGATGGCGACGGGGGCTTTCGGGGGCCTGCAGGAAGCTGGCTTCCTCAGTGCCTGCAAAGCGCAGGCATGAGGAAGCCTTCTGCACTGCCTGTGACAGATCACTGATCTGTCACAGTGATCTGTGATGTGACAGATCAGCGATCTGTCACAGGACCATGATGTCCCACCTGGGACTATTTAATAAAGTAAAAAAAAAAAAATTAAAAAAAGTGTTAAAATTAAAAAAAAAAAAAAATCGCCAAATAAATTAGAAAAAAAAAAAAATATTCCCCCAAATAAATCCATTTTTGGGAAATAAAAAAAAAAAAAAAAATAAAAATAAAAGTACACATATTATGTATCGCCCGCCCTATAAAACTGTCCCATTAGTTAACCCCTTTAGCGAACCCCTTAAAAAATAAAAAACAAAGCAAAAAATAATGATTTATTATCATACCGCCAAACAAAAAGTGTAATAACGCGCAATCAAATAGATGCATATAAATATCCATGATACCGCTGAAAACGTCATCTTGTCCTGCAAAAAACGAGCCACCACACAGCATCATCAGCGAAAAAATAAAAAAGTTATAGCTCGCAGAATAAAGCGATGCAAAAATAATTATTTTTTATATAAAATAGTTTTCATTGCATAAAACCGACAAAACATAAAAAAATGACCTAAATGAGGTATCGCTGTAACCGTACTGACCCGAAGAATAAAACCGCTTTATCAATTTTATCACACGCGGAACGGTGTAAACGCACCCCCCCCAAAAGAAATTCATGAAATGCTGGTTTTTGTTCATTCTGCGTCCCAAAAATCGGAATAAAAAGCGATCAAAAAAGTCACGTGCCCGAAAATGGTACCAATAAAAACGTCAACTCATCCCGCAAAAAATAAGACCTCACATGACTCGGTGGGTCAAAATACGGAAAAATTATAGCTCTCAATATGTTGTGATGCAAAAACTATTTTTACAATAAAAAGCGTTTTTTAGCGTGCGACAGCTGCCAAACATAAAAACCGCCATAAATAGTAAATCAAACCCCCCGTTATCACCCCCTTAGTTAGGGAAAAATAATAAAATAAAAAAATGTATTTATTTCCATTTTTCCATTAGGGTTAGGGCTAGGGTTAGGGCGAGGGCTCAGATTAGGGTTAGGGGTGTGTTGGGGTTCGGGTTGGAGTTAGAATTGGGGGTTTCCACTGTTTGGGCATATCAGGTGCTCTCCAAATGCAACATGGCGTCTGATCTCAATTCCAGCCAATTCTGAGATGGAAAAGTCAAATGGTGCTCCTTCCCTTCCAAGCTCTGCCATGTGCCCAAACAGTGTTTTACCCCCACATGTAGGGTATCAGCCTACTCAGGTCAAATTGCAAAACAATTTTTGGGGTCCAATTTCTCCTGTTACCCTTCGGAAAATAAAAAATTGGGGGCAAAAATATAATTTTTGTGGAAAAAAATGATTTTATTTTCACGTCCGAGCGTTATAAACTTCTGTGAAGCACTTGGGGGTTCAAAGTGCTCACCACACATCTAGACAAGTTCCGTGGGGGGTCTAGTGTCCAAAATGGGGTCACTTGTGGGGAGTTTCAATAGTTTAGGTACATCAGGGGCTCTCCAAACGCACATGACACCCGCAGACCATTCCATCAAAGTCTGCATTCCAAAACTTCACTGCTTCCCTTCCAAGCCCAGACGTGTGTCCATACAGTAGTTTTCTCCCACATATGGGGTGTCAGCGTACTCATGACAAATTGGACAACAACTTTTGGGGTCCAATTTCTCCTGTTACCCTTGGGAAAATGAAAAAATTGGGGACTAATTGATCATGTTTGTGGAAAAAATGCGATTTTTTTATTTTCATGCCCTGGCATTATAAACTTCTGTGAAGCCTTTGGGGGTTCAAAGTGCTCACCTCACATCTAGATAAGTTCCTTGGGGGGTCTAGTTTCTAAAATGGTGTCATTTGTAGGGGGTTTCCACTGTTTAGGTACTTCAGGGGTTTTCCAATCGCGACATGGTGTCCGATCTCAATTCCAGCCAAAAACGTCAAATGGCGCTGCTTCCCTTCCAAGCTCTGCCATGCGCCCAAATAGTGGTTTACCCCCACATGTGGGCTATCAGCGTACTCAGGACAAATTTCACAATAACTTTTAGGGTCCTGTTACCCTTGGAAAAATAAGAATTGAGGGTGAAAAGATCATTTTTGTGGAAAAAATATGATTTTTTAATTGTACGGCTGTATGTTATAAACCTCTGTGAAGCCCTTGGGGGTTCAAAGTTCTCACCAGATATATCGAGATAAGTTCCTTGGGGGGTCTAGTTTTAAAATGGGGTCACTTGTAGGGGGTTTACACTGTTTAGGTACATCAGGGACTCTCCAAACTTGACATGGCGTCCGATCTGAATTCCAGCCAATTTTGCATTGAAAAAGTCAAACGGCGCTCCTTCCATTCTGAGCTCTGCCATGCGCCGAAAAAGTGGTTCCCCCCACATATCAGGTATCAGCGTACTCAAGATAAATTGCACAATAACTTTTGCAGTCCAATTTCTCCTGTTACCCTTGGTAAAATAAAAAAAATTGAACCTGAAGTATTTTTTTTGTGAAAAAAAGTTAGATGTTCATATTTTTTTTTTAAATATTCAAAAAAAATTCCTGTGACGCACCTAAAGGGTTAATAAACTTCTTGAATGTGGTTTTGAGCACCTTAAGGGGTGCAGTTTTTAGAATGGTGTCACTTTTGGGTATTTTCTATCATATAGACCCCTCAAAGTGGCTTCAAATGTGATGTGGTCCTAAAAATAAAATGGTGTTGTAAAAATGAGAAATCGCTGGTCAACTTTTAACCCTTATAACTTCCTAACAAAAAAAAATTTTGGTCCCAAAATTGTGCGGATGTAAAGTAAACATGCGGGAAATGTTAGTTATCATGTTTTTTGTGTGCCGTATCTCTGTGATTTAAGGGCATAAAAATTCAAAGTTGGAAAATTGCGAAATTTTCAAAATTTTCGCCAAATTTCCGTTTTTCTCACAAATAAACGCAAGTTATTTGAATGAAATTTTACCACTAAAATGAAGTACAATATGTCAAGAGAAAACATTGTCAGAATCACCGGGATCCATGGAAGTGTTCCAGAGTTATGACCTCACAAAGGGACAGTGGTCAGAATTGTAAAAATTGGCCCGGTCATGAACGTGCAAACCACCCTTGGGGGTGAAGGGGTTAAAGACCAGGGCCGGCTCCAGGGACACAGTCAGGTGTGGCATGAATGCTAAATTGTCTGTGACTTTTTTTTCTCTACCTCTGGGTAATTTCATTACAGTTGTGCTAATGATTTTGCAGTCCCTCAATTACAATGGCGGTGTCTGCTAGTAACAGGTGCCTTTTTTAACCCCTTAGGTCTGTTTCACATTTCAGTCACCATCCGTCAAAGTGTGAAAAAAAACGGACCCAGTGCAGATTGCAAAAAAACTGATGCACTGGATTCATTTTTTGACGGGTCCATTGCAGCAGCCAGTGTATGAAATTTAAAGGAACAGAACTCCGGAAAGGAGAGAGAGACAATGGAAATTCCTCTGGGCATGCTCAGTTTAAAAAACCGGAATCTGTCACTGGATTCCGTCATAGGCCATCCGTCGTAATCCGTCACTAATACAAGTCTATGCGGAAAAAGACGGATCCGTTTTTTTCAGCTAATGACGGATTTTGACTAACGCCAGAAAACTGAAGTGTGAAACAGGCCTTAGTGACAGAGACAAATTTTTGAAATTTGACCAGTGTCCTTTTAAGCGGTAATAACTCTGGAACGCTTCAACAAACTCCAGTGATTTTGAGATTGTTTTTTTTCGTGGCACATTGCACTTTATGATAATGGTAAATTTAGATCGATATGTTTTTTTTAATTTATAAAAAAAAGAAAAAAAAAAAAAAACAGAAATTTGACAAATGTAAAAAAAAAAAAATTGCAATTTTCAAACTTTGAATGATTACCCCTTTAATTCAGATAGTCATACTACACAAAAAAACATTAATCAATAGCATTTCCCGCATGCCTGCTTTACATCAGCACCGTTTGTAAAGTGATATTTTATTTTGTTTGCATTTTAGGAAGACTAAAAATGTAGCAGTAATTTTTTTCATGGAAATTAACAACTTTTTTTTTTAGGGACCTATCCAGGTTTGAAGTGACTTTGGGGGGTCCTACATATTGGAAAACCCCGAAAAGTGATACCATTTTTAAAAACAACACTTCCTGACATACTGAAAACTGCTGCCAGGTAGTTTATTAACCCTTCAGGTGCTTTACAGGAATTAATACAAAGTGGCATGATAGGAATGAAAAAGTGTTTATTTACCACCTAAATATCACCAACTTTTGAACCGACCGCTATAGCCGGGAGATTCTAAAGGCCCAGTTACACACAGCGATCTCGCTAGTGAGATCGCTGATTTTGTGACGCCACAGTGATCTCACCAGCGAGATCGTTGTGTGTGATGGGGATCAGTGACTGGCGCCCCCTGCCGGTTATCACTGATCGTGCTCGATCGGCCTGGGCCATTTTTCAATTGCTGGTCTCCCGCTGGCCAGCGCGCATCGCTGCGTGTGGCAGCGAGAGACCAGCGATCAGCGACGCTGGTTTCTAATGTAAACATCGGGTATCCGGGAGCCATGGCTCCCGGATACCCGATGTTTACATTAGAAACCAGCGTCGCTGGTCCTGATCGCTGGAGGGGCTGTCTATGTGACAGCTCACCAGCGATCAGCCTAACAATGTCCCAGCAATCCCATCATGTCAGATCTTTGGTGGGATCGCTGGGACATCGTTATGTGTAACAGGGCCTTAAGTCCTCTATTTGGCCGTGAACTGCCAAGGCAAACGTCAGGACCACACAATCATAATCTCAGGGCATCAATGGGGATAAATAGGAAGCCCCCACGCTCTTTTAACCATTTATATGATATAGTCATTATTGACAGCAGCATCTAAGGGGGTTAAACAGATCTGCTGGATTGTTACCGGTATCGGGATTCTATTCTCTTATATCTCAGGTCAGTTAACCCTCCGTCAGGCGCAATATAGATTCTCCTCAGTTCATGCGCAATGTGCCTGACAAGCACAGGTCAGAAAACCACCTATAGTAGCTACATATTTCAATTTCAGGACTATAGAAGTAGTCAGTGACCTTCATAGGAATGTATTAAAAGAGATTACACCAAATCAGATGCAAAAAAAAACATTTATTAACCATAAACTTATTAAAACTAAAAGTACCACTTTTCGGTAGTACCGCCAAATAGGCTCCAGTTATCTTTACTTAACTATTGCTTAAATATAAAATTATGGAAAAAAACTTAAAGGATATTGCACTTAGATGTTACTTAATTATTTTCTACTCATCTTCAGTGGTTTCAATTGCAGCAGAAGCAGCACAGGTACACTTAGAAAAGCAAGGCTGGCAGACGAAAGTTGCATGGGAAAGGCAGATTGATTCTTTACATATTTTGCAGTCATATTTAGAAAGCCTTCTGAAACCAGATACAAATGAGCAGGTAGTACAACTGCGTCTTTTAGAAGGTGGTAGAGTCGGTGTTTGTTCTGGAACGTCCTTGGGACGATATCTTTTCAACCGGTGTTGCAGGGCAAGGGGCATTCCAACCGTCTTTGTACTTCTTAGGCTTAGCTCTCCACTCACCAGTTCATTAGCCAAATGTTTTAGGTACATTCTCCTGCGCATTTGTTTAAGTTCATTACCGAGGTAAATTACTTGTGAGTTGATGCCACCCACATTCAGCATTGTAAAGAAGCCGGTCATAACCTTTTCGTTCTGTCCGGGTACTTCGATCATCGAAACGGAGGCAACGGATCAGGACTTTGAATCGTTTCAGATTCATCACAAGGCTGAATTTTTCGATGCCATCACCGTCTGTCCCCCACAGCTCCTCCAAACTTTGCCTATTTGCTCTGAAAGCACCAGCTAGGTATAACAAGCCAATAAATGCCTTGAGTTCAATCACATCAGTGTTTTTGATGTCCCTCTCTCTGGAGAATTGCTCTTTGATTGTGTCAATATACTGGTTAGTGAACCGAACAATAGTTTCCAACATGCTATCTGTAATTAGATTACTCCAACATTCCACTGCAGTTTTAGCTTTTCTAGCACTTCCAATAACTCCAGGAAGGTGTGTAATAATATTGTGGGATTCTCTGCGCTGTTTGTTCTTGGGTGCCTTTTTGTTCCACTTTGTATTTTTATCTTTGCCCAAATAATAAGCTAGATCTGTGTCTGTTTCCTCTGTATCAGTGTCATCACCATCCTGCTCTGTTCCAGAATCAGTGTTACATTCTGCTACCTCATCTTCAGATGAAATGTCACTAGATTCCTCTAAATCCTCAGTTACTGCTGGTTCTTCCTCATCATCTTCTAACAAAAAAATCTTAATTTCTTCTAAATGAAGGGGTTTAGATGAATCATACTGTTTTCTGGCCATTGCAGCAGAAAATCTGAAGCAAGAGAGAAAGAGTATGTGTTAGGGCGCAATGTGCCTTAGAAGCCACCCTCCTTTTGTCTAAGAAAACAGTACTTATGTACACTAACTTAGCATTAATCCTTCATAAAACAAGCTAAATACACAATCGTGATGAATAAAAAAAGAAAATACTAACCTTTCAATTTGTGTTGAAATCAGGCGCAATGTGCCTGAGAAGCCAAAGTGTTGATATCTGCTCACTAGAAGGTCTGCGGAGTCACTGTGATATCAGGTTTCACAGAGCCTGTAGAGTCAGGAGATAACTAGGAGGGGTGGGGTTTTCTGATAAGTGGGCAAGGAGAGAGAAGTGAAACTAATTACTGTGTGCCTGTCAGATCTATTGCGCCTGACGGAGGGTTAAAAGACATATTGGCGGTCCTTAAGGGGTTAATGAGTGCAATTCCACATGTAACAGAGGTGGGAACAATTTCGTTCTTGATGTTTTGGCTTTTTTTCCCCCAGAGTAATTTGGAGGTTTTGTTATCTTGATGCCGGCATGCTCCTGTAAAGGAATGTCAATATTGTGTATAAACAGCAGGCCTCTCGCTCTGAACAGCCTTTTTCATATGTAATTGGACTCGACATATAAAAACAATGGCAGCATCTAAGAAAATCCAGATACAAACCCCTGTTGTGCAGGATGTCTCCTGAAAAACAAAATTTGTAAAACATTGCCAAAACTTACTACAAGGCAAAGTATATGTAGAGTGAATTCACCTACCTGCCTGCAAAAACTGCTTTTGAGCACAGGACAATAAACAATTTAATCAGCAGGATTTTATTACATTTTCAAGAGTTAATTGATATGGGAAAAAGAAACAATTGTTGAAAGCCATTGTGTTAGAAAGCTTCCTGTATTAAAAAGGAATCCAAGGAGGTCACTTTACTAAACTGACCATTGATGCCTGCAATTTATGAGCAAACTTAGCTATAACTATTCCATTTCCCAACAGTGCCACCGCAGGGGAAATTAGGTATTGTATGGAGCTATTTGCAGGTTGCAGGATTTGGGAATGTTTAGTTTGCAAAAGAGAAGACTGAGAGGAGACTTAATAGCTGTCTACAAATATCTAAAGGGCTGTCACATTGTAGAAGGATCAACTTTATTCTCATTTGCGCAAGGAAAGACTAGAAGCAATGGGATGAAACTGAATGGGAGGAGACACAGATTAGATATTAGAAAAAACTTTTTGACAGTTAGAGTGATCAATGAGTGGAACAGGCTGCCACGAGAAGTGGTGAGTTCTCCTTCAATGGAAGTCTTCAAACAGAGGCTGGACAGACATCTGACTGGGATGATTTAGCGAATCCTGCTTTGAGCAGGGGGTTGGACCAGATGGCCCAGGAGGTCCCTTCCAACTCTACGATTCTATGATTCTATGATTCTATGATTCTATGATCTTTATTCTCATTTGCACAAGATATGGTCTCATTCGCACAATTAATTTTTCCAATTTTTGCATATGAGTGCATTTGTACCTGTGATAGTTTATGGAACCATTCAGATATTCCAGAGATATTCCAAAAATTTTTGGGGAAAATGAGGGTGCGTCTTATAATTCGAATGTACCTTACTGGCTGCAGTGGAGCAAGGTCCCAGGGTCACTGCTTGAAGAGGCAAGAGTGATGCGTTGCTGCAGGCCGCAGGCTGGGATGGGTAGGATGTTTGAAGGTGCGACACTGCGGGTGGTCAGTGGTGCAGGGGCTCTGCCAACATTTTGTGAAACCCTTGGACCCTCATAATTCCATTGTTTACATTGCAGTGGACTCCGGGAAAATGGCTGCTGGGGGCAGCGCATGCACAGATGGGGATCTCTGAACCGAGATCTCGGGAGATGAGATTTCAGCACCAAGATCTCCATCTGTGCCCAGAGTCCTCCACAAAGTAAACCATGGATGTATGGGGGCTCTGGGCTTTCACAAAATGCTGGCAGAGCCGCCGCAACACCGAACACCCACAGCGTCACACATCCGAACACACACTTTCTCCCTGTCTGGGATCCACAGCATCACCCCACTCCTGCCTCCACCAGCAGCAACCCTGGGACCCCGCTTCACCACAGCCACCACCCCCAGTAAGAAATAGAAGGCATGGATTATAAGAATCACCACCATTTTAATAAAAAAAAAGTTTTTCTTCCCCTATTTTTCGCCTCAAAATATGGGGTGTGTCTTATCAACTGCACAATACAGTATGTACACATAGAATTCATAGCTTTATAGATGTCAGTGATATATATATACATATACATACACACACACACACACACACACACACACACACACAGACACTGTATATGCTTGTGTATAAGTCGACCAGTGTATAAGCCGACCCCCCTAATTTTGCGGCAAAAAACTGGGAAAACTTATTGACTCGTGTATAAGGCTAGGGTAGAAAATGCAGCAGCT
This sequence comes from Dendrobates tinctorius, assembly GCF_039654945.1. Classification (NCBI taxonomy): domain Eukaryota; kingdom Metazoa; phylum Chordata; class Amphibia; order Anura; family Dendrobatidae; genus Dendrobates; species Dendrobates tinctorius. Next base: position 3,465,010 of record NW_027362000.1, on the reverse strand, counting down.
ACTGGTAAATGTCAAAAATAAAAGCAAAATTAATTGAGACATCAGTAGGTTAAATGTTTTTGAATATCCATATTGAATCAGGAGCCCCATATAATGCTCCATACAAAATACACCCCATATAATGCTGCACAAAGGTTAATAATGGCCCCATAAGATGCTCCATAGAATAATATGCCCCATATAATAATGCTCCATATAGGTTATGGCCCAATAAGATGCGCCATAGATTATGCCCCAATAAAATTACCCATAGACTATGCCCCCATATGCTGCTGCAAAAAAAAAAAAAAAATGCCATACTCACCTCTCCTGCTCAGGACCCGGCACCTGTGATATTCACCTGTCCAGGGTCCATCGCTGCTCACCACTGTCTGCGCATCCTCTGTCAGTGACTGTTGAGCCCACAGAGGGCGCGGTGTGCACTAACCACGTCACTGTGCCCTCTGCTGGCTAAACATCACGGACACAGGAAGCAGCAGACGGCGGTGAGCAGCGTGGGGAGGACAGGTGAATATCGCTATACTCACCTGTCCTGGAACGTCTCTGCAGCCTCGCTTCTCCACTGTCTCCCTTCGTGCCTTCAGCGGTCACGTGATACTGCTCATTACCACTCATGAATATGCGCATATTCATGAGTTTAATGAGCAGTACCACGTGACCGCTGAAGACAGGAAGGGAGACAGTGGAGAAGCGAGAGGGCTGCAGAGAGTGCCAGGACGAGTGAGTATGATCTGTGACACCCCGGCGCCCCCTCTGACCCCCAGGTATATGACTTTTGTCTAAGCCGAGAGGGGGACTTTCAGCCAAAAAAAATGGGCTGAGAATCTCAGCTTATACACAAGTATATATACGGTATATAATAAAAAAAAATATACAGCAGCACATGTGCATGAATCTGGGCCATGTGAAACCACAGAAAAACATTAATAACATTCAATTTAGCAATATTTTCCACTACAAGCCACTTCAAACTAGGAGGTGCTGATTGTTTTATTTGTCTTACTTAAGTAATACTGGCTGCCTCCAGCCTGATCCTGCACCCCTCCCATTGGCCTTGCAGGTGCCGCAATCAGCTCTACCTGCCCATAAACTGTAGGCTTAGCCCGGTAGTGACATGTTTGTCCAAAATTGTAGGCTGATGGCCCGGAAGTGGCTTATGTACGGTAGAGCAGGGACCCATCAGGGGGAGGTCACCTTGCCGTGGTTGATGGGCTTACATGAATTGGCCAATTTGTGCACTAAGAACCTTCATTTTTTTCATCTATTACTGTAAGTAAAAGAAAAAAATTTTGTAAAAAGCTTTTTGGAAACTTTTGCTAAATTGAATGTTTCTCTGTGTTTTCACAAGGCCTAGATTCATGCACATGTGCTGCTGTGTTCTTTTTTGTCTATATTATGCAGTTTTCACAGCTTGCACGTGTTCACACTAGGAGGTGCTAATTGTGTTTTATTTTTTTTGGCATATAAATAGAAGAAAAGCCGCCACTTCAGCAGCCGCGTAGAGTAATATCACAGCAGGAGCTGACAAGATAGAAAAGATGGATTACATACAGTAAATAGGGGCTTCTCACAAACTTATAATATCATCAAAATTAATTTATTTCAGTTCTTCAAGGCAAAAGTGAAACTCATATTCTATAGAGTCATTACACACAGGGTGGTCTCTTTCTGGTGTTTATTTCTGTTAATGTTGATTATGGCTTACAGCCAATGAGAACCCAAAAGTCATTATCTCAGTAAATTAGAATACTTTATAACACCAGCTTGAAAAAATGCTTGTAAAATCCGAAATATTGCCCTACTGAAATGTATGTTCAGTAAATGCTCCCAGTACTTGGTAATAGTAGCATAGTAAAATCTACTGTATAATTGCCTTAAATTGTCCGTCATCCACTTCCGTCTGGATGTCCTCGAATCCCATAATTCACCACACCAACTGGAAGTACGCCCACCGCCATATTGGAATACCCAAGTGATGGGTATTCCAATATGGCACCCGATGGTGGCACCAGGCCCTTCCACAGTACCACCAGCAGGACGTCGCCACTGGACCCGCCCCCAGAACCCACCGCCGCCTACACGCGTCGGATCCCGCTGCTGCCTGTCCACCCGCCTTCGTGCAGTCACAGCCAGCAGGAAAGACCGCGGCTTGCGGCCTGTGTTGGAGATGGAGTGTGGGCACCCCATCTCCAGCACAGGCTGCAAATCACAGTCTTTCCTGCCAGCTGTGACTGCACGGAAGTGCATGGGCAGGCAGCGGTGGGTCACACACAAACTCCCAGCATACCCCGCAACCCAGCACTAACCTCTAGCAGCTCCTCACTGCAGGCAAGGCAAGTGTCTGCCAAGAACTACATCTCCCAGCATGCCTCGCCAATCAGCACTGGCCTCCAGCAGCTCACCTCTGCAGGCAAGGCAACTGTCTGATAACTACAACTCCCAGCATGCCCTGCAACCCAGCACTGGCCTCTAGCAGCTCATCTCTGAATGCAAGGCAACGAGAACTACAACTCCCAGCAACCTAGCACTAGCAGCTCATCTCTGCATGCAAGGCACCCACCTGATGAGAACTACAACTCCCAGCAAGCCACCACTGATCTCTAGCAATTAATCACTGCACGCAAGGCAACTGCCTGGTGGGAACTACAACTCTCAGCATGGTCAGCAAACCAACAATGACTTCTAGCAGCTCATCACTGCACACAAGGCAGGGAATTGCAATTCCCAGCAAACCGGCACATTCCTGTGATGTTGGGAGTTGTAGTTTCCTGCAGGAAGACAGCTGCAGAATAATGCAGTAAATCAGACCACGTCCGCTGACACATCTGCGCTCTCAGTACATCGGCTCATCCAGATATCCAACATGGCCACCACTGCAGCGCACTATGGGGCTTCTCACCACGATCTTAAAGGGTTTTTCCTTTTCTGTCTATAAATGACATTTTGGGTCCGGTCAGAGCAAAGCTGAAGTGTAAAGTAAGGTGGATTGACAAAAGCATGCTGACTATTACAACAGAGGAAATAAGGTGCCAGATGAAGGGGGTGCCAGTTATCAGCTGTGAGACAAATGACAGGAGGGTTATAATCTGACCGCCGGCCTAGCATGCTGTGTGATCACCAAACTACAAATCCCAGCAAACTCCTGAGATTGCACGGTGACTTTTTTCTACACTGGAGAACAGCGTTAAAAAGTCCCTTCACTTAGCAGACGTACTACAAGTAGTAGTAATAGTAATGGTGGTAATAGTAGTGGTAGTAGTAATAATAATGATAGTAGCAATAATAGTGGTGGCGGTAGTAATAGTAATGGTGGTAGGAGTGAAACACAGGAGGAGGGGTACACAGCAGTATATATATACACACAGGAGGTGTATACAGTGATACACAGCAGTATCTATTATATACTTACCTAAAATTGTCCATCATCCACTTCCGTCCGGACATCCTCGAATCCCACAATCCACCGTACCACACCGAAAAATACGCTGACCGCCATATTGGAATACCCAAGTGATGGGCCTGGACCCCCCCGCCACTGCCGCTGGACCCGCCGCCGCATGACTACACGCGCCGGATCCCGCCACTGCCTGCCCACCCAACTCCGTGCAATCACAGTCGTCAGGAAAGGGTGCGGGTGCCCTCTGGTGGCGCCGCACGCCATCTCCAGCACAGGCCACAAACCACAGTCTTTCCTGCTGGCTGTGAATGCACGGAGGTGGGTTGACAGGCAGCGATGGGAAACACACCCAACACAAACACACCCTGCCCTCCAGATGCATTAGCATTGGGCTCACATCTAGTAGTAACATAGTTAACAAGGCCAAAAAAAGACATTTGTCCATCCAGTTCAGCCTATGTTCCGTCAGCTACGTCCTTCTAAAGAACCTGATAACTGTAAGATACAATATTGTTACGCTAAAGGAAGACATCCAGGCCTCTCTTGAACCCCTCGGCTGAGTTCACCATCACCACCTCCTCAGGCAAGGAATTCCAGATTCTCACTGCCCTAACAGTAAAGAATCCTCTTCTATTTTGGTGGAAAAACCTTCTCTCCTCCAGACGCAGAGAATGCCCCCTTGTGACCGTCACCTTCCTTGGTATAAACAGATCCTCGGAGAGATATTTGTATTGTCCCCTTATATACTTATACATGGTTATTAGATCACCTCTCATTCATCTTTTTTCTAGACTAAATAATCCTAATTTTGCTAATCTCTCTGGGTATTGTAGTTCCCCCATCCCCTTTATTCATTTTGTTGCCCTCCTTTGTACCCGCTCTAGTTCCATTATATCCTTCCTGAGCACCGGTGCCCAAAACTGTACACAGTACTCCATGTGCGGTCTAACCAGGGATTTGTACAGAGGCAGTATAATGCTCTCATCATGTGTATCCAGACCTCCTTTAATGCACCCCATGATCCTGTTTGCCTTGGCAGTCGCTGCCTGGCGCTGGCTGCTCCAGGTAAGTTTATCATTAACTAGGATCCCCAAGTCCTTCTCCATGTCAGGTTTACCCAGTGGATTCCTGTTCATTGTGTAATGGTGATATTGATTCCTTCTTTCCATGTATATAACCTTACATTTATCAGTGTTAAACTGCATCTGCCACCTTTCGGCCCAAGTTCCCAACTTATCCAGATCCATCTGTAGCAGAATACTATCTTCTCTTGTATTGACTGCTTTACATAGTTTTGTGTCATCTGCAAATATCGATATTTTACTGTGTAAACCTTCTACCAGATCGTTAATAAATATGTTGAAGAGAACTGGTCCCAACACCGACCCCTGCGGTCCCCACTGGTCACAGCGACCCAGTTAGAGAATATACCATTTATAACCCCCCTCTGCTTTCTATCACTGCCAGTTACTTACCCATTTACACACATTTTCCCTCAGACCCAGCATTCTCATTTTGTGTACCAACCTCTTGTGTGGCACGGTATCAAACGCTTTGGAAAAATCAAGATATACCACATCCAATGACTCACCTTGGTCCAGTCTATAGCTTACCTCTTCATAAAAACTGATTAGATTGGTTTGACAGGAGCGATTCCTCATAAACCCATGCTGATATGGCGTTACACAGTTATTCTCATTGAGATAATCTAGAATAACATCCCTCAGAAACCCATCACATATTTTACCAACAATAGAGGTTAGACTTACTGGCCTTTCTTCGGGTCCCCGTGCGCGGGATTTTGAGTGCGAGACTGGGAGCAGTCAACTTGGAATTGCATATTGTATCACTCAAAGAATATTTGAGAGTGCACCGAATCCCGAGGGGGTTTATGGTTCCGCTTCAACCAACATTCTTTAAAGACGATAAAGAGTATTGCACCAAGTTCGAACACATACTCAACAATAATTTCCAGGGTCAGTTTTAGAGCCCTGAATGAAGATTGGTACCACATTTGCTATGCGCCAGTCCTGTGGAACAGACCCGGCCAATATAGAGTCCCTAAATATAAGAAACTAGCTTAGCACGTACAAAATATTTGGTCATCGGGGGCGCAGGCAATTTCAGAAAAAGCAAGCTGGTCAAATGTAAATGTATTTCATGAGCTGATGAACACAGACAGGTATTTATATATGGAGATTGGTAATACAATAAATTGGTTTGATAAGTAGAGGCCAAAAAATGTTTTCCGGTTGAGGTGCCACCTGCAGGTCATTGTGTCTTTCTGCAGGCTTATGAAAATGAATGTTTAAACTGTATTTATTGATAAATTCGTGAATGTGTGGTTTGTTTGGCTCTTTTCTTGCTGAAGGGGGCAAGTTTACCATTGAAATGGTGTATCGTGTGTGTGTGTGGCGAAAAAGCAGTGTATGTTTACAAATCTGGTGGTAGTGTGCTTTGGGGTACTGTGGTGCCACCTGCAGGTCATTTTTCCTTGCTGCAGGTTTAGGAAAATTTATGTTTAAACTGTATTTTGTGAACAAATCGTGGATGTGTGGTCTGTTTGGCTATTTTCTTGCTGAAGGGGGCAAGTTTACCTTTCAAATAGTGTATCATTTGTGTGTGTGGGTGCAGTATGAATGGGGATACAAAAGAATCACCGAAAAACAGTGCTTAGAAATAATAGAATAGATATTGGCTAGTCTATTACATTACTTGGTTCTCTTAGTACTCGTGGGTGTATGCCATCCGGACCCGGACATTTATCTATTTTAATCTTATTTAGCTGGTTTTGCACCTCTTCTTGGGTTAGGCTACTTTCACACTTGCGTTTTTTTGCTGCACGTTTTTTGCTGCACGTTTTTTGCGCACACAAATGCATCTTGCGTTTGTGTGTATTTTTTGTGGGTTTTGGTGCATTTAAAAAAAAAAAACACGCATGTTTTTTGCGCATACGTGCGCATTACAATGCGCACCCATAGACTTTAATGGGTGTTTTGCTGTAAAAAACCGCATTGTGTGCGCATGCGTTTTTTTGAGGCAAGTCGGACGCACAAAAAATGCAACAGGTTGCACTTTGTGCGTCCGAGCGCACACTGCAAAAAACCGCATGCGCATACAAACGCGTACGTGCGCATATGTATGCGCACCCATGTTAAAGTATAGGGGAAAAACGCATGAGTTTTTTGCGCTAAAAAGCAGCGCAAAAAACGCAAGTGTGAAACCAGCCTCAGATTGGTGACCCTTAATATAGGGTTTTCTTTGTCTCTCGGCATTTCACCGTGAATACCGTGGAGAAGAAGGTGTTTAATATATTAGCTTTTTCCTCGTCATCTACAACCATACTTTCATCACAATTTTTTAATGGGCCTACACTTTCACTTTTTTGATTCTTTTACTATTGATATAGTTGAAGAACAGCTTGGGATTAGTTTTATTCTCCTTAGCAATGTGCTTCTCTGTTTCCTTTTTGGCAGCTTTAATTATTTTTTTTAGATAAAGAATTTTTCTCCTTATAGTTTTTTAGAGCTTCAGCGGTGCCATCCTGCTTTAGTAGTTTAAATGCTTTCTTTTTACTGATAATTGCCCCTCTTACTTTTTTGTTTAGCCACATTGGGTTTTTCCTATTTCTTGTCCTTTAATTCCCACAAGGAATAAACCGCTCCTATTAAGGATGTTCTTAAACATTTCCCATTTATTATCTGTATTCTTATTTCTGAGGACATTGTCCCAGTCAACCAGATTAAGGGCATCTCTAAGCTGGTCAAACTTTGCCTTCCTAAAGTTCAGAGTTTTTGTGGTTCCCTGACAAGTCCCCTTTGCGAATGACAAGTGAAATTGTACAGTATTGTGGTCACTATTTCCTAGATGCCCGACGACCTGCAGATTTTTTTATTCTGTCAGGTCTATTAGATAGTATTAGCTCCTCTGTTTGGATTGTGCACCAATAGTGAAAGATAGTTTTTCTTGATAATTAGCAGAAACCTGTTGCCTTTATGGGTTTTGCAGGTCTCTGTTTCCCAGTTAATATCCAGGTAGTTAAAGTCCCTGTTCTGCCCATTCTGTGCAGCTAGATATTTTTAAGTGCTGTTACAGATATGGCCAGTAGGTGTCATAAATTTCCCTTCTCCTTTTATTCATGTGTTTGGAATTTTCTGTTCTCCAAATGGTTAATTGTTCAGAACCACCTCTTTCTGCCTGGTCAACAACATGTAACTATTTTTCCAGCTGTCTCCGGAGTAGCTCACACCTGCTCAGCTCAGCTCTTTGCAAACCATTGCTTATAACAAGCGGATTCTGGTAAGGATAATGCAATTATTAGTTATGCATCTCTGTTAGCAGCCATAATGCAGCTCCCCATGATGTTTACATTGCATGCTCAGCTCCTGTGATGTTATTTCACTGCATATTTGTTATAAGCATTCTCTAATTATGCATCCTCCGTTCAGTGAGTGTAAAGCTTACAGCCATTAGTGTGTGAGTTATCTTTCTCCTTTGCTGCTGTGTATGTTATATTGCCCAGCTCTTATATAATGCATGATAACAGCATCCTGTATCATTGCTACTGTTGTGGTTACACCCTGCATTGCTATTACCGTTCATACTCGTGTATAAGCCAAGATTTTCAGCCCATCTTATGGGCTGAATGTCCCCCTCTCGGCATATACACGAGTCATATACCGGTGGGGAGGGGGATCGGGGGTGTCAGATCATACTCACCCCCTCCTGGCTCTTCTCTGCAGCCCCCCTGCTTGCTCCATGTTCTCAGCGCCCCTGCTCTTCCTGCTTCAGTGGTCACGTGGTACTGCTTATTAAACTCATGAATATGTGCATATTTATGACTTTAATGAGCGATACCACATGACCGCTGAAGCAGGAAGAGCACAGCGGCGCCGAGAACATGGAACAAGCAGGAGCTGCGCTGCAGAGACGAGCGCCATAGGGGATGAGTATGAAAGGGGGAGCCATATTCACCTGTCCCCATACCAGGGCCAGCAACACTGATGGGCAGCAGGAGTTGAGTATAGTTTTTTTTTTTTGTTTGCTTTGCAACGGAGGCAGCAGCAGCAGTAACATGATGGGGCCACTCACAGTCCTCATCTGGGGCCACTCACTGTGCAGCATTATCAGGGGCCACTCACTGTGCAGCATTATCAGGGGCCACTCACTGTGCAGCATTATCAGGGGCCACACACTGTGCAGCATTATCTGGGGCCACACACTGTGCAGCATTATCTGGGGCCACACACTGTGCAGCATTATCTGGGGCCACACACTGTGCAGCATTATCTGGGGCCACACACTGTGCAGCATTATCTGGGGCCACACACTGTGCAGCATTATCTGGGGCCACACACTGTGCAGCATTATCTGGGGCCACACGCTGTGCAGCATTATCTGGGGCCACACTCTGTGCAGCATTATCTGGGGCCACACGCTGTGCAGCATTATCTGGGGCCACACGCTGTGCAGCATTATCTGGGGCCACACGCTGTGCAGCATTATCTGGGGCCACACGCTGTGCAGCATTATCTGGGGCCACACGCTGTGCAGCATTATCTGGGGCCACACGCTGTGCAGCATTATCTGGGGCCACACGCTGTGCAGCATTATCTGGGGCCACACGCTGTGCAGCATTATCTGGGGCCACACGCTGTGCAGCATTATCGGTGGCCACACGCTGTCTTCATCGGTGGCCACACGCTGTCTTCATCGGTGGCCACACGCTGTCTTCATCGGTGGCCACACGCTGTCTTCATCGGTGGCCACACGCTGTCTTCATCGGTGGCCACACGCTGTCTTCATCGGTGGCCACACGCTGTCTTCATCGGTGGCCACACGCTGTCTTCATCGGTGGCCACACGCTGTCTTCATCGGTGGCCACACGCTGTCTTCATCGGTGGCCACACGCTGTCTTCATCGGTGGCCACACGCTGTCTTCATTATCTGGGGCCATACACTGTGCACCCTAGGCTTATACGTGAGTCAATAAGTTTTCCCAGTTCTTTGTGACAAAATTAGGGGGGGGTTGGCTTATACACAGGTCGGCTTATAGATGAGTATATATTGTACCTGCCAGTATTTGTGTATTGTATACTGTCTTTCAGTACTGACATGCTGTATTATCTGTCTCTTGTCATTTTTACCTGAATCATCCACATTTTGCACAACAATCTGCTGAATTATCCATAACTGTATTCTACTATACCATCTGTTGTCTCCCATTGTTGTCCATATCATCCCAATAAATAATAGACTTAAGCACCCATACAGTCTTGTTTCTGGGAGTGGATGAAAGGTTAAGTCGTATGCTGGAATCCACACAGTGTCATGCGTGGAAGAAGGCAGGACAGTAAAATCAGACCACTGGTCTTACACAGTGGTTAACCAGGCTATACAGGACTGCTATCACTCAAACTACTTTTCATATGAGTACTACAGCAGCCGCCATACAGCCGCATGGGAAAAGAGCCGAGCTCTCCGTAAAAACGGATCCGCTGGTCGCAGACGGTGGTTACCCAGGCTGTACGGCACCGCTACCACCCAAACTGCTCCACATACGGGTACTACAGCAGCCACCACACAGCCACAGGGACAAGAACCCAGAGCTCAGTAAAAACAGACCGCCGGTCGCAAGCGGTGGTTACCCAGGCTATACAGCATGGCTACCACCCAAACTGCTCCACATACGGGTACTGCAGTAGCTGACACACAGCCGCAAAGACAAGAGCACAGGGTTCAGTAAAGGACTGCCGGTCACACGCGGTGATCTCATAGACTGTACGGGACCGCTAACACCCACACTGTTCCGCATATGGGTATCACAGCAGCCATACAGCCGCAGAACTCTACTGCAGCCCACCAAGAAGGGCTACATTTTTCCCGCCACGTGAAAGCCCGCCACGCATAGACTGTTTCCCTCCAATATACTCAACAGTACTCAGCTAAACGCACAATGTCTCGGAAAAGCACATCCTCAATGAAAACGAGGTCACAAGCAAGCTCCAGCAGATGGTCATTAGCAAAGCTAGCTGCTGTCGCTCAAGCCGAGGCCAAAACAGCCAAAGCAAGATCCTTTGCCGAACGAGAGATGCATCTAAAGTTGAGAAAAGCAGAGCACGAAGCAGTGAAAGTATGTTTGCAGGCAGTGAGAGAGATGGAAACCGCACGTCTGCAAGCAGAGAGAAGCCGAAACCGCACGTCTGCAAGCAGAGAGGCCGAAACCACATGCCTGCAAGCAGAGATAGAAGAACTTGCAGCGCACAAAGAGACAGCAGCTGCAATAGCTAAAGCAGAGTATTTGGAAGCTATGAAAGATCCTGATTATGAGAAACGCAGCAACATTCTCAGACCAGATCTAGAGCAGCAAGATCCAGAGCAGCGTGTGGCAGAATACGCCCATCAACGTTCCGGCGTGGATGACAGCCCTGAAGCATCATATCAATCAGCCCAGGCCGATAACCAGCGATCCAACCCCGAGCTTCACTACCATAGGCAAGGAGACATCCAGCACAGAGATATTGACCACAGCTACCGTTCCACTGAGAAGAAGATACAGCTCCCATCCCGCATTAAAGAGATACCTTCTTCACCGACAAGGTACCGCACAGACTATCCGGAGTCAGAAGCGTCTTACAGGTATGGTGATGCACCACACACTAGACATGACTATTACACACCGGTTCGTGCCAGCACTGACGGAGCCACCATGGACCTTGCAAAGTTCCTTGCCCGCTGAGAACTGGTTACAAAGGGACTTGTAAAGTTCACTGATAAACCCGAGAACTATCGGTCATGGCGAGCCTCGTTCCGGAACGCCATTCATGGTCTAGACCTTTCTTGCAGTGAGGAGTTAGATCTCCTGGTAAAGTGGCTCGGAAGTGAGTCAGTCGAGCATGCCAAAAGACTGAGGGACATTAATGTAAAGCATCCTCGCACAGCCCTACATAAAGTGTAGGAAAGACTTGATGAATGCTATGGGACAGTAGAAGTCATAGAGAATGCTTTATATAAAATAATTGATTTTCCTAAGATAGGACCTAAAGGTTATCTAAAGCTTAGAGAACTGAGAGATTTATTGTGTAAGTTGCAGGTTGCCCAGCAGGAGGGAGACTTGCCCAGTTTGGCATTCTTGGACACCGCCAAGGGTGTCAATCCGATAGTACAGAAACTTCCTTACAACCTACAAGAAGTGGATTACACGTGGCTCACAGTATAAGCAAAATCATAATGTATCATTCCCTCCTTTCAGAAATGACCCTAGATTTGACTTTACTCTGTCATGATCCACTGCCTCCAGTGCCAAACCCAGTAGGACACCTGTGGCAGTCCACAAAACTAACATTGACTCCACAGGCGCTCCTCACAAGGTGAGTAAACCCACTCCAGATGAGAGCAAGCCTCAGGATGTCGGTAAACATTGTCCTCTACATGAGAAACCACATCCTCTACTAAAATGCAGACCCTTCATGGAGAAGACTTTGGAGGATTGCAAAGGTTTCCTCAAGAAGAACAACATCTGCTTCAAATGTTGTGCCACAACCTCTCACTTCGCCAGGAACTGTGAAGCTAGCGTGAAATGTGCAGAATGTGGCAGCACTGATCACAATACAGCCGATCACCTCCACGAGTGTTATCGCAAGTAGAGGGGCACAATGAGAAGCAGGACACTGACGTAGACAATCCTGTGGTCAGCTCTCAATGTACGGAGATCAGTAAGGGACTCACAGGAGGAAGGTTCTGTTCAAAAATCTGCCTTGTCCGAGTCTATCCTGCAGGCCGCAAGGACAAAGCCTTCAAGATATATGCAATCCTAGATGACCAAAGTAACAGATCTCTAGCCAGGTCCATCTTCTTTGACTACTTCAGCATTGTAGGCCATGGTTCTCCCTACACCCTGAGGATGTGTTCAGGTACCGTTGAGACGGCGGGGAGAAAAGCAACCGGATACAAAGTGGAGTCCATAGATGGCCAGACGTGCCTATCTTTACCGACCATCCTGGAGTTCAACCAGATTCCTGACAACAGGTCAGAGATGCCTTCACGGGAGGTGGCAACACATCACCCCCATCTGAAGTGTATAGGCCACCTGATATGGATCCAAGAACCCCAATAGCTCTACTCCTGGGAAGAGATATACTACGAGTCCACAAGACTAGAGAATGTATAAACGGCTCCGGGAGCGCTCCGTACGCACAGAGGCTCGACCTTGAATGGGTCATCATAGGAGACGTCTGTCTAGGAGGAGCACACAAGCCAGCCTCAGTCAACAGTATGCTTACTAGCACACCAGAAAATGGATGTCCATTTGTCTTCCAGCCATGCCACAATAGTCTGCTGGTAAAGGAATGGCCAAACAGCACTCCACTACCTTTCTCAGCACCTACCAATGAAATCCATGCCTGCGAGGGTGAACAAGATCACACGGGAGGTACAGTCTTCCACAGGACAAAGGAGGATGAGAAGGTAGGATGTTCTTGGACATCATGGATACACTAATAGTCAAAGATAGAGTTGAGCGACTTTTGGTTTTTTAGGGTCGCGTTTCGTTTCGTGAAACCCGACTTTTCCAAAAGTCGGGTCGAGCAAGATCGTCCGATTATAGGGAAAAGTCGGGGTCGTCCCGAAACACAAAACCCAATGTAAGTCAATGGGGAATAAAAGTCGGCAGTGAGAGGACAGGAAACACACCTACAGTGCCCATTTGAATGCCAAAAGCATCAATTCTTCTTACTTAAGCTTGTCAACCTTAATTAACTTCATAATACAAGTTACGCACTGAAAAATGGGGGTTATTTGGCTAAAGTTGTGGGGGGGGAGGGCTGGCTGCAGGTTTTCATGTGCCCTGGGCGAAAGAGCGCCCCTTTAACACATACCACAACTCATCATGCTCCGATACGGCAGAGAAATAGCGGTATAGTACAATGAAAAATACCTCACTTTTTACATCTCATGACGAGGCCCATCTATTTCTCCATACAGAATCATCGGTCCCATATAATGTTTGAAACAGTATATGATGAGCTCCACATAATGCTACAGTATATGTTGGTCCCCATGGATGAAGCTCCACTGTCTTATGGGCCCAAATAATGCTCCAAACATAATGGGCCCCATTTCTAATGCTCTAGTGTACACTCACTGGCCACTTTATTAGGTACACCTGTCCAACTGTGTGTTAAGACTTAATTTCTAATCTGCCAATCACATGGCGGCAACTCAGTGCATTTAGGCATGTAGACATGGTCAAGACAATCTCCTGCAGTTCAAACCGAGCATCAGTATGGGGAAGAAAGGTGATTTGAGTGCCTTTGAACGTGGCATGATTGTTGGTGCCAGAAGGGCTGGTCTGAGTATTTCAGAAACTGCTGATCTACTGGGATTTTCACGCACAACCATCTCTAGGGTTTACAGAGAATGGTCCGAAAAAGAAAAAAAATCCAGTGAGCGGCAGTTCTGTGGCCGGAAATGCCTTGTTGATGCCAGAGGTCAGAGGAGAATGGGCAGACTGGTTCGAGCTGATAGAAAGGCAACAGTGACTCAAATTGCCACCCGTTACAACCAAGGTAGGCAGAAGAGCATCTCTGAACGCACAGTGCGTCGAACTTTGAGGCAGATGGGCTACAGCAGCAGAAGACCACACCGGGTACCACTCCTCTCAGCTAAGAACAGGAAACTGAGGCTACAATTTGCACAAGCTCATCGAAATTGGACAGTAGAAGATTGGAAAAACGTTGCCTGGTCTGATGAGTCTCGATTTCTGCTGCGACATTCGGATGGTAGGGTCAGAATTTGGCGTAAACAACATGAAAGCATGGATCCATCCTGCCTTGTATCAACGGTTCAGGCTGGTGGTGGTGGTGTCATGGTGTGGGGAATTTTTTCTTGGCACTCTTTGGGCCCCTTGGTACCAATTGAGCATCGTTGCAATGCCACAGCCTACCTGAGTATTGTTGCTGACCATGTCCATCCCTTTATGACCACAATGTACCCAACATCTGATGGCTACTTTCAGCAGGATAATGCGCCATGTCAGAAAGCTCGAATCATCTCAGATTGGTTTCTTGAACATGACAATGAGTTCACTGTACTCAAATGGCCTCCTCAGTCACCAGATCTCAATCCAATAGAGCATCTTTGGGATGTGGTGGAACGGGAGATTCGCATCAGGGATGTGCAGCCGACAAATCTGCGCCAACTGTGTGATGCCATCATGTCAATATGGTCCAAAATCTCTGAGGAATGCTTCCAGCACCTTGTTGAATCTCTGCCACGAAGAATTGAGGCAGTTCTGAAGGCAAAAGGGGGTCCAACCCGTTACTAGCATGGTGTACCTAATAAAGTGGCCAGTGAGTGTATAGTGGGCCCTGTAAATGCTGCTCCAGTGTCTGATGTCCACCTTTGGAATGTTCCAGTGTATGGTGGGCCCCATCTATCATTCTCCAGAGTATAGTGCTCCCCAAAAATTGCTGTCCCAACATTGAAAACAATCAAATAAGTCTCCTCGCTAGGGAATCCCTGTACTTGTCTGGATTCCTCGTCGTCCCCATCTTCCATCTCACTGCACAGTATTTCAACTTTGCAAGTGCTGTGATCCTGGGCAAACAGGGGGGGCCCACTCGTTGGCGATGGCACTGGCACAGGGCCCCTGATAGTACGGTGGTGTGTCTGATGGCGGGTGGGCCGAACCTGCACTTTCATCTGCAGCTTCCTCTTTGTCACCGTGTAAGATGGAACTGTATATGGGAAGGGTAACCTGAGTTTCATCAGGGTCAGATTCAGGTCGTGTAGCATGCGAGGGGAATGTAGTGGTCTGGGTCAATGTACCAGCAGATTCATCGAGCAGTGGCTGGGCATCAGTGCACTTGTGTCGCCCCCAGGAGTACGGTCACCACAGTGGCATTACCTTCTTCCTAGGGAGTGTGATGTCATGCTTGGGAGCAACGAAGGATCTCTCTAGCAGGTTAACTGATTGGGTGGCGTTATTCCCATGAGTCATGACCCTCCAAACAGCGTTCATGAAGGCAAAGTGTTTGTTTTACGTGGGCAGTATGGTTGCAAAGCTGAACCTTAAAGGAATGTCCAGAAGGGCACCACCAGGAGTCGGTTAAATTCGACTCCACCTGGGAAACCTCAACCATGCCAGCTACAGAACAGATGCACACATTGCAAGCTTAATTCCGTTAACGAACGAGACTCCGTCATGCCCCGTGGTCCGAGTCCGGCTTACTAGAGGGACACGTGAGGCTCTGGCACATGAGATTGGCCAATAACTGGTGTGTCATGCCCTTACATGTCCGTGGCTGCATGTGCGCTACACTGAAAAGGCCAGCGTTTGTCGCTTACAGGTGCAGATAACCCGCTGAACAACGTTAGTGATGGGGATCACTGATTACAATTATTACCCGCGAACAATGATTTCCCAGTAAGTGCAGGTCAACCGCAGTTCCGAAATTAGGCCTAACCGTCATTCCTGAAAAAATGAAAAACTTACGTGTGCAAACCACAGGTGCTGTAGCTTGCTTAACAGCTCGCCAGCCGTTCTCACGCCCAGTATGGATTACACGTGATTGCACAAAGGTGAGAAAGGGTACCGTATCCCCAGATAACATGTATGGATAGCGTACACATTCAAAATATATGTCTATACATCAGGAGGCAGGCTCAGATGGTGTTAGGCCCAGTATGGATTGCACGTGATTGCACAAAGGTTAGAAAGGGTACCGTTTCCCCGGATAACATGTATGGATAGCGTACACATTCAAGATATATGTCTCAGGAGGCAGGCTCAGACGGTGTTAGGCCCAGTATGGATTGCACGTGATTGCACAAAGGTTAGAAAGGGTACCGTTTCCCCGGATAACGTGTATGGATAGCGTACACATTCAAAATATATGTGTATACATCAGGAGGCAGGCTCAGATGGTGTTAGGCCCAGTATGGATTGCACGTGATTGCACAAAGGTTAGAAAGGGTACCGTATCCCCAGATAACATGTATGGATAGCGTACACATTCAAAATATATGTGTATACATCAGGAGGCAGGCTCAGACGGTGTTAGGCCCAGTATGGATTGCACGTGATTGCACAAAGGTTAGAAAGGGTACCGTATCCCCAGATAACATGTATGGATAGCGTACACATTCAAAATATATGTGTATACATCAGGAGGCAGGCTCAGACGGTGTCAGGCACAGTATGGATTTGACGGCCCAGACTACACAGCGGAGGAGCAGGGAGAGGTAAAGATTGCAAATGCTGGGGCCCTGCCCAAGCAAGGGGGGCCCACTCGTGGGCGTCGGTACTGGCACTGGGCCCCTCATAGTACGGCGGTGTGTCTGACGGCGGGTGTGCACCACCACCGTCAGACACTTGATTGCACTATGAAGGACCCTGTACCAGTGCCCGCGCCCAAGAGTCGGCCTACCCACCTGTCCAGGGCAACGGCACTCGCACGGTGTCGTGCGCTAGGTGGTGACCCCGGCCATGGGGGGGAGGCAGCACAGTTAGGGAGTTTTAGAAAGTGGCATATGTTGATGTTGGACATTCAGCTGATGCAAAAGGTGAAATAGGTCAAGTCCCAGGAAGAGGTGGACCAAAGCAAGCCATTTTTCTGTCACCCTATGTGTCATCAGAGGAAGGTGGGACAAAATCCTTGGAAACCCATGCGTGGTTCATTTTAATGAAGGTTAGATCATCCACATTTTGGGTTGACAGACGGGTCCTTTTTTCTGTCAGGATTGATCCAGCTGCACTGAAGACTCTTTCCGATAGCACACTTGCAGCTGGGCAAGCGAGCTCCTGTAAGGCATATTGTGCCAATTCAGGCCAGGTGTCCAGTTTAGCGGCCCAATAGTCAAAGGGGAATGACCTGTGTGGGAGAACATCGATATGGGAGGAAAAGTAGTTTGTAACCATAGTTGTCAACTGCTGTCTCCTGTCACTTTCCATCGATGCAGTATTACCAGTTGTGTGAGCGGTACTTGAAAAATCAGTCCACAACATTGTCATGAAACCCCTGTCTCCAACGCCACTTCTGCTGTGTGCACCACGAACACCTCTGCCAAGCTTACCCCGGCCCGTACGGCTCGTGTGAGAACCATCACCGCTGCTGTGTGCTGGGAATGCCTCAAGCAACCGATTTACCAGAGTTGCTTGTTTATTAGCCAATATTAGGTCAAGGTTCTCTTGTGGCATGATGTTTTGTAATTTGCCTTTATAGCGTGGATCCAGGATGCTGGCCAACCAGTAGTCGTCATCGTTCATCATTTTGGCAATGCGTGGGTCCCTTTTTAGGATCTGCAAGGCATAATCTGACATGTGGGCCAATGTTCCCGGTGTCAATGATGCACTGCGAGTGCTGGTTGGAGGAGCACTTTCTGGCAAATCCACATCCCTCCAGTCACGCACAAACCCTGTACCAGACCTTGCCACGCCAACATTTTCACTTGCCCCACGAGATGCATCCTCCTCCCCTAAGTAATCATCCCCATCATCCTCCTCCTCCTCTTCTTCCTCCACCTCGTCCAGGAGAGGTCCCTGAGCAGACAATGGCTGAATGTCATCAAGGATTCCCTCCTCCTCTTCCTCCTCATCAACATTGGCTGCAGACGCCTGCTCCTTAAGGTGCGTCAAAGTTTGCATGAGCAGACGCATAAGTGGGATACTCATGCTTAGGATGGCGTCGTCTGCGCTTACCAGCCTTGTGCATTCCTCAAAACACTGAAGGACTTTACAGAGGTCTTTCAGCTTCGACCACTGCACACCTGTCAACTCCATGTCTGCTCTCAAAGTGCCTGGCCGTGTATCCTCCCACAAATGCATTATGGCCTGCCTCTGCTCACACAGCCGCTCCACCATGTGCAGGGTGGAGTTCCACCTTGTTGCAATGTCGATAATGAGGCGGTGGTTGGGAAGGTGGAGCAATCGCTGCAGCTTCTGCATACGAACGGAGTGTACAGGCGACCGGCGGATGTGCGCGCACAGTCTTCGCACCTTCTGGAGCAGGGCTGTTAACTCCGGATAATTTTTGAGGAAGCACTGCACCACCAGGTTCAAGGTGTGAGCCAAGCAAGATATATGGCTGAGTTTTGAAAGGGCTATGGCTGCCACAAAATTACGGCCGTTATCACTAACTACCTTGCCTGCCTCAAGATGTACACTGCCCAGCCATGACTCAGTTTGTCGCTTCAAGTACTCGGCCAGCACCTCGGCGGTGTGTCTGTTGCCCAAACACATCATCTGCAACACAGCCTGCTGACGCTTTCCACTAGCTGCTCGATAGGGGGACACATCGTGTGCAACAGTGGCAGCTGCAGATGGAGTGCTCGTACGACTGCGCTCTGTGGACGAGCTTTCGCTTCTGGAGGAGGAGGAG
Source organism: Dendrobates tinctorius (assembly GCF_039654945.1). Lineage (NCBI taxonomy): Eukaryota > Metazoa > Chordata > Amphibia > Anura > Dendrobatidae > Dendrobates > Dendrobates tinctorius. The sequence goes on along the minus strand of NW_027362000.1, from coordinate 3,446,236 downwards.
GAGGAGGAGGGTCGAACGCCTACAGCCAACTGTTTCCTATACCGTGGGCTAGGCAGCACTGTCCCACCACCGCTGTCCCCTGTGGACCCTGCATCCACCACATTAACCCAGTGCGCAGTGATTTACACATAACATCCCTGGCCATGCCGACTGGACCATGCATCAGTTGTGAGGTGCACCTTTCCGCTCACTGACTGCTTGAGTGCATGGACAATGCGGTCTTTCACATGATGGTGGAGGGCTGGGATGGCTTTGCGAGAGAAGTGGCGACTGGGTAGGTCATAGCGTGGTACTGCATAGGCCATGAGTTTGCGGAAAGCTGTGCTTTCCACCAACCGAAAGGGCATCATCTCAAACGAGATTAGTTTGGCAATGTGGGCGTTCAAACCCAGTGTACGCGGATGAGAGACTGAGTACTTTCTTGACCTACTCATAGTGTCTGGGAGGGTGAGCTGGACTTGAGAGCTGCATATGGTGGAAGTAGCGGTGGACAGGGCGGACTGAGAGCGGGTTGATGATGGTGATGGAGTTGGTGTTCTTTCTGATGGCCTAGAATCAGTCTTTCATTGATATAACAGTGGGATTCCCTGACTGCTGTGGCCTTGCAACGACACCTCAACATTTGCTGCTGTGCTAACCGGTGGGCTTACAGTGGGGGAAACAATGTAGCGTTGCTGACTACCTTCGTTGTGATCAGTTGCACATGTGGCACTTGAGGTTTGGTGTTGTGTCCACGCTTGCAAGTGCATGCTGGTTAAATGTCTAAGCATGCAACTGGTATTCAAATTTTTCAGATTTTTCCCTCGGCTAAAGGTCTTTGCGCACTTCTTACAGATAACCTTGGCCTGATCATGAGGATTTTGTTCAAAAAAGTGCCACACTGCACTCTTCCTACTTTGGCAGACATTTTGCGGCCTAGCACGCTGTGATCTTTTGACCCTCTGGACAAGCTGTCCAGCAACACTTTTGATGTTTGGAACCTGTCTTTGGAGTGCTCCGGGCCTGCCAGATAACAGCTGTTGCGATGTCGATGTCTGCTGTGGATGCTCCTCATCTGAGCTATTGGAAGCAGCACCCTCTTCCCCCAATGGATGCCAATCTGGGTCAACAACTGGGTCATCCATCACCTCCTCTTCTATGTCATGTGCACCTTCCTCTGTGTCACCGTGTATGGTGGTATAGTGTGCGGGATGGGGCACCTTAGTCTCATCAGGGTCAGAATCTGGCTCTGTACACTGCGAGGACAATGTAGTGCTCTGAGTGAATGTACCAGCAGAATCATCCATCAGCGGCTGTGCATCAGTGCACTCCATGTCAGATTCATCTTGGCCTGGGTAATTCACCATTTGACTTGATAATCCAGGCATGGTATGTGAAAACAGCTCCATGGAGTAATCAGTAGTATGGCCTGCGTCATCCTTCAATCTTGGTTGGGGTGAAGGACACAAGGAAAGGTGTGGTTCATGAACATGAGCCTCCAATGACGACTCAGTGCTTTTACTTTTTACAACTGAAGAAGAGGAGGCGATAGAGCTGGAGGCTGAGTCAGCAATGTAAGACAAAACTTTTTCCTGATGCTCTGGCTTTAAAAGCGGTTTGCCAACTCCTAGAAAACTAAGCGTTCGAGGCCTTATGTAGCCAGACGATGACGCAGGCTCAACACCTCCTGCATTTGGTCCTATTTTGCTCTTGCCACTACCATCAGATCCACCACCAACACCATCATTCCCATCTGCAAACCCCCGCCCAATTCCACGGCCTCTTCCACCAGCCTTCCTCATTTTTGGTAGAAATGTAGACAAAATCCTACAAACTATATAGTAATGTAAAACAAGGTACAAGGTGTCTATAGGACAGGGGAGATTTTGAATTTCTGCAGACACTTGTGGACACTGGACACTTTTGGATTGTGTGAGGCCCACTGATATCTGAGCGCTATGTCACAGGCTCGATGGCACAGCTGTGACCAAAGTGACTAGAGGATAAGGGAGATTTTGAATCTCTGCACACACTTTTGGACACTGGACACTTTTGGATTGTGTGAGGCCCAATGAATATCTGAGTGCTATGTGACAGGCTCGATGGCACAGCTGTGACCAAAGTGACTAGAGGATAAGGTAGATTTTGAATTTCTGCAGACACTTGTGGACACTGGACACTTTTGGATTGTGTGAGGCCCACTGATATCTGAGCGCTATGTCACAGGCTCGATGGCACAGCTGTGACAAAAGTGACTAGAGGATAAGGGAGATTGGATTGCTTTTAAAAAAGCAGTTTGCAGAGCAGTGGGTAAACAGCAATGCAGGAATGTCAGGAAGCCTTAAAAGGCAGCCCAACAACCAACACCACTGATACACCACAATATAGCCTCCCCTTGCACTGCACACACAGTGACTGGTGTGTTGTGCAGGCCAAATCGCTAGCAGCAGAAGCAGTCTTTTTTTCTTCTCAGCAGGACAAAAAAAAAAAATTGGGATTGCTTTTAAAAAAGCAGTTTGCGGAGCAGTGGGTAAACAGCAATGCAGGAATGTCAGGAAGCCTTAGAAGGCAGCCCAACAACCAACACCACTGATACACCACTATATAGCCTCCCCTTGCACTGCACACACAGTGACTGGTGTGTTGTGCAGGCCAAATCGCTAGCAGCAGAAGCAGTTTTTTTGTCTTCTTCCCTGACTAACGCTCTCCCTACAGAATCAGCAGCAACCTCTCCCTATACTGAGATCGGCAGAAGTAAGATGGCAGTCGGCGTGCACGCCCTTTTATACCCCCTGTGACGCCCACCAAAGCAAGCCAATCACTTGCATGCCCTTCTGAAAGATGGTGGTGACCCCTGCCTATGTCATCACATTGCCCACAGTGTCCATGGATCCTGATTGGCTGAAAAAGAGCGCAAAACAAACTTTTGAAACGCGACTTTGGCGCGTAAGTCGCCGACCTCGTGGCCGACCTCATCCTAGGGTCGGGTTTCGTTTCATGAAACCCAACTTTGCCAAAAGTCGGCGACTTTTGAAATTTTTCGACCCGTTTCGCTCAACTCTAGTCAGACAACCTCAACAAGGGACAACCTATTCTTGGAGAAAGCGTGCTAAAGAAGCTCGATCCAATTGTTGATCAAGACGGGCTGCTGAGAGTTGGTGGTCGTCTTCAAGATGCCGATGTAGAAATTTCAGAGAAACACCCACTAACAATTCCTGGACGTCATCATGTCACAACCCTTCTCCTTCAGCATCATCATGACTTTGTGAGACACTAAGGCCATTTGTTCACCGAAGGGAATCTGCGAGCAGCTGGTCTATGGATAGTCGGAGCAAAGAGAAGCGTTGGCAAACTCATCTTCAACTGTGTTACATGTCGCAAACTCCGTGGCTCGTTCCAAAATCCGAAGATGGCCAATCTTCCATCCAACAGACTCAGTACCAAACCCCCGTCACCAATGTTGGACTAGATGTATTTGGTCCTTGGTCCGTGGCTACTCGACGCACTAGCAAAGCCAATACTGAAGCAAAGTGTTGGGCAGTTCAATTCACTTGTCCGTCCATCAGAGCTGTTCATATCGAAGTAATCGAGTCTATGGACACTTAAAGTTTCATAAATGCGTTTCGACGCTTCGCCGCAGTCAGAGGCCCTGTTTGCATATTCGCTCCGACAAAGGTACGACTTTCATTGGACCCACAAGAGAACTCCAAGTCCCTTCCAATTTGGACATCGCTAATGTTGAAAGGTACCTATGCTTGCAGGGATGCACCTGGACTTTCAATCCGCCACACTCTATGCACATGGGAGGTGCCTGGGAGAGAATGATAGGCATAGCACACAAGATACTAGACTCTAAACTCTATCTTCTTGCAAACGAACACCAGACTCACACTTGAGTTTAACTAAGTTCTTGGCCGAGGTATTGGCTATCATGAATGCCAGGCCACTGTAAGCACTCTCCAGCGATTCCGGAGATCGGACAGTTCTTACTCCGGCAATGCTACTCACACAGAAAACCTGTGTCCCGAGAGCTCCACTCAGAGAACTCAGTGATAAAGATCTCTTCAGATGCCAGTGGATGCAAGTGCAAAGCATGGCCAATGTCTTCTGGGACAGATGGAAGAAGCAATATCTCTCCACTCTACAAACCAGGGCAAAGTGGCAAAAATACCGCCCAAACTTCCAACCAGGCGATGTGGTACTTGTCAAAGACACTCAGTCACGTCGTAATGAGTGGCCACTCGGCCTAGTCACCAAGCCTCTTCCCAGCAAGGTTGGGAAAGTGCGCAAGGTAGAGGTCAAAGTGAGCAAACTTGGGGAGAACAAACTGTTCCTCAGACCAAACCTGTACTGAACTTGTACTGTTATTGTCCCCAAATGAGCCAAATAGTGGCATCCGTTGATGCCAAGCGGGGAGTGTTCTGCCCATTCTGTGCAGCTAAATATTTTTAAGTGCTGTTACAGCTATTGCCAGTAGGTGTCATAAATTGTCCTTCTCCTTTTATTCATGTGTTTGGAATTTTCTGTTCTCCAAATGGTTAATTGTTCAGAACCACCCCCTTCTTTCTGCCTGGTCAACACCATGTAACCATTTTTCCAGCTGTCTCTGGATTAGCTCACAGAGGTCAGACATTTCCTGTAGTTCTTGATTAAGTTTGCACAACACTGCAGCAGGGATTTTAGCCCATTCCTCCATACAGATATTCTCCAAATGTTTCAAAGCTGTCGCTGGACAACATTGAGTTTCAACTCCTTCCAAATATTTTCTATTGGGTTGAGGTCTGGGACTTGCTAGGCCACTCTTGGACCTTGAAATGGTTCTTAGAGACACTCCATAGTTGCCCTTGCTGTTTGTTTTGGGTCCATGTCATGCTGGAAGACCCAGCCATGACTGATGCTCTTACTGAGGGAAAGAGATTGTTGGCCAAAACCTCACGATACATGACCTCATCCATTCTCCATTCAATATAGTGCAGTCGTCCTTTCCATTTTGCAGAAAAGAACCCTCAATGTATCGTGTTACACTCACCATGCTTAACTGTTAGGATGGTATTCTTGGGGTTGTACTGATCCTCCTACTTCCTCCAAACACGGCAACTGGAGTTGGAGTTGATTGTGTGCCCTGCAGCATTTTAATCCATGAGAGCGTAGTGTAATGGTAATGTTTGAGACTGTCGTCCCACCTCTCTCTCTCTCACGCCATTGACCAGGTCCTCCTGTGTAAATCATTGCTGATTCCTGAACTTTCTCAAAATCATCCTTACTCATTAGGGTGAGATCTTGCATGTAGCCCCAGATCGAAGAAGATTGACAGTCATCTTGTGTTTTTTTTTTTTTTTCCATTTTCTACTAATTATGCGAACAGTTGCTGCCTTCTCACCAAGCTGCTTGCCTATTGTCCTCTAACCAATCCAAGCCTTATGCAGATCTACAATTCTGTCCCTGGTGTCTTTAGACAGGTCTTTGGTATTGGCCATGGTGGAGAGGCTGGAATGTGACTGTGTGCACAGGTGTCTTTTATATAGGTAACAAGTCAAAACATGTGCAATTAATACAGGTAGTGCAGAGTAGGAGGGCTTCTTAAAGAAAAGCTAACATGTCCATGAGAGCGAGAATTCTTTCTGGTTTGTAGGTGATCAAATACTTATTTCATGTAATAAAATGCAAATTAATAATGCAAAAATCATACAATGTAATTTTCATTTTTTTTTTTGTTTGTTTGTTTTTTTATTTTTATATTCTGTTTCTCACAATTGACGCGTACCTATGATAAAAAATTACAGACCTCTTCATTCTTTGTAGGTGGGGAAAACTTTCAAATGTATCAAATACTTATTTTCCCTACTGTACTTCACCCATTTACAATACAAACAATGAGGAGTCAAAAGTAAGATTCAAAGGTTTTCCTTAACATACATGCAGCTAGAGATTAGACTTAGCACCACAATCTGGATGTATAGATTTCGATACTATCACAAATATCACTAAAGCTTGTTACTATAGTCTGAGTAAAACCGAAAAAAAAAAAAAATGGATCCCTTAAAATAAAACCTTTAATTACGGTAAAACTCTCAAAAATATTTAAAAATAGTGTAAGGTGTATACAAAAAATACTATCAAGGTCTTATGAGGGTCACAAAATACTTGACAGGATATAATGCAAGAGAACTAGCAAACTCTAGAATACCCTAAAATGTCCCTAACTGTCAGCGAAGGTTATCACCCCAATATATGCATAATGGCTCCCCCGCTCCTCCTCGAATATCCATCAAGACCTTATTAAACAATTACCACTAAAGTGCAAAATAACAGTATTTTCGCTTTCATCTGCAATAGTCTATGGTAGTGAATTGGTAGTTTTTCAATTTAAAATAGTAAAATATATTAAGTTTTTTTGCTCACTTCCCTATAGATCACTATGTGATAGGAAAATGACCCCGGGAATCATCTTTATCAGGGGCATCATATAAATCAGGGATTTTATGCACCCCCCTCAAAGCAAATTTTCTGCATCTTTAAATATGTTGGGTGCCATCCTGGCTACTTCAGAGTCGATGTCACACAGCACATCTGCCATCCTGCAACCCTCTGGGGGAAAAAGTCGCACCAAAATACGCATAGTTCAACAGTATTTTTAAACGCTCAGTGGACATGAACTTTCAAGAAAATATATCAACTTTGCTTTAACTGCAGCACAACTTGTGACCCGAAAAAACCCGTAATTTAAGCTATGTGGGAACATAGCCTTAACTCTCCTAATGACTTGGAGCGAGCACCGTAATAGGGTTTTTCTGAACATACAGTAAGATGCAGTACAAAGAATATAGATCTAAGTATAACTAAAATAGGGGAAAAAAAAAGTCACAAAAAGAATCTTTGAAATTCTGTCTCTTAAATAAAAAAATCAAGAGTAGCGAAATACTATTCATCAGTCTTCTCCCCTTTCATTTACATGGACTTCTTCCAGTGTTGGGAGTAAACGAGGCGGCAGTGTCAGTGAGATGTTATCCCATTAGTTGGTTATATAAAGAGATGATGTCCCCATAGATAGCAGATTGTTGTCACCAGTCTCACTATCACCTGAGCAGTGATGGTATAGTGTGATCGATGGCCGCCTTATCAGCAGCGGCTCCTGCCCGGCCTCCTCCTGCCTGAAGGTTGTTAGGACCTGATGCCTTTATTGTCACTCATCACATGGGACATTGTGGTAATCCACATCAGTGAGATAGCTTGTCAGATGGCAATGATGAATTCTCCACTAAATAACTGGTTCAAGTGTGAGCAGGATGCAGTGACAGACAGGAGGCAGAGCAAGAGTTAATAACTTTAACAGGGGAATACTCTACGCAGGGAGGTAAATGGTTAACAGGGAAGTACACAGTTCAAAGTGTAAATAGTATGCAGAGTTAGGGTCCCGTTACACTAAGCGATGCACCAGCGATCCCGACAACGATACGACCTGGTCAGGATCGCTGGTGCGTCGCTACATGATCACTGGTGAGCTGTCAAACAGGCAGACACACCAGTGATCAGGACCATTGAGGACGCTGGTATCCAAGTGAATAGTGGGTAACTAAGCCATGCGCGCTTAGCTACCCACTATTTACCTTGGATACCAGCTTCCAGCGTCTGCTTACAGCGCTGGGAGCTCACTGATCTTTGGTCTCCCGCTGCCACGCGATGCGTGCTGGCCAGCGGGAGACCAACAATCAAAAAATGGCTCAGGATATTCGTGCACAAACAGCGATACCCGGCGGGGGGGCCGGTTGCTGATGCGTGCCACACACAGCGAGATCGCTGATGCTTCACAAAATCGGTGACTCATCAGCGATATCGCTTAGTGTGAAGTACCCCTTAGAGAACAGCAGAAAGGGAATTAACAGTTCTTGTGGGGGTAGACTTATCCTGTCAGACATTTTCTCAGGACGGGATGAATTACAGAGCAGGTGATGCCAACAACGGCGGGTGCGGCACTTTTCTGATGGGGTCCTGAAGGTAACGAGGATCCATTTTCTGGAGAAAGCAGTTGGTCTCTGGTACCTTCCACTGAGCCCCTAGTCCATATGCTGATGTGGCCAGGGGAGAGCGGGCCACTACACTGTCTGCGCCCACCGTGGTCTGATGGATATACACCTGGGAATCGGGGTGCAGATAACAGTTCTGCACCCGCTCTCTCTTAGGCGGCACACGCACAGTACTCACAGGCTCAGAGCATTTGGCACCTTGCTTCGTGGTGATCAACGGGAACACTGCATGTCTTCCCTCACAGTCTCTGCCAGCAGTGGCAGTGATGCTCGGGCGTGGTCCTGCGCTCTACGGATGCTCGAGGGCCAGAGCACTCGCTAGTCACTGCTCCATGCTATCTGTTCCAGTCAGGTCTACCTGTTTCCACATGCGCTGAGTCTGTAAACCCTTAACGGCACCCCTTGCTTCCACATGCCAGGATTGGTCCGGTCCCTTAAACTTTCACCCGGACAACAGAGGAGACAACCCAAACAGTTCCGGCACAGAACAGGAACCCGCGTCACGGTTCTTCTTCTTACACAAGGTTTAAAGGACCTGGAAAATGACTTCATGAATAGAGCGACACATGGCAACAATTATTATTAGTAAAAATGTCATTGAAACATGACCAAAGGATTAAGTCTAGTGATGAGCGAGCATGCTCGGAAGTGCTCGGTGCTCGCTCGAGCATCTCGCTGCTCGAGATGCTTGGTGAGTGGTGACCATTTCCAGAGTTGCTTGGCAGGACCTCGAGTCTCCGCCCTGCATGTTTGGTGCTCTTTACAGAGCCAATCAACATGCAGGGACTGTCTGTCACACACTGTAATGCCACAGCCATGTTTGCTGTGGCATTACAGTGATTGGCCGTACAGCATCATCAGGTCTATATCAGACCTGGTGCCACCCTGCTCACCACAGTCCGCATTGGAATCACGCAGTGTAGGGAGAGTTGCTGCAGAGATAGGGACAGATTTGGTGGTGTATAAGTTAGTGTGGGTATACCATTTTGAATACACAAATCCATCTAAACCAACAGTCCTACTGAGGACTAATTACGGTGTATATAAGTATCAGTGCTAGGTAGGCAGGCATTGTATGTGGCATACTTCACTGCATACAGCAAGAGGGTCCATTCCATTACTGTCTGCTGCTGTTGCTTATTACAGATATTTACCATATATACATAGCCCCAGGTATCAGTGAACAGGAATAATTTTTTTTGCATCTTAATCCTGATTATTTTCTTCAAAAGTAATCCAGAGCACACAGGTTTTTTTGCTCCATTTGCTTGTTGGCACTGCAGAATACAGCCAGACCCATTCCATATTACAGTGTGAAAATCCAGCTATTTTAAACAGGGGTTTGGCCCTCACAGCGATCACATCTGAGTGCGTTAAATTCTGCCATTTCTGGGCTACTGTAAAATTTTGTTGGAGTGTCTGTTAGGCGTTGGGATTTCCCCACTGCCTGGGATAGATCCCAAGCATTGCCTGGTACTGTGGTCTCTCATTCAGGTCTGGCTACTGCGGGTGCTGCTCAGCACAGACGTCAGTCCCAGCGTCTTGCTCAGGCTCGTGGTATACATTTAGTTACTGCTGCTTCTCCAGCCAAATCTATGGTAACCAGTATTATAGAGGTGGAGCCTTGCACATTTCTGAGCATTTCAGGGACTCAGTCAACCTCCAGGCAAGATAGGATGCTCCCTTCCAACCCTCCGCCAACATGTGCCTTTCTGAACGTCTCCTCTATAGCGCCTTTAAGTGTGAACTACTCCTAGTACTGATTTACACTGGAGTTCCTCCTGACAACTGTTCTTATGCACTTTCCTTGTATGGCAGACAGCTGTAGCCTGCTTCGGGGACTCCTTGCTCCTAAGTCTGGGCTCACTATAAATGTTGCTGTTGTGCCCCCTAGTCTGAGATGGGAGTAGTGCATTTACAGCCCACTACTCTACCGGTGTCTGCTTCAGGACTATTAGTATCCATACAACCTCGGGGACCGGGCCCCGGCCTTGCGCTTAGAACTTCTTGGCAGGGTTCTCTCCTAACCCACGTCCTCTGTTCCCTTTACTCCTATGTTCTGTACTAGTCTTTTCTTCTTATAGAAGATCAGGTTTCTGTTCAATGTCTTTCTCCTTCTTTACTTTCCAGTGCCAGCAGACCCAGGTCACTGTGATCTGCTGCAGCACCTCCTTCCTCCATCCCTCTCTCTGGGATCCTCACTCTCTGAACACTGACTCACTGACTGACTGAGATCTTAAACCTTCCCGCTCTTTTATGTATTCTAACTCCACCCGCCTCCCAGCACGTTTCGTGTTCCAAGCAGGGAGCCACCAAAGGTGCTCTGCTACACTCCAAGCAGGGAGCCGCAATGTGGCTTTGCTACACTACTTTGTGATGATGGGTGCAGGTGTTGGAGCGTGGTCAGGAGCCTCCAACCTACCTGGATGGTGGGGTACCACACCTCAGGAGGAGGTGCAGTACCTCTGTGGCAACTGAATCTTCAGGGGTGCCACATATTATTCACAATGATCTAGTGAGGTGGGGTATTATTCCCTCCCTATGAGCCACAGTCTTTCCTCCTACCACTTTTTCTGTTTTACATACCTTTTTCCTTGTACACAATGGATCCGATATCCTTTGGCATTTGAAGAACCAGAGACAGATAACTTTTGATACCTGTAATGATGGCTGGCTAGGCCCATGTACTTCAACAAAATGGCCACTGATGGTGTGCACGCACGCTGTGATTCCTCCACTTCATTTCTCTATCGACCAGACACTGTGTGCATGCCCAATGACATCACTGGGTATACTTTCACTCTCATGGGCACAGTGTAATGATGGCGATGGGGAAAGTGATGCATCATGTGCATGGATCCTGGGGTGTGTGCACCATACATATCAGCATTTCCGGTTTTAAATAAATGTAATCCTACGAGGCAGGATACTCCATCTACACCACCTTTGAAAAAGCAGATACGTGAAACGCATGTCATGGGCCACAAGGAGGGCTGCGAGAATCTTGACTCACTATGGATAAGCAGGATTCATTTATTACGGCTGCATATGTCTCTGGCAGTTAAGGTACACATTCCACCTCATTATTAGTCGCTAGTTATTTGCTGCTTTTGTCTATACATTAATGACTTTTTTCCTGCCCCTTTCAGTCATATCTTGACTCCCCTCCCCTCTTTTGCCTATCTTCGTATCTCCTCCACAGTCTATTTTATATTTTGTACTTATTGATTGTTTTTTACATTTTTTTACGTGAAGCTCAATAAAATTTATTTAATTTGTATTATCCTCTACTTCTACATTATTGGGAGTATTCCACATAATCATTATATCTTTGCTATACTTTAGGGGAGTGGTACTTTAATTCACTCTATACATAGTGTTTTTTGGTTATTGTTTCAATTAATGAGACAAAAAGTCTGATCTTCACATCATGACCACATCGGTTATGCTTTAAGATGGCTTTAGGCATAAGCAAAAGAAATTGTAGGAACAAGCTCTTGTGGTCAAGTTTAGAGTTGAGCGAAACAGGTCGGTCAATTTCCAACCATAGCGTGAGGTCGAAGACCAGAGCACCAAAGTCGCATTTCAAAAGATGCTTCCAGCACCCTTTTTCAGCCAATGATGGAGGATGCACAGTGTGGGCAGCACGATGACATAGGCAGCGGTCACCACCATCTTTGAGAAGGGCATGCAAGTGATTGGCTATAAAAGGGCGTGCACGCCGACTGCCATCTTGCTTCTGGCGATCTCAGAATATGGAGAGCTGCTGCTGATTCTGTAGGGAGAGTGTTAGGCACGGAAGAAGATACAAAAAACTGCTTCTGCTGCTAGCTATTTTGCCTGTACAACACACCAATTAGTGTGCACTGCAAGGGAAGGCTAGATTTTTGTGCATCAGCTCTGTTGGCTATTAGGCTGCCTTATAAGGCTCCCTGATAGCTGCATTGCTGTTTTCACACTGCTGTGCAAACTGCTTTTTTAAAAGCAAAAATACTTTTCATCCTCTTTTTTGCACAGTTACCAAGCATTCATTTGTCCACACTTTTGTGTGCAGCAGTCCTGCTTATTAGGCTGCCTGCTGCCATACTTCGACTGAGAGCATCATTGTCAGCTTGCTAAAATCTCTAGGGTAATTCAAATTCTCCCCAGTCCTATATAGACATTTTATACACCATCCAATTTCAGCCTGTTATATTGAGGTGTGATCTAAACTGGGCCTGAGATATTAGTTCAATGTCCTCAAGTCTATAGGGAGATTTAAAGTCTCCCCAATACTATACACACCTTGTACCTTGTTTTACAGTACCATATTGCTGGTGTTATTTTGGGTACATTTTCCTAAAAATGAGGAAGTGTGTTGGAAGAGGCCGTGGAAGTGGGCGGGGGTTGCCAGCTGGTAATGATGGTGGTGGTGGATCTGCTGGTAGTGGCAAAAGCACAATAGCACCTAATGCAGGAGGTGTTGAGCCTGCATCATTGTTTGGCTCCACAAGGCCTCGAAGGCTCCCTTTTATGGGAGTAGGTAAACCACTTTTAAAGCCGGAGCTTCAGGAACATGTTTTGGCTTACACTGCTGACACAGCCTCCAGCTCTATCGCCTCCTCTTCTGAACTTTCAAAAAATAAAAGCACTGAGTAGTCATTGGAGGCTCATGGTCAGGAACCATACCTTTCCTTGTGTCCTTCACCCCTACCAAAAGTAAAGGATGCGGCAGGCCACACTACAGATTACTCCATGGAGCTCTTTTCACATACCATGCCTGGGTTATCAAGTCAAATCGTGAATTACCCAGTCCAAGAAGAATCTGACATGGAGTGCACAGATGCACAGCCACTGCTAGATTTATCTGCTGGTACATTCACTCAGAGCACTACTTTGTCCTCGCAGTATACTTAGCCAGAATCTGACCCTGATGAAACTCAGGTGCCCCTTCCCGCATACTACACCACTTTACATGGTGACACAGAGGAAGGTGCACATGACATGAATGAGGAGGTGATGGATGACCCAGTTGTTGACCCAGATTGGCATCCATTGGGGGAAGAGGGTGCAGCTGCCAATAGCTCAGAAGAGGAGGAGGAGCATCTGCAGCAGGCATCGACATCGCAACAGCTGTTATCTGGCAGGCCTGGAGCAGTCCAAAAACCGGTTACAAAAACCAAAAGAGTTGCAGGACAGCTAGGCCAGACGGTCAAATTAGCACAGTGTGCAAGGCCTCAAAATGTCTTCCATAGTAGGAAGAGTGCAGTGTGGCACTTTTTTGAACAAAATCCTCATGATCAGGCCAAGGTTATCTGTAAGAAGTGTGCAAAGACCTTTAGCCGAGGGAAAAATCTGAGAAATTTGAATACCAGTTGCATGCTTAGACATTTAACCACCATGCACTTGCAAGCATGGACGGACTACCAAACCTCACGTACCACATGTGCAACTGCTTCCAATGAAGGTAGTCAGCAACGCTATATTGTTTCCCCAACTGTAAGCCCACCGGTTAGCACACCACCAGCAGCAAATGTTGAGGTGTCGTCGCAAGGCCACAGCAGTCAGGGAATCACAATGTTATTGCTATGAAAGACTGAATCTAGGCCATCAGAATGAACACCAACTCCATCACCATCATCAACTGTCTCTTAGTCCGCCATGTCCATCGCTAGTTCCACCATATGCAGCTCTCAAGTCCAGCTCACCCTACCAGAGACTATGAGTAGGACAAGAAAGTACTCATCCTCTCATCTGTGTACACTGGGTTTTAACGCCCACATTGCCAAACTAATCTCGTTAGAGATGATGCCCTACCGGTTGGTTGAAAGCTAAGCTTTCCACGAACTCCAGGCCTACGCAGTACCACGCTATGACCTACCCAGCCGGCACTTCTTTTCTCGCAAAGCCATCCCAGCCCTTCATGTGAAAGACCGCATTGTCCATGCACTCAAACAATCAGTGAGTGGAAAGGTACACCTCACAACAGATGCATGGTCCAGTAGGCATGGCCAGGGCAGTTAGGTGTCCATCACTGCGCACTGGGTTTTATGTGGTGGATGCAGAGTCCACAGGGGACAGCGGCGGTGGGACAGTGCTGCCTAGCTCACTGTATAGGAAACAGTTGACTATAGGCTTTCAACCCTCCTCCTTCAGAAGCGAAAGCTTGTCCACAGAGCGCAGTCGCACGAGCACTCCATCCGCAGCTGCCAGTGTTGCACACTCGGTGTCCCGCTATTGAACAGCTAGTGGTAAGCGTCAGCAGGCTGTGTTGAAGATGATGTGTTTGGGCAACAGACACACCGCGGAGGTACTGGCCGACTACTTGAAGCGACAAACTGAGTCATGGCTGGGCAGTCTACATCTTGAGGCAGGCAAGGTAGTTGGTGATAATGGCTGGAATTTTGTGGCAGCCATAGCCCTTTCAAAACTCACACACATACTTTGCCTGGCTCACACCTTGAACCTGGTGGTGCAGTGCTTCCTCAATAATTATCCGGAGTTAACAGGCCTGCTCCAGAAGGTCCGAAGACTGTGCTTGCACATCTGCCGGTCGCCTGTACACTCCAGTCGCATGCAGAAGCTGCAGCGATTGCTCCAACTCCACCCTGCACATGGTTGAGAGGCTGTGTGAACAGAGTTAGGCTGTAATGCATTTGTGGGAGGATACACGGCCAGGCACTTTGAGGGCAGACATGGAGTTGTCGGATGTGCACTGGTCAAAGCTGAAAGACCTCTGTAAAGTCCTTCAGTGTTTTGAGGAATGCACACGACTGGTAAGCGCAGACTACGCCATCATAAGCATGGGCATCCCACTTATGCGTCTGCTCATGCAAACTTTGACGCACATTAAGGAGCAGGCGTCTGCAGCCGAGGAGGATGAGGAAGAGGAGGAGGGAAGCCTTCATGACAGTCAGCCATTGTCTGCTCTGGGACCTCTCCTGGACGAGGTGGAGGAAGAAGAGGATGATGATGGGGATGATTATTTAGGGGAGGAGGTTGATTCTCGTGGGGCAAGAGAAAATGTTGGCGTGGCAAGGTATGGTACAGGGTTTGTGCGTGACTGGTGGGATGTGGATTTGCCAGAAAGTGCTCCTCCACCCAGCACTCGAGGCGCATCATTGACACCTGAAACATTGGCCCACACATCAGATGTTGCCTTGCAAATCCTAAAAAGGGACCCCCGCATTGCCAAAATGATAAACGATGATGACTACTGGTTGGCCAGCATCCTGGATCCACGCTATAAAGGCAAATTCCAAAACATCATTCCACAGGAGAACCTTGACCTAATATTGGCTAACAAACAAGCAACTCTTGTATACCGTTTGAGGCATTCCCAGCACACAGCAGCCGTGATGGTTCTCCAACCAGCCGTAGGGGGCAACATGGAAGAGGTGTTCGTGGTGCACACATCAGAAGTGGCGTTGGAGACAGGGGTTTCATGATCATGTTGTGGACTGAATTTTCCAGTCCCGCTCACACGGCTGGTAATACTGCATCGATTGAAAGTGACAGGAGACAGCAGTTGTCAAATATGGTTACAAACTACTTCTTGTCCCATATCGATGTTCTCCCTCACAGGTCCTGAATTGGCACAATATGCCTTACAGGAGCTTGCTTGCCCTGCTGCGAGTGTGCTATCGGATAGAGTCTTCTGTGCTGCTGGCTCAATCCTGACAGAAAAAAGGACCCGTCTGTCGACCCAAAATGTTAATGATCTAACCTTCATTAAAATGAACCATGCATGGGTTTCAAAGGATTTTGTCCCACCTTCCCCTGATGACACATAGGTTGCCAGAAAAATGGCTCGCTTTTGTCCTCTTCCTTGGACTTCTCCAATTCCTCCATTTGCAGCTGCTGAATGTCCAACATCAACATATGCCGTTTTTTTAAACCTCCCTAACAGGGCTGCCTCCCCTCCCATGGCCGGGGTCACCACCTAGCGCATGCACCCGTGCGAGTGCCATTGCCCTGGACAGGTGGGTGGGACGACTCTTGGGCGCCGGCACTGGCACAGGGTCCCTCATAGTGCAATTAAGTGTCTGACGGTGGGGGTGCACACCCGCCGTCAGACTCACCGCCATACTATGAGGGGCCCAGTGCCAGTACCGACACCCACGAGTGGGCCCCCCTTGCTTGCTTGGGCAGTGCCCCAGCATTTGCAATATTTACCTCTCCCTGCTCCTCCGCTGTGTAGTCTGGGCTATCAAATCCTTGCCTGGGACTGCCACTACAAATTTGGTGAACTGATAGATGATGGTTAAGACGTAGCTATGCCCTGTCCTGCTGGCCGGGTTCTAGCTTCAGATGATCAATGGCTTCCATTTCTTATGGACGTCGACTCACAATGAGATGCAGTGGTGGTTTATCATCAGCTTTCACAGTTTTCCTACTCAGACGTGTGACATTCCTGCCCACATTTTTAAATGTGCCCTCTCATGCCAATCCAATAGAATCACCTACAGCCTGTGGCTTCTGTCTTTTGCACTCCAAAGTTACCTGACAGATCATGATAGGCAGTGAGGACCATGTCTACATCTCTCCCTGTGATCAAAATTTGATGGAGATGAGTAACGGTGATTGGATCAACGGTACTGCGATACAGCAACCCTTTCTTCACAAAGAACTGTTTTCGCTGTCTCCACACACAAAGTAATTGAGGGTCAGCATCGCCTCTGAGAATTCTCCCAGGAGGTTTTCCCCTGATTAGTAATTCCTAAATTTCTGCAATCACTCGACTTTGTCTGTACTTTTATCCATCTCGTTTCCTCTTGCGGAGAGTCTGGACTGTCTTACTGAGACAGAAATATATATGAAGATTTAAAAATACCCCAACAGCGTGTACTAGTGTACGCTTCAAAAACATTTCCTTTTTTCTACTTTTTAGATTGTTGTCTAATCCATACTGAGGCTGTGAGTAACATAGCTTTGAAGACTGAAGGAAGACCTTATGTCCATCTAGTTCAGCCTAATTTTAGTGCAGCTGTTCTGCATTGTTGATCCCGGGGAAGGCAAAAAACCCACTGAGTAGAAGCCAATTTTCTCCATAGGGAAAAAAATTCCTTCCCCTAAGCTGGGTCAACCATCTACCTATAATATTATGTTATTATTAACCTTCTATACTGTTACTCCCAAGAAAAGCATCCATTCCTTTCTTAAATTCATTCAGTGAACTGGCCATCACCACTTCCTCAGGAAGAGAATTCCAGAGCCTCACTGCTCTTACCGTGAAGAACCCTCTTCTATGCTGTTGCAGAAATTGTCTTTCCTCCAAACGAAGAGAATGCCCCCTTGTTCTTGTCACAGTCCTTGGTACAAACAGTTCATTGGAGAGATCTCTGTATTGCCCTCTGATATACTTGTACATATATATTAAGTCTCCCCTAAGTCTTCTCTTTTCTAGAGTAAATAGACCCAATTTTGATAACCTTTCTGGGTATTGTAGTGAACCAACTCATTTATCATTTTAGTGTGTCGGACTCTGGAAAGAAACACGGAGATTTTAAATGTTTAAACTATGCTACATATACCTGTTATCCGGTGATACTGTACCCTTTCTCAACTTTCTGCAATCTTGACGAATCCATACTGTGCCTGAGACCGTCTGAGTCTGCCCCCTGATTACAGATGAGTGGTGGTTGAGTGGAACTGTTGGCCAAGTTCAAATTCTAGCTGTTTTGGGCGGCGTTAGATCCGTTCGTCGAACTAAAACACTTTGATTAAAATTCGTCTGTTCGAGTTTTCGTTCGAGAACGTTTCGTTAAACAAAAGCGTATCTTTTTTTTCACATTAATAATGGTTTTCAATGATAATAGACAGTTTTAGGGCATAGTAGCGGTGTCTGGTAGCCAGCGGTGTAGTACACCTGTGAAGGAGCTACACCGTGTGTGTTTCTAATAATTTTTTACCGCATATTCTCCTGAAAATCCTTTTGGGCCTAGTAACTGTCTGCTACTCAGAAGAGGAGCCCACCCGTGAATCGAGCTATGCCGCCTGTTTATGAAAGAACCAGTTTTTGACTGCATTTACACCACTTAATACTTTGGGCCTAGTAACTGTGTATGCTACTCAGCAGAATTGGCCACCCGTGAACCAAGCTATGCCGCCTGTTTATGTAAGAACTGTGTGCTACTCAGCAGAGGAGCCCAGCTGTTACGCAAGCTACAGCACCTGTGGTTTGGACACTTAATTTTTTCACATTCTTTCTGGAATGCTGTTTAGACCTAATTCCGGAATTACGGTTGACCTGCACTTACTGGGAAATGCTTGTTCGCGGGGAAGAATTGTAATCCCAGATCCCCATCACTAACGGGGTTCAGCGTGTTAGCCGCACCTGTAAGCGATACACGCTGGTCCTTTCATTGTAGCACACGTGCAGCCCCGGTGTTAGCGCGGGTGGTCTGGAGCGGGAAACTCCGAGAGTGGACCCTCTGGACCGTGGCACCGAGGGAACCCGGGCGAGCTGCCAGGTGGAACCGACCCCTATACAGGGACCGTTAGGAGCAGGCCCAGGGGTTCGGGTACAATGGTAGCCGGTACCGAGAGGGGCGGCTCAGGATGGACCGGAGTAAGACTGAGACTGGAGTAGGACGGCAGGAGCACTGAAGGCAGGACTGGAGTAGGACGGCAGGAACACTGAAGGCAGGACTGGAGTAGGACGGCAGGAACACTGAAGGCAGGACTGGAGTAGGACGGCAGGAACACTGAAGGCAGGACTCGAGTAGGACAACAGGAACACTGATAACAGGACTGAGAAGCTGCTGTGAGGAGCAGCCGAGACTGGAACTGCAGGAGCAGAGTGTGCATGATGGAGCGAGGCCAGAGTGTCAGGAAACACAACGATCAGGCGCCTCCCTCAGGGGGAAACGGCCTGATATGGCCCCATCTGGTCAGCCATTGGTCCAAAGGTGCTTCCGGGTCAGGGCACAGCCGGAGCATAAGAAGCAGGAAGGAGGCGTGGCCTATGGCGCATGCGCATAGCATGCAGGGAAGGCATCGGTTGCGGTCCTATCTCAGGTGACCGCCGCGGCCGTCGGGTGGAGAGAGGCTGCGGCATGGGAGCGGAGGGCGACTGCGGCGTGGGAGCGGAGGCCGGGTGAGTATGGCGGAGCGGTGTAACAGTACCCCCTCCCCTAAGCCGCCCCCCCCGGAGGTTAACAAGAAACCTCTTGAGGATACGGGGAGCATTAATATTCTCCCGAGGCTCCCAGGATCTCTCCTCAGGACCAAAACCCTTCCAATCAACGAGAAAGAAAGTCCTACCTCTAACCCTTTTCACAGCGAGAATGTCCTGCACTTCAAAAACGTCGTCGGCACCCACCGGCTGAGGACCAAGATCAAGCGAGGAATGGAAACGATTCAGCACCACAGGCTTCAGGAGAGAGACGTGAAAGGTGTTCGGGATCCGGAGAGAAGCAGGCAACCTAAATTTGTAGGCGACTTCGTTAATACGTCCCAGAATTTCAAACGGACCGATGTAGCGTGGACCCAACTTGTAGGAGGGCAGTTTTAATCGGACGAATTTGGAGGAGAGCCAGACCTTGTCGCCAACACGATACGGAGGAGAATCCAACCTCTTTTTGTCTGCATAGTTCTTCATCTGATCCACGGATCTCTTGAGTGATGTGTTGGTCTCCAAATCTTAGAAAATTCCGAGGACAAGGCATTGGCCGCGGGTACCTCAGAGGCAGGAGTTATCGGAAGAGGAACACCAGGATATCTGCCAAAAACAATGAAAAACGGAGACGTGGCCGAAGACTCACCAGCATGATTGTTATAAGCGAACTCTGCCCAGGGGAGTAAGTTGACCCAATCGTTCTGGTGGGCGTTAGAGAAGTGACGTAAGTACCCCGTAAGCGTCTGGTTGGTACGCTCTGCTTGTCTGTTGGACTGTGGATGGTAGGCCGAGGAGAAGTCGAGGGAAACGTTCATGAGCTTACAAAGCGAACGCCAGAACTTGGAGGTAAACTGAACCCCTCGGTCAGACACAATGCGTCGAGGTAGTCCATGAAGCCTGAAGACTTGATGAATAAAGATTTCGGCCAGCTCTGGCGCTGAGGGAAGACCGGGCAGAGGGATGAAGTGAGCCATCTTCGAAAAATGATCCACGACCACCAGAATGACTGAGCAGCCCGCAGAGCAGGGTAAGTCGGTGATGAAATCCATGGCGATGTTCTCCCTAGGAACCGTAGGGACAGGCAACGGAAGCAACAAGCCGGACGGAGATCTCCATGACACTTTGTTTTTTGCACAGGATGGACAAGAAGCCACAAAGTCGAGTACATCTTGGCGAAGTGAGGACCACCAGTAGTGACGCTTGATAAGGTCAAGGGTCTTCTCAGTTCCAGCATGGCCGGCCAGTTTGGAGGAGTGCCCCCATAGAAGAACCTTTCGCTTGAGATTCTCTGGCACAAGCGTCTTGCCAGGTGGAGGAGTAAGCCAGTTCACCGGAGCCACGGTGATGATCCTAGTGGGATCAATGATATGCGATGGTTCCTCCATGGATTCGTGTGGCTGGAAGACCCTGGACAGGGCGTCGGCTTTGGAATTCTTGTTGCCAGGACGGAATTGGAGCTCGAAATCAAATCGGGCAAAAAATAAGGGCCATCTGGCCTGGCGAGGGTTTAGTCTCTGGGCAGACTGGAGATAAGCCAGATTCTTGTGGTCCGAGAAGATGACAAAAGGATGGACAGCTCCTTCCAGGAGGTGGCGCCATTCCTCCAAGGCCAACTTGATGGCCAAAAGTTCCCGGTCACCGATCGAGTAGTTACACTCAGATGGAGAAAAGGCCTTCGAGAAGAAGCCACAAGGGTGCAGGCAACCGGAGGCGGTTCTCTGGGATAGCACCGCCCCGGCACCAGTCGAGGAAGCGTCCACCTCGAGTACAAAAGGTTGATCGCTCTCAGGGCGATGCAGGACCGGAGCCGTGGAGAAAGTCCGTTTTAGGGTCAGGAAGGCCTCCTCTGCCTCAGGAGACTAATCCTTGGAAGTAGACCCTTTATGGGTGAGCACAGAAATGGGTCTTGTGATCGCGGAGAAGTGGGAGACAAATTGCCGGTAATAGTTGGCGAACCCGAGGAATCGTTGTATCGCCTTTAATCCGACGGGGCGAGGCCATTTGAGGATGGCCGACAACTTCTCGGGATCCATCCTTAGACCAGCGTCGGAGATAATGTATCCCAGGAATGGCAGAGAGGTCTGTTCGAAGAGACATTTCTCGATCTTCGCATACAGACTGTTCTCCCGAGGACGCTGAAGCACCAGGCGGACACTCTTTCTGTGGGACGAGAGGTCCGGCGAGAAGACGAGGATGTCGTCTAAGTACACGACCACACTGGAGTACAAGAGATCCCGGAAGATCTCATTGACGAACTCTTGAAAGACTGCAGGAGCATTGCAAAGACCGAAGGGCATGACCAGGTACTCGTAATGGCCATCTCGAGTGTTGAAAGCGGTCTTCCACTCGTCACCTGCATGGATACGGACCAGGTTGTAGGCTCCTCTGAGGTCCAGCTTGGTAAAGACCCGAGCCCCTCTGAGACGGTCAAACAGTTCCGGAATGAGTGGAAGAGGGTACCTGTTCTTGATGATAATCTCATTCAAGCCCCTATAGTCAATGCATGGCCGTAGAGTTCCGTCCTTCTTTTTGACGAAGAAGAACCCGGCTCCCGCGGGCGAAGAGGATTTCCATATAAAGCCTTTGGCGAGGTTCTCTCGGACGTACTCGGACATGGCGGTGGTCTCTGCAGGAGACAGAGGGTAGATTCTGCCCCTTGGAGGGGTTGAACCAGAAACAAGTTCAATTGGGCAGTCAAACGGCCGGTGTGGAGGAAGGACCTCCGCTTCCTTCTTATCAAAAACACTTTGGCGTAGGAGCTGTAAGCTGGAGGAAGACCCGGGAGGTCTGGAGGTGACCGTGGAGCGGCCGCCAGGCGGACAGGAGTCAGACAGCGAGCTTGGCACGGCTGCCCCCAGCGGAGTATCTCCCCAGAAGACCAGTCGAGAACAGGCTGATGAGTCCTTAACCATGGAAGACCGAGTAGAATGGCGTGAGAGAGGTTAGGTAAAACGTAAAAGGCTATCTTCTCTCGATGTAAGGCTCCGATTTGCAACTCCACCTCTTCAGTGACCAAGGTGACGGTCACCTGTAGCGGTTTGCCATCCACGGTGGCAATCTGAATTGGGTTAGAGTGACTACAGGAATTTGGTATTTGTCTACCTCTTCCGGCCGAATGAAGTTACCCTCTGAGCCCAAATCCACGTAGGCCACCTCGGAACCACGCCTCCCTCCTGAAACCAAAAGCACAGAAATCGTAAGGGGTTGAGAGGAATCATCATCACCTAGGAAGGCCTCTCTTACCTGACCTAGGTGGAGTCGTTTCCCTGTCTCTTAGGACAGGTGCGGATATAGTGTGACGAATGACCGCAATAGAGGCACAGACCTTGTGCCAGTCTCTCTCTCTGACGTAACTCTGCCAACCTGAGATGATCTAACTGCATGGGCTCACCCGAAGAGAGGGAAGAGGATCCGACTGGATGGGAGCTGGCAGACTGGGTGAAAGGAGAAACTGACCTGGAGGAGCGCCTGTCCCTCGCTGACTCCAGAGCGCGCTCCAGGAAGCGCAGTTCAATGCGGGTAGCCAGCGAGATAAGATCCTCTAAGGTGGACGGGGTATCTCGACCTGCGAGTTCATCCTTTATTTTACTAGAAAGACCGCGCCAGAATGCCCCCACCAAAGCTGCGTTATTCCAGCCGAGCTCGGAGGAAATAGTGCGAAAGCGAATAGCGTACTGTCCGACCGTGAGAGAGCCCTGGTGTAAGTTAAAGAGTGACTCAGTGAGAGAGGCTAACCGACCCGGCTCATCGAAAACCTTACGAAACGTATCCAGGAAAACCGGGAGACTCGAAATGACCGGGTCGTCACGTTCCCAGAGCGGGTTTACCCAAGACAGGGCCTCTCCCTCCAGATGAGACATGATGAAGGCCACTTTGGCCCTGTCCGAGGGATATTGCTGCGGCAGCCATTCAAAGTGGAGACTACACTGATTTAAGAACCCCCTACACACCTTGGGATCCCCTGTGAAACGAGGCGGCTTGGCGAGGCGGGGCGTCGGGGGAGCAGTAGACGCAGGGGGAGGAGTCGGCACTGCAGTGGCAGCCTGGAGGGCCGACAAGCGACTATCAAAGGAGGCCATGTAGGACAAAATGTGGGTTTGAGTATCTTGCTGCTGACCCAGCTCCAGTTGGAGACTGGCCAGCTGAGTGGCATTTCCAGGATCGGCCACCTGTAAGGCCGACAAGCGGGTGTCCATCGACTTCATGACTGACATAATGCGCCCCTGATTCTCCCGTAGGAATAGCAACTCTTTCTGGGTAGCAGTCGTAGTATTGGCGGAGTCCATGGCCTGATCGTACTGTTAGCGCGGGTGGTCTGGAGCGGGAAACTCCGAGAGTGGACCCTCTGGACCATGTCACCGAGGGACCCCGGGCGAGCTGCCAGGTGGAACCGACCCCCTATACAGGGACCGTTAGGAGCAGGCCCAGGGGTTCAGGTACCACCGTAGCCGGTACCGAGAGGGGTGGCTCAGGATGGACCGGAGTAAGACTGAGACTGGAGTAGGACGGCAGGAACACTGAAGGCAGGACTTGAGTACGATGGCAGGAACACTGAAGGCAGGACTGGAGTAGGACGGCAGGAACACTGAAGGCAGGACTGGAGTAGGGCGGCAGGAACACTGAAGGCAGGACTGGAGTAGGGCGGCAGGAACACTGAAGGCAGGACTGGAGTAGGGCGGCAGGAACACTGAAGGCAGGACTGGAGTAGGACGACAGGAACACTGAAGGCAGGACTGGAGTAGGACGACAGGAACACTGAAGGCAGGACTGGAGTAGGACGACAGGAACACTGAAGGCAGGACTGGAGTAGGACGACAGGAACACTGAAGGCAGGACTGGAGTAGGACGACAGGAACACTGAAGGCAGGACTGGAGTAGGACGACAGGAACACTGAAGGCAGGACTGGAGTAGGACGACAGGATCACTGATAGCAGGACTGAGAAGTTGCTGTGAGGAGCAGCCGAGACTGGAACTGCAGGAGCAGAGTGTGCACAATGGAGCGAGGCCAGAGTGTCAGGAAACACAACGATCAGGCGCCTCCCTCAGGGGGAAGCGGCCTGATATGGCCCCGTCTGGTCAGCCATTGGTCCAAAGGTGCTTCCGGGTCAGGGCACAGCCGGAGCATAAGAAGCAGGAAGGAGGCGCGGCCGCGGCCTATGGCGAATGCGCATAGCATGCAGGGAAGGCATCGGTCGCGGTCCTGTCTCAGGTGACCGCCGCGGCCGTCGGGTGGAGAGAGGCTGTGGCGTGGGAGCGGAGGGCGACTGCGGCGTGGGAGCGGAGGCCGGGTGAGTATGGCGGAGCGGTGTAACACCCGGACATGTAAGGGCATGACAGACCTGCTATTGGCTGATCTCACGTGCCAGAGCCTCGCGTGTCCCTCTAGTAAGCTGGACATGGACCACGGGGGCATGCCTGAGTCTCGTTCGTTAACGGAATTAAGCTTGCAATCTATGCAGCTTTTTTATGGATGGCATGGTTGAGGTTGCCCATGTTGAGTCCAATTAAGCCGCAGGTTCCACTACTGGTGGTGCCCTTCTGGACATTCCTTTAAGGTTCAGCTTTGCAACCATACTGCCCCCGGAAACCAAACCCTTTTCCTGACAGTGACATTCTGGTCAAAGAGTGCGATGACCTCACGTCTGTACGCCCTCTGCCTAAACAGCCCACGTGCAGAGAGATGGAAGATGGGGACGATGAGGATTCCTGTGTACAGGGATTCCCTAGCGAGGAGACCTATTTAATTGTTTTAAAGGTTGGGAGCAATTTTTGGTGAGCACGATACTCTGGAGAATATCTGGGGCCCTCCATACACTGGAGCATTCCAAAGGTGGACATCAGTCACTGGAGCAGCATTTACAGGGCCCATTATACACTGGAGCATTAGAAATGGGGCCCATTATATATGGAGCATTATTTGGGCCCATAAGACAGTGGAACTTCATCCATGGTGAACAACATATACTGTAGCATTATGTGGAGCTCATCATATACTGTATCGAATATTATATGGGACCAATGATTCTGTATGGAGAAGTATATGGGCCTCATTACTATATATGGCGCACTGTGCGGTGGCCATAATACTGTATGGAGGAATATACTGTCTGTTTTTGGAGGTATTGGAGAATTTAAAATGGATATCAGTCATGTGATGTAAGAATTGAGGTATTTTTCATTGTACTGTACCGCTATTTCTCTGCCGTATCATAGGATCATGAATTGTGTAATGTGTTAAAGGAGCCCAGTGACACTCTTTGGCCCTGGGCCCAAGAAAATCTGGAGCCAGCACTACATCCCCCCCCCCCCCACAACTGTAGCCAAATAACCCCCAGTTTTCAATGCCTAACTATTATTATAAACTAAATTTAAGGTTGACAAGCTTAAGGAATAAGAACTGATGTTTTTGGCATTAAAATGGGCACTCTAGGTGTGTTTCCTGTCCCCCACTCACTGCCGACTTTTCTTCCCCATTGACTCACATTGGGTTTTGTGTTTCAGTCGGCCTTCGACTTTTCACGATAATCGGCCGATTTCCTTCGACCCAACGTTTGCAAAAGTCGGGTTTCGTGAAACCCGACTCGATCCGAAAAAAGGCAAAGTCGCTCATCTCTAGTCAAGTTAGAATTCTGTGGCCACTAGATGGAAGATCTGTGAAGTACCTCTTACCTGATGACAAGGTTTCTCTATTGATTAGCCAATCTGATGTGATGTCGTTCGTGTATCGTCACCGCGCCAGGCCGGCTAATTAAAAGAAGAGACAAAGATGTTGTCAGAAAAAAAGTGGATTGCATTGCTTATGTCCAGTTGCCATGGATTGTTGACCAGGGTCCTGGAAATCAGTTCTCTCATATCGAATGGGCTTACAAGTTTAATGAATGTAATCCAAATCTAACAATTTTAATACATTTGCTTAACCCCTTCGCGTCATGTGCCGCACTGGAATTGCTCTGCGGGAGGTGCGTTTGTGCCCAGAGCAGTACTAGTACGATGCAGCGGTGATCACGTGCAGGTGTCAGCTGTATGTGCTAGCACCGATCATGGGCATTTAACCCCTCTGATTCTGCTCTCAGTAGTGACAGCGGCATTGTGCGGTGGCTCCCTTTACGCTTCCCTCAGAGCAACTCAGATGGGTCCTGCAGAGAGGTGGCTTGTGAGAGCCTGCTGAGAGCAGGTGCCAGCATGCCTACTTATCTGCCTGTAAGATCCTGATCTGACACTACTGTGCAAAGCATCAGATCAGCGATTTGCTGTAATATAGCAATGTCACATACTGGGGCAATGTAATAAAGTAAAAAATAAATATTATAATGTGTAAAAATATTTTATTACAAAATCCCCAAATAAAGGAAAAAAAATAAAAAAATTTAATATTTTACCAATAAATACATTTATGTAAATAAAAAAAAACTAAAGTACACACATTTGGTATCACTACATCTGTAACGACCAGCTCTAAAAAACTGGCCCACTACTTAGCCCTTTCAGTGAACACCGTAAAAAAAAACCTGAGGCAAAAAACAATGCTTTATCATACCGCTGAACAAAAAAGTACAATAAAATGCGATCAAAAAGACGGATGTAAATAAAAATGATATGACTGAATGTCATCTTGTCCCTCAAAAAAACAAGCTGCCATACAGCTCCATCAGCAAAAAAATAGTTATAGCTCTCAGAATAAAGCAATGCAAAAAAAGCGCCAAAGCATAAAAATGATACTGTGGGGGAAAAAAGTTTTTAGTCAGCCACCAATTGTGCAAGTGGGTCGCCCTCCCAGGGCCGTGGGGTACTCGGTGCCGGGCTGGTGTCAGCGGGATGTGTCACAGCAGCGGTGACCCGGTCCGTGGCCCTGGGTGCCCAAATCAATGGGGGAATGTAAATGGTGAAATGTAGTTAATGGAAATAGTTTGTGACGCCACCTGTGGTGTTCAGCAAGGGAGGTGTTAAGCCGACGCTGCAGACAGATCCTCCGGGACAGATGGTGTGGTGCAGCAATGATGGTATAGCCCTCCACAGGCAGGGTTGTTGTCCCAGGGCAGTGTAGATGTGGGGACACTTAGGTGGTGTAGTGTCCGGCGCAGGGGATGTAGCAGTGTCAGGCAGGCGGACGCAGGAAGGAATGGAGGACACCAGGGCATGTAGTTCCAAAGCTTTACTCAGTCAGTAGTGCCCGCTTCTGTGCCGTGTCCTCCGGGTCAGGGACCCAGCCAACCCCCAGGCAAGATGGAAAGCTCCCTTCCACACTCCGCCAACCTATGTGCCTTTCCTGAACGTCTCCAGTATCGTGGTACGCTGGAGTTCCTCCTGATAGATTGTTGTGAGTTCATTTTTCCCTTCACCATTGAGGTCTGATGAACTCCCTCCTCTAGTGAAGGAAGGTAGTGAGACTGATTACCAAACACCTGGGCAGCTAGATGATGACTGGGTGGCTGGAATTGAGGACTAGATATAAGGCTGCCGACGCCCTAGACAAAACTCTATCACATTGCATAGGTTCAGACATTTGTTCAACAGGTGGCAACATCTCTCGTGTAGTTTTGCGTTCACGTAAACGCCGATCCACCTGAATGGCTAATGACATAGAATCGTCAAGACCAGAGGGAACAGGAAATCCCACCATAGTATCTTTAACAGTTTCTGACAAACCCTATCAAAATGAGCCAACCGACTGATAGGAAAAACAGGCCCTGAAGTCGCTAGGCTTCAAAAGACTATATCAGCACTCAGGTATATTCTGAAGACAGAGCAAAAGAACAACAGATCAGAGACAAAAATGGAATTCAGCTCACCCCCGGCCGGGGATGGCAGAACTCCCAAAAAAACAAAAACAAAACTGAAGAGTACAAAGCAGAGCAGAAAAACTTAGCTTTGAGATGCAGGAATCAGACTGGTCTCCAAGAATCCAGCAGGAAAATCGCCAGCCAGGAAGAAGGGCGTCGGCAGCCTTATATCCAGTCCTCAATTCCAGCCACCCAGTCATCTAGCTGCCCAGGTGTTTGGTAATCAGTCTCACTACCTTCCTTCACTAGAGGAGGGAGTTCATCAGACCTCAATGGTGAAGGGAAAAATGAACTCACAACACAGATGTTCCCAAGAACTCTACTTGTACGGCAGACAGCTGTAGCCTGCTTCGTGGACTCCCTTCTCCTGAGTCCCGGCTCTCTATCCAATTGCTGTTGTGCCGCAAGTCTTAGATGGGAGTAGTGCATTTACAGCCAACTACTCCACCGGTGTCTGCTGCAGAACCATAAGTGTCCATACAACCTTGGGGACCGGGCCCCAGCCTTGCGCTGAGAACCTATAGGCAGGATTCCTCTTCCAACCCATGTCCTCTCTGTTCCCTCTACTGCTTCGTTCCGTACTTGTCTTTCTTTCTTATGGAAGCTTAGGTCTCCGTTCTACGTCTTTCTCCTTTTCCTTTCCTCTGCCAGCTGGCTCAGTTCACTGAGGCAGCTGCAGCACTCCTTCCTCCATCCCTTCTTCCAGGGATCCTCACTCCTCTCTGAGTGACTTCCTACCCGACTGACCTTCTGTCAGACTGAACCTCTCATCCTACACTTTCCCACTCTTTTATGTATCTTAACTCCACCCACCTCCCAGCACGTCCAGTGTTCCAAGCAGGGAACCACCAAAGGTGCTCTGCTACTCTGTAAGCACTGAGCCGCAATGTGGTTGTGCAGCACTACCCTGTTGGGTGGGGTGCGAGTGTTGGAATGTGTAAAGGAGTTCCCACCTTACCTGGATGGTGGGGCACTACACCTTAGGAGAAGGTGCAGTACCTCTGTGGCGCCACACAAGTTCTCCCACTTGGCCTGTAATTGACATCATAGGTAGACCACAAGTATGAGAGTCAAAAGGATTAAACAAATCCAGATGGCTGATCCGTGTACATGAAAAAATGAATCGGGCCATGTATCGTGAGTGCAAACTTCTTTCCATCAGAAGGGCTTTGAAGATGAAACGTGGATGGGTCATTCAGCATGATAATGATCCCAAGCACACCACCAGGGTAATGAAGGAGTGGCTTCGTAAGAAGCATATGAAGGTCCTAGAGTGGTCTAGCCAGTCTCCATATCTCAACCCCATAGAAAACCTATGGGGAGATTTGAAAATCCGTGTTGCCCAGTGAGAGGCCCAAAACATCACTGCTCTAGAGGAAATCTCCATGGAGGAATGGCCCAACATACCACCAACATGTGCCATCCTTGTGAAGACTTACAGAAAACGCTTGACCTCTGTCATTGCCAACTAAGGATATATAACAAAATATTGAGGTGTAATGATTGGCAAGGAATATGATCCTGGCTGCAGCATTCAAGACAGATTGGAGGGGGGAAAGTTTGGTAAGAGGGAGACCTATTAGAAGAGAGTTATAATAGTCCAGACGAGAATGAATAAGAGAAACGGTAAGAGTTTTTGCGGAGTCAAAGGTAAGAAAAGGTCGAATTCTAGAAATTTTTTTGAGATGCAGATAACAAGAGTGAGTCAGTGATCAGATGTGGGGGGCAAAGGAAAGCTCGGAGTCAAGTATGACCCCAAGACAGCGAGCATGTTGCTGGGGAGTAATAGTGGAACCACACACAGAAATGGCAATGTTGGGTATAGGTACATTAGTAGAGGGAGGAAACACAAGGAGTTCAGTCTTTCATAGAATCGTAGAGTTGGAAGGGACCTCCTGGGCCATCTGGTCCAACCCCCTGCTCAAAGCAGGATTCGCTAAATCATCCCAGTCAGATGTCTGTCCAGCCTCTGTTTTGAAGACTTCCATTGAAGGAGAACTCACCACTTCTCGTGGCAGCCTGTTCCACTCATTGATCACTCTAACTGTCAAAAAGTTTTTTCTAATATCTAATCTGTGTCTCCTCCCATTCAGTTTCATCCCATTGCTTCTAGTCTTTCCTTGTGCAAATGAGAATAAAGTTGATCCTTCTACAATGTGACAGCCCTTTAGATATGTGTAGACAGCTATTAAGTCTCCTCTCAGTCTTCTCTTTTGCAAACTAAACATTCCCAAATCCTGCAACCTTTCCTCATAAGACAGGGTTTGCAGACCGGTCACCATTCTGGTCGCTCTTTTCTGAACTTGCTCCAGTTTGTTGATATCTTTTTTAAAATGTGGTGCCCAAAACTGGACACAATATTCCAGATGAGGTCTGACCAAAGAGGAGTAGAGGGAAATAATGACTTCACGTGATCTAGACTGTATGCTTCTGTTAATACATCCTAGAATTGCATTGCCTTTTTTGCTGCTGCATCACACTGTTGACTCATATTCAGTCTGTGATCTATTAGTATACCCAAGTCTTTTTCACATGTGCTGTCACTTAGCCCTATTCCTCCCATTCTGTATATGCTTTTTTCATTTTTATTGCCCAGATGTAGTACTTTGCATTTCTCCCTGTTAAAAACCATTCTGTTAGTTGCTGCCCACTTCTCCAGTTTATTTATATCTTTTTGAATCCTCTCTCTCTCTTCTCTATTATTAGCTATCCCTCCTAGCTTTGTGTCATCAGCAAATTTAATCAGTTTAACCTCAATTCCTTCATCTAAGTCGTTGATAAAGATGTTGAACAATACAGGGCCCAGGACAGAGCCCTGTGGTACCCCACTTGAGACATTCTTCCAACTGGATGTGCAGCCATTTACGACCACTCTTTGGGTCCGATCACTAAGCCAGTTATGAATCCACCTAACAGTTGCCTTGTCCATTCCATACTTAGTCTTTTTTTCAATAAGGATTGTATGAGAGACTTTGTCAAATGCTTTGCTGAAGTCAAGATGTACTATATCTACAGCATTTCCTTGATCCACCCAATCAGTGATTCCGTCATAGAAGGAAATTAAGTTAGTCTGACATGACTTATTAGTTACAAACCCATGCTGACTCTGTTTAATCACTTCTTTCTTATCCAGGTACTGATATACATGTTGTTTAATAATTTGTTCAAAGATCTTTCCTGGTATAGAAGTCAGACTCACTGGCCTATAGTTGCCTAGGTCCACCTTCTTCCCCTTTTTGAAGATAGGAGCAGCATTTGCTCTTCTCCAGTCTTCTGGCACTTCTCCTGTTCTCCAAGAATTTTCAAAGATTATGGAGAGGGGTTCAAAAATTTCTCCTGCTATCTCCTTCAGTACTCTGGGGTGTAATTCATCTGGACCTGGAGACTTGAATTCATTTAGGTTAGCTAAGTGTTTCCTCACTATCTTTCTGTTTATAGATATCCTGGATTCTTCTATTCCCTTAATAGGACAGTGAAGAACAGTTGATGTTACATTTCCTTTCTGAGAGAAAACAGATGCAAAATAGGAATTTAAAAGTTCAGCCTTCTCAACATCCTGTCTTACCATTTCATCATTTTCATCCGGTAAAAATCCTATAGCATATTTGACTTTTCTTTTACTTTTGACATATCCCCAAAAACCTTTATTATTGCTTTTAACATCTCTTGCAAGCCTGACAGGTTCAGTTTCAGATAAAGGACATGATGTTAGACACAGCGTTTAGACAATCGCTGGTGTTTTCTAAAAAGGCAAGCGTGATGTCAGGAGAGGAAGCGTATAATTGGGTGTCATCAGCATAGAGATGGTACTGGAAACCAAATCTACTGATTGTACACTGCCCTATTGGTCAAACAATCAGAAGAGGAGGGGGCCTAGGACTGATCCCTGAGCAAACCCAACAGTAAGGGGAAGATAAGAGGAGGAGGAGCCAGCAAAAGATACAGTAAAGGAGCAGTCAGAGAGATAGGAGGAAAACCGGGAGAGAACCGTGTCCTTGATGCCGATGGAGCGAAGCATAGTGAGGAGAAGCTGATGATCCACTGTGTCGAATGCTGCAGACAGATCCAAGAGAATTAGCATGGAATAGTGACCGTTAGATTTAGCTGTTAGTAGATCATTAGAGACTTTTGTGAGGGCAGTTTCAGTAGAGTGTAGAGAGCAGAAACCGGATTTGAGAGGGTCGAGAAGAGAGTTATCAGACGGGAGTGGACCAGGCGTTCCTGGAGTTTAGAGATGAAGGGAAGATTAGAGACAGGTCTATAGTTAGCAGCACAGTTTTGGTCGAGGGATGGTTTTTTTAAGTAGTGGATGTATGATGGCATGCTTAAATAAAGAGGGAAAGATACCAGAAGAGAGAGAGGTTAAATATTTTAGTCATGTGAGTGGTGACAGCAGGGGAAAGGAACTGGAGGAGATGTGACGGAAATGGGTCACTGGTGCAAGTGGTTGGGTGAGAAGATGCAAGGAGCCTGCTTACTTCTTCTGTGACTTGTTCAAAATCAGAGAGTGAGCTAAATGCAGTGGGGGAGGGAGGACAGTTTATGGTATGAGGTGATTGGGAGATAATTTCCTGTCAGATATAGTCAATTTTTTCTTTGAAGTAATTGGCCATATCGTCAGCTCGGAGCTCCGTTGTTGGGGCCTGCACTATTGGGTTGAGAGGGAATGAAAAGTGTCAGAGACATTTAGGGTTATTGGACAGTGAGGTGATGAGGGTGTTGAAATAGGTTTGTTTGGAGAGGTGAAGGGCAGTGTTGTATGTTCTAAGCATAAACTTATAATGGATGAAATCTTCGTGTAGATTGGATTTTCTCCATAGACGTTCGGCACACCTGGAGCACCGCTGCAGGAAACTTATTTGCAGGGTGTGCCAGGGTTGTCGCTGTCTGACGTGGTGTTCTATGTATAGGAGGTGCAAATTCATCCAGGGCAGTTTGAAGTGTTTAATTGTAATGCTTCAGTGCAGAATCAGGACATGAGAGGGAGGAGCTGGGGGGCCAATGAAGACTGCAAAATCTTCATAAGTTTCTGGGTGTTAATGGCCTGTATGTTTCTATAAGTATGGACAGTGTGGGTGACCTGAGCGGCCTGGCAGTTCTTGATAGAGAATGAAAGAAGGTTGTGATCAGAGAGAGGGAGAGGGGAGTTTGCAAAATCATCTACTGCACAAAGCCGGGAGAAGACCAAGTCGAGGGAGTTTCCGCCTTCATGCGTTGGAGAATTAGTAAGCTGCAAAAGGCCAAACGAGGTTAGGATGAAAGGTAGGAGATGGGGAGAGGGGAAAAGTAATGGGGATGTTGAAATCGCCGATGATGAGGGTAGGGGTATCACAGGAGAGAAAATGTGGAAGCCAAGTGGCAAAATGATCCAGGAACTGATGGGAGGGACCAGGAGGACAATACACCACCGCCACTCGCATGGAGAGGAAGACATAGAGTCTGACAGCATGGACCTCAAAAGAAGGCAAGACTAGTGAGGGTACTTGAGGGATAACTTGAAAGATACATTTTGGTGATAGGAGCAGACCAACGCCTCCACCTGCTCTTTTGTCTGATCTTCTACATTCAGCAGAAATTGTGGAACAAATTCTGTTGCTATTTTTACCCATTTCCCAGTGTGTAAATGTAAAACTTGGGGCTAACACACAATCTTGGTGGTAAAAATGTAAATTATTTTTTCTTCACTGCCTAATGGTATAAAAGTTTGTGACACACCTCCGGTGTCAATGTAAGAAGATGAACCGAGACACAGTCAACGGTTCCCGGTGCCCTTTGGGGCTGGAACTATCGGAACTGTCACGACTGTTGCTAGAGGAGCATTCTCCTGAGAGGGAAGGACCTTCATGCTGCACAGCAGGGGGTGAGGGGAACATAGCAAGGACTGGGTGCGGGAACGGGAGAAACTTGGCGGGAAAGCAACAGAAGAAGGTTGACTCCCTCTCCGCTGCTCCGACTGCTAACCCCACGCCATTCACCCCCCGGTGTACATACTCTAAAATTGACTGTGTTACGACTGAGCTGACTCCTGACCCTGCCTCTTTGGACAGCTCTTCCCCACTTGCAGTTGCAGATAAGCTGACTTGTACCTTTCCTAGAGACTACTCCAGAGGACCACCTGCTGCCGCGGTCTGTGAGCATGCCCACGGTTCTTGTTCGGCCCCATCAATGAGGAATCTACGCAAAGGACTGTTTCTATGTTTCAGCACACTCAAGACAAGCAGGACCGGATATATCAGCACCGTCGAGAAACAGTGCTTCTCGTACCTCCGTAACAGAGCCTGAGATTTTGTCCACAATTTGTGACGCCGTTGGGAGATTCTCCAGCCTTTCCCCTGCAAGAACTGCAAGCGATGAGTTACCTTATTTTTTTTTTGCATATCTTTCTCTCGAGCATTGTGTTTGTGTACAATTCCCCTCATTGCTGTTGCTAGTCTTGCCTTCCTGTGTGGAGTATTCCTTGTTTAATTTCCTGTTCAGTAAATCTTGTTAACCCCTTCTCTGCCTCCAGCTCTTCACTGCATCCAACGAATCTCCCTTCTTTACATCAATATAATCACTGCACCCCTAGATGAGTTCATTCAGAGGTTAAATTTGTAAAATGGGGTCACTTATCTGTGTCTCCTGCTGGGGCTGGTTTCTTCTTTGCTCAGAAGAAGAATGGAGAATTACGTCCTTGCATAGGCTATAGGGATTAAGAACAAATATCCTCTGCCTTTAATCTCTGAGCTCTTTGATAGGCTGCTGGGTGCTAAGATATTTACGAAGTTAGACTTGTGTGGGACCTATAGTCTTATTCATATTCATGAAGAGGACGAATGGAAGACCGCCTTTAATTTCCAGGACGGTCATTATGAGTACTTAATCATGCCATTCTGTCTCTGTAATGCCCCGCAGTCTTTCAAGACTTCGTGAATTACATCTTTCGGGAATTGTTATCCACTTCTGCGGTAGTCTGTCTAGATTACATACTCATCTATTCCTCAGATGTTGACAATCACCGTAAGGATGTGTGTAGAGTCTTTGAACTTTTATGCACCAATTCTCTTTTTGCCAAACTGGAGAAATGCGTGTTTGAGCAGGAGACCCTTCCATTTCTGGGGTATATTGTTTCAGTCAAGGGTTTAGCTATGGACCCTGCCAAGCTGGAGTCGGTGCTGAATTGGCAGGAGCCTCATTCCTTTAAAGCGGTGCAGCGCTTTTTGGGTTTCATCAATTATTCCTGACAGTTTATTCCCCACTTTTACACATTAGCAGCTCTGTTGGTAGCCCTCACCAAAAAGAGAGCTAATCATAGGCAGTGGTCTGAGGCAGTCTCCAAGGCCTTTAATTCCCTGAAGTCCCATTTCGGTAGGGTGCCAGTTCTGCATTGGCCCGATGTTGATAAGCCTTTTATTTTGGAGGTGGATAACTCTTCCGTTGGAACTGGGGCAGTCCTTTATCAAAAGGATGCTCAAGGTCGGAAACATCCATGTTTCTTTTTCTCCAAGACCTTTTCTCCAGCGGAGAGGAATTATTCCATTGGGGACAGGGAACTGCTCGCCATGAAATTGGCCTTTGCGGAGTGGAGACATCTTCTAGAGGGAGCTCAGCATCCCTTTAAGGTCTTTACAGACCATAAAAACCTGCTTTACCTCCAGGCAGCCCAGCGGCTGAATTCTCGCCAGGCCAGGTGGTCCTTATTCTTCTCCCGATTCAATTTTACTGTCCATTTTTTGACCAGGGAGAAAAATTTACTCGCTGATGCCCTATCCCTTTCTGTAGTCTCATCCATGGATGGGGACGAGCCACGTCTGATAGTTCCTTCGTAGAGACTTCAAACAGTGGCATCGGTGTCTCTAGAGCAGGTACCTCCAGGCAAATCTTATGTACTACCCAATCTGCAGCCGGAGGCTCTCTTGTTGGCACACACCTCCAAATTGGTTGGTCATTTTGGCATCAAGAGGACCACTGAACTGCTAGAGAGGTCTTATTGGTGGACTCGGATGATGCAAGATGTCAGGGATTACGTGCAAGACTTTGTCTTGTGTGCCAGGAATCGACCTTCCAGGCAGAGACCCGCGTGCTTGCTTTATCCCTTGCCTGTGGCATATGAGCCTTTGGAGATGGTCAGGATGGACTTTATAGTGGACCTGCCTAAGTTCCATAATAAGGTAATATAGGTCATTTTTCCAAGATGGTACACCTAGTTCCTCTTTGTCGTCTACCATCCGCAAGGGCTCTGGTGGTACTATTTATCAAGCATGTATTCCGCCTTCATGGAATGCCTGACAAGACTGTCAGTGACCGGGGTCCCCAGTTTGTGTGGCGCCCCTGAGGATTCAGTCGCCACAGAGGTACTGCACCACCTTCTTAGGTGTGGTACCCCACCATCCAGGTAAGGTGGAGAAAACGGACCACGCTCCAACACCTGCACCCCACACCACAAAGTAGTGTAGCAAAGCACCTTTGGCGGCTCCCTGCTTGGAGTGTAGCATAGCACCCCTTGGTGGCTCCCAGCTTGGAACACAAAGCGTACTGTGAGGTGGGTGGAGTTTAGTTTACATAACAGAGCGGGAAGAGTTGAGTCAATCAGTCATTCATTCAGTCAGTGAGTGAGGATGTAGAAGGACAGAGTGAGACAGAAGATCCCCGGGAGAGGGATGGAAGAAGGAAGTGCTGCAGCAGGCCACAGTGATCTGGGTCTGCTGGCACAGGAAAGAGACAGAGAAAGGAAGCTTGAATCTCCATTGGGAAGAAGGATTAGCACGGGACGTGAGGAGAATAAGAGAACAAGGACTAGGGTTAGAGGAGAACCCTTCTCAAGTTCTAAGCGCAAGGCCGGGGACCGGTCCCCGAGGTGGTACAGATACTAATGGTCCTGCAGCAGACACCAGAGGAATAGAAGTTGTCACCACTTTATTTCCACACAAGACTTGGGGGCACAACAGCAACATAAGAGAGAGCCGGGACTTGGTAGCAAGGAGTCCCCGAAGCAGGCTACAGCTGTCTGCCGTATAAGTAGAGTTCATAGGAACATCTGATAGGAGGAACTCCAGTGTAACTCAGTACTGTGAATACTTCACTCAAAGGCGCTAAGAGGGAGACGTTCAGAAAAGGCACATATGTTTGTGGAGTGTTGGAAAGGAGTCCTTCATCTTGCCTGGAGGTTGGCTGAGCTCCTGACCCGGAGGACACGGCATGGATGCGGGCACCTGTACCTGCAACAGACTGAGTAAAGCTTTGGAACTACATGCCCTGGAGTCCTCCCCTTATTCCTGCGCCAACCCGCCCAGCACTGCTATATCCCTTGCGCCCGACACTACACCATCTAAGTGTCATTTCACCTACTCTGCCCTGGGACTACAGCCCTGCCTGTGGAGGGCTATAACATCATTGCTGCACCACACCATCTGTCCCAGAGGATCTGTCTGCAGCGTCGGCTTACATCTTCATTGCCGAACACCACAGGTGGCGTCACGAATCACTTATAAACTTTCATCACCCTAAGCACACTGCAACAACCCCTTTTATGATGGGCGCCCAGGGCCACGGGCCGGGTCCCAGTTGCCGTGACATCTCCCATAGAATCTCATCGGGCCCGGTACAGAGTACCCCCACAGCCCTGGGAGGGCGACCCATTTGCGTCTCATTTTTGGAAGATGATTTGTCGCCTGCTCTGTATAGAGCTTAATTCATCTT
Source organism: Dendrobates tinctorius (assembly GCF_039654945.1). Taxonomy (NCBI): domain Eukaryota; kingdom Metazoa; phylum Chordata; class Amphibia; order Anura; family Dendrobatidae; genus Dendrobates; species Dendrobates tinctorius. The sequence continues at coordinate 3,408,676 of NW_027362000.1, read as the reverse complement.
CCGTGTATCATCCCGACATCAATGGGCTGGTGGAGAGGACCAATCAGACACTGTTCACTTACCTACAGCATTTTGTGTCCGCCAGGCATGACAACTGGTTGTCCCTTCTAAACAATGTAATCTCTGACTCCACGGGGCAGACGCCTTTTCTCCTGAACAACAGTCAGCATCCGCATGTCCCTGTTCCCATGCCCGTTTCGTCATCCGACCCGAAGCTGGTGCACTGGGCAGTGGAGACTCGTGACATCTGGAACCACATGCAGGATGCAATTAAAGGGTCTAGGGAGAGAATGAGGGCTTCCGCTGAAGCACATTATCGTCCTGCCCCTTCGCCCTAGGAGATTTAGTGTGGCTGTCAGCTCATAACATCAAGCTGCGTGTAGAGTCCACTAAATTTGCTCCCCAATACTTAGGTCCTTTCAAGGTTCTTGAGTGGATGAATCCTGTAGTTTATCGCCTCAGTCTTCTACCGCACTTGAACACCACCGACACTTTATTTGTCTCTTTTAAAACCCGTGTTTATGACCCTGTTTTCTGGGACAACTGCTGGGGGTTTGGATACGTCCTTGGACTATTTTGTGGTCAATACTATTGTGGAGTCCAAAGTGGTGCACGGAAAAATTTTTATTTTTGGTTGACTGGAAAGGACATGGACCAGAGGATAGAACCTGGGAGCCTATGGAGCATACTCATGTCCCTCTGCTTATTGCAGCCTTCAAGCGTGTTAACAGGGAGAAATGCTAGCAGGAGGGGGTACTGTTAGGCATTGAGATTTTGTGAAAAGCAACCACATGGAGGGTACCACTACACTGTCTAATATTCAAGAAGAAAGGGGTTCACCAAAGGCATGTTAATGGAAAACTGTGAAACATGGAAGAAAATGCAACATGTCTAATGAATGGGAACATCACAAAATGTACAAAATTGACAAAGTTTATTGGTTACAAAATGCACATACAGGTAAACACAATACCCATAAAAACAATTAAAACATGCAACAAGAAAATTGGTCATGTCATGACATAATGAAGCAATGACTCTCCCACACCAAAAACCCACACAGCCAAGATGTGCAGGACGACCTCCAAAATATATTTATATTAAATACAATTGAGAGACAATTGGATCTATGATAATGACAGGGAGGCCTGCACATAAATCATGCGTGACTATTCAGAGCACCATACAATAAGTAGAAAAAGGAGCAAAAAGTGGACCTAATTGCAACAGGGTGGCCCCGCACTGACCACAGCAATGTGGAAAAGGAGGGCAAAAAAGCCTGTTCACACAATATGATGGAAAAAAGAAGTGGCCCCAAACCTATATGCTCATGGAAACAAAGGTGCATGGAGGAATTAAAGCGCCAGTGTTGCTGTGGGGAATGAAAGGAGGGGGGTGCAAAACCCCATGCGTATCACCACAACCAATGTCGCTTCTTCAGGGTAGGATAAAGCACTGAACTATGTATGTGATTATATATATATATATATATATATATATATATATATATATATATATATATATATATATATATATATATATATATTATAGAATTCACATATGGAGAATAATTAATCAAAAAGAATAACTAACCATAGAGACATTAGTTGTGGTGATACATTCAGTTGACAGCAGCCAAACTGTAATTTCACCACAATGGAAGCCAATTACTTGTTTATGGAGTCATTGGAGTCTCCCTCAATGGCAAATGTGGGGAGAAATATCTGCAGTGTCTGCTAGTGGCTTACTCCCTCTACCGGTAGGGACACAGTGGCTTAACTTGAAGCTCAAAGGTTCCAATGCAAAATCTCCAACAGAGCCACTAAATATCAAAGTACTTCAATAGTATTAGTCTTTTCATATGGGCCTAAGGGACCTTTGGCCCCATAGACACCCTTTATAGTTATCACCCTTTTGGGACAGATAGCTGTCAGGTCAATGATTGTTTTGATTGGCAAGCAGCTATCTAAAGTGTATGGGCAACTAAGCACAAGGACCAAGTGACTAGATATTTTCCTGTGTAACTGTCCAGACTGAGGAATGTCTAATGGTGGCAAAGACCAAACAAGCTACCTGCTCCTCCCAAAAGATAAGGATCTATATCTAGACAAAGAAGTGTTAACTCTCTGGAGGACAACAGGTCTGGCGTTTCTGGTGTTCATTGCTATCATAGTTTCTGTCCCTTGGGGTATATGTGATTGTCTCATTGGTGCACACAAGGGTGGAGACACAGTGGCAGCACTTATTCATAGTTCCCTCATTGAAGTCTAGAGCAGCATAAAGTCTGAAATTAGTCTTATTTCTATATAAACAAAACACTAAAAGAGATCTAGCACTATGTCCTACCCATGGACTTTCACCTCCCTAAGGGCTTGTGCACAGTCGTATTTTCAGTACAAGTGTGATCTGAAAAAAATGTCAGATCGCATTCGGACCAATGTTATTCTATAGGGCTGTGCTAATGTCAGAAAATCGCAGCATGCCTGAGTTTGGGCTGATATTTGGATCGCACTTGGTGATGCCAGTCAATGAGTCTGTGGAAAACATTTGACTCGTCTCGGATGTCAACTCGGTGCACTCGGATTTTCACGGACTGACAGAATAGAGAAGTAGAATTTTTATTTCACGATCTTCTCAACTGAGAGAACTGAATCATGCTCTGATCAAAATCTGATCAGAGTGTGATTAGCATAATCGGTCTGATACTCTCGGATCATAGAATGTACGCTGGTGTCGACCTAGTCTAATATTGACCTCATAAGTATCAATTTATTTAGCCTTTAAAGCTTGCTTTTTAAGGTGGTGTGCACACATTGCGGATTGTGCTGCGGATTTTTCCGCACGGATTTGGAAAAATCCACAGGTAAATCGGCAGGTCAAAAGACCTGCGTTTTACATGTGGATTAGCCTGCGGTTTGACACCTGGACAATGGAGCAGGTGTTAAACCACTGTGGATTCTGCACAAAAAATTGACATGCTGCGGATTTAAAACCGCAGCAAATCCACAGCGTGTGCACTGCGTTTTTCAGTTTCCATTGACTAGAGTGGTACTGTACACTGCAGCAGAAACAGAACCGGATCCGCAGGACCAAAAACGCTGCGGATCTGCTGCACAATACGCAACGTGTGCACATGGCCTAAGTCAATTTCCAAACTGGTCTCCAACCTGTGACTATATTTACTTGATCTGACATGTCATTGTGAAGACTGGTAGTGATCAAAATTCTTAGGCATTGCGCAGAAATATTTAACGAGTTGTATCCTTTCTTGAAATCTTGGTCACTAGGTCCAGTTTGGCATTAAAAACTTAGCCAAACTCTGCACTCTGTTTCAGATCAACCGGTGACTCTGTCTCTGCTCTCGGTGTGTTATAATATGAGGCGCTGATGTCATATCGACATCATGAAAGCCAATTACAGAGTTCAGTGGCTCAGTCTATGTAGAGGAACATCCTCATCAGAGCCGCTGAACTAAATGATTGACTACCTCATTGTTCATGTGATGTTAGCACCTCAGCCAATGCCAGACACTGAGCGCAAAGTACGTTATATTTTCTTTTTTCCAAATAAACTGCATTGGGGACCAAGATTACTTAAGAGATCAATAACACTACACTGTAAGGTATAAGAGATCAAGTAATCACAGGTTCAAGTTCTCTAAAAGGACTAAAAAATACAGCGAAGATTAAGAAAAAAAGTTTTAAAAGTTTTAAAATAAAAGTAGTTTAAATCACCTCTTCTTTCACAATTCAAAATTCAGCAAAAGTAAAAATAAATAAAACCTTTTGGCATTATCGTTATTGTGTCTGTAAAAGTCCGATCAAAATAATAATAATAATAATAAATTTTATTTTTATAGCGCCGACATATTCCTCAGCACTTTACATTTCAGAGGGGATTTGTACAGACAATAGACATTACAGCATAACAATAATCACATACAGTAGATTATAACAAATACCAAGAGGCGTGAGGGCCCTGCTCGCAAGCTTACAGTCTATGAGGAAAGAGGTAGACACGAAAGGTGGGTGGTAACAGTTGCCCTGATTGTATGGACCAGCCATAATGTTAGGTGTGTGACAGTACGGACACAGAGGGCTAATGGATGCATAAAGCATGTGGGAACATGATGCGGGGAACCTGGTTATGGTAGAACTTTTGGCTCTGCCACACAGGGATAGATTAGGTTAATGTGTTGAGGCGGTAGGCCAGTCTGAATAAATGCGTTTTCAGGACACGCTTAAAATTGTGGGGATTGGGGACTAATCGTATTGACCTGGGAAGTGCATTCCAAAGAATTGGCGCGGCACGTGTAAAGTCTTGGAGACGGGAGTGGGAGCTTCTGACTATTGAGAATGCTAACCTCAGGTCATCAGCAGAACGGAGGGCGCGAGTAGGGTGGTATACTGAAACAAGGGAGGAGATGTAGGGTGGTGCTGAGCCATGGAGGGCTTTGTGAGTGAGGGTAATAAGTTTATACTGAATTCTGGAGTGGATGGGTAGCCAGTGTAATGACTGGCACAAGGTAGAGGCATCGGTGTAACGATTGGTGAGGAATATGATCCTGGCTGCAGCATTCAAGACAGATTGGAGAGGGGAGAGTTTGGTAAGAGGGAGACCGATTAGAAGAGAGTTACAATAGTCGAGGCGAGAATGAATAAGAGAAACAGAGATTTTGCAGAGTCAAAGGTAAGAAAAGGTCGAATTCTAGAAATGTTTTTGAGGTGCAGATGACAAGAGCGAGCCAGTGATCGAATGTGGGGGGCAAAGGAAAGCTCGGAATCAAGTATGACCCCAAGACAGCGGGCCTGTTGCTGGGGACTAATAGTGGAACCACACACAGAAATGGCAATGTCGGGTATAGGTACATTAGTAGAGGGAGGAAACACCAGGAGTTCAGTCTTTGACAGGTTCAGTTTCAGATATAGTGAGGACATGATATTAGACACAGCGTTTAGACAATCGCCGGTGTTTTCTAGAAAGGCTGGCGTGATGTCAGGAGAAGAAGCGTATAATTGGGTGTCATCAGCATAGAGATGGTACTGGAAACCAAATCTACTGATTGACCAATAGGGGCAGTGTACAAGGAGAAGAGGAGGGGCCTAGAACCGATCCTTGGGGGACCCCAACAGTAAGGGGAAGATGAGAGGAGGAGGAACTGGCAAAAGATACAGTAAAGGAGCGGTCGGAGAGATAGGAGGAGAACCAGGAGAGAACGGTATCCTTGAGGCCAATGGAACGGAGCATAGTGAGGAGGAGCTGATGATCCACAGTGTCGAATGCTGCAGAGAGATCCAAGAGAATTAGCATGGAGTAGTGACCATTTGATTTAGCTGTTAGCAGATCATTAGAGACTTTAGTGAGGGCAGTTTCAGTGGAGTGTAAAGAGCGGAAACCGGATTGGAGAGGGTCGAGAAGAGAGTTTTCTGAGAGATAGCGGATAAGACGGGAGTGGACCAGGCGTTCCAGGAGTTTAGAGATGAAGGGAAGATTAGAGACAGGTCTATAGTTAGCGGCACAGTTTTGGTTGAGGGATGGTTTTTTAAGTAGTGGATGTATGATGGCATGCTTAAATGAGGAGGGAAAAATACCAGAAGAGAGAGAGAGGTTAAATATTTTAGTTAGGTGAGGGATGACAGCAGGGGAAAGGGACTGGAGGAGCTGTGACGGAAATGGGTCACTGGTGCAAGTAGTTGGGCGAGAAGATGCAAGGAGCCTGCTTACTTCTTCTTCTGTGACTGGTTCAAAATCAGAGAGTGAGTTAGATGCAGTGGGGGAGGGAGGACAGTGCATGGTATGAGGTGATTGGGAGATAATTTCCTGTCGGATCTGGTCAATTTTTTCTTTGAAGTAATTGGCCAGATCGTCAGCTCTGAGCTCTGTGGTTGGGGCCTGTACTCTTGGATTGAGTAGAGAATGAAAAGTGTCAAAGAGACGTTTCGGGTTATTGGACAGTGAGGTGATGAAGGTGTTGAAATAGGTTTGTTTGGAGAGGTGAAGGGCAGTGTTGTATGTTCGAAGCATAAACTTAAAATGGATGAAATCTTCGGGTAGATTATATTTTCTCCACAGACGTTCGGCGCACCTGGAGCACCGCTGCAGGAAACGTGTTTGCACCGTGTGCCAGGGTTGTCGCCATCTGCGTTGTGGTGTTCTATTTATAGGGGGTGCAAATTCATCCAGGGCAGTTTGAAGTGTTTCATTGTAATGCTTCAATGCAGAATCAGGACATGAGGGAGGAGATAGGGGCCAATGAAGACTGCAAGTTCTTCATAAGTTTCTGGGTGTTAATGGCCTGTATGTTTCTATAAGTCTGGACAGTGGGGGTGACCTGAGCAGCCTGGCAGTTCTTGATAGAGAATGAAAGAAGATTGTGGTCAGAGAGCGGGAGAGGGGAGTTTGCAAAATCATCCACTGCACAAAGCCGAGAGAAGACCAAGTCGAGGGAGTTTCCGTCTTCATGCGTTGGAGAATTAGTAAGCTGTGAAAGGCCAAATGAGGAGGTTAGAGATAAAAGGTGAGTAGCAGATGGTGAGAGGGGAAGAGCAATGGGGATGTTGAAATCTCCCATGATGAGGGTAGGGATGTCACAGGAGAGAAAATGTGGAAGCCAAGTGACAAAATGATCCAGGAACTGATGGGAGGGGCCGGGAGGACGATACACCACCGCCACTCGCATGGAGAAGGGGGTGTAGAGTCTGACGGCATGGACCTCAAAAGAAGGGAAGACAAGTGAGGGTAGTTGAGGGATAACCTGAAAGGTACATTTTGGTGATAGGAGCAGACCAACGCCTCCACCAGCTCTATTGTCTGATCTTGGGGTATGAGAGAAGTGAAGCCCCCCCCGTATGAAAGAGCAGCAGCAGCGGTAGTGTCTGACTGCTGGATCCAGGTTTCAGTAAGAGCCAGGAGGTTAAGAGAATTAGAAAGGAAAAAGTCATGAATGAAGGAGAGTTTGTTACACACTGAGCGAGAATTCCAAAGTGCACAATTAAGAGAGACAGATGGCATGCAGGGAATATTAATAAGATTAGAGGGGTTTCTGAGTGTAGCAGTCGGGAGGTTTGACTTTCTATAGAATGGGGGACCAGGGTTGGGAGCAATGTCTCCTGCGACTAGGAGAAGGAGGATAGAAAGAGTGAGCAGATGGTTAAGTGATTTGTGAGAGCGTCTGTGATGTTGAATGGTGGGACTGACTGGATCTGTGCAGTTTAACAACGTGAAAAGAGCATGAATGCTATACATAGGAGAGGAAAGAAGCGAGGGGCCAATGTGAATGGAGTGCAGAGAGTTAATGCCAGGGCGGTGGATGTGTGTGAATGCAGCAGCCAGGATATAAATTACACAAATGCATATGGTATATATTTGTTGTACTCCAAATGTACAGGGAGTAGATGTATATAAATGTCTTACCTGTCTCCTGCCCTGTCTAACTGCCATGTTATAACTGCCAGTACTTTGATAAACTGTACTTCGATAAAGTGTGCATAAATGCTATCCCCAAGCTATGTCTGAATATATAGGAGGATAAGACTTAGAACTTTTTTTTTTTTTTTTTTTTTTTTGGCTCTCTCTCTTCTCGTTAATCAATCACACTAAATTGAGACACCAGGACCCAATAAAATGTTGTGGTCAAATAAACACATGTCCAGCACTACATGGATCATAAAGCACTTTGAAAAGTTTCTTGACCTCACGACATAAGGGGACAAGCAGAGTAAGTTGAAAAAAACTATATACCATATATAAGCTTGCAGAGTTGAAAACACAGAGATAGCATTCAGGATTAACTGCTTGCTGACATTGAATGGAGACACAGGAGTGGATTCAGAGCAGAGATTGGAAAAGCTGGTTACCTGTATGAAGAGAATAGAGATGTGTTTCACATTCATCCATGTTATAACTGCCAGTACTTTGATAAACTGTACTTGGATAAAGTGTGCATAAATGCCCCCTGCAAATATAAAACTAAATGCCAGAATTGTATTTTGTGGTTGCTGCAAAAGCAATTAAAATGTCCTGTGTCCCCCAAAATGGTATCATTAAAAACGTCAGCTCGTCATGTAAAAAAAAAAAAAAAATCCTACACGGCTCTATTGACGAAAAAAATAATAATTAAAAAAATATATATGGCTCTAGAGAAAAAATTGATACAAACCAATTTTTCTTTTCCAATGAAATCTAAAGCAAACTATGCAAATTTGGTATCATCGTAATCAAACTGATCTGGAGAATCACATTGGAAGGTTATTTTAGCTTAACAATGATCGCCGTAACGGTAAAATGCAAGAAAACAATGTCACCATTATGGCTTTTCACCATTTCACTCCACTTTGTTCTGTTTCTGCATTTTAGATACTAAAATTTGTGGTGTTATTCAAAACTACAACTCATCACTCAAGAAACAAGCCCTTATGTAACTGAACAATAATAAAATTATGGCTCTTGGAAGAAGAGTAGTAAATAACAAAAGCGCAAAAAATGTTCAGGAAGGGGTTACATTCAACCTGCCTTATTCTTTTTTCTACAGGCTTCATTTATCAGTGGAGCATTGAGAAGACTACATACACATCCAGATAAAATGCTGGAACATTAATAGATATGGGGACCTTAAGATATCTAGTGACATTTTCTGGAGAGCACTAATTAGGGTTTTCTATGACTAGAAGGCCACTGACATTTGAAAACTAAGCGATTTATGTATATCAGTAGTCCCCAACTTTTCTGACCTTGAGAACCACATACAGCTTTGAGAGAGAGTTTCGAGTTACATTTAAGTCTAAAGGCCCCGTCTCACATAGCGAGATCGCTAATGTGTCACCGATTTTGTGATGCAACAGCGACCTCGCTACTTGTGACACATAGCGGCGACCGCCCGCCCCCCGCTGGATATCACTGATCATGCTCGAATGTCCTGGACCATTTTTTCATCGTCCAGCGTCCCGCTGGCCAGCATGCATCGCTGTGTTTGACACTGACAAGCGACCTCGTTGGCAACGCAGAACTCAGGGACGCAGGCTGCAATCGTTCAGAATAGCTGCTGTGTGACAACGCACCAGCGATCCTTACCAGGTCGTATAGTTGTCGGGATCGCTGGTGCGTCATTGAAGAGATCTGCCTGTTTGACATCTTACTAGCGACCGTATTGTTGTCGGGATCACTGGTGCGTTGCTATGTGAAACGGGACCCTAAGAGAGAATCGCAAGCCACATCCACCACCCACACCCTCAAACACAGAGCCCTCATTAGTCATTACAGTTATAATGAGAGCCAAAGCTTTTCCACAAAAATCACCCAGGCAGTATACCAAGATTCAATACGAAGACTGGAAAGCATGTATTTGGAAGTCGCCTTGCTACACTTGTAAGGAGGGCTTTAAACTAGAACAACATGGGAAGGGAAGCAAAAGACCAGAAAAAGCCATACACCTGACAAATGCTATTGAGAACTCTGCTAATAGAAGTGGAAAGGAAGAACAAAGACGAAAGAATCTAATTAATAACAATATTGGAGAAAGAGAAACCAATCACAAACTAAAATGTTTCTATACTAATGCACAAAGCATGGGCAACAAACAAGGAGAATTGGAACTACTAACACAGGAAAAGAAATATGATGTCATTGGAATCACTGAAACTTGGTGGGACGATACACATGATTGGAATACAAGACTAGAAGGATACAACTTATTTGCAAGAAACAGACTTGATAAACGAGGAGGGGGTGTTGCATTGTATGTTAGAAACGCATATATCTGCACAGAGATTGAAGCTTCAGAGACTGGGAGTTCTGTGGAAACTGTTTGGGTAAGAATACAAGGACAGAACAATGGAAAGGACACCATTGTAGGCATTTACTACAGGCCGCCTGTGCAAGCTGAAGATATGGATGAACTCTTTATGCATCAAATGGCCAAGTTCTCCAAAAAATATGACATAGTTGTCATGGGAGATTTCAACTATCCAGACATTTGTTGGGAATCTCTCTCAGGCAAAACTAACAGGTCAAGGAAATCCTTATCCTCTCTTGCTGACAACTTTATCTTCCAAAAGGTAGGGGAGAAAACAAGGGGAACTGCTACCTTGGATCTAATCCTTATAAACAGGGAGGAAATGGTTGAGGAGGTAAAAGTGGCTGGAACCCTAGGAGGTAGCGACCATGCTATTTTAGAATTTTGGATAACTAGAGGCGGAAGACCTGTGAAGACTCAGACGTCAAGGTTAGATTTCAGAAAGGCAGATTTTAAGGGATTCAGAAAGATAATTGGAGGGATCCAATGGCTGGATATCCTTAAAGACAAAAATGTCCAGGAAGGATGGGAAATCTTGAAAAATGAAATTCTCAAAGCACAGTTGTTAACAATTCCGAAAAGAGGGAAGAATAGGAAGCATTTAAGGAAACCAGGATGGGTGAACACAGAACTTAAGCACATGCTAAAAAGGAAGAAAAAAATGTTTATAAAATGGAAAGAGGGAGGCATATCTAAAGAAGAATATAATGCTGTCTGCAGAATCTGCAGGGCACAAATCAGATTAGCTAAAGCTGAAAATGAATTGAGGCTTGCAAGAGATGTCAAAAGCAATAATAAAGGATTTTGGGGATATGTCAAAAGTAAAAGAAAAGTCAAAGATGCTATAGGATTTTTACAGGATGAAAATGATGAAATGGTAAGACAGGATGTTGAGAAGGCTGAACTTTTAAATTCCTATTTTGCATCTGTTTTCTCTCAGAAAGGAAATGTAACACCAACTGTTATTCACTGTCCTATTAAGAGAATAGAAGAATCCAGGATATCTATAAACAGAAAGATAGTGAGGAAACACTTAGCTAACCTAAATGAATTCAAGTCTCCAGGTCCAGATGAATTACACCCCAGAGTACTGAAGGAGATAGCAGAAGAAATTTCTGAACCACTCTCCATAATCTTTGAAAATTCTTGGAGAACAGGAGAAGTGCCAGAAGATTGGAGAAGAGCAAATGTTGTTCCTATCTTCAAAAAGGGGAAGAAGGTGGACCCAGGCAACTTTAGGCCGGTGAGTCTGACTTCTATACCAGGAAAGATCTTTGAACAAATTATTAAACAACATGTAAGTCAATACCTGGATAAGAATGAAGTGATCAAACAGAGTCAGCATGGGTTTGTAACTAATAAGTCATGTCAGACTAACTTAATTTCCTTCTATGACGGTATCACTGATTGGGTGGATCAAGGAAATGCTGTAGATATAGTATATCTTGACTTCAGCAAAGCATTTGACAAAGTCTCTCATACAATCCTTATTGAAAAAATGACTAAGTATGGAATGGACAAGGCAACTGTTAGGTGGATTCATAGCTGGCTTAGTGATCGGACCCAAAGAGTGGTCGTAAATGGCTGCACATCCAGTTGGAAGAATGTCTCAAGTGGGGTACCACAGGGCTCTGTCCTGGGCCCTGTATTGTTCAACATCTTTATCAACGATTTAGATGAAGGAATTGAGGGTAAACTGATTAAATTTGCTGATGACACAAAGCTAGGAGGGATAGCTAATACTAGAGAAGAGAGAGAGAGGATTCAAAAAGATTTAAATAAACTGGAGAAGTGGGCAGTAACTAACAGAATGGTTTTTAACAGGGAGAAATGCAAAGTACTACATCTGGACAATAAAAATGAAAAAAGCATATATAGAATGGGAGGAATAGGGCTAAGTGACAGCACATGTGAAAAAGACTTGGGTATACTAATAGATCACAGACTGAATATGAGTCAACAGTGTGATGCAGCAGCAAAAAAGGCAAATGCAGTTCTAGGATGTATTAACAGAAGCATACAGTCTAGATCACGTGAAGTCATTATTTCCCTCTACTCCTCTTTGGTCAGACCTCATCTGGAATATTGTGTCCAGTTTTGGGCACCACATTTTAAAAAAGACATCAACAAACTGGAGCAAGTTCAGAAAAGAGCGACCAGAATGGTGACCGGTCTGCAAACCCTGTCTTATGAGGAAAGGTTGCAGGATTTGGGAATGTTTAGTTTGCAAAAGAGAAGACTGAGAGGAGACTTAATTGCTGTCTACAAATATCTAAAGGGCTGTCACATTGTAGAAGGATCAACTTTATTCTCATTTGCACAAGGAAAGACTAGAAGCAATGGGATGAAACTGAATGGGAGGAGACACAGATTAGATATTAGAAAAAACTTTTTCACAGTTAGAGTGATCAATGAGTGGAACAGGCTGCCACGAGAAGTGGTGAGTTCTCCTTCAATGGAAGTCTTCAAACAGAGGCTGGACAGACATCTGACTGGGATGATTTAGCGAATCCTGCTTTGAGCAGGGGGTTGGACCAGATGGCCCAGGAGGTCCCTTCCAACTCTACGATTCTATGATTCAAAGTTTTCCCCAATATCTTCATTCAGTATTCTCTTGTCAATTACTTCTAACACACTGTTGCATCCATCTTCAAGCGGCGCGCCTCCTCTGATAGTTAGCATCATCCGGTCTAAAGCTTACCAAACGAAGATTATCTCCAAACCTCTAAGGTCATATTTGCTCTTTCGTAGAGACCTGCTCTTCATAGTTGTTTGCTAGATCTGGTGCTAATACACCAAGCTTGCAGGCAGCCGCGAGCCACACATCATGGGCTCGCGAGACTCATGTGGCTCCTGATCCACATGTTGGGAACTCCTGATTTATACAGTACACAGCATAAATGAGAGCACCCTCTTTGAAAAGTAAGATTTTATTCAATATCTAACTGAACACAAGAACAATTTCCCAAATTTTGACGACTGAATTCCATAGAATATTTTTTTTAATCCATAAAATGTCAGTAAGTTAATAATAAAATCTTCATTACAAAATATTCAGTTTTTTGTTTTAATTTGTTGATGCAAAAAGTGGCCAAGTGTCTCCTGATCTGAGCCCAGCCAAACACCTATGGGGAGTTCTGGAGAGGTGAGTTATCATCACTCTCCATCCATCATCCAGGCTCTAAAAGAGGTTGTTCTGGAATAATGGTAAAAGATAAATGTTGCATTATGTCACCAACTACACTCCACGCCTAGAAGACTTGGTGATTTCCTTAAAAATCATGGAGGTCACACAAAATACTAGATGTAGCGGCTTTTGATGTGGGGTGTACTCATTTTTGCCTCAAATAATTTTAGTAAAACTGAAGATTTTGTAATGAAAGTTATATTAACCTTACTTTCATGCTATGGGTTAAAAAATATTCTATGAAACTCAGTCTTGTCAAAAATTCTGGAAATTGTTTATGTACCCCATGAGATATAGATTTAAAGCTTACTTTTCAAAGGGGGTGTACTAATTTATGCTGAGCATTCTATGTATATATGTATATATATTACACAGGAACCCTCTATTGATGCCATCTAATTTTGATTGAATAGAAACATGTTTATTTTTTATGCTCAAACCCTAAAATGACACATTACCACCGAAGTCTGAAAACCTGAGGAAAACAGATCAATGGCGTTTCCGAGTATGAGAACGAAGCTTGTTAATTCTTATAAAAAAGATAGATATTTTCATATAAAGTTAATGATGCCTTTAGAAAAAAGTTGTTTAAAAAAGCTTTAAAAAAACAGGAAAAAAGAGTAAGGCTGGGATCACATACAGTGAGATACGGCCGAGTCTCGTAGGTTAAAACCAAGCTCTGGCGCCGGCACTCCGGAGCGGAGCGTGCAGCCGCACAGTAATACATGGAGCTGCACTCTCCGCTCCGGAGTGCCGGTGCCAGAGCTTGGTTTTAACCTGCGAGACTCGGCCGTATCTCGCTGTAGTGTGACTCCGGCCTAAGACTCAGGAGGATAATACAATTTGATTTACATTGCTTTTGTCTTTTTCTTTTTGTTAGGGTGTTTAGGTTGACTTTTTCTTTTTGTCTTCTGGGTGGTTTACATTTCGTACGTAATCAGGAATTAACAAGTGAAAAAACTACAGAGGAGATGTACATTGCAATCTAAGCTTTGCCCATCTTAATTGAAATTGAGCTGACAAATAGTAACCATCTGGTGTGCACCAAGCCACCGGAATGTGGTGATGTCTATAGTCAGAGTTATATCCACTGTAATTACGGCATTGGGGTGAAATAATTCCATTAACGGCATCTAAATGCTACATATAAGTCCCCAGTCTGTGCCCAACGTCATAGACATTTAGAGGTAATAAATGAATATAGAACGTAAATTCCTAGTTTGGCAACTCCTGGAAATGTCAAAAGCATCTGATATGTGGCCTACTCAATACCACCAATGGTGGCCACATGGAGGGCATGACATAAGTAGCTGGTTAGCAGGATCACCCAGAGGAACGACATGTTCTGTGAATGTCCAACGAGTTTCTGAAATGGAAATACCTCTTGTAAAATCTAGAAAAAAAATGTACGTTAAATCTCACCGGCAGATTAAGTTTTTGCAGTAATTGAGGTCCATATAAATAAAAATCAGTTTTAAGTGTTTTTTTTTTTTGCTATTATCATTCCTGGACCCCTAAGGTGTTACTGTCAAATATCGAATGAATAGTATTTAAATGCTTAAAACATTTTTTCAAAAAATAAAAAAAATCAGTGTGCCCCTATGTATGGAAAAAATAGAGGGCAATGTCATAGATTTGCGATTACAAAAATATAACTCATTTTTGTATGTAGTCATCTTAAGAATTTCTCGTGATTTTTAAAATTTTTCATCATCTGGTGACCACAATAAGGGTTGCCCCTGACTCTTATTGGGACAAAACAGAAATTTTATTTTACTGTTAACTATGATCCACAGTTTAAAAGTGCCATTTCAGAAACTTTGGCCTTTTTTTATTCCTGAACAGCTCCACCTTTGTCTATATCCACGCAGAGTGTTAGAATACTAATTTTTAATTCTTTTTATTGAATTTCTAGTTAATTTGCTTAACGGAATGCTGTGTTATTACATATTTTTTTTACATGTGATAATCTGTGTAAAAGATAATAAAGTATTTGAGATTCTCGTCAGCCATGTGAAGAACTTGCATTTTACAATGTGAATTTTTTTTTCTTTTTTTACTTTTATTTTATAGCTTTAATCCAAGTTAGGAAAAAAAAATACTGAAATGCAGAGATAAGTAGAACAATGAATGGAAAAAAAAATTGTTTTCTTTGGTGATTGGCTCTTCACTGTACATGCCCTTTTAATTAAAAAGAGGCATCTAACTGGTTCTTGAGAAGAAAAGAAAAACTTATATGTGAAAGCAGACCAATCACTGGCCTTAGGAAGGGAGGATCACTACTCCAGAGATGTATAAAGACAGCACTCCAAATCCTTTAGGCACCTGTTTCCAGAAGCACATTGTTGTGTGAAGGTACTTAAGAAGAGTATGGACTCAATTTATCTTCCAGTACAGACCTCTACAAGTCTTCCCCAGACTTATCCAAAACCTGTCCAGGATTCCACAGAGATGTCAGCATATTATGACAGATTCACCATGTACAACCAGCAGAATCTACATTCAATGCAAAGGACGGCCAACTATGGAATCGGGGACTATCCAACTTCAGCGAACTCCTACTTATGGTTTAATGGTCCAGGAGTCCACAATATGCCTGGATATATTCATGGAAGTAACCCAAGCTCATATATACCACCTTCTAATGGATCTGAGAGACAATTCCTACCAAATTCATCAGGTTTCAGTGGTCCAAATCTTGGTTGGCTATCCATAGCTGCTCAGGAGGAACTTCTGAACTTAGTGAGGCCTCCATATTCATACTCCGCTCTTATAGCTATGGCCATACAAAATGCTCCGGAAAAGAAGCAAACTCTGAGCCAGATCTACCAGTATGTGGAGGACAATTTTCCTTTTTATAAGAAAGGAAAAGCAGGATGGCAAAATTCAATTCGGCACAACCTATCGCTAAACGGCTGTTTTAAGAAAGTGCCAAGAGATGAGAGAGACCCAGGTAACAAGATGACTGCAATCATTCTAATTAATTATTTTATTTAGATGCAATAGCATCTATTAATTTTACTTCAATCAAAATATTTCAAATCATAAATATAAAAAATAACTGTTAATTCTTTGGCATTTACAGTGGGGCAAAAAAGTATTTAGTCAGTCAGCAATAGTGCAAGTTCCACCACTTAAAAAGATGAGAGGCGTCTGTAATTTACATCATAGGTAGACCTCAACTATGGGAGACAAACTG